>NC_137081.1:54661353-55861353 GCF_951640355.1 Cnephaeus nilssonii
TTTTAGAAAATATTTGCATATCTTAACATTACAACATAATACAACATTATACTACTGTATCTAAAACCACAGACAATATAAAATACATTTTGTTTTCTGTTTCCCCTTCATTTTAAATTCATGAAAAATGTCTCCTATTAGATCTAGAGTTGTAAGAAGTACATGGAGACTGTTAATTGTGTGAAAATTAAATGGAAAGTGGGGCTAGGATTTGAAATGGGGTTGTTGTGGAAATGAGAAATGCTCCCAGTCCCTGGATCTTGTTAAAAATAGGACAGTCTCATCTGTCTGGGCTGGTTTGGGTGTGGTCACGACTAGAGGCAGGAGGATGGACCAGAATAGATGACCGCACATTGTCCCTGTCATCCCGAGGAATCTAAGGTTCTAGAAGCACTTGGACTCAGGACTGTGGGAGCAAATGAAAGAAAAACGCTTCCGACTTTGTATTGACCAACCAGGGCCTGAGAAGCAAACACATCTTTCATTCCTGTATGCTTCTATTACTGAGAAACACCTAGAGTATATGGGTAGCTTCATTTTGCCCAATCAATGTATTAGTCACGGTGGTGCTAAGAAAGGGTCTCAGAAATTATCCAGCCTCAGGCAGAGCTTCACAAAAGTGTGTAACTCTTAATTTTAAGAAATTGAATTTCCTGGGGACTCAGGAGAGCATACTATTTAAAGGAATTCTATATGGAATCCTTTCGTCAAGAAAATATTAATCCTCTGTTTTGATTTTTCGTTTGTTCATAATTCTGGTTTTCATAACGTGAGGTGCACTTGTATGGTGCTGTCTTAATTTTCACTACTACATTCAGAATGCTTCTTGAATGGTTGATGTTTACTGATTGTATTGCTGAAATTAAAACTATACAACATGGAAAAATATGAATGAAATGTTACATGAGAAAGGTGGAACTTAAAATTGTGCATTTGCTATGATTACAACTATATAACAATCATAAATATATCTGAATCAAAATCAGAAGGCACTTTTACAAGGTAAGGGTAGATAAAAAAAAACAACACAGTGTTACAGAAAATTTACATAAATGTGCCTACTGTTTTTGAAAATTAATTGTGAAATTAATTAAATGAACTATTCACATCTCCCTTTGACCCATTGTTTAAAGTGAAATAATGACCCACAATGCATTCATTATGAACTCAGTTCAAATCCTGATTTCTCCACTCTGAAGGCTTGGGTTGGACGTAACCTCACATCGCCTTTGTCTTCTCCTGGCAAATGCAACGACAGTAACCTACAAAGGTAATTGAGAGGATTAAGTGAGATAACATTTAGTAAGTGGCTGACATTGTGTAAGAGCTATGAAGTGGAAAAGATTCACGGAAGTTAAGTGGAAGCATGACCTCCAGGAAGCCTACTGAAAATGGCTGTATTTCTGCAAGATCCTGGTGGGCCAAAGATGCCCTGACCTAACCACACTTTGCCTATCCGCCCCTAAAGCCAATTACCCATTAGGCAATCTAGTCTCCCTGCACAATATGCATTAAAGGGTGTTAATTCCACCCTTTGAGCACACTATGAAACCAGTCTTTCAAAGAGTTGGAATATCTTCACGATTCCCCAGCAGTAAACACACCACTGCCCTATAATCACATTACCCAGGAGCCTAACTTACTTCCTCCTAGACATCAGAGTACAGGTACTGCTCTTCTGAATGCTAGATTACATTTCCTCCTCCCCATAGGCCAGACAGCTCCTGAATACAAGGAAATCCATCTGAAGCATCTTGACAGGGCAGGATTACTTGCATTTCATTATCGTTGCTGTGTCAATCACAATATATACCAAACACGGAAAGTCCTGACAAAGACTACATGGCTTACAATCACTGCATTCTGCATTGTACATGCAGGAAATGGAAACAATTGAGGATTATATAAACTAAAATTTAATTCATCAGGCAGATTTATAGTCTTGCTTATGTTCCAATATCCATTAAAGTGGGAAGGTTGCAAACAAGAAAAGGTTTATGAAATCCTAGAAATATAATGTGATGGGGAATGGTGACCCCAAAAGTGCAGGTGAATAGCTTAGTGAATAGCTTAATTGAAAGCTACCACACTGGGGTGAATTTTAGGTCCCCAATGTTGTTCAATATTTCTTATCAATGATGAAATGGAATCAGAGAAATTCTCAATTCTAGTATGATAACAAATATGACAAAATTATTAACACTTTTTTAAAAATTGAAAGTTTTCTTTATAAATTAGAGATATGTATAAACAAAGAATTTTGTTGGAAAAGTGTAAAGGCATTATTAACATATGCCCTGAAATTAAAATATTCCCTGTTGCCATAATAAGAGAAATGATGACCTACCTAGACATAAATACCAATGGGTTTAAGATTACAGTAGAACACAAGCTAAAGATACTGACAAATCAATAGTGGATTTGTCTTGTTCCTTTTTATAATAATAGAACATGATACTATGCTAAATGGAGGGTGGACTATAAGAGCTTGGTAGAGCACATTCTTTATTGAGCATGATATAGTAAATTATAGGAGACTGAGAAATGCATCTAAATATTAGAAAATATTTAAAGGAAAGATCAAATACCTGAGTTTATTTATTTCATAAAAAAATGCCTGAGATGCATCTTTCTAATCACAAATTTGACCTTGTCACTCACCGTGCAACAGCATAAAACCCTTCAATAACAACCTTGTGCCTACAGAACAAAGTCCAGGTGATTTTCAAGGCTCCACATGTTGCTTTTGCAGGAAATATAGAAAAAAATCACTTTTGCAGGAAATATAGAAAAAATTCACTTATTGACAATCTAATAAGGTTGTCATGATCTGGCTCTCACTTAAGCTTTTCCAGCCTCAATCTCTACTAACCTCTGCATGTACTTGTATTTGTAAGCCTTCCTGAAAGATTTGTACTTCTTCAAACATACTCATACTCTTTTTCACATTCTGATATTTTGCTTAGAATTCTCTAATTATCTTCCAACTCTTACCCAATTCCATCCCAATTGTATCCCTATTTACTTAGTGAATTCCCCTCCCACACACACACATACACAAATTAGAGCTAAACAAAAAAAAAGTATCTCCTTAGAGAACCTTCATTGGAATTCCTCAGTCCAAATAAAGTGCTTCTTTCTTATCTAGCTCTTCATACTCTATATAATTATGTGTTTGCAAGTCTTTTTTTCTCTACAATACTGAGAACCACTCAAGGACAGAAACTGTATTCAATACATCTTTAGTGCCCTATTAATTAACACAGTGTCAGGCCACATAGTAGGCATGTACTAAATAATGCCATGAATAAATATTGAAAACTAAAGCAATAAGAGCAATAAAACTATCCACTATCACAACATTCTAACACACACTATTATAATTTTTACACAAGTATTTTCATATATTTATAGATAATAATTTTACATAAATTACCAATTTCAATTCATAAAATTTGCACAGTTCAGTATTCTGTATTTATTTTTCACTTTGGATAGTTTCTCTTGCTCTCTGCTCAAGTTCACTAACCTTTTCTTCTGCAGTGTCTAAGCTGCTGTTACTCATTCCAAGTACAATTTTCATCTCAGGCATCCTATCTAATAAAGAGGTAATATGCAAATTGACTGTCACTCCAACACACAAGATGGCTGCCCCAATGTGGTCAAAGATGGCCACCCCCATGTGGACACAAGATGGCTGCCACAAGATGGCCGGCAGGGGAGGGCAGCTGTGGGCAATTAGGCTAGCAGGGGAGGGCAGTTGGGAGGGACCAGGCCTGCAAGGGAGGGCAGTTGGGGGCGATCAGGCTAGCAGGGGAGAACAGTTAGGGGTGATCAGGCCTGCAGGGAAGGGCAGTTGGGGGGGAACAGGCCTGCAGGGGAGGGCAGTTGGGGGTGACCAGGTCAGCAGGGGAGGGCAGTTAGGGGCGACCAGGCCTGCAGGTCCCTCCCAACTGCCCTCCCTTGCTGGCCTGATCACCCACAACTGCCCTCCCTTGCAGACCTGGTCCCTCCCAACTGCCCTCCCCTGCTGGCCATCTTGTGGCAGCCATCTTGTGTCCACATGGAGCAACCATCTTGTGTGTTGGAGTGATGGTCAATTTGCATATTACTCTTTTATTAGATAGGATGTTAAAACAATTTTCTAAGTACTCATGATGGCAATGATGGTGATAGAGTCCAAATAAGACAATAGCAAGTGTTAAAAACAAAGTATTCCTGAGAATTTCCCTGTAATTTAGATATGAAAAATTCATGAGTGCTAAAGAAGCTAAAGATGATGCTTTCTTTTTTTCCCCAAGTTTTCTAATTCTACAGCAGCATCAATTAATAGAATTACCAATGCCTTCCACCTTGACTTGTCTAATAGTCTGTATTACCACAGAACCCATATCCTGGTGTGTAAAAAAAATGAAAAAAATATAAAATCTTGAGGTTTTATTTTTATTAAATATTTCCATTTATCTAGAAATACATGCTACATCTTTTAATTTTAGTACTGCATTGAAGAGTATGTATGTGCATATACATATATAATATATGCACACACACTGTTTGGTTAAAATTCAATTTTTAGAATATTATTCTATTTCACTTTTAAATACTTTTTAAAAAAGTCTCTAACATCTAAGATTTGAAACTACTAGATAGTTACCTTTAAAGTTGGTTTTATGAAAGAAGTGAGGAAAGACAAACTCTCTTTTTTCTGTCCCTTCTGATACCACTTTAGAAATTCTTGTATTGGCAAGTACACTGGAAACATCTCTGATTAAAAAAGAACCTTAAAATGTTTGTAGCCAAGGCACCTCTTCTTGACTTCTTCTGACTATGAAATCACAGCCTACCTCTCACAGGCATCTACAATAATAAAAGAGAAATAGGCAAATTGACCGTACCTCCCCAACACCCACCAGCCAATCAGGAGTGAGTATGCAAATTAACCCAACAAAAATGGTGGGTTAATTTGCACACACAGGTACAGATCGAAGACTGAAGGCTCCAGCCTGAGCAAAGACTGAAGACTGAAGACTGAAGAGGCTTGGCTTCTCTGCTGTGGCCAGAGCGAAGGCCTGTGTCCTGGGTGCCAGAGGAATCCCGGTGCCAGCAGCCAGGGGAAGGAAGGCCTATTGCACAAATCTTCATGCAATGGGCCTCTAGTTTATACATATTGCTGCAGACATCAGGCTATTTTTAAAAGTGAAATTACAGTTAAAAACTAACCCTCGGTAGATACATGTTTAATAATATGATTTTGTTGGTCTGCTTAAAACATATAAAAATTATTCCTTTAAATGATTTTTATCAAAGCACTTTAAAAACCTAGAAAGCAATGGAAGAAACATTAAAATCTATCTTTAGAAAATACTGGCTTCTACAAAACCCAAATTTTTAACAAAAAGTAGCTGGCCTATATAGGAAAGAAATCAGACAGTAAAATGAAAGATATGTTTCCCCTTCTCATTCAACTGCTTATTCCCTTAACTTTTGAAATTCTTGTTATTTTGGGGTTTTATACCATCAAAGGGTACAATAATACCTTTCAGCAATCGGTTTACAAATACATTTATACGATCAGCTAATGAGTACAAATAATGGAACCATGGTTTATTGAGGTCTTTACTTGCCTCTAGAGGCCATCAACAAACAGTCCCTTGCATATTGATGGTGCTTACTAAATGCTTACAGGATAAGCTAATTAGTTACTAAATTATTTCATCTGTCCCTTTGTGGAGTTGGTCATCTCAGCTAAGTCAGATAGGGTGTGGTGATAGAGATGAAAGCTTCTGTATGAACCACTTATCCCAAGCAGAACTGATGGGAGAAATATACATACTTGATGGTCAACTGAGTCCTTAGTTCCACCACATTCTTGGAGAGCACCATCTAACTCCATGTCTTACTTGCTAAATTTAGGACATAGTAGTCTACATTCATAAACCTAATTAAATATTCACTATAACCGAGTTCCTCAACTATGACCAATTTTAGCCCTCATTAATAAATGTATCAAAACATTTTTAAACTTATGTATGTTTTTGTCTAGTTCACTTCTTGGTGGAATGTTTTCTAAAGTTGAATACCTACTGTTTGAAATTGGTGTTCCTTTTTTAAGAGGTCTACAATACCCTGGGGCAAGGAGGGGTGAGTGGGTGCTCATTATACAGTCACTCTTACAAATGACAAAATCACTGAGTTCTAATTTGGAAGGGACCTTTGAGCATTTAAACACCATTTCCGACCACAAATTCTGGAGTATGCCTCGTCTTGACACTTTTTTATGTGCCTCCAATGAATTTGCATACTAATTGGATAATTGGTGTTCAGAAAGAAATTCAGCCCGGGTGCCAGGGGAAGGGCATTCAGTCCAACCTGGGAGCTGAAAAAAGTCTTGATGGAGCCGCATCTAAAGGAAAGAGTTAAGAGTGGACCAGGTGAAGGAAGGGTGAACAGTGTTCTAGGCAGATGGATCAGAAAAAGCTAAAGCTAGTTGGAGTTGTACAACAATATGGTGAGGGTTGGAAGGAGCAGACATGGAAGAGGAAAGAATTACAAGCCAAGAGGTAAGGTAGCGGGAGTAAATGAATCTGAATAATGGGAAGGGTCTAGTCAGAAAGGGATTTATGAGCTATGATTTTAAAAAGAGTGAATTAAATAGTGCTTCTCAAACTCTGCTGGGGGATAAGGACACATTCTGAAATTTTTCATATTTGTGTTTAATTTGGGTGAAAAAATTCTTTAAGTATGTTACTACTAAAAAAGATAATGATGTCCTGGCCAGGTAGCTCAATTGGTTGGAGCGTTGTCCTATACACCAAAAGGTGGCAAGTTGATTCCTGGTCAGGGAACATTCCTAGGATTCGGGCACTTATGGGATGCAACTGATCAATGTTTCTCTTTTACATCGATGTTTCTCTCTCTCTCTCTCCCTCCCACTAAAAATCAATAAAAACATCATATCCTCGGATGAGAATTTAAAAAAAAAAAAGATTTTAGTTTCTTTTGACAGGGCTCCACAAAATATGGCCTGAGGCTAAATATTTGAGAAACATCAGGCTAGAAGATTTGTACATAACCTTTCCTGAAGACTGTAAAAACAACTCCCTATTCATGACAAAAGTTCATTGTAAATTATAACCACTGGTTCCCTTCTCTCTACATTCTCACTTGTTTAACCCTCTAAGAACTCTACCATATATGTCAATTATAATTACACTTTACTAATATTATGTGGCTTTTCTGGTTTAAGTGTTCAGTAAATGTATTGCAGATATCACCTAGTTACCCAGTGTGGAAGTAAGAGTACTCACAGATCAATAACTCTCCAGTTTTTTAAAATATGTTTTTATTGATTTCAGAGAGGAAGGGAAAGGGAGAGAGAGATAAAACATCAATGATGAGAGAGAATCCTTGATCGGCTGCTTCCTGCACGCCCCACCCTGGGGATCGAGCCTGCAACCCCTGGCATGTGCCTGGACTGGGAATCTAACGGTGACCTCCTGGTTCATAGGTCGGTGCTCAACCACTGAGCCATGCTGGCAGGGCAATCACTCTCCAAGTTTTGTGTGCAGTCATCCTGATGAACCTAAATCCCATTTCCAATTCACTGATGCTCTAACACAGGGGCTTTTTTGTAGCAAATTTTCTAATTTTATCCTTCAATTATTTCAGTACTCCCAGGCAGATGGCAATAGAACAAAGGCATTAATCAGTGCTAATTTGTTTGGTCCACTTCTGATTAACTGTAATAAAAAAAGTTTACCTTTGGTTATAATTGAAACCAGACTGTAGATCGTAGATGGGACAATTTGTGCCTCAAAGTCTTTAACTTGCTGCTCCTGCTGCAGGGACACAATGCCCCACCTTTCACCTCACACAAGGTTCTTATGGCTGACTCATTCTTATTCATCTTATCTCCTCCAAGTGGTTTTCCCTGACTACTCTACTAAAAATTTCTAACCCAACTCCCACAAAGGTTCTCTTCTCCCATTATCCAGTTGTTTTCTTCATAGAGTTTATCATTGTCTCTCTCACTAGATCATAAGCTCTGTGCAAGCAAACACCAAGTCAACTGTATCCCCAATGTGCTGCACTACAGGATGCTTCTTAAACATTGGTGAAAGTATAAATGTATACCTTCTCCTGCAGAAAATCACTCAAGAGTTCATGCTCTCCTAAGGGTCATCTTGGCACACGTTCCATTAAGAATCTTTCATGAGCCCTGATGGTGTTGCTCAGTGGTTGAATATTGACCCATGAACCAGGATCTTGTTGTTCAATTCCTGGTCAGGGCACATGCCCAGGTTGTGGGCTGGATCTCCAGTGGGGGGCATGCAGGATGCAGCTGACTGATGTTACTAACCCTCTCTCCCTCTTCCTTCCTCTCTCTGAAACCAATAAAAACATATTTTTAAAAAAATATTTCATAAACGTCTCCCCTTAAATGTCATAAGTATGAAGAACACATCTATATATGTAAAAGCCTAAGCGACCGCTTGACCATTCGACCGTTTGACCATTCGACCGTTTGACCAGTGCTATTACACTCACTGACCACCAGGGGGAAGATGCTCAATGCACAGGCATGGAAACTTGGAACAGACTGATGAATCTCAGAGGGAAGCGGGGAGAGGGGAGGGTGGGAAGAGATTAACCAAAAATCTTATTTACATACTAGAGGCCTGGTGTACAGATTCTTGCACAGGTGGGGGTCCCTCAGTCTGGCCTGCACCATCTCACAATCTGGGACCCATCAGGGGATGTCGGAGGCCCAGTGCACAGATTCAGCCCAATTCCCACAGGACCAGACCAAGGGACCCCACTGGTGCAGGAATCCTTGCACTGGGCCTCTAGTTTTAAATATTTTTTTTGCTATTATTATTTTTTTAATGTTTTAAGAGCAAGCTAAGGTTTCTCACAGAAATAGCTGATCCAGACTTGAGCGTGAACTGCACAAGAACCTGGGACGATCTTAGGATGCTAGGAAGCAAAAAACAAATCTATTAAAGACTATTGGAATCTGGTAAAAAGAACACAAGAACCAATTCAAAGGATCTACCACTGGCTAAAGATGGAACAATTTGAGCATCAGCAAGAATAATGATTGGGATGGATTAAAACAAGTCAAATGTATAAAAATTCACAAGTTCAGAATGTTACTTAAAACTGGTTGGCTTTGGAGTTTCCTATGGCATCAACTCATTACTCTGAAAATAGGCAAACAGGGGAAAGTTTATCCTGCTTTTCTGTGCAAATTGTATTTCAAGTTAACCAGAGTTGAAGGGGAAAAGTTTTTCATCATTGACAATATCCAACTAATAAGTACAGAAGGAATGACAAAATTATAAAAACCACAATTTTGTAATTTCTAATGAAATAATAAATTGAAGTAACACTCATGAATATTAAAACGAGGGACAATTTTAATGGATAAGTCAGACCAATATAATCTGAATATTTGATCAATCTTAACATCATTAAAAGTGAGACAACCAAACATTATATGTCGCCTGATGTGATGCATATCATATTACTTATGTGTGTTTAGCGCCATCTATGAAGTGGGTTTTTTTAAAAATATATTTTAATTGATTTCAGAGAGGAAGGGAGAGGGAGAGAAAGATAGCAATATCAATGATGAGAGAGAATCATTGATTGGCTGCCTCCTGCAGCATGTGCCCTTGACCAGAATCGAACTTGGGACTTTTCAGTCCTCAGGCTGATGCTCTATCCACTGAGCCAAACTGGCTAGGCCTATGAAGTACTTTTTGCCAAAAAAAAAAAAAAAAAAAATGAAGCCACACGTAATTAAACCTCTGGACCTAACCATCACTTTAAATGACACCACAAGGTTGCACATGTGGAAAATTCTATAGCACAAGTGACCCAATTTCTTTAACAGATAAATAGCAAGTTAAAAAGCGAGTGTGTGCCTTAACCAGTTTGGCTCAGTGGACAGAGTGTCAGCCTGCGGACTGAAGAGTCCCAGGTTCAATTCCAGTCAAGGGCATGTACCTTGGTTGTGGGCACATCCCCAGTGGGGGGGTGTGCAGGAGGCAGCTGATCGATGTTTCCTCTCATTGATGTTTCTAACTCTCTATCCCTCTCCTTTCCTCCCTGTAAAAAATCAATAAAATATATTTTTTTAAAAAGTGAGTGTGTGTGTATGGGGGTGAACTTTTATATACTAAATGAGACTTAAGGGATATATCAACCAAATTTAATATGTGGACATGGTTTCATCCTGATTTAAACAAATGAACTACAGAAAAGTGATTTTCAGATAATTGGAGAAAAATGAACAAGAACTGGATATTAGTTGATCTTAACAAATTATTGTCAATTTTGTTAGATGTGATTATGATATTTTGTCTTTTAATATCTACCTCTAAGAAATGAGAACTTTTAAAATTGTTGCAAGTGAAATGATACTATGTTTAGGATTTGCTTCAAAACACTCCAGAAAAATAAAAAATGTGTGTGTGAAATACAAATGACAATGTGTGTGTGTGTGTATGTGTATGTGTCTCTCTGTGTGTGTGTGTGTATATATATATATATATGTGTGTGTATATATATATATATATATATATATATATATATATATAAATAAAGAGGTAATATGCAAATTAGGCTGGGACTCTGTAACGGGTCACGACCAGATAGGAGGAGGTTGAGCGTGCAGGTGAGGCCTGGAGCGGAGACGGAGACAGAGGCAGGGGGCCTGCCCGAGCCGGCATGGCAGCTCGGGCGGCCCCGGAGCGGACACAGGTACGGGGCCAGGGGACGCTGCGAGTCAGGCGAGGGTCCCGGCCCCCCCGCGGGGTGCCTCCTGGTGTGATTTCAATCGCGTGCTGGGCCTCTAGTATGCTAATAAATGTTGAAGTTGGATGTTAAGAACATAGCAGTCATTATTTTATTCTCTCTACTTTTGTATTTGTTTGAAAATGATCGTGATTAAAATGAAAAACTGAGTTTTGTTTTTAAAATGTGTTAGTACAAAATACAGCGACATACAAAAGAGTCTATGAATCACTTAAAGGAAAATATTGAAATATGTTTCTACGGATCCACAACCCAGTGCAAACCAGGAAGCATTACCATCTCTAATAAAGTCCTCTATGTTCTCTCCCTGAACATCTGCCCCTTCTTCTTCCTCAGAGATAACTTCTATTCTGAATTTTGTGTTATAATCCCCTTATTTTTCTTTATAGTTTCTTTTACTACCTCTTCTTACACAACTTTACACAAATGGAATCATGTTTTATGTTGACTTGCATCTTCAACATCAATTTTGAAACAATCCATGTTGACGGTTTCAGCTGTAGTTTATTTATTTTCACCGCTGCAAGTGTTCTACTGTATGCACATCCCACAGCCTTTTTATCCATTCTATAGCTGATAGACATTTGAGTTATTTTTAGTATATTATGAACAATCCTGTATATTTCTCATGGTGCACATATAGAAGAAATTCTTTGAGGTATATACTAGTACCTGCAAGTGGAATTACTGTGTCATGGCACACATGCAAATGAACTTGGGTAAAGCCAAACTGGTTTTTTCAAGTGGTGGTTGTACCAAGTTACACTTTAACCAGTAAGCAGCATTTTTAAGATTTCCCCCCCTTTTTACATCTTCACCTACTCTTAACATTTTCAAAGTGCATAATTGTTGCCAGTCTGCTGAGAGTGAAATGGAATCTTATCATTTTGGGTTTGCATTTCCTTTAATACCGAGTGTAAGCATCTTTTCATGTTATAGGGACACTGGTGCTTCCTCCTCTGTGAAATGCACAGGTTCATGCTCTTGCTCATATTCTAACAAGTTGTTTTTCTTTTCCTTACTGATTTCAAGGAGTCCTTTATATATTGTGCACATTAAGCTTTGGCAGTTATAGAGATTACAAATAACTATTTTGTGGCCTGCCTTTTCATTTTCTTGATGGAGTCCTTTGATGAATCAGTGTTCTGAATTTTAATACAGTCAAATTGATCCATCTTGCACTCTTGGTCACCTTATTAAAGAAATCTTTTCCTACCTCAAGGCTACAAAGGTATTTCCCTATATGTTTTCCTAACAACTTTATAGTTCTGTTTTCTACATCTAGGTCTTTCATTCACTTGAACTTTTTTCTTCCCCTTTTGTGAGGCAAGGCTCCAGTTTCATTTTTTCCATATGAATAGCCAATTGACCCAGAATCTTTTATTGAAAAGCTCATTCTTTCTCCACTGCTCTGTAATACCAGCTCAGTCATAAATCAAGTGTCTACGTAATTGTGGGTGTGCTTCTGAGCTCTCTAAAACAGGCTGAATTTCATCAGCCAGAATAAAGTAGAACAGTCCAAGTTTGGTACTTTCCCTTATCACCTCAAACCTAGAACTTCTGAGATTGTTCTTAACTTCCTCAGTCATTTCTCCAAATCATCATTCCTAGTCTGTGCACGGGTTAGTTCATACCAGTTCCCTGCTCAAACACATTAAAGGGTTCCACAATGAAACACTATAGAGAACTATTTTAAGTGCTCAAAGTTGTACAGCTAACTACTGCAACCTTCAGATTAACATAAACCTCAACAGTGCCCACAATGTTGCAGAAGCTCAGTAAATACTAGTGTCCCTATAGGATTTCACATGTATTAATTATTATTATTATTATTATTATTATTATTATTATTATTTAAGATAATATGATTTGCCTCCTGGAATATCCAAAATGTTCTCATATGAGCTCAGATTTATTTTGTCTTATCAAAATGTATAACCTAGAAATGTGTCTAAGTCATACAAAGATTACAAAGGTTTCAGTTCACTGTTTCATTGTTTTAAAGTAAACCTGATTTGAAATGTAATCATATAAAACTGTCACTGTTTAGCAAAATCATGCATCCCATTTAACTCTGATTTACCTTCGTGCTGTTAAGGAAACAGACTCTCAGGAAAACCAAAACGACCAAACAAAGCAATCAAACTCTATTTAACAACAAATGAATTTTTTATTTCTCCTTCTTAGATGTGCAAGAACGCCAATGTGGAGTCTTTCTTGCTTATCCTATTTGTACATTTCGGTATTACCTCTTTTTGAGCTAGAATATAAAAAGTCTTCTACAGGCAGCTTCAGGGACCAATTAACTCCATTAAATTATATCCAGCTAGGTAGTGAACTGAGCCAGTGCTGTCTGGGGCTGTCTAGAGCTGTGACAACCAGGAGATGGAGAGAGGCAGAGAGAGAGAGATTGATTTTGTATGTCACTGAAACACACCGCAACAATATGCCAGTGTGACTTTCAAAATGGCCTTAAAATATTCCAAACTCGGGGAGTTTCCTGGCTCCTGAGTGGGAGTTGACAGACTGGCAGTATTAGAAAGAGGCAGAGAAAAGCTGATGTCTATATTGTGTCCTCTAATAATAACATTCTGCCTCTTAGCGGTATCTCCCCTTTAGAAGGATCCGTCTATTTGTTGTGAGTGCGTGTGTGTGTGTGTGTGTGTGTGCGCGCGCGCGCGCGCGCGCGTGTCTCCAAGCTTTGCCTCCCCTTGTGCAGAGGGCATAATTTCACCTCTCACATCTGGGAAAACCAAACCGAAGGACACTAACCTTCCCAAGGTCACCTAGAAAAGCAGTGTTGTGGCCTGGGGCGGGGGGAAGGGGTGAACAGAACCCAGGTGTCCCGACTCCAGCCTTGTGGTTGGGCACTAAATCATTTTTCCTTCCCTTGTGAAAATAAAGAAATCACTGGGCGGAGGGAAGTGAGAGATAAATCAGATTTCCTCCTCTTTCCTCTTGCCTCCCCTCCCCCTGACGAAGCTAAAAACTCGTGAGAGCAAACGAGGTGTCCACTCCACAGTTCTTAAGCAGGGTCCCCCAATTCCACCTCCACCCCGACACAAAGCAATCTGGGCTCCCGGGGTTTCTGCGCGCCCAATCGCCGAGTCTGGGAGGGTCTGGGAGGTGAGGAGGGGTTTAAACTCAGCCCTCACCTCCTGCGGGTCCCGGCTTCCAGGCGCCCAAGCCCCGCCCCCGCCCGCCCTTCCCCCACGGCCTCCGCACGCCAGCCCCTCTCCCCTCTCCTAATCCGGCGCACCCACCCCAGATGCCGCCTGGCACCGATCGCAGCCACCTCCGCCGCACTTTCCACTTGTATTGATCACCTCCCAGCCCCGCTCAGCCTGCTCGCCCGAGCCGAGCGGCCAGCGCGCCAGCCCTTGGCAGTGCCGGAGCAGTCGGGCTCCCGGAGGCAACTCCTTGGGAGCGCCCGGCCCGGGGTGCCCTCTGCGTCCTGCAGTGTCTTTCTACCTGGGAGGAGGAGAAGGAGGAGGAAGAGAAAGAGGAGGAGGAGGAGGAGAGGAGAAGGAGGAGGACCTCTCGTCCGGGCTGGGAGGTGGAGCAGCGGCAGCCGCCGCCGCCGCCGCCGCCGGAAAGGGAGAGGCAGGAGAGATCGAGACTTGGAAACCCCAAAGTGCCCGCGACCCTGCACGGCAGGCTCCCTTCCAGCTTCATGGGCAAAGTGTGGAAACAGCAGATGTACCCTCAGTACGCCACCTACTACTACCCCCAGTATCTTCAAGCGAAGGTAAAGGAGCGCTGGGGTGGGGGACCCGGGGGCGCGCGGCTCGGGCCCGGGAGGGGCGCGCGCTCGACCCCGCCGGCGGCGGAGTTGATGGAAGGTTGCTAACTATAGCGCCGGCCTGGGCAGAGCCGGGCGGCGCGCTGGGCGGCGGCTGCCGGGGGAGCGGAGTGCGGGATCGAGTTACAGAAAGCCGCGGGGGGAGAGACTAGACAGGAAAGAGCCGCCAGCTCCTTCCTGGCCCCGGAGGAGGGAGGGTCGCGGGGCCGAGCGGCGCCCCTAGCCGAGCCCCTTGCCGAGCCTCTCGCCGAGCTTGGCTGCTGCGCTGCCGACGCCGAGAGCCCGCGGTGGGACCCGCTGGCTGTGCGGCTTTTCGACCCCCCTCTCCTCGGCCCCGCCCTGCGACCAGTAACTCTTGGCTTCCCTTGGAGTGCCTCGGAGCCCCCCCGCTTCCCGGAGACGCCCCTTAGTCTCCCGCGCGCGCGAGCGATTTCTGGGGCTTGAGCCGGGGGGGACGGGACGTTTACCTCCCGTCTCCGGCCCTGAGCGCCCGCCCCTCGCCTTGATCTTTGTGCGGTGTGGCACTTCACCTGGTTACTGATTTCCACTTTTACGCTGGTGTTTTGGGTAGGAAAGTGGCCAAAGTCCACACAGCGTTCATTGATGTCCCTTTTAATCTTCCCTGTAGCTTTTGCTTAGGAGGGACAATGGGCAGATTTCAGGGCAGAGAAAGAAGTGACTTTGTATTTAGTTTAGAAAAATACTACCTTGTGTGTTTACCACAGATCGATTTCCAATGGTGCTTTCTCAAAAGTGGCCTTGGCATATTCTTAGGTAACCCACCTGATGACGTGTAGCCCTGCAAATTGCCACTGGCTTTCTAGGGACTTGGTTAATGAGCCTACCTTAATTTTACAATATTTGGATGCCCCTGACCTCATTATATATATATATATATATATATATATATATATATATATATATATATATATATATCCATGAGGAGTGAGGATTTCACTGCTTTGGAAGCTTCTCCCACAGTTTGGGAAGGTGGAAGTTGGATGCACCAGCCTTCTACAGCAATTAGCATCTCCTGTCAGGACTCCAGGAGCCCTCTAGATCACAAAAGAATCAAATGTGGATGCAGTGTCTGAACTTTCTTTGGGAGGTTGTAATCACGACCTGCTTGCGGCAGAGGGCATTTCTGGCCTGGTGCAAAGAATCTGATTCAACCTCGATAAGCTTTTCTTTCTTACAGTGCGGGTGGTCCATGTTGTGCACTTACAACAGTATTTGTCCAAAAGGACACTTGTCAGCACAGAGACCCGACATTTCCTAGCCCTCAAGGGCTTCATTCCCAGCACACCCCCCCCCCCCCCCCCATTCTTACTTTACTTTGGGTCACCAGAAAGCAGCGAGATGGTAGCAGCCAGGATAGCCATTATTCATTTCTGTGTGGTCCCCATAAATTTGTTTTCAGGGGCCGGAGGGAGATGCATGTTTTTTTGTGAGCTACATTGTAAATATGAGTTGTTCAAAGAAATTTTGAGGTGTAATCAATGCACTACCTTTTAGATAGCATATATGTTTAATGCACTTGTTTAAATTATGCAGCATTGGGTGGCTAAAGAACAGCCCAGTCAACACTTAACTATATGAATAATAAATACGTACACCCAGGTAAAGAAAAAAGGCCTTGTTCCTACAGGCACATTCCCCTTAGTAATTTTTATGTACCATTAGTAAGTTAGAAACCAAGTGCGTAGCATTTAATATAGCTAATGCAATACCATTTGGCTCTTTTTGCCCCGTAAATAATTGAAGAGAGAGACAAACGGCAAGAGCCTGCTCTGGTAATTAGGGTCGGATCCCAGAAAGCTTTAGGGCCCATTTTCTGAAAGTGTGCTTCCTGCATAAAGCATTTAATATTGATTTGTGTTACAGTAAATGACATTCTCAAAACATATCTTGCGGTTGCTACTATGAAATCTGAAATCCTATTACTCTGAATCTCTTTGTTTCCGGGGAAGGACATATATACTCACTTGACCTATATAAATGGTATTAAGATTTGATAATTAAATATAAATTCCCTATTGTAAAGTATCTTGATTATTTCAGAAAGAGGCATCTCCTAAAATGTAAAGTGACTAGTTGCAGATTTTAGATAATCACATTTCGGGACACATAGTCCTCTTTTTTCTCCCTTACATATCTGCTGGTAACATGGTAGTACAAATCATTTAAAAAAAAGAGAGAGAGACTTCTTTTGATCTTTAGTTTTAAAACAAGTGTTGCCTAATCTACCTAAAGAGTTAATAAACTCACTTGGAATCTGTTGTCTATAGTGATGATCCTTGCCTGTGTGTGCGTTTTGACCTTCCTGAAGTATGGGATAGAAAACATCACTGTTTACAGTACAGTGATATGTTTACTAGTCAGAGTTGTTTTGAAACTTCTGGTTGGAAGCTATATCAAAAACTGAGGAATGGCATGGTCATTTACACAGTGGTATCTGCTATAAACATTGATCAAGAGATGGCTGTGATTGTTTTAAACTGAGGATGAACAAACGGATGGGATTTCTTTTCATCAGAAGAAATAGATACCAATTAACATGGCCCTTGAAAATGAGTTTTGTTACCATCCTTTTAAAAGTTCACATTTGTCAAATTATTTTTCTTGTGTTAATCATTCAATCAGAGTCTATTTTGGAAAATTTATTTAGTAATTTTTCCCCATAAAAAACCTATTGGTTACTTGTACATTTTATTAGCAACCACAACAAAAATATATGGAGCTGTATGACAGTGTGTGACCATATTGGTATACTTCGCTCTTTGACAGAGAGAGGAAATCATTGGAAAATAACATGGCTGCATTAAACATAAAGTACATTTGAGGAGGCTTTGGAAGTGCAGGATATGGGTGGAAATGAGATTGTGAAATTTTCATAATTCCTTAGTGTAGAGCAACATAGATTTCAAGTAACCTGATTTTACACGCTTGTTGTGTTTTTTGCCTCTCTGTCAGGATGGTCTTATCACAGCAGGTGCTCTTTGTCACCTGACAGACTCATTCTAAGATGCAGTTTGATATACCTTCCTATATAAGCACAGCTTGTTCTAAAGGATTTTCTGAATTATATTAAATGACATATGCTAGATTATGAAAAATTAAATTTGGTATCCACTTTGAAGCTACACAGATAATTCAGTGTATTTTTCTAAAGATATGTATTAAACATTTTTATACAATGGATGTATTAAATTCACTTATTGTAAAAAGCAACCCTTCAATCATGGTCTACTTATTTCAAATATATTACAACTTACCTTATTGCCATTGAATGCATGCAAATATTTATGGGAATTGAAGCACTTATTCTGTCTTTTGAAGAAAGGGAAGTACAAAATGTTATTTATTTCATGTAGCTACTTTTTGTGCTAGCTAAAAGCAATTTGACAAATTTTGTGATCTTTATTTATAGTTATCAAAATGTTTCTACAAAATATATCATAATGAAAGCTTGGTTTTTAAGTTTTATGTATACAGCAGTATTGTTTTTCTATGCTAAAGAAATGTTTGTTTCTAAAACAAAAGTTTGTTTTAGAGCCATTTGGTGTAAGTGTATGCCAAAGAACATACCTGAACTGAGATTCAAAATCTGGAAAATAATAAGTAATATAATTTAGGATTCTATTAATGAAGGCTACTAGAACAAAACAGTTCATGTGAGTTGAATTTCTGTGTGCATTCACATTTTGCTGAATTCCTTAACTTCTACTTACTTGTAGCCAAATGAATATTGTATCAATTTGTTTCTCCAGGAATTTGGGGTCATACTTTGATACATAGAACTACGGAGCGTTTTAAGGTGGGTTGGAGGTAGAGAAGTAGGATCTTAAGACTTGGAGGGCTTTGTGTCTTAAGAAGTAACCACATTTCTGAGGTGAATAAAGTTTGCTTAAATGTATCAATTCAGTAATGTCATATTTTACACAATGAATACACCTTATTTCCTTAGGTGAGTGGGGCATTGTGGCTATCTGGAAGTGGTGTTGGGAGAATCAAGGTCATGGAAATGTTAAAATTATAATGCAGTATTATAGCACCCTTCCCCTTGGATAGCTATTACTTTTGAATTTCCCATAATGCGTATCATTTCTTTATATTTTGGGAGCCAAATTTTAAGCTACTAGAAGGGAACAGGAAAAGATAAGTGAAGAGAAGTAAGAAAGTATTTAGTCATTTAGTACCAGTATAACTAAATATACCTTACATATTTGGCAATCTTGGCTTTGAATTTAAATTCAGATATGGGCAATTTCCATGTATTACACTTTTAAGAAAAAAATTAAAACTTTACTGATTTATTGCTCAGACTTTGTATTTTGCTTACTGGTTTATTGTAACTGTAAAATTACCCCAGCATACTTAATGAGTATAGAAATTTTAAGTTATGGGTCTAACTAAAGACAAAGGGATCTTTTTTTTTTTTCTTTTCCTTTGACTCAGAAGGGAGTTGCCAGGAAAGAAAAAAAATTTCCCCTCTCTATATCTGCTTAACGACTAAAAACCTTGTGAGGAAGATCTAGAATAAAAGGATAAGGGCTTAGTGAAAATGCCATGGACACTTAAATATCGTTCATGCTTTTTAAAGATGAAAAATTTCTTGTCTAGTTTGTTTGATATTGGATGCTCAGTTCACAAAAGTTTATTTTTCCCAAGCATGGTCTTGCAATTCCTTTGTTAGTCTCTCTTCAAAGGGTATCAACACCTCCCTAGTTGCTTGCTTCATTCACAGAACAGTAGGTGCTAAATAAATGCTTGTTAGTAACTATTATTATTCAGCGTAAGTACCTGCAAAATTTTTCTAGACTAGCAAAATAATCGTAGTCCAAAATCTACAAGTATAATAAATCCAACCTAATTTTTTAATGAAATCTCAATATAGTTAGATTTGTGTTTTATTTTGTTCCTATAATAAAACTTTCAAATGTTTTATGAATCGAGTAAGATCTCTAAAATGAATCACAAATCAATTGGTCAATGCTTCATTTATGGAATCAAAAGTGCCTTTTTATTCAATCTTTATTAAAAAGTAAGGTGTCAGAGAAAAATCTCATAGTGTTATATTGAGGGTGGGAAATGCTATATATGATGAATTGGTGACAGCCTGTCTTTGCCTTCTGTCACTGGCCCCAACCAACACAATCCAGACTTTTTCCTGATTAATTTTCAAGAAAAGCCCCCTTTTTTTCCAGGGTATTTCAGGCTTGGTCAAAACAAAACAAAACAAACATTTATTCATTTAATGGATAATAATGAAAATATAAACTGTCCTTGTGGTGTTCAGAATTATAGTTCTCTCTCAGGTACTGAGTTGCATAACCCTAAATGTGACATTCAGCCTTCTAGCTTTTTAATATAGGACTAGTGGGAACATGTACGGTGCTCTTTTATTCAGTGTAACAAAGCCTATTTTAAAGAAAATGTAGTGTGATATGCCAGGGATTTAAATGCAGTGTCATAATATTTGGCATAAAATCAAACCATATAGCCCAGGCCAGTATCTCTCAGTGGCTAGAGTGTCCTCCCACAGACCACAAGGTCAAGGGCATGTACCTGGGTTGCAGGTTCTATCCCCGCCCTGATAGGGCCCTTGTGAGAGGCAACCAATTGATGTGTCTCTCACACATTGCCTCTCACACATCTATGTTTCTCAGTCTTGACCCCATCCATTCCATTCTCTCTCAAAATCAGTGGGAGGAATATCCTCAGGTGAGGATTAACAAAAAAAGAAAAACATTAAAAAAAAATCAATCCACATAGTATTCAAGATTGAACTTTGGGCTTGGGGATTTCATGTGGAATGAGTTTAAATGTTCTGGCTTCTGCTGTTCATTTTAGTGAATAAGTAATAAAACCTGGTGGCAGTCGGCTGTGCCTCCTAAGACGCGGCACTTGGATGATAACAGATGTTTACCACTAGTTTGGTCAGATGACACACAGCAAAATGTCTTAGAAGCCATGTGTGAGCACACACAAATTTGAGCGCATATACAAATTCGATAAGAAAACTAAACATTTCTTACTCAGTTCGACGTGAGGGGAAAAGTGTAAAGGAGATGGTGACAGCTAAGCCAAGAACAAACTGAACATGTCTCCCATAACCAAATTCCTTATTTTTCCTTGGTGCATCTAGACTCCTTAACATAATTATCTGAATATTTTAATTTTTCAGACAAGCACTGGAAAATAAGTGTGTCACAGATGACGAGAA
Source organism: Cnephaeus nilssonii (assembly GCF_951640355.1). Lineage (NCBI taxonomy): Eukaryota > Metazoa > Chordata > Mammalia > Chiroptera > Vespertilionidae > Cnephaeus > Cnephaeus nilssonii. The sequence goes on from NC_137081.1 coordinate 54,682,203, forward strand.
AAAGAGAGACAAAAAGGAAAGGGTGAAGATAAACATCCTAGACCTCCTAGGGGAGAAAATGTATAAAACTGAACATTGTCCCTTTCCATACATTGTCTTTTGGCTAATTCTTAAATGAGTGCATTTGCCATTTTAGAGGACAGAGAACAGTCTTCTGGAGGATGAATATGAAACCTAGATTCTAAAAGAGAGCTTAGAGGCTAATATGCACAGGTAACTTGCTTATATATCTGGTACTGTAAGCACAGAACTCGATGTCCGGTGGGTGATTTCCGACATTGGCTGTAACATTTGTATTCTGGAATTAGGTTAAGTTGTAAGCGGGTAGCTTGTTGGAAAATGGCGGAGGTTCATGAAGAGCTAAAATACCAATCGATCATATTTCCTGAGTGACCCCGGAGCACAATTCTCTGCACTTGCCGCTGGGAAAGGTGAGGGAGTATAGTATTTGGCCCCTGCTCTCCAGCATCTCACCATCTGCCAGGGAAGACAGAATAGGCACAGTCAGAAATAAGCCAAGAATATTTACAAAATAGTTCACCCAAGGGTCTTAGCGACAGAGAAGACACTGAGATTTATATGTGGGATTAAAAACAGTGGCATGCATTTTGTGAGAAAAAAAAGTAAAGTGCTAATTAAAGCTACAATAAACCTGTGACTTTTAGAAAGAGGTTGTGCTTTAGATTAGTGAATGAAAATTTTTTGAATTGATAATCAGCATTGTTTTGTATTTATTCTGCTTCATAATCCTCTTTATGAGTATTTAGAATTTTAAAGAATAATGTTTTTAGTACTTTATGTTAACTTCTTCCCCTGAGATTTTTATACTTAATTACCATTTTCTAAATTTAATATATCTTTATTGATTTCAGAGAGGAAGGGAGAGGGAGAGATGGAAACAACAATGATGGGAGAGAATCATTGATTGGCTGCCTCCTGCACACCCACTACTGGGGATGGAGCCTGCAACCCGGGCATGTGCCCCTGACTGCAATCTAATAGGGGACCCTTCAGTCCTCAGGCCAATGCTCTATCCACTGAGCCAAACCAGCCAGGGCTATTTTTTCAGTTTTATGGCTATAAATGTGCATAGGCCAACTTATTAGGGTTGTGACAGTCTGAGAATATAATCTTAAATGATGACATAAAAGTTATCCAGAAATGTTAATTTGGTTTTTTTAAAACCATTTTGAAATGATGTTTTTTTCTCTTAATTTGTTAGCCTTGTTCATGGCAAACGGGAAAAAATTAAGTTTGGAGTTTTGTTATGTTGCTGATTAGATCACTGTATGCCTGCAATCTACACATTGATAATGTGTCTAATGTGAGCTGGGGTTTCATTAGAAAATAACAGATTTTTTATTATTCCTCATCTTTCGTGGACATGCTAGTAGCTATTCATTCTCTTCATTTGGTCATCGTCTAGCTTTAATTCTTTTAAACTGAGCTGCTATTCCCCTCTGCAAGTGGAACGCAGACCTTCAGGAGTCATGCTGTCCTCTGTCTGGCCTCAGTGTGGGACATGGAACAAGTCCCTCTGGCTGCTCATTGAACACATGCTATTGGGCTGCCGGGTCCCAGGTAGAGTGGGTTCAGGGAAAGGTTTTGTGTAATAAAATTAGATCATTTCAGAGGTCTCGAAAATATTTTTTACTGATCTTGAAGGAAAAATGCATCATATTCCAGCTCTGCAAGGGTGTGGGCCCATTTTACATGATACCAGTTTTATTTTATAAATTAAAAATGTAACCATTAGAATGGGAGAATTGGATATATCATGGAATATTGTGCTATTAACTTGAGAGTCTTAGGGCAAACCAAAGTTGCCAAAATGAATTTTAGATTAAATTTACATTTATCTTTAACTCTTCAAATGACACTATACTATTTTCCCTGTTTAACACTTTTTTATGTCTTTATTTTTATATTTTTATTAATCTTCACTTGAGGATGTTTTTCATTGATCTTTTAGAGAGAGTGGAAGAGAGAGGGAAAGACAGAGAGAAACATCAATGTGAGAGAAACACATCGATTGGTTGCCTCCTGCACGCACTCTGACCAGGACCCAGGCCGGGGAGGAGCCTACAACCAAGGTATGGGCCCTTGATCGGAATTCGATCCTGGGACCCTTTGTCCACAGGCCGACACTCTATCCACTGAGCAAAACCATGTTTAACACTTTTTAAACATGGTGATTTTGAGAGTTGCAATTGGAAATCTGTTTCTACTCCTGGAGAACCTCTAAACCCTTTTTTACCTGTAGAATAACAAGGAAATATTTTCATAGTTTATAAAATAAAGTCTCAGATAAAATATTTGTTTATAAGAAAAGTAAATCTTCCTTTGTCTTCTCAACAGCAATTTGGATTTATCACCAACAGGCTTTTGACTAATGCAAACATTTATAAAAAGAAAAAATTACCAGTTTTTATTTTCAGGTCATTAACTGAAATACTCCCCAAGAGCCTCTCTGCACCACCCGTGCCCCCCACCCCCACCCCACCCCCGTCCCCCAAAGCACAGCTTTGATTAATTTCATTGTTTTAAAAAATGGAAGTCTTAAGAAAAAGGTTCCTAATCTCAGTCTCTTTGTAGCTTTCATTCCACTTGATCACTTGCATACTTTTATTAAACAACAACACAGAAAGATTTGGCTACCAGAGAAAGTGTTAGAGCAAAAATCCTAAAGCTGGACACATGGTATTTTTCTGGGGCTCTATATGACTTGTTTCAGGATTGGGCATACCTTATTTTACAAGTGAGTTGTGTTTCCAACAGGTTTGATTCCAAAAAGTTCACTTGTCAGTTATTTAGAACTTGAAATTCATTTCCTATATTTCATATCTAAGAGCCTGCAAAGTGTTTCCTCTCTCCCTTTTCCTCTTCTCCCCTCACTCCTTCCTTCTTCTCCCTTCTCCCCAACTCATACTCTCAAGTACTCTTCCTGCACACTAAGACTAGTGCCACTGTGGGCTTACATCCACAGGTGTAGGTGCCCGGGATGGATCTGCCAGGGTAATTGTCACATATAAGCTGCTCATTCTGCATTAGCCTGAATTAGGGACCAAGTGTGCCTGACTTATTTTTGCTAAAGAACTCTCTACTACCTCTTAATGCTACAGTTTATGATTAAGAATTTCCTAACAACAATTGCCTCTTTGAATTTGATTTTCTTCCTGATTCCTTATCCAATTTTATGTGGAAATTTTAAATAAAAATGTTATTGGTTAATGTACAAGTGTGTTAAAGAAGCGCAGACATGATGTAATACTTTGAATAAAAGAGAACATAATTAGCATAATAGAAAGTATTTTGATGATAAATGTATGTATCTAATGAGATTGGAATGTAACTAGGGCATAGTGAAATGGTAAGACATTTCCATTTTTTCTTCACCCATACTTTACCAGTATTCATAACCACTTTTTCTGTTTCTTGAATATTTCACAAAACTATTTTTTATCTAAAAATAATCACAAAAGTATTGTATGTTTTTAATTTGTAAAAGACTAAAAAAAATGTTTCTTGGTAATGTTCCTTAGATTTAAATTTTAATAGCAGAAATATTAAATGTTGGTTGTTTTTTAAAGAATAGATTATAACTTGATATAAAAGCAGGATTTAAAATGATAGTGGGTTATTATCCAGTGTTCTTTTCTACCCCTCTGTCTCTACCACAAAATCCAGATTCATGTTTCAGCAGGACAGGATGTTCTTCAGTGCACATCCTTTGAGCCTTCAAAATTTGATTTGACTGTGTGGTCTGAGGAGAGCTTGTTCAGATAAGTACATTGTGATAGTAATCTGTGTCTGGGCCCTAATGAACATCTGCTTTCTAGGGCGCCACTGCAGTACCTTTCTTTGTTTCTTTTTCCTTTGCCTTTTTTATTTAAATCTTGTTTAAACCCTGCAAATAGGGTTGCTTTTCAATATGCAAATGATCCTATCTCCCTTTTTTTTTGGCGGGTGGGGGGTAGGGGTGGGGGTAAGCCAGATACTTAAAATATGAATAGGTTGGGAATTTAAAAGGAGTCTGCAGGAAGCAAGCCCAAAGCTATAGTTCTACTATTGATAACTCAGACATTATACTAAAATCATCTAGTTAAGGTCATGTAGTTGGAACTACCTGGCCAGTTTAATTAAATTCAACAAACTGAGCAGGCATTGTATTAGGCCCTGGAAAGTGCGAATATGTAAATAAGACATGATTTGTGCCATCATGGAGCACAATGGAATATTTTTATTGACTTGTTTCTTTGTTTAAAATTTTTATTGAGGTGGAACACACAGTATAGTGCACACATTTTAAATAAGTGGGTATCTACACTAATAAATGAGTAAGATGCAAATGGACCGTACCTTTGCGACACCCACCAGCCAATCAGGAGTGAATATGCAAATTAACCCAACAAAGATGGAGGCTTAATTTGCATATGCAGGCGCCAAGCAGCCGGGGGTGGGGCGGGCCGCTCCGGGCCTCTGGGCAGCGTGGGAAGGCAGAAAGGCGGCTCTGGGCCAGAGCGAAGGCGGTGCCGGCAGCCAGGGGAAGGAAGGCCCATTCTTGCACGAATCTTCGTGCATCGGGCCTCTAGTACTCATATAATGGCCATCCAGGTCATTCTATAACATTTCCTGCAACCAGAAAACACCCTCATACCCCATCTCAGTTAGTACTCCCTGAAAATAGCCATCAGTCTTACTTTTAGCTTTGTAGATTGATTTCACCTATTCTTGTACCTCATAAAAAGGAAGTCCTATAATATACCTCCTTTTGTGTCTGGCCTCTTTAGTGCATCATTATTGGTTTGATTCATCCTTGTTGTTATGTGCAGCAGATGTTGGTTCTTTCTTTAAATGCTGTGTAGTATTCTATCACAGAATAGACCACAATTTATTTCTCTATTAATGGGTATTTGGATTTTTTAAAATTTTGACTATAATGTGTAAAATTGCTATAATTATTTGTGTTCATATCATTTGGTCAACATGTGCACTTACTCATAATAGAGGAACTGGTAGGTAGGTTATGGAGCTGGTATGATATGTGTATGTTCAGCTTTGGTAGATATTACCAGGCAGAGCATGAGGAATCTAATTACAAGTCCCTCACACTTGGTATTGTCAGTCCTTTTAAGTGTAGGCCTTCTGGTGGGTATTAGCTTATAATGTATTTTCCTAATGAATAATGATGTTGAGCACTTTTTCATAAATTTATTGTGCAAATGGCTATTCTCTGTTGTGAAGTGTCTTTCAAGTTTTTTGCTCACTTTTTAAAAATAACAGCTTTATTGACTATAATTCACATAACTTACAGCTTAACATTTTGTTCACTTTTTATATTGGATTTTTTTATTGGTTTATAGATTTTCAAATATAGTCTGGATACAAATTCTTCATCAGATACATGTATCAGAATATCTTCTTCCAATTTTCAATTTTTCCCTTCACTCTCTGATTAGTGTCTTTTAATGAATAGAAGTTCTTAATTTTAATGAAGTACAGTATACCCATCTTTTATGACCATTGCTTTTTGTATCTTTTAAAAAAGCTTTGCTTACTTTAAGGTCATGAAGATATACCCTTATATTTTCTTTTTAATAAATCTTTATTGTTCAGATTATTATAATTGTTCCTTTTTTTCCCCCATAGCTCCCCTCCACCCGGTTCCCACCCCCCCCTCTGCCCTTACCCCCCCCCCCACTGTCCTCATCCATAGGTGTACGATTTTTGTCCAGTCTCTTCCCGCACCCCCACACCCCTTCCCCCCTGAGAATTGTCAGTCTACTCCCTTTCTATGCCCCTGATTCTATTATATTCACCAGTTTATTCTGTTCATCAGATTTTTTATTCACTTGGTTTTTAGATTCACTTGTTGATAGATATATATTTGTTGTTCATAATTTTTATCTTTACCCTTTTCTTCTTCTTCCTCTTCTTAAAGAATACCTTTCAGCATTTCATATAATACTGGTTTGGCGGTGATGAACTCCTTTACCTTTTTCTTATCTGTGAAGCTCTTTATCTGACCTTCAATTCTGAATGATAGCTTTGCTGGGAAGAGTAATCTTGGTTGTAGGTTCTTGCTATTCATCACTTTGAATATTTCTTGCCACTCCCGTCTGGCCTGCATAGTTTCTGTTGAGAAATCAGCTGACAATCATATGGGTGCTCCCTTGTAGATAACTGACTGTTTTTCTCTTGCTGCTTTTAATATTCTCTCTTTGTCTTTTGCTCTTGGCATTTTAATTATGATGTGTCTTGGTGTGATCCTCTTTGGATTCCTTTTGTTTGGGGTTCTCTGCTGATCCTCACAGCCAATTGGCCTAGAGGTCAATTCCTCCCAGTGATACCAACAACAATCAAGGCTTAACTACAACAAGACTGTGCACACAGCCTACAAATGGGTGCACCAAGAGTGTCTACCTCAGGTAACTGGGGAGGCTGAGCCACTGGGCCCTATAGGACACCTAGCACACAAAGCCATTCTATCAACTCAGGGAAACAGCCAAAATGCAGAGACAAAGAAACAGGTCACAAATGAAAGAAATGGAGGAAAGCAAACAACTGGATATAGAGTTCAAAACCACGGTTGTAAGGTTTTTCAAGAATTTTCTAGAAAAGGCTGATAAATTAAACGAGAACCTCGAGGATATGAAAAAGGACCAACTAGAAATTAAGCATACACTGACTGAAATTAAAAATAATATACAGAGATCCAACAGCAGACTAGAGGATCGCAAGAATCAAGTCAAAGATTTGAAATACAAAGAAGCAAAAAATACCCAACCAGAAAAGCAAAAAGAAAAAAGAATCCAAAAATATGAAGATAGTGTAAGGAGCCTCTGGGACAACTTCAAGCGTACCAACATTCGAATTATGGGGGTGCCAGAAGAAGAGAGAGAGCAAGATACTGAAAACCTATTTGAAGAAATAATGACAGAAAACTTCCCCCACCTGGCGAAAGAAATAGACTTATATTTTCTTTATCTTTTACATTTAGGTCTGCAATCCATTTCTAATTAATTTTTGTGTTTGGTGTGGATAGAGTCATGATTTGTCCTCCCCTCCCCCAATATGAATATCTAATGATCCAGCACCATTTATTGAAAAGACATTTTCTTTTTCTCCTTTGAATTTCAGTGTCATCTTTGTTATAAATCAGGTAACAACATTTAGGTCTTTCTTTTTCTGGACTCTTTGTTTTGTTCTGTATGTATCTTTGTGTCAACACTACATGGTTTGAATTTTTGTAGCAGTAAATTAAGTGTATATTCTTCCAAGTAGTCTTCACTATTCTAGGTCCTTTGCATTTCTTTGTAAATCTTGAAATCAGTTTATCAATTTCCATTAAAAAATTGATAGGATTATTATTGGAATGGCATTAAAGCCATACATCAATTTTGGGAGAATAGATATTATCCTAACTAAGTATATATCTCTTATTTATTTATGAATTTACCACTCTTAAGTAATTCATAATAAAACACATGGATAATTATTGTTTTAAGTGCTCATTTCTTAAATACATCCAATAATTGCTTCAAGATCTGTAGTGTGATAATCGGCATAGACTTTGTTAAGAAAATAATTCTTTAGAGGAGGGAAAGAGACTATTTATTATCAGAGATAAAAAAATTTTTGAAAAGTAGCTTATTAAGTAAAATTTACCCTTTTAGAACAGATGGCATTCTTTCTGGTTTTATTTGAATGCATCTTGAAATATGACTCGTTCTCCTTTATACTCTTTATTCTCTTTTTGTGGATTTATTTGATGTTGTGACATCTCATCACCCTGTCTTATATATTTACAAACATACTAATAAATTGAAAATTAGTTGTATTTGGAGAGTTTTCTGGCATCCCTTCTGATTTTTTTAATATGCCCTGGATATTGTGAAAAAACAAAGCCTGGGAATGCTGCATAGATACAGACTTCTAAGCAATAGAACATGCTGCTCTGTGGGCTTCAGCTCCTTCAAACTTTTTCTTAGATGTTCTAAAAATCATATATATATATATATATATATATTTCATGCTTTAAGGTTTTAAAGCTTTGATTATTGCTGTATTCAGCCAGCCAAACACAACTACATAGAACTTTCAAAGCTTATTAGTTCTGGCTGGGTTAGCTTAGGTTGAGCAGGAGGTTGAATAGACGACTTCTGAAGTTCCTTTCAACTCTAAATTTTAGGATTCTGGGAATTTATAACATCCAAGAATCATAGAATGTTAGAACTGGAAGGAACTTTAAGATAATCTGGTTCAGGCTACTCATTTTACAGATGAGGAAAGCTACCCAAAGTGAAGAAACCAGAGTCGAGCTCTAGAGAGGCAGAGTGTTGGGAGGAGTGGCAGGAGGGCCAGAAATCGGAAGGGTGGAGGCCTGACCTCACACAGCTAGTCAGCGCAGTGACCTGAAGAGGAAGGAAGAAGGGAGGCCACACACAGCTTTAGCAGTCATTCCAGGAAATTTATCTCAGAGGTTGAACTGGGGTGGAAATTGGGCCAGCGTCACCAGCTGGTGTCCAGTCAGGAATCAGTGGTGGTCACTCTGGGTGAGCTCTGACCAGACGTCTGCATTTCCTTCCACTAGTAGGCACTTCTCCTGGTTTGCCAGAACAGTGTTTAGAGCTGAGTCTGCTTTGTTCTAATGTTTCCAACTTTTCAGATTATAGTTGGGCCCTGCTCATCCTCCATAGCTTCCAGTCTGTCCATGGTCTTGTTCTTCTGGGTCCTTCTTTTACCACATTCCTAGGGGTCTTTGTTTTTATAGCCCTGGGTCTGGGCCCAAAACTCTCTCACGTTTTTTAGCATGCCTGGAGCTTTCCCACACTGGCTGGACAGACTCCAGACTACTTCATTCTTGCTAACTTTCTTTATCCTGCCATCACCACCTGCTGTAAACTGTTAGAGACTCTCTGATTAAACACCTTTTTGTTTGTTGAAGCCACCTTCTCGCTCACCACTCAGGTGGGAACCATCTTCTAAGGCCAAGCACTCCATGCTAGTCTCTAGTATCTCTTGTTTTTTTTCATGAGACATTTAAACACAGTTGAAGACTTCTGGTACTCATCATCTCACCATACAATTATGCATCAGGACCTTCGTTTTTGGTCAGGTTTTTGGAGAGCCTCGGAAAAACAAAATGCACAGTAGGTGGTATCAACGAGCCCAGGTGTCACTTGGCAAATAGCTTTTCTCTCATGCGGTTAGGGATCATACACTCTGAGTGCACTGAAAATAGTATGCCTGGCTATATGTTACACACTATGGAGATCGAATACAGGAGAAACTGGGATATATCAAGCAAATGAAACAGGATGATTTCTCACAGTTTACAAAGAGATTCACCAGTGAAAATGCCTCCTTAATTCATTTACATGTTCCAAAGATTATTATTACAGGTCACTAAGCCTTTGACAGAAAGTATAATTTAAAGTTAAGTCATCGGGAACCATGGCTTATTAAAGGTTAATTAGATATTAAGGAAAATAGTTTGTGAAATGATTTCTTAAGTCAGTTGGAAAGGATTAGTTTATTTTGTTATATTTGATTTACACCCAATTTCTTAGGAATGATTGAATAAAGGTACAATGGTAACTGGCTGTGTGTGTGTGTGTGTGTGTGTGTGTGTGTGTGTGTGTGTGTGTTTCCCTCACTGTCTCAAGAATCCTCTGCACTGATTGGTTCAGACCTTTAGTTTTTCCTCCTGTAAGTGTGTGTAACCGTAACTGTGAACTTTGGAAGTTGTGGGCTGTATGGAAGGAAGTGACAGAAAGGGCTGTGGGTGATTGAAAATCATGTTAGGGCCCCTATGTGATCTGTAAGGAAACTGGCTTCTTTGTCGCCATTATTAGTTGACACATGCTATAGGCAACGTTTCCAGTGTGGTGCTATGTTTAAAGACGGAGAGAGGCATGCCTTTTTAGACATTTTAGGGTGCCTTTTTACAGAGCATTTGATTACTTGAGCTAGAAAGTTCTCTCAGGTGGGATCCAGTGAATCATCTTAAACAACTGATGATCCAAAACATTTAGCTGTTAATATTTGTGGGTAAATTACTCTCCTAAAACACAGCAGCAGCCTTGTATTAGGATTTCCTGTATTTATTTAAGATTCAACAGTGAAAGATGGGCATGCTTGACACCTTAGAAGTCATGTGCATTATTAGTCTAAGTTAAAAAGGTACATATTCAGGGTAACATAAAGTCTAAAAGGAAGCTAGGGTTTAAATAAGCACATGAATAATTATTATCCCAAGAAATATGATCCAAGCTGACTTCCTAAACTACAAATTTCTGGTTTTAGAACCTTTAATCTAACTTCCTCAATATATTATGAAGCTGTTGAGCACAGTTTACCCACATTTTAAGAATATACAGGCAAATTGAGGGAGCCATATCAAATTCTGTGTTGGTTATATGCTCACTCTTAGGCAGTTTATAAAATTTCGTTTTTAGGATGTTTAAAAAATGGAGACACGAGAGTTTACTAATTTGATTTTTCCTTTTCTTATTATACTTAAACTTTCACTAAGTGACATTTCATTTAGACTAAACTGTATAATAAATTTACATTATAATCTAATATAATTTACCTGTTGGGGGAAAAGACTGAAAAAAATCAAAAGGTATCGGGGGGAAAAAGCACCCATGAAGTTGTATGTATATTTAGTAACAGTTTAATTAGTATTTTGTTAACAGTAATTTGTATTCCTGTGGTCTCCTTTATAAGAATATAAGATTCTCAAGAAATGCATCTTGTTCACTTTTGTGCCTATTATAATGCTTAATAGGTACTTAATACATGCTTATTAAACTGAATTCATATCTTTTATATTCTAACATGATAAAGATAAATATGAAGCCAGATTTTTTTTTTAAGAAATGAATGCTTCTGCTTAAAATACATACATGAGCCCAGCTGGTGTGGCTCAGTGGTTGAGTGTCAACCCATGAACCAGGAGGTCACAGTTCCATTCCTGGTCTGGGAACATGCCTGGGTTGTGGGCTCGATCCCCAGTAGGGGGTGTGCAGGAGGCAGCCCATCTATGATTCTCTCTCATCATTGATGTTTCTATCTCTCTTTCCTTCTCCCTTCCTCTGTCTGAAATGAATAAACACATATTTTTGAAAAATATATACATGATTAGGATAAAAATGGGCTAAATTACCTAAATAATTTTCTTAATATCTGGCTTTACAATTAGACTCTGAGTTCATGTCTGACAGGCTATTAGTGCTGTTAGGCTAGTTTGTCATTTTCGTATAAGCATTTTATGATGTACAAAACCAAAATATTTGATGACTGTCTTTAGTTAAATACAGTAAATAGAATTGTGCAGAAATGAGGGCCCATTAAAATGAACATTTCTACTCTATTAGTGTAACTTTTTGAATATCATCTGGATGGGGCATTATTATTGAAAAGCAATTAACTTTTTTAAAAGGGCTATATTTCTAGGAACTCTGTTTCTTTGGATTAGCTGGAGTTCTCTAAGGGCCTAGACCTGTGTCTGAAAACATACGTGATTATATTTGTATGGGTTTGGACAGGAAACATGTTTAGCATACTTAAACTTGATATTTAGGGAATGTTTAATAAATAAGAATATTTACAAATGTGTTGGCAGGACTTAGGAAACCTAGAAGGGATAATGACATATTCTGAGGCCAGTAAAAGACGGGCACCTTCACTGAAGTAAGGTCTAGGGCTAGGGGTGGAGACAGTGACAAGAACTAGAGGGGTGTAACCCCCTTTGTAAAGAGGGCTGCCTGAGAGGAGCTTGACCTTTAGCTGAGGACCAAGGTCAACCCATGTTGAGCAGACATTCCTGACTTTCCTCCTACCTTGGAATCACCTGCCAGTGCCTCCAATTGGAACCTATAGGAAGCTGGAGGGAGGAGGATCCCTTTAATGCAAGGCATTATGGGTCAGCTTCTCAGGGCACAGAATAGGGTGGAGAGGGGAGGACAGGCAGACAGAGGTATGGGGCTCGGTAAATATTGTTTGAAAAAATTAAGAGCTGCTTCCTACTTATCTTAATAATTTTGCTTCGTTTAAATAACAGTGCTACTTACTGCCTTCTTAAAATTCTGCATTATTACTTGAACTAAATAGTGTTTAGTGAGGACCTGCTAAAGTGTTTTGCCAGGCCTGTTGCTATAGATATTAGATAACTTTGTAAGAAAATGAGCTGATACTGGAGTTGTATCTCCCTTTACATGATATATAGATGCTGAAAACACCTAATCAAATGTTGACATTAAATATTTTGAGGTGGCATAAAGTAATCCAAAGCAGCACCTCATTTCAAGTAAATTTCGGAAGCATGCTTTATAGAGCAATCCTATAGTGCAGCTCTGTCCGGCAGAACTTTCTGCGATGATGGAAATGGTCTCCATCTGCAGTCTGGTGTGGTGGCCACTGGCCCCATGGGGGCTATTAAGCATTTGAAATTTGGCTATTGCAACTGAGGAATTGAATTTAAAAATTTTGCCTACATGTGGCCAGTGGCTGTCATATTGGACAGTGCAGCTATGGTTAATTGGTAAGTAAATATATGCTCCCTGATTTAATCTTGTATGAAATCCTTGTGGAGTAAGAATTTGGATCTTGTATTTTCAGATTGCTAGCCTACATATATAGGTATGCAGCAAATACTGGTGACCAGAACGTAAAGAGAAATCCAAAGCAACTCAGATGAACCAGGTCCTAAGGCTAGGCTAATGAAAGCAAAGCAAAAGATACAGGAAACCTTTTATGTTATACTAGAGGCCCGGTGCACAAAATCCGTGCACTGGTGGTGGGGGTTGTCCCTCAGCCCAGCCTGTGCCCTCCCACAGTCCGGGACCCTTTGGGGGATGTCCGCCTGCTCGCTCCTTACTGCTCTGCTTGCTGCTCCTTAGCCCTGCTGCAGAGGCAGGAGAGGCTCCCGCCACTGCCTCTGTGCTCGCCAGCCATGAGCCCGGCTTCTGGCTGAGCGGCTGCTCCCCCTGTGGGAGTGCACTGACTACCAGGGGGCAGCTCCTGTGTTGAGTGTCTGCCCCCTGGTGGTCAGTGTGCATCATAGTGATTGGTCGTTCTGGTCATTCTGCTGTAACAGTTGCTTAGGCTATTTTATATATATGTGTGTATATATATATATGTGTGTGTGTGTGTGTGTGTGTGTGTGTGTGTGTGTATATATATATTAGTAGATAGTTATATATGCTTTACAAATGTAGGTTGTATTCGTTTAGACTGAGTTATATTTAAAAGGAGTGCATTGTGGTTTCTCATCATTAAAAAGTCTACTTCAATTAAAAAAACAATACATTTATTTCTTTGATGTAGTTATTCTGGATATTTGATCCTTAATTACCACACTAGTTGTTTTATGCATAATCAGTTGGTTACAAAGAAGATATTAAAAGAGTGAAGATAGGAAATCTAATGTACACAGCTAGACAAAAATATATATCTGACGATATATTAAAGGCATATATATTTTCTCTTCAAGATTTTGATATTTAGTGACTTCGTTTTATATTTTTTATTTTCTTAGCTTTATTGTATGTGTATGTATTGTAGTTATTCAGTTTTATGAAAAAACCCGAGACTTCTCTTGGCCCTTTTCATAATGCTGTTTCTTCCTATTAGCTGTCTTCAGAAATCTGTGTTAAGTTCAGAATCAGAAAAAAAACAAAACAAAACACTCACTTGGAATTCATAATTATTCCACAAGGACAGACAAATTATCATATCATAAATATGACATATTACTTGTAATGCAACTGAAAATACTTTTCGGGGTAGTAAGTTCATATTTATTTTCTGATTATTCTTATTCTACTCAAGTCTACTTTTTGCCTACCCTTTTCACATTGTGCTTTATTTTATCTGTATGTAATAGGATATAAAAGTTACATATGAGACTGTGCCTTTTATTTATTTATTTTTAAAATATATTTTATTGATTTTTTACAGAGAGGGATAGAGAATTAGACACATTGATGAGAGAGAAACATTGGTCAGCCCCCTCCTGCACACCCCCTACTGGGGATGTGCCCATAACCAAGGTACATGCCCTTGACCGGAATCGAACCTGGGACCCTTCAGTCTGCAGGCCGATGCTCTGTCCACTGAGCCAAACCAGTTAGGGCAAGACTGTGCTTTTTAAAAGAAACAAGTTCTAAGTTCATTTTGACAAATTTTTAAAATGGCTCCTGTACAAACTCAAGAATGTTTTTTGTTTTGTATATTGTGATAACATATACAAAACTTAGAATGTACTATTTGAAATATTTTAAGTGTGCAATTTCGTGGCATTAGTCCATTCATATTGTTGAACCACTCATGAACATTTATTAATTCTTTATATTGAGAGGTGATGTTTTCAGTTTCGTGGAATTTATTTTCTCTTCCAAGAACAACAAAATCATTCATAAATTCTTATTCATATCAGTAAAGCAATATCTGCTAAAATCCTATAAATGGCATTTTAAAGTGGTATTAAACAAGCTATTGTAAACTTGTTCATCAATACACAAACAGGACTTGTTGAAATACTGTATTTTCCGGCGTATAAGACGACTTTTTAACCCAGGAAAATCTTCTATACGCCCAGTCGTCTTATACGCCGGAAAATATGGTAACTTTTTAAATGAAAAATGGTACTTTAGATAGAAAGATGCAGTTATTTTTCTTCTTTGCATTTCACTTTTGAAGGAATTTTGTCAAAGCCCAACCAAAGGTATAGGACAATAATATGGTCTGATGAAGGAAGGTTGTGGTTATAGTGTATGGGATATGCCACACTTTGTGACTCATTTTCCTTGAATGTATTTTTCAAGTTTGTATATTTTATCCAGACTTAAGCTTTCTTTCTTTTGTTCATTTAATTGAGTTCTTGAGATACTAACACAACAGTGGAATTTTAACTTACTTTTATGTGTGCTAAAACATATAATTAACTCATAGTTTTGTGAAAATAATAAGATAAAACCAGCTTTCTTCCACAACATGAGTTCCTCGTGCTTACCTGTTGCCATAGTAACCAGGTAAACACCAATAAAACCAAATGGGCATCAAAAAAGTTTCTCACATAATTTGTGTTGAAAATTCATAGGATTTTTAAAAACATAATCTTATCTGGGTAGCGGAAGGAAAGATTCAAGTAATGGAAGAGAGAAGCCAGACTTTATTTGAATATAGAAAGAGAGTTGAAGGGGTGGGAGTCTGTATTGCTGAGAAAAGCATTTTCAAAGCAGACTGTTCTGGTATTTTATACCAATTATGTGCAGCGATTGCTTTGAATAAATTTTGCCATCCTGCTGAGATTTCCTTTTTACAAATCCTGGAGCAATTATAAGATGGAAGTCTGGAATGTATAAACAATGTCCATTGAACAGTAAATGAGCCTCATACTTATAGAACTCACAGTCCGAATGTACTACCTTTTATTTGGTGTTTCTCTGCCTGTCCTTCTTCCTCCTTCATCGCACAGAGACCAGGTCTACTTCAAGTGTACAAACACATACATTTTTGCCTAGAAATACTTTTAAATAATTATTCCCATCAAATTAGCAAAATCTCTCTGTTGCTCTCACATTATAATCAATATTCTTACTACTTGTTCAGTAGAGCAATTGATTATATATTATGTATTTCCAACCTTAATACACCAGATTACCTTTATCTATAGACCTGGAAACAAAACACTGCACTAAGTCAGTGTTAATGGGGGAAAATGACACCCTTAGAACATAGCATTAGACAGTTACCAAATGTCAACTTGTTTTATGTGACAAAGCAGTCTGCACTCCTCATGACAAACAACATAGAAAATCCGAAGGAGAAGTCAACTGTCACTTGGTGTTAACTATAAAAAGCCTGAACTCCATTATTTTGCTGAACTTACAAGCCTTATACAATGTTTACAATAAGATTTGGAGAGTTGCCTAGCATTGGAATATATACAATTAAACAACACAGTTGAACGGCCCTTTTATGTCAGCACTGCTAAAAGACGGCCATTATACTCACATGATAGTCATTCTTGGAACTCTTAGCATAAACAGGAATAGAGAACATTCATTTGTAATTCTATCTAAGTGCATGCAGGGTTTTTTAAAATTTTATTTTATTCTATTCAAATAAACCCCCATGGAAACTAAAGATAACAATAATAAAGGGATCACTGAATGAGAATTATTTCTTTGACTGTCAAAGAATGTAATACTTCTATTTTGTTAGCAACTGAGCCTAAGCACTCAGCTCTTTGGACTTTTATGTAAGCTTATGTAAATAAGGGAGATTGTGTTTAAATTTATTACAAAGTGAATTTTATTTGTTTGGAAATTAACTTTACGCTAGAAATTAACACAAAATGCACTTCCTGCTTTCCTCTTTCAGACATTTACTTAAAATAACAAATGCAAAGAGACAACAGAATGTCATAGGTTAAAATAAAACCAAACACAGACCACGTTTTAAGTCCACATCCATGTTTTGTTGAAGTTAGATTAGGCCAATTTAATAGTAATAGGCAAGAAGGGTTGAAACTGGCCTTGACGGCAACAATAAGAGGGAAAGATGCACAACTGAAGCAAGTACTTCTTTTTGCTAAGTGGAAATATTTAAGAGATTGATTTATAGTGCTATCCTTAACTAACGTAAACATATATTTTAATACATATTTTGGGTTTTTCTACAGTAATTTTTTACCTGTAAGTTTCCCAGAGATGTTTGGCTTTATAATTCTGAAAACTACTGTATAGCAACACCAAAATAAGGCAAAGCTATATTGCATGACAATACAAAAAAGAAGATTTGAGCTCAATTTAGGTCTCTGGAGCCAGTGACTCCATCTGTTTTTGCCTCTGTTTTCTAGTCTGTTGTCTAAAATTTGGGAATTTGTTAATCATGTTTCTGGAGAGGTTTGAGCTGCTTGACAGAAAGTTGACCTGTTATATAACAACAACAACAACCAAGACTCTCAACTTGACTTATGAAGGGTTTGCAGCATGGTATTTGAATGACTGTTAGAGTACCTAAAAAAATTAAAGGTTATTTGAAATACGATTTATAAGATGAAATGTTTGCTTCCCCCTAACTCTGGCATGAAATTTGTAGTTTAAAGTCTTTAATACAGACACATTTTCCTCCTTTCCTTTCTCTAATAAAGACTTATAATCAGAATATATGAAAGTTTATGTCGAGTTAGACCAAAGGATTTTCTAAACATGGTTTTGTCCCTACATTTGGAAATAAGGGAAGGACTTTTCAGAGCATTCGTCAGTTTGCTGGGGTCAACTGAATGCTCCAAATCTCTCTTAACTAACCAATGAATCAATCATCTGTGAGTGTGCTTTGGCCATTTTTGGACCTGTTTCTGTGTTTAAGACTTGAGAGTGATGTGATCCACACACATTTGTGAAGTACTACTGGCTTTTTGTTTGTTTCAAGAAATGCATATTTCAAGTGTTTCCTCTATTCTTATTTTTCCATAATTTGAGGAATAAGTTTGGTAACCATTTTGTAAGCTTTAAATATATCTCCTTCAAATTAATATTTTTCCAGACCAAAGAATCCTGATTATAAAATACTCTCATGGAAATATCTCTGCTCTTTGTATCAGTTTAGTTCTCTGTTTTGCTGGCTTGGAAGGGCAATAATGACCTCTTCCTAGAGCAACTTAGATGCACTTGAATTTTGTACATAGAAAGATTAGTTGTGTGGTTTTTTTTACTTTATTTCCATTAAATAACTCTCTATGCCCACTATTTATTATTCTGTTGGGCTGTGGTTCCTATTGGGCTGCTTCCTTTCAGATAGTCCAAAGTGACTCCCAGACATTGTTCCGCTTTAAAACTGATAGTTTAATGGGCTGTGTTAGGCTGACTTTAATGGATGTAGAGGATAATTTGTCACCTTTGGATCCATTTCCCCACAGCTCAACCTTATCAGCTCAGTGTGATTAAAGAGTAGAGTGTTACACATAGATGTGGGTGTTTTAATGTGCACCTCTTCTTTCAAATGCCACCAAATGTTAAAACTAAGCCAGACATGAGTCCAAAAGAGACCATTTTTGGAGCTTAAAAGAATTATGTCATGATTCCTTTGTGGGTTTCTTGTTAAATTTCCTTCCATAATAATGTTCTTGGCACAGATATTCTTAATTCGGCATATGGAGGATTCAAAGGTCCGAAGACATATTCCCTCTATTGGAGAGAGTACAGTACAACAAGGGGAAACAGTGAATAATCAATAGCCATTGGCAACCTAAGATGCGGGCCACGAATGGTATGAGGGGAATGGTCTACAGAAAACTGGAGAAACAAACCTCACTTCTGTCCAGGGGAGATCAGAAAAGCTCTGGATGGGACCACATTTGTGCTCATCCTTAGAAGAAAGATAATGATCGATGGGAGGTGTTGGTGGCAGAACAGCCTTGTGTTTGGGGTGGACTAGAGGAGCAGTGCGGATACATCCTGGCAGAGCCACGAAGGAAGACCAGGCAAGAGGAAAGTTCTTACCTTATCCTTTGGGCAATGGAGGACCTTTAAAAGTTTTAAGCTGAGGAATGACAACATTTCAGAGAGATTAACCCGGCATACACATGAAGAATGAGGTGAGGGGGAACTCTAAACATAGTAAGATTTCTCTTGTATATACTTTAAAGTGGATTCTGTGGGAACCTTGTCCCAGATTTCTTGAACATCCGCCTCCCCAAGCTGAGATATTGTCTATATTCTTTTAAACAAAATTAGTGTTAAACAACTCTTTCACTAGTGATCATAAAAATGTTCTAAGTACAAAATCAGATGTGCCTGTGATGTGTATTAAAGCGATCTAATCAAAGGGATTCTACTTTTTTTTTTCATTAATTGTTTGAGTTTGGAATCCTGCATTGTAAAACTCAAGCATT
This sequence comes from Cnephaeus nilssonii, assembly GCF_951640355.1. Classification (NCBI taxonomy): domain Eukaryota; kingdom Metazoa; phylum Chordata; class Mammalia; order Chiroptera; family Vespertilionidae; genus Cnephaeus; species Cnephaeus nilssonii. Next base: position 54,701,113 of record NC_137081.1, read on the forward strand.
ATGTAAATCCATCTAGCGAGCTGTAGGAATTTCCTGGCAGATATAGCTATGATATAATTAGAATTCATAATAGCAAGGTAAATTGTTATTAACATTAATGACAAAAATAATAATGATTACAGCTAACATTTATTGAATATTTACTATGTGCCAGGAAGGCATTGTTCCAAGGAGTTTATATGTATACAAACCACTATTGTTAAAATACACATAGTTTTAAGTATGAATGTAGCTTAAGTTAGAGTAAACAATAGTAAAAGGGAAGAGAACAACAAATTGATGTGCTCGAAAAATAGGACAAATTTAATCTATAAATATTGTCTCTTTTTATATAATGAAGAAAATACTTATGTACTAGGCACTGTGGGAAATGAATAATGTGACTGTTTTATACTGACATGTCTATAATATAGTTCATTAACATATGCTAGAAAGTAAAAATAAATTGGGTGTACAACATAATATTTGGGGAGTGTGATGTGGAGCTATTCCAAGCAGAACACCAGCTTGGATTTGTGTTTCTTTTACACCTACATCCAACCACAGCCTCATGGATTTAAACATATTATCCATGCCATTTTATCTCCTTGGCTCTGGAGCCCCCACTCAGTGAACATCATAGTTACCTACATTAGGCTTCACATGCTGCCAATATAGGCCAATCACCTTTTATTAAGAATCTTCTTTCTGGCCCAGCCCCTGTGTCTCAGTTGGTTGAGCCTCTTCCCATGCACTAGGAGGTCATAGTTCGATTCCAGGTCAGGGCACATGCCCAGATTTTGGGCTCGATCCCCAGTATGGGGCATGCAGGAGGCAGCTGATCAATGGTTCTCTCTCATCATTGATGTTTCTATCTCTCTTTCCCTTCCCCTTCATCTCTGAAGTCAATAAAAATATATTTGAAAACAAACACACACATACACACACACACACACACACACACACACACACACACACACACACACCACAAATCTTCTTTCTCATTTCTTCATTCAGAAATGTATAGCCTTGCCATCCCCCAACCTTTCATTGTTTTATCTATTCACCATGAGGTCAGCTTTTATCTCCTTAACTTAATTTTCACTTATTTTTGAAATGTCTTTTCTACTTACCTGTGGAGTTACAATCCAGAATGTGTATTCCCTATAATTATACATGCTGTCTCGTGACAACTCTCTCCATGCTTCCCCAGAATACTTTCTGAGTTGTTTACATAAGCCTGCGGCTTCAGGGAGAGTTACAGGGATACCAATAAAGTTCTGAGAGAACACAGAGGATCTGGATATAAATGGTCAAACTAGTGACTCCCTGAAGATAAATGGTCTGTGGGGTAGTGGGGGCCAAGGTGGGCAATTAGAAACCTTTGGGTAGTGATTCTGGTGGAGGGTTGTCCAACTGGGAAGAAGCTGAACCTACCAGAGTTTGGAAAACAGCTGGAAGCTCTCAAGGTCCTGCAGACCCCAGTTGCCATCAGGGGCCACATAACTTGTAAGGGCAGAATCCCACAAAGCCTGGAGTCAGGGCTATGGTGGCAACAAAGACCCAGAGGTTGAGAAACAGACCTAGGCTAGAACCTCTGGGTCCTTCATGTCCAAGGAGGCAGACTCTGGTTTGAATTAAGGTTGAGAGACTTGGAAAGGAGACTGAAAACGCCATGAAGGAATGATCTAGTGCGTAAACATGAGCCAGACCATGTGGAATTTGAGAGTGTACACCTATAATAAGTCTAATTTGTATGTAGTTTATTCCTCGAGATTCTTTTATGTTTGCTTGTAAACAGTTACCAGTCAGTCATTTTTGTTTCCTATTTTAAATGACTTTCTGAACATGCAGGGCTGAAGGACCAAGAGTGGGGAGGAGGGCATTGTAAGAAAAGTACAACCACATGAAGCCAAGTGGCTCTGTGTTTGGAGGAGAAACCTGTGTTTTCTTGGGTGATGGTAACAGAGCATTTCCCAAGAAGTGGCATCAGAGACTTTCTGTGTAAGGGTCCCCTGGGGCTGGGTTTTGGCATATGTGCACTTAATATTCCCAGCACGGGTAAATACTAACTCTATCATGGGCAAGAACTAATGCTAACAAATCATTTTTTCAATGAGCTGTTATTACCCTAACCCCATACCTCTTTTCATACAAAAGTTCAAATCTGTCTTGACTAGTAAATTAGATGTTCCCTTTTCAAAGCTGAATTAATGAATAAAAGTTGCTTTTATGATGCCTTGCATTATAGTATTTTTTTAAAAAAATCCTTAAGGATAACATTTCTGCAGATTTTCCTGCCCAAGATAGAAGTTAATCATATGTACTTATGCTCTAAATTTTAGCTTGATCAGATGATCAAGATTGGATATCCCACATGCTGTTATTTTGAATGAAGACTAATCAAAGTAATCAGAAAGTAGTTTGCGTTTTTTTGGTGTGTGTGTTTTTTTTTTGGGGGGGGGGGGCGGCGGGGGCGGGTTTGGTTGTTGTTGGAATTGGAAAGAATTAAAATAAGTTTACTTTTATTAAGCTGACTGTATGTAAGCACTCTTTAATGCTAGACCATAAAAAGCAGAGCCAAGATGGAGGAGTGTGTGTGCATTTCCCCCTGTAACCATTTAGTGACAGTACTATAACCAAGCTGGCAAAACAATCTAGAAGTTAATGAGATAGAAACGGGAATCTGTGTTCCCAAACAGATTGTTAGTAAGCTGCTTGTAAGCAGGGGTCATGCCTTCAATTGTTTTGAAACCTCTGGTATGCACATACTAATAAATACTTGTCCAATGACCCAGATCTATATATAATATCATCTTGTTCTTTTTAAGAACACAGCTACTGCCATTTCTTTCATTCCAAATGCACACATACTTCAACTTCCCTGAAATATATATAGTGTTTGAGGGGCCATCAGGCTGGATTAAAGTCCAGTTCCTCCAGATGGGGGTTGTGGATTTGTGTTCATTTGTGATAGCCGCCTGGGGACATTACCAGCCTGAGACCACGTGAAATTAAATTCTCTGCTTGAGGTTTTGTTGTGCTGCACTGGTAGTGTGGATGCAGTGGCAGTTGGTAGTTCAAATTCTCAGGGGAGTTTTTTTCTTCACTTCACCCAATCACAAGCTTGAGAAATGCATATTTCCTTGTTGTCTCTTTCAGTGTGGCAAATTTATTTCTTGTTTGCACTTCCCCAGAGAATGGGACCCCTTTGGTGTCTCCGTTTCCTGTAACATTCTTCCATTAGATTCCTCATGTGGGACCATGTTTTATTTCTAAGGGGTATGTTGAATAGAGGTGTAGCCGTTGTTGATGGCATCTTAGGTTTGTTGAAATGTCGTTTTTGTTCAGGTTGCAATTATCCAGCTGATCCATGGCATTTGAAAGCCCAGACAGAGGTTCTGCTGATTGGCTGCCTGTAGGTCCAGAAATCGTATTCTGTATAGAAGATGGTTACAGTACCTTTGTGGACCCAAAGGTATGAGTCAATTTGGATGACAATGAATGTCTTAGCAGGGTTGTTTCTGCTAAGCCTCTTTGGGGTTTGGGGAACAAAGTCCCACTGTAGTTACTTCATCACAGTTCCTTGCTACTCCTGAAGTTGACTTTGAGATGGTACTCAAGTGATCCGATCAGGAATCTGAGTGGTATTTAATCAGAAGTCCTTTCTTCTCATTAGCGCTCATGAAATACCCTTTCTGTTCCTTTCTGGCCAAGCTTCTACATTACAGATTTACTGGTCAGCTGCATCCCTTTTGCATTTGTCATAGCAGTTAGCCCATCTTTTTGATATCACATGTACAGACTAGAATGCCCTCCTGTTACAGTTTCCACTTGTTAACAGAGTATTCCTTCTCCCCTTCGTGAGTGTCGCCAATACTTACTGCTCCTGTCCCCGGGTGATTCTCTTCTTCTTTGGAGAAAGAGACAGGAGGAAGAGGATGAACAGTTCCTTGTTGCCTACTATTGTCAGCTATTTCATGAAATTATTTTATTTAGTTCTCACAGCAACCTGTGGCAGATCGTTTTATTATCCCATTTTATTTAAGAGACTGAGGTTCATAGAGGTGAAGCACCTGCCCACAGTGCCAAACAACAGGGGAGGCGTTGAGCCAGGATTTAAAACCTGTGTCAGACTTCAAAGCCGAACTATTTCACTCTACCTCATTATTTCACTTGAGGGCGGAGCTTTACCTAGTTTTTTTTTTTAAAGTAAGACTCAGTTTAAGTGATTTATTCACAATAGAGAAATAACACATAATAGAATTCAACTAAAAGCAGATGCTGCTTCTGACTACATCATAGCTGTAGGCCGTGAGGCTTGAAGTTTGTGCTTTCTGCTTGTGTGTGTGTGTGTGTGTGTGTGTGTGTGTGTGTGTGTTGGGATATACATGCTGGTATTGGCTACTTTGCTAACATTTGAGAAATGAGTACTTTTACCTCAGATAAAAACAAAAGCTAAGGCCTCGCTAATCTAATTCTCAAGTTTAAACATCTTAAAATTAGCCATGCATCTGCTTTGCTGTCTCATTTTCAAATGGATGTCCAATTTAGAATCTTTTTGTCTTTAACTAGAATTTGACAAAGCATCAATTGAAAGCAAACAATATTTTATATGTATGCCTAGTTGTGTTCTGAAACTCTCTAGAAATTAATATAATCTCAGTACATTTCATGTCATAAAAGAAAATGATTTTAGAAATTTGTTTTTATAGGCATGATTGACAGACATAAGCTGACTCATTTGGGATTACAACAAATTGCATAAAATTATAATAATTCACTTAGGGTGTATATATACCATATGATAATAACACACAAATACACTTTAAGCTAACAAAAAACTTTTCTTATAAGTGTTAGAATTACTTAGAGAGGGAAGCTTTGTGAGGGCTTTAATTATGACATTCAAAATTACTAAGTAAAGATTGAAATTCAAAAGAGAGTGTGTGTATGTGTGTGTGCACATACCTGTAGCCCTACCAAGGCCTAATTTCTTTACCTGCGTCTGTTGCCTACTGCCTGATCAGACCCACACTCAGGTTTGGGTAATCTGAACCAGCCTTCCAATCCGATGGGTTCTGCTGTGAACTCTGATGATTGATGAGTGCTCTTAGGAGAAAGCATTAAAGAGAGAGTTCTGTTCCACAGTCCTCTCACTTGGCTCCTGAGCCAACCCTGCTGTAATGATTTCACGCTGGGATTCCTTACTCCTGACATTGGCTCTGCTCTGGTTAGTATCTGGCTTTTTCTCACCGGTAGACCTGGTCCCTCTTTGAAAGTAAGTAACAGTCAGCATAGCCTGACTGCAGGCCTGAGGGATGACAGAAAAGTGGCGCCTTTCTTATCTTTATCAAATAAAAAAGTTGAATGAAAAATGTAGGGTTGAGTTGGACAGGGGTAATAATGTTGGAGGTAGCCAACAATATTGGGGCTTGTTTTGTTTGTTTTTTTCAATATAGCTGGCAATATATGCTTGTTGTGCAAAGACTATATACAGCTCCCTCAGAGAAAAACGAAGATACACAGGACTTTTAGTCTTGAATTTCTACAGAATTGAGTTATAAGATGTTGAAAGTGCCATTGTAGTGATTATGCCAAATTCAAGTTTCACTCTATCACATATGTTGTCATTAGTAGCGACAGGTTGGCCAATTAATCTGTCTCTTTGGAAAACCTTCAAGGAAAAATCAACATATTTGACTTTTTGTCATTATGATTGTCTGTTTGATAATAACTCACTTTAAAACATCTTCAAAACTCATTTGCTTTAGTGACGTTTCAAAAACTCTTGGCAAGAAGATATTTAAAGTTAAATATTGACAATTATATTTCTGGACCTATAGTAGCATGCTATTCTGTAAATAAGCACATTGCAGTTACTTGTGAGCAATTTCAAACTTAATGGAAACCCTTCCTTACTGTATACATTGTGGAATGTGACAGGATTCCTAAATAGGAATTAGTCCATTTGTGTGGGCCTTACAAAGGCAAGGATCTTATTCTTTATATCCAAGGTTTAATGACACGTTTAACAAATATATATTGAATTCATGAGTAAATGGGCAATTGAATGACTTTAAAAGAATGTATGGCTTTTAAATAAAAGGTATTCAAAGCTGCACTATTTTTAAAAGTCAATTTCACATCCAGAAAGCTGCAGAGAATAACTTAGGAACCCATATATCTACCTAACGTATCAATCGTTGCTTTACCTTCTTTTTTTCCCTTTTAATTCAAGAAATAAAATATTGCCTTCTCTCCTTCCTCAGGGCACCTCTCATTGTGAATTTCGAAACTATTCTTCATGTTCATGTCTTATATATTTTTTTATAATCCTCACCTGAGGACGTGCTTTTCATTGATGAGAGAGAGAGGGGTCGGGGGGGGGGAGGGGACATTAATCAGTTGCCTTCAGTATGTGCCCTGACCTGGGGATCAAACCAGATACCTGGGTATGTGCCCTGACTGGTATTCAAACCCAAGACCCTTTGGTGCACAGGATGACGCTCTAACCATTGAGCACAATGGCCAGCTCTCCTTTTCCTTTTTTTTTTTTTTTACATTTATATACATCAATAGGACAACTTATAGATTATTATGTTTTTAAATTTGCACTCATGACATCATTATGTATTCTGGAGTATCATTCGGCAGTTCTGTTAATTCAAAGTTATGTTTTTGAGAAATGCCCATGTTGATTACATATATATCTGTTTTATTCATTTTATTGCTTTGTAGTTTTCTGTCTTATACCACAATATATCCATTCACTGTTTGATGCCTATTTAGATGGTTGGATAGGCTTTGTCTCTGTTTTAGAAAGGTTCCTGGGATTCCTCATACAATCCTCTGCTCATGGGCCAGCTTCTCTGAGGAGTGCTCCTGGGAGTGCGTGGGAGGTCTTGGTGTGTTGGGTGCTCCCCTGAAGGTCTGTCTTTGCTCACGCTCCACGTTCTTTCAAAAAGGCTCCAGTATTTAGTTAGCAACATATGCAAAGTGGGAGTTTTCTTTTTGAGTTCATGGTGGATGGCTTAACTGCTATTGAATTTTGTGAAATTCAAATTCTTTTTTGTAACCTCAGAAGAGAAAAGAAGACAGCATGTGAAACAAACACTTGTGAATGAAAAAAGGAGATAGCCATGGAATCAAATAGGAGGAGACGCTAGGTTAAAACCCCTTATGTTGCCCAGGAGCTGCACTGAAATGCATCTGGTCACTAAACCCCCATAACAATCCTGGCTGAAGCCTTGGCCGGTTAGTTCAGTTGGTTAGAGCATCGTCCTTATACACCAAGGTTTGATCAGTGATCAGGGCACATGAAAGAATCAATCCATGTTTCTCTCTCTCTGAAAACCAATCAATAAATTTTTTAAAAAAGCAATCCTGGCTGAAAAAAAAACTATATAGTAATCATTTTTCAGCCCAATAACTTAGTCTCTGAGTAGCTTGAACTGGTGCTTTTTGAGAAGCATATTATAAAACAAAAGGCTCTGGATTAAATAGAGTAAGAATCACCTTACTCATCCTGACCACTTGGAACACCTTTTTAAACCTCTCTCTCTCTCTCTCTCTCTCTCTCTCTCTCTCTCTCTCTCTTTCGCTTTTAAAGAAAAGATATCATCTCTTTTATGTGGAAACGATTGTTATCAGAAATGAAACCCTGGTTTTGTCAGAAGACAAAAAATATGACTAGTTTTATGGATCATGTTTTATTCTCTCTTCTGTTTGCTCAGTTCTGCAGGAAGAACCCATTGCCTTGCTTCGCTTTTCCTTTAATATGTAAAATAGCAAGAGTGAGACTGCCCTTTTCACCTTAAATCTTTTCCATTCATCTCAGATTTTCATCCTTCAATGGAAATGTCCATCTAAAGATAGCAAATGACCATGGCTAATATGATGTTCTTTCTCTTTTGCCCAAATTCTCTATTTTTCTTGCCAAATATTTTTATTGTTGAGAGTATCCTTTCCACTTACCTGGTACTAGAATCTCAAAAACCATCTGGTTGTAAAATCTTTTTCATGGGTACCACTCATTGCCCTTGTTAGAAAAAAATCACCTTTTTCTCTTCTGTCAGCTCCTTCCTTTTCTGCCTTAATCTGACCAGTGTAATATGTTAAATTATGGGTCTACAGAAGGTTCTCTCGGGGTTGCTACCTTGAAACCTCTGGGCAAAGGGCATATGTAGGAGCAGAGAGCAGGGATCATGTCCTTGTTATTTCAATAGAGCACTTAGCACATTTGTGAACTCAGTAAATATTAAGCACAAACTCTTGAGTGTCCACTTGCCAGTTACCTGTGATAAATGGCACCAAACAGATTGATTTTTCCTCACAACACAATATGCTTTCAGGTCACTTGAATATCCTCCCTCAGATGAATTTGGTGCACATCCAAGTTTGGGGCCCAGCGGGCTAAGCAGAGGAGAGCTGGGGAATAAAATTAATGGGGGCAGGGCATGTAAAACAATAATAGCTAAAACAATAATAATAACTTCCATGATCTATTGTTGTGGATCATCTGCTCTGCTGCTTCCCTTCTGTTGTCATAGAAAACTGACTATTGATTGAAATTATTAAATCAAGAAGATAACAATGGTGATTCCATTTAGCTGCCTACAAGCCAGGGGGATGCTTTCACAGCTAAGCAAATGGCCACATGGCTAATGCCTCAGAGAAAATGAGCGGCAGGTCCAAGGGAAATTCAACTCTCCTTTCTCTGACTCCTTCCTGTTAGATTCTACTGAAAATTTATATTTGGGAAGAATTTCTGAGTAATTTGCTGTAGGCAAATACTCGTGTGGGCCTAATGGAGTATGGAGCAGTGAAAACGGAGGTTATAACTCAGGGAGGAAGGCGTGAGTGGCAGTGATGGATGGGAGCCGGGGCTGGGTGTCTTCCACAGTCTCGGTGGCCCTGTGCACTCAGTCAGCCCCAGAGCTCTCTCGAAGCCACACCAGCCACAGGGGCTCTACTTCCAGAGGTGACAAAGGTGCAGGCTCTGGCCCTACAGTGACTATTGTGCTGACTTTACAGAAGTTAAAGGAAAGGAAGGGGACGTACACTCTGTGCCTCCACTGACTTGACTGGGAGTGCAGTGAGTTCTAGAGCTGTGGGCCGGGCCACAGCCACCCTCCCTCTCTGTGACATTTGTAATGCCACCATTTGCACTTGCTTCCTTCCATCAGAGCATGATCCCTGGTTCAAAAAGCAAAAGCACATGTTCTAAGATGATGATAGTAAGCATCACTGCTCATTTAACTCATTGTAGGAGGCTGGATGAAGAACAAAGAGAGCGAGAGGATGCTATATGCCTCTAGAAGAATTCCAACAAGGTCACCAGAAGGAGAAGTGGAGGGGGCGATGGTCATTCATCAAGGAGTGTAGGGACCAGAGAGAAAACAACCTCCTTCCTCCCCACCTCACATACCCACTCAAGGGGGGTGTAACATTAGTAAAACCAGAATAAGCTGAGTCAGGGGCAGCTTTAAAGGGGAGAAAAACAGCCAAAGAGAAAAATAAAAAAAAAGCAACGGGCTGTCTGATGGCCTGTGACAGAACCGGGAGTGAGCACGGCTGCAGCCGCTGCTCCTGAGCTTCTTGCCCTTGATCACTAGCCAGCTGACGGACCTGTGGCCAAACCCAGCAGTTCTTTGTTAACCCCAATAGAGATGCAGCCGCTAATCGCAGTGTCCTTATCAATAAGTTGCCCATGGTGGAGCCCTAGCTATGACCTCCTTACCTTGTGGTGACATGCTGAGCAGTGACACCAGACGTGGTCACCACCTCCTCCTTTTCCGCTTCTCTCACGTGGTGCCTCTCAGAGTCGTCACATGGCCTCAGCTTTCTACTCCCCATAGAAAAGCTGATGCACTCCCAAAATGGATGACCAGAAGAAGGACATTCACCTTGACTCCTTGCTTCAGGTTAAGGATGGAACAAACAGTTGGGGGTAGAGTGGGGTCATCACCTGCTTCAGCAAGACTCTACCTTCAATGGGCCCAGAGATTTGTTTTGACTTATCTACAAGGTTAATGGATTTAATTGTGTGTTGGATTGTAATTAAGGATTCTTCCCAATTAATGATGCTGGTGTAGGAAAAGCCATAAATTCTCCCATGGCTCAGCAATCGTAGGCTTGAAGTAAAGTGGTGTTTAGAGAAAGTTCCTCTCTCCTAATATATGCCTTTGTGCACATTGGGTTCGATTAACACTGACGAACTGATCTCTTAGAAAGGAGATAAGCGTATTAGACCTTATCTCAGCTATCCAGTAAGTCAGTTGCTGTGCTTTGAGTGTTAGTGTCAGGCAGTATTCTGAAACTTTATTTTCCAAGTAATGGAAAAGTGGGATAAATTATTTCTTGAGGAGAACAAGAAATGCCCTCCTGATCACTTGAGACAATAAGAATAACTATGTAACATGTGAAATAATATACAACTTTGGTCAACAGTTAATAATGATAAATGAGTGAAGAAAGAGAAAAATGTTTTAAAATAAGCCAGAAATATAATGCTAATGTTGGATCCTGCTTCTGTTGGAAATTTTTAAAGATCAACATATGTATCATTTTCAGTTATTTGCAATCTGCTATTAAGAACTATGGATTTAAAGTTTTCCAAAAGTACATTTAATCTTTTAAGCTTTTGTGCTATTAAAAAGATCACAGAGGATCAAGTGAAAGCATTTTGAATGTAAATCTCATACGCAAGAAGCACGGCAGCGAAAGTTTCGTGTGGTGTCTAGTTTATTTTTCTAAGATGAAATTAAATGTCACGTATTTGGGAAGACTACTAGCTAGAGTTTTCCTAGGGAGACAGCAACTTAGGAACCCTGGGAGAGTAGGCACGTGTGGGAAATAGGAATAAATATGCCAGTGTGAGAAAGGAGGCAAAGAAAGCTTGAATCTACATGAATGGAAACTAGTGTGTGGTAGCTAGAGACACTCCAGTAACAGGATTGTTTGGAGCATAAACGCAGATCAACTGTAGGCCGAACAATCTCAGAAGGTAATTGCATCCCCAAAACATTAAACCACCTGGTAGGTATTAGATGTGATCTCCGAAGCTGCATCAGTAAGGTGCTGCCTGAACTTCTAAGGAGCTTTTTTAGCTGGTGCCGTTTTTGCCAGGGTGCCTCTGATTTGTGGTTAAAAAGAGTCAAGACAGCCTGACTCTGAAGTGAATGAAACAAAGGGCTTGCCCCATTGAGGAGCCATTTCTCCACAGCTCGGTGCATGTCCGTGTGTATTATCGGCCTTTGTGTTTGAAAGCTTTTCTTTCTGCCTATGTATTTTGAGATCCAGGACACCAAGATGTGACCAATAGTTCTCACTATAGGTCTCAGGAAGTCCTTCAGGGAGGGCTTGGTTGCTGCATGAAGACCTCCCCACTCGGTGTTAACTTCAGTAACTCTAAGTATTGGTAAATTGGAAGGAAATGCGTTTAAAGTAATTTCATGTGTGAAACAACTTCTTGATCTACTTTTCAAATACTTAAAATTTTAATGATCATTGTGAATAAATGAAAATATACGTTAATCCAATTACAATCACTGTGCCTAAGTCCCCAGAATTACATACTCTAAAACGTCACTTCTGTCCTGCCATCTAGCATAATATGTAGCACAGAGCATCAGTAGCCCAGTCCCTACTTAACATATATTTGTTAAATAAATAAGTGAATTTGGACGACCAGGCTGAAGTAGGATGGGCTCTACTAGAAGAGATAAACGGGCTTCTGCGTCAGATGCCTGAATAAGGTGATCCGTAAAACTTGAGTGTGATGATGTGCAAACATGGATGCTAACAATATATTTATTCTGAAGGATACTTAGTACATATTAAAGAAACCTGTATGACTTTGCACAGTGGTTTTATTCTTATGCAATAAACTGCCTTAAACGTGGTGGGTTGCACCCAAGAGTGCCAGGAAATCACTGAGGAAGTCACATGATGTGTGAAATTGTGGCATCCGGGCTGGTAGGGATTAATGCATAGGCAGCGTTGCCCAGCTGATCACATATGGTATATTGCCTGGTTAGCAACCTCTGGTCTGTGCTGCGAATCCTGTCTTGTAATGTCAGTGTGGATTTGTGATATCATTCAGTACTTACCCTGCATTAAAGACAAAGAACGTTGGGACTACTTCTCGAGGCCATTAGTACTGCATGAAATTGTGTTTTTCCCTCCCCTTTGTGGCAGTGAACCTTAAAGAAGAATGATCCCGTTCAAATTCTAGCTCTGCTACTTATGAGTGTGAAAGCCCGAGCTGATTAATGTCCGAGCCTCAGTTTACCTCTCTGTAAAATGAGGATACCACTGCTAATTCACAGGATTGTCGGTCTTCTCATCCTATGTTAAGGATGTGTCCCTCAGAACTGGCTAGCTGAAGTTTGCTGGAAAGGAAGTGTAAGTTTTCTTGGTTTGACATGGTATCTTTGCTATTACTGTTGATAAAATACTAGTAGCCCACGGAGAACAAATACAGGTCACAGTTGACTTTATAAAGGTGTGTTGAATTGAACTGGTTGGAATTCAGAAGGCAGTGGATGGAGCAAGAGAAGGTTGCAGAAGTAGCTGAATTGGAGGCGGGGGCGGGTAGATTGCTGCTAGAGTTCAGTACCCTTACAGCAGCTAGAAGTTGGAGTTAATAACCTGACAGGGAGGAATCGACAGAATATAAAAGAAGAGCAGCAGCTCAAAGAGCATTTGGCTCTCATTTTGTGTATGAACAAATAGTCCTTCATGTCTCAGTACCTCTTGAGGTTGCTATTAAGGCAGAACATGATAGCTACTGTTTCAATTCTGCTCGGTATATTGTGAATTATTATTAAATTATGATCAGGATATTGCCTTTAAGAAAGAAGGAAAGTCTACAGTATGACTTAGAAAACTTTCTCTTAAAAGAGCTAAGGTGAAAATCCTTACTGTATTTTATTTAAGCCTTAATTATCTAGATTAAAAAATAACAACAACAAAACTTACCTGGAATTTAATTGCAAAATTTACCTGGAATTTAATTGCCCACCTCTGGTCTGACTGAGCTGACCTCACATTCACATTTTAGTTTTATGATATTGGATTTAGCACCAATTTTCTCATCTTTCAAATGGAATTAAAGTTCCTACCCACCATAGAGCTGGTAAGAGGTTTAAATCAGATAACCTGTGGAAATGACAGGATCTAATACAAAGTATGTGCTAAATAAAAGTTAGCTTTTATTATTGGTGGTCTTATATTAATGTACAACTTATTTTACCTTTACAAGATTATTTTTCTAAAGCCATTAAGTCCCACTCCTTGTACATTACCTGGAGGTCCTTGTTTGGTCTGGATTTCCTTTTATTTCATTGATTTTTCCAGAAATTGTTTTTATATTGAATAATATGAAAAGCTTGGACAAGGAGTTTATATTAAGCTGTGTGTGCAGGTTATACTTTACCCTCTGTTCTCTTTCTCATCTTGGCTGGATGTTGGATATTTCTTTTCTTTTAAAAATATTTTTATTGATTTCAGAGAGGAAGGGAGAAAGGGAGAGAGATAGAAACATCAGTGATGAGAGAGAATCATTGATTGGCTGCCTCCTGTACACCCCACACTGGGGATTGAGCCCACAACCTGGGCATGTGCCCCGACTGGGAATCGAACTGTGACCTCCTGGTTCATAGGTCACTGCTCAACCACTGAGACATGCCAGCTGGGCTGGCTATTGCTTTGGTGTCCTTCCCGGCATGGTCACCGTTCTCTTTCCCAGGCTCTCAGTAGCAACCATGCCACATTGCTGCTTGCTGGCCACAGTCTGTACACTGAGCGTGCAAGTGTGTTCCTGTAGTTCTTATTCAATTTGCAACTATATTTCTCTTCTCCCCTCCTTTCCCTCTTTCTTGTTGTAACATTTATTTTGGTTTAATAAAATGTCACAAGAGCATTCTAAAAATGATACTGTGCTTTATCTACTTTTTTTTTTTTTTGACAAAATTGTCACTTGAGTGGTTTTGTTCTCAGCAGAGAGGATTGTAACATTTCTAAACAAACACTACAGCATTCACCATCTCTTACATGCCATTCATAAAGCATGGGCTTGGATAGAAAAGGCCAAGTCTTCCACTGCAGTTAAAATGAAAAATTTGAGTTTCAGGCAACCTCAGATATTAGTCTTTGTCTTGACAAGAGGCTTTAAACACTTTGGAATGATCGCTCAGATTAAACATTTGTTGGCGCGTACAGTGTGGCATTCTGGGCACTAGGGTCTGTACTGTAACTTTGTACACCTGAAGTGTATTATTCAGAGAAATAAGAGCTACAGGGGTGGTTTGGGTTTCACTTTTGAGAATGAGCAGAGACAAATATTTGACTGATGAGTATAATATTTGAATGATGGATGTTCAAATAACTATTATCTTAAATGTACTGGAAAATCAAATAAACGAAGAACTTTTCCATCTGCCTAGTAATTCTACCTAAAAGAAATTTTAATTCCTCACTTCAGAGTAATATTTTAAATATGTAAATCTGACCCATCACCCCCGCCCCCACTCCCACCCCACAACTGCCTAAAATCATCAATGGCTTATGGGTCCCCTTAGGAGAAAATGCAGCCTGCTTCCGAGAACCAGCACACCTTAGAGGAGCCGCGGGCCAGCTGCAGACAGAACGCTGTTAGGATGATCAGGCTGCTGGCAAATTGGTCATCCTGCGCTCTAAACTTAAGGCTCCATGCTCCCTCCTGCCTCGGGACCTTCCAGGACATTGTCCCTCTTTTGGAATGCTCTTTCTCCCATTCTTCACATGGTTAATCCCTCCTCAGCCTTCACTTCTCATTGTCACACTTCCTTTCTTCGAGAGGCCTTTCCTGGTTCCAGATTTAATTTGGAGCCTCACCGGTGCCCTCTTTTCCTGGCCTCCTGTTCTTTTTCCTTGTGGCACTTCCCACAGTTTGTGATTGTCTGTGTGTTTGCGTGTGTCTTTAGCATCCATCTCATAAGCAGATCGTGAGCCTGTGGAGACAAGGATTCTGTTTTATTTACAGCTGTACCTGTAGTTGCCAGCACAGTTCCATGCAGGTAGCGCCCACTCAACACTGTGCTGAAGTTAGTGCTCAGGTTAAGAGTGCAAGAGAAGGATAAAGAACTGAAACCGTCTGCATGTGTTGTCTTCGCTTCTTTCCTATCTCCGGTATGCTCTAAACGTTCTACCTTTCATGAGGTTTCATCAGTATATCCTTCTATTATTTTAATTTGAGCGAAAATAACCCACACCATTTATTCAGTTTGACCTGGGTGCTTCTATACACAAAGGTGAATTAGATGAACTTCTTTAATGTAACTTGGAACATGAGCAGAGAGATAAACATGTATCTAACTCCTTGGAGGGCCATGTGGGGATAGTTCCCAAGGGCTAGTGTTTTGGGGAGAGGTGGACAGGATAGGAGGAACTTTCATAAAGGAGATGATGTTGACACTTACTGAATTTGGGAGGACTAGAATTTTGGGAGATGGAGAAAAGGTTGGAAGGCTGTTCTTGGCAGCAAAACTCAAATGGGCTAAGACAGAGAGGACCTCAAAGCCCATGCTGTGTTCAGGAAATTTGGTGAGGAGTTCTGTGTGGCTGCGAGTGGGTGGAGAGAGGGTGAGTAATGAAGACTGGCAGGAAATGACACTGGAAAGATAGATGAGGCTTAGGTCCTGGATCATTAGGGTGATTTTGCTAAGAAGTTTAGATGTTGCACAGGGCCTAAGAGGCCATTAAATGTTTTAAGCAGGTGAGTGAGAGAGCAGATCTGTGTTTTAGAAGCATAATGCCAGAATTCTATCCAGGGGAGCCGTTTCAATGGAGTGGTGACAGTTAGCTGCTGAGTGAGTGGGAAGGGACGAAAAGGGCAATGAATAATGGCCAAACTTTGCAGAAGTTATAAGGTTGTTACGGGAAGGGAAACAATGACCGGATCTCTTTTAAAAGTATCTCTCTTCTTTTTTTTTCTTCTTTTTTTATATTGTGGAAGTAATACGTGCTTAATAGAGATAATTTGGAAAATGCAGAAAAAAGAGAATAAAGATTACACTATGGGATGGGGAAGGGAAAGCAGAGTCAGGGGAGAATGCTCTTAGGATGATCAGGATGAGGAGAAACTTTTGAAAAGGATCCAGAAGGATCTTTTCTTGTAGAAATACTTTAGTTTTTTTCCCTTTTTTCTTTGTAGGTCCTAATTCTATCTTTCAGAGGGGGGCTGGGGGGGGGGGCACACCTTTTGGGTGTGTCCAGCCTTTTGCATAGATTTCTGCCTCTGTCTGGAATGGTTCTTCTTATGTCCCTCCTTCCTTCCTTTTACCTGTCTTACTTACTCCTTCAGGCCAATGATAGTAGTAATAATAAGCATCATAATAATAACAATAATTTCCAGATGCTCGTCACTGTGGTTAGTTCTTTCACTTGTTATCTGATTTAATCCTCATAAGAGTTCTGTATGCTACATGCCATTATTACCCCATTCTATAGTTGAAGATATTAAAGCATTGCCAGGTTAAGTGACTTGAGCAAGTGCAAATATCACTACTCACCAGTTCCTCAGGGAAGCCTTCCGCAAGCCTGACTAAGCTAGGAACCCCTGGAATGTGATCTCCTAGCTCCTCGTTTCTCCCAGGAGACTTGGATCACGTTAGTACTTGGATCTCCCTGTTAGACTGTACACCCCATGAGGGCACATTGCATGTCTGTCGTATTCCTGGCAGTGTCTCCAATGCTTAGCTTTGTGATTGCAGGACACACATCAGGGTGCTCAGCTAGCCACCCTCTTGACAGTGACTTTGTAGTGAAGTCAGTCTAAGCCCATGGTGCACCGACCTGATGAAGGCACTCAGGCTGGAAGGATATACTTGTTAGCTGGGCTCCAAGACATCCTGGGGCCTTGAGCTATGAGGACTTTGGGAATTCCTGAAGCCTAGAGGCCTCTAGATCAAACTGGACGCAGCTCTTTTCCATCTCTTCTCAGTTTCCTTTATTCCATGGAGCCGTCTTATAACTGATCTGGTTTTCTGGGCCTTAATCTAGATCTCATCCTCATGCCGGTCTAGACCCCTGGCAGGGACTCCAGGCCTGCCCAGGTTGATGTTCAGATTCTCTGAGCAGTTTCCTTTCAGGGTCCAAGTTTGCTTTGATTCGGGTTTTATGGGTCTGATTTTCATTGAGCTTTTAAGGCTTTATAATTTGAAAAAAAATTTTAAGTGGAGATCCTAGAAGATGATTTTTCAAGATAATGCTGCATTAAAGTTTCATTTTTATATTATGTCTGATGGATTGGGGATTAAATCGATCTGAAAATTACCAGTAAAGAAACTTGAGTTTTCTTTAATGCAAAAAAAAGATGAATAATTGATGTTTACGTTTTAATTCAAATGTAGGTTGCACTGTATGTTCTAAGGTAAATATATTTTTGTGTTAGTTTTGGACCTGTTGCTCCTTTATTTTATTCACCAAGCGATAAGAACTGTGAAGGCACGGGAGAAGGAACACTCTCATTTCGGCAGGTTAATCTGGGGTATATTGAGCACAACCAACACCCAGAGAGTAAATGTTTATATTAACTTTGATAAAAGCCAGTAGGTATAAAGTTTCTGGCTTTTTTTTTTTTTTTTAACAGTTAATACAGAGTGTCAAGAAAAGAAACACACATTATCAAGTAATTTCTAGCTTTAGACATAGTTGAGGTCCTTCCCCTTTAAAAGTGGTCACAGTAAGTAAGGCATTTAAAACAGGTCAACACGAGTTTCAAAATATTGGCTTGGGAGCTGCTTCAGTCTTTATCTTTGTCCTTCTGTTTATTTATAGACGGGAAAGGGAAGACAGCCTTTCCTGCTTTTTCAGTTTCCTAATGATGATATCTCAGTTTGTGATGAACCGATTCAAGGGAAGAAGGCATTCTTTCTACATCTGCAGAAGAAACCACCACTATTAAAAGCTGGGGTCAGGGTTGTCAAATTCAAATGCTTACGTGATTTCCACCATTTCTCTTTATTTAAAAATTAATGCAACTTTTTCAAAAACATTCTGAGCTTTAAAATGTATTAGAGGTGGTGTTATAAAAAGAATATAATAAAAATCAGTGTTATAAAAGGATATAAAGATAATTGCTATAAACCACAGTAAAGCTAACCTTTTTTTTTTTTTTTGCATTTCTTGGCTGGTCCTGATATCAAATTTTGTTACTGTTGGCATGAAATTAAGGTTAATGGAGCCTATGATCTGATTATCCTATTTATAACAGTATTTTATATTCCTTCATTTAGCAGACACTTTCTGAGAGTGCTGAGTGCTAAGGATTCAGTGATAAGTAAGACCTAACTTGTGCTTTAGGAGAGCTCACAGTCGAGGGGAAAAAGAAAAGGCTTAATTATCAAGGGCATCATCCAATCCACTATAAGAGCCACTGTAGCATCTCTTGACCCTTTGTGCATAGAGGAGGCATGCTCTAGTATATCTTGATCTCTGGGTCTTTGAGATTTCAGCAAGCTGGTCAGGCATCGTAGGAAGAGTGGGCCAAGACTCCTTCATTAATCCATTCACTCACACGTATAAACTGACATTTATGGCAGGAATGCCCTGTGCTCCGTGCTAGCAATGCAGAGGTGACAAAAACACATTGCTGTACTCAAGGAGCTTATAGTTCAATTTGGGAAACAAACAAGTCAATTTACTTAATTTCCCCATCCAGTGCAGTAAGTGCACTGAGATCAGAAACCATAGACTTTCATGAAGAATAAGTTAGAAGCACCTGGAGGTAGTGCTATGGATTCAGCAGCCCTGTTTCAAGTTTCCTCTGCCAGCTACAGTCTCAGCTTCTTTTTTTTAAAATATATTTTTTATTGATTTTTTTACAGAGAGGAAGGGAGAGGGATAGAGGGTTAGAAACATCGATGAGAGAGAAACATCGATCAGCGGCCTCCTGCACACCTCTTACTGGGGATGTGCCCGCAACCAAGGTCCATGCCCTTGGCCGGAATCGAACCTGGGACCTTTCAGTCCGCAGGCCGACGCTCTATCCACTGAGCCAAACCAGTTAGGGCTCTCCAGCTTCTTTTGCAGTGAGGAGGAGGCCTGTGACTGAGTTGTGGTGAATGGAACGGGGGGGCAGAAGTGATGTACATCACATGATGGCTTGAACATTAAATTCTTCACGTTCTTCCTTCCCTTTCTGAGATGACCTTAGAGACCAGGTGTGGAAGATGTCAGCATTGCCCAGATAGAAGGATCTTGGGTCCTTGGAGGATTGTGTGCAGATCACTCACTTACCTATAAACAGTGTCCCTCCCAAACAGTATTGGACTGGAATATAAATGAGAAATAAACTTTTGTTGTAGTAAGTCCCTAAATTTTGAAGGTTAATTTTATAGCAGTTAATCTATATCGATTAATATACTGTCTGTCCACTGTCAGGATACCTGGCCCTCTAAAGCAGGCGTCCTCAAACTACGGCCCGCGGGCCACATGCGGGTGTTTTTGCCGTTTTGTTTTTTTACTTCAAAATAAGATATGTGCAGTGTGCATAGGAATTTGTTCATAGTTTTTTTTTAAACTATAGTCCGGCCCTCCAGCGGTTTGAGGGACAATGAACTGGCCCCCCGTTTAAAAAGTTTGAGGACCCGTGCTCTAAAGTGTTAGTTATGTGATGAGGGGAAGGAAGAATGTTGCAGGTGGAGAACAGCATTGAGGAGGGAGAAACCGTGGACTTTCAGGGAACAGCAGTTTGGTGTGTCCAGGGTATAGCAGGAGTGGAGGATAGTACTTGTGGATGGGACTGGAGAGAAAAGTCAGGGACAGATCATGCAGAGCTTTGTGGGCCAAGCTAAGGGCGGAGAACCATCTAGACCTGAGGGAAAAGCAGCCCAAGAATAGAGTGTATAATGATGATGTTCAAGCAATAAAGAAAAGGAGCTTACCCAGATTTGGTGAAAGGTTTAATAATAGAAGCCATTTGTCATAATAGAGAAATTTTTCAACAATGGGCATGCTTAGTTTTCTCATGTACGTGGTTTCCAAACGTTCGTGAATGTAGACCCTTCCATTGAGGCTAATGTGGCCATGGGCATTGATAGAACATGAGAAATGTGAAGGAGCTGGGAATGTTTAGCTTGAGAAAAGGGAACTTGGAAAGGCCATAATTTTTACCTTCAAGTATGGATAGCAGGTGGAAGAGGGACATACTTGACTGAGTGCCCTCAAAGGGCTAGATAAGACAAATAGGTAGAAGGGAAGGGGGACAGATTTGAGTTCAGCATAAGGAAGAACTTTCTGTCATAATTCTAAAGAGCAATCATTCAGTCCTGCAGACGATGGCAGTGCGTTTCATGAACTGGAGGGGTTGAAATAGACCGGCTTTACCGCTTGGAGGTATTGTCATGGAGGTGGTTCTCAAGTATTGGATGAGGCTGGGACTTTTAAGGTCTTTGCTACTAGTCTTATATCCTTTGAAGGCTGGCTTTACTTACATTCAGCCTGATTGCAAAGTCAAGGAAATGTATGATATAAGATAAAAACAAAACTTCTAAAGAGGGAAAACTGTGCTTGCACAAATGCCTTGACCTAGAGCTAACCTTTTGACACATAATACACACTTTGTGTTGGGGCTGATGAATAGGCATTTAGTCCGGTTAACATGGCTAAAAGATCTTGCAATGATATCACTGAGTTGTATCTCCAATGTCAGCCCCCAACAACAAGGCAGTGGGGTGAATGAAAAGGCAGATACTATCTTCCTCTGAGATACTGGGGGAAGAAACTTTCCCTTAACTCCCTTATTTATCAAAGCCAGTGGTTCAACTGTTCCTCTGAAACTGTCAGAATTTTTCTCATCGCGGCCTCTGAACTGATGGATGGAGATTGATTGATCTTGCTTACCAAATGTGCATTGTAGCAAGACACAACTTTATTTAAAATACCATTAAGATGCAAACACATTATGGCTAATCTGAAGGCCTTTTCTTACAATATGAATTATTCAGCTAGCTTCTTAATAATTGCATTGATTTCCACAGTTAAAAGCAGATCAGATTATAGAATCTGCTCAATACCACTTAAATGTTTATAGATGTTAGAGTTGACAAAGACTTTTAGACACTGATAATTTCTTTCACTAGAT
Source organism: Cnephaeus nilssonii (assembly GCF_951640355.1). Lineage (NCBI taxonomy): Eukaryota > Metazoa > Chordata > Mammalia > Chiroptera > Vespertilionidae > Cnephaeus > Cnephaeus nilssonii. Next base: position 54,722,222 of record NC_137081.1, read on the forward strand.
GGAAATGCTAGAGATTTAGCATTGCTAATAATGCTCTGTAATTATTTTTAATAAATCAGAAACACCATATCAGTAGCCATTTAAGGTCTTAATTCTTATTCCATTTCATTCTTAGAGTCATTGCGTGAAAATCTAGTTATGTTAAAAATCCTACCAAAAACTTTTACATTTATATTGAATAGAAGCTTTTATGTTTCTTTTGCAAAGATCGATATAGTTAACATGTCTTAGCTTGCATGTATTGATGCATATGTTTTAAAAATCTATGAATATTTATAGTGATAAAATCCAATAAGATTTCAGTTTCTCAGATGCTTTTAGTACCTGATAAAAGAGGGACAAGGGCAAGTTTACTAGTATGAGAAGCAATGATAGGTGAAGCACTAAGTAGGTCTTGTGTCCTTTTTGAATCTCCCTTTATTTGGTAATTTCTGCAGAGATGATTTCCATAGTGTTTTAGTCTGTTCTGGCCACTGTACCAAAATACCATAGACCAGGTGGCTTAAAAACAAGTTAGTTTTCTCACAGTTCTTGGAGGATGCATGTCTGAGGTCAGGGTGCCACCCTGGCTGGGTTTTGGGGCTAACTCTTTCCCTGGCTTGCAGGTGACTGCCTTCTTGCTATGTGCTCATATGGTCTATCCTTGCTTCCCACAGGAGAGAGAAGCCACCAATCTTATTGGATTAGGACCCCATCCTTATAACCTCACATGGGGAGTTAGGACTCCAACATACCAATTTTTTGGGGGGGAGGACACAATTCAGTCCATAGCACATAATCAGTGAGCTCTAGAGTCGGGCTGCTTGAGTTTGAATGTGACCTGGGGCACATTGACCACCCTCTCTGTTTCTTAATTTTGTGCATACAGAGAATAAAAATGGTAATTATTTTGTGATTTGTTATGTTGAATAAATAAGTTAAGACTTGCAAAGTACTTAGCACATAGCACGTACTAAGTGTTAAATACATGTTAATTCTTATTATTAGATATATCTAATATTTATGCTTGACCTAAGACTATTATGATTTGATATGTGGTCTCCAAGTACTTTACATTTACATGTCAAATGATTACTATCATTGGGAATTCACAGCATGCCTTGAAATTTTTCCCCATGAATCTTGATAGTTGCTTAAATTAAGAGAATAAAGTATATTTTATTTTATAAAATTCTTATAAATAAGTTGTTCCAATCAGTGTTGATTTGGTCTCCCCACCTCCTCCCCATGCTGTCCCATCCCCCAGGACTGAAGAAAGTCTGCTCTTCAAACAGACTCAGGCCCTTCTTTACCACTTAAGATTTCAGGATGACATTGTGCACATTCTACCAAGAAGCAAGCGCAGAGTAATTTTCCTAGCCATAGGAAAAGGAATTCTCTTACCCCATTTTCCTACTTATCCTCCCCCCCGCCCCGCAAACACAGAGTTTCCTACTTGTACAGTAAAAAATAGAACACATAGTTGGATACCTTATTACTTTCAAAATCAAGAGACTTTATCTATAATAAGAAATTAAATAATCTTTGGATTCTCTCTATAAGGAGTTTGGGGTCAAAAATATTTTATTTAGTGTCTTGTAAAGCTAAGTAGAAAACATTTGACAACTTACCAGTAGCTCTACAGATAAGGTACGGTTGCCTAATTCATTGGCCAGTATTCTATTTCCTGTGTTAAAGTGAACACTGCCTGGAATTTAAATTGAATTAGAGGGTGCAGAAAGTGCACTTAAAGATTTTCAAATAATAAATTATTTGTCAACATTTGCAACACACACTATCAGAGTGTCTCCAGTCCTTCCTTTCTCTTTCTTAGTCTAGAAGAGGAGCTATATTTTCTGTCAGCATCGATCAAGGTTATTTTTATTTGGCAGGCAGGGTTAAAAAAAGAAAGGAAGGGAAAAAAGGAAGAAAGAAATGTCCATGAGTTCTTTTAACTTAAGAAGCAGTTCTCTTCTCCTGCCTTCTAAATTCTTGATGCAAGATTGGAGTCCATTGCTTACCTCCCTATTCCATTTTTAGGACATGAACAAGTCACGGATATTTTACATTTACAAACATTTCATTCTAAATAGCTGTACTTCTGAGTCAAATCATAAGACTTTGTACCTAAAATTAGAAACCTAAGAGTCTTTTGATATCTGAAATCCTGCTTTAAAAAAAATTAAAGTGAAATATTTAAGTAGCATAGTCTTTAGCTACTATATGATGTATAGTTTAAGTGATCTATCCTTGTAATACTTTTCAGTGTTAACATGGCCAGTTTTACTAGAATACTGAATGCAGTAGGAAATAAAACCAGCATAGTATGGGTATGTACAACTTACATGAATACTAAGGTGTTTATAAATTATATTTTTAAAACTATGGGGAAATACAGTATCAAGAAACTATCTTTTTTGCAGTGAGTAGAGGATGGTAAAGGTGGGCAAATGGTGATGGATAGAGACTTGACTGGAGGTGGTGAACACATAATACAGTGTATAGATGATGTATTGTAGAATTGTACACTTGAAACCTGTATAGTTTTTAAACCAGTGTCACCTCAATAATTTTAATAAAAAGTAAAAAAATCAGCCAATGAAAATTTAAAAAGAAACAATCTCTCTGGAAAAAAATGAACTTTGACACCTATATCCATACTAAAAAATTAATTTGAACTGGATTATAGACCCAAATGTAAACTCAGGATCATAAATCTTCCAGAAGACATAGATGTCTTTGTGACCTCAGAGTAGGCAAAGATTTCTAGGACACCACACAAAAAGCACAAATCATAAACTTAAAAATTGATTAATTGGACATCCTTAAAATTAAACATTTCTGCTCTCCAAAATATACCTGTAAGAAAATTAATATACAGGTATCAACTGACAAAAGACTTGAGTCAAAAATACTTAAAGAATTTCTGCAACTCTATAAGAAACAGACAAACACCCCAATTAAAGACTTGAACAGGTACTGTACAAAAGAAGATATATGAAGAGCCAATAAACTCAGAAAAGGTGCTTGACATCATTACCTATCAGGGAAATGCAAATTATAGCCACAATGAGATGCTAGAATAGCTAAAATTAAAAAAAATAAAAACACTGCCAATGCCAAATGTAGAAGCACCTGGAATTCTCAGTCATAAGGGGGCGTGTAAAATTGTCTTGCCACATTGGGGAACCTGTTGCACAGTCCTGTAAAGTCAATCATACATCTGTCATAGGACCAGCAGTTTACCTCTTAGGTATTTACCAATGAGAAATAAAGCTATAAGCCTATAAAAGACTTGCATAAGAATGTTTATAGCAGTGTTATTCATTAAGCCCCAAACTGGAAACAATCCAAGTGTTCATTAACAGGAAAATGGATACACAAATTCCATTATAATGGAATACTACTCAGCAATAAAATAAAAACAACACTACTGGTTTGAACAAAAACATTGGTGAATCTCCAAAACATGCTGAGTGAATTCTGGAAGCCTATCACACACAAAAAAACGGGGTGGGGGGCTTATTCTATTCATTTATTTTCATGAAATCCAAATACAGGTGAAACTGACTTGGTGGTGGACATCAGATAGTGATTGAAGAGGGAGTTTGACAGGAAAGGGGCATGATGGAATTCTCTTAGGGATGCAAATGACCTGCATCTTGTTTGAGTGGTGGTTACACAGGTGTATACAAGTGTCATGAACTAAATAATGTAAGATCTGTGTATTTTATCCTATATTAGTTATAGTTTTTTGTGTTTTTTTTTAAAATAACAAGAATCTGTTTTCCTGCACCAAGATGATTGCAGACTGATGAATAGTCCATGATGGGAGCCTAGAGGATGTGGGAAAATGTTATATGGGAAATTTCTTAGAAGAAGAAGAAATTGGCTGCCTCCAATGTGTACAAATATGCCTGAACTATGAGAACCTCTCAAAAGAATCTTATTAGAGAGGAAGACCTGGAGTCACCATAAGGAAATGGAAATGGAAGTGCAGTTTCTGTGCAAGCAGATCTAGGAACATCACTGAGGAGGCCATTTTAGAATGAACAGATTTGGGGGGCGAGGGGGAGGGGTGGGGGTAGTCTTTGCCAGTCTCAAAGATTCGGACTCTCACACTTCACCCAAGTGGAGAAGGTGGTACATGGAGATCCTTGTGGGGAAACTTCTGGTGTTCCTTGGTTTGGGAGTCCACTGGCCGGAAAGATTAGTTAGTGGGTGTGTGTTGAAGGGAGAGCTGAGGTGGAAGCATCCTGAAGTCAGGGATGCTGGTTTGCTTTTAGGTGTCAGAATTGTTCCTTGGACCAGGTTTCTTGAAGCCAGAGGTGTCGGATTCCACCTCAGGCAGGAGGGCTGATCCATCTGGTCAGCCTTCCTGATGGAGGAGCATTCTTTTATGTTCCCAGTTACCGGAAAGCATTGATCCTCCAAAGATGGCTTTCATCTGCATAAACAATGGATTTTACATAACTTGATTTCTCTACGGAGTACCTTATAACGGTCTCAAAGAGTATTCTTGACTTGCGAGTGCTTTCAATGCTGCTGAAAAGCAAAAAGGACTTGATGGGAAGCAACATCAAAGTAACTCTTAGCCCTTCCTGCAGCGGTGGGAGGAGCAGGGCCCTAAGGCATTTCTTATTGCCTGTTCAGGTCCTGACGGAAATCTCAGCTGATCACAGGCATCAAAGGGTAAGAACAGGGTGATTCTCCTGCATTTCTGAAGTCAGACTCTTGACAGTTGTTTCATAGAAATTTTCTTGTTACCCTTAATCCCTGAAATGGAGAAGTATCTAATGTGGCTATAATCAGAACTTGGTTTTAGAGAAACTAGAAAGTATCACTTGGGTCCCTTTAATAATCCATGCTTCTGACTTTTTCTGAATGACAGCAATGTGTATGCATGTGATGGGGGCTGTTCTTTTATACCTATAGTCCTCACAGTTGGAACATTTCCTATTATCTACACTAATAAAAGAGAAAGATGCAAATTGACCAAATCTTCACGATGCCCACCAGCCAATCAGGGGTGAGTATGCAAATTAACCCAACAAAGATGGCGGGTTAATTTGCATATACAGGCACCACCAAGCGGCCAGGGGCAGGACGCTTGCATCGTCGCCATGGCGATGACACAGGTGTTCCTCACTGCCCCAGCTGCTCCGCACCACCCCAGCCGCTCCGGGCCTCTGGGCAGCGTGGGAAGGCAGAAAGGCGGCTCTGGCCCAAGCGAAGGCTGTACTGGCAGCCAGGGGAAGGAAGGCCCATTCTTGCACCAGCCTTCGTGCATTGGGCCTCTCGTATGCTCTAAAGATGCAAAAATGTTGTGAGGCAATGTCCACCAAACTTTTGGGAGGTTGACCTAGAAGGAAGTGTCATATTTATGAACTGCTTTTATTCATATAGTTGTAGTAGACATTTCAGCATTCATTTGTCAGCCACAAAAATTGTTCATATTTCAACATCTGTGACTCCTGCACATACTGATGGAAAGATGAAGATTCTGTATAGTGAATACTGGATTAGAGTGTTGGCATTTTTTGACAGAACTGGCAATTTTTCAAGTTGAGTGAGGCTTGGACTTTGCTTTATGGATTATATATGACTTTATTATGGATTATATACCATGCTTGCTAATTGTGCTGGGAGAAACTGCAAGAGAAATGAGAGCAGTCTGTGCTTTGCACCCCTCCCTCCCCAGAGTACCTTTAGAAGGATCAGGTGGAAGCCACAAACTAGACAAGAACTAAGGAGGTGGCAGTGATGGAGCTAAATGAGGTGTCACTAAGGGTAACGATGAAAGTCTCAGATAATAGCTTTTCGGGTAGTAGTTGCCAATTTTCTATTTTATTTTTATGTAAGTTTTTTTCCCCTTTAGCGTCACTCTTTCAGGGTTCTATCTAAGTGGATTAGGAACTCTACAGTAGGCTTTACCTTGGAGGGTATCTACCCCTTTTAGCATTTTAGACTTCTAGCTATTGTTTTCTTTTCATGCCATTCATATTTATTTTGTCTATTAAAATATTTTCCCAGTATCTTTTCATTGTAGGGAAACAAAGCAGTCTCTCTCCTTCATAAGCAAAGAAGATTAATGTGCAAACTTAGCAGTTATCTACTTATGTTTTGCAGTGATTTCAAATTCTTATCGAATTGCTGAATTAAATATTCATGGTAAAAGAGAAAAGCCAACAAATAGAGTGGGGCAGGGGTACGATTCTAGGACGTATTCCAGAGATGGCCAGCCTGGCTGCTTGATTTCAGTGTTATCTGCCTATTTTTCTTCATCAACCTTCAAATGTCAATTTATAAGCCTTAGCTAAAGATTCTTTTGCTAAACACATTCTTTCTGAACAGAGTGAAAATGTATGCTACAGTTCCAGGGACTGTTACAAAGCTCTCTCTTCCTTTTCTTCTCCCTTGGTGGTGGCATTCAGAGTGAGACCAGTGTAGCAGGAAACCTCCAAGGTGAGCTCAGGGTGGGCCTTCTCCATGCCAGTAACACCCTCAGAGACATTTGTGCTCAGCCCTGTTTAATCTGGAGTGAAAATGGACAACAGACAATTCAAAGTCATTTCTTTATACTCAGAGTAAAAAACAGAAGTAGCAAGTTTGGTAATAAAGCATTGGATAGACATCATAACAAATCAACCCAAAACTTTATAGCTTAAAAGAGTAATAATGGATTCTTTCTCAGGATTCATGGTTCAGGAAAACTGGAGAGGGTTTGGCTATTCTGCATGTCATCAGCTGGGGTGGGGCACTGGGCTGTACTCAGCTGGGCTCATTCACTCAGCTGCACTCAACTGGCAGCTTAAATGGGCTGGAAGCTTGTAAAGGTTTCGCTTTTAATAGCCGGTGCCTCTTGCTTTTCACTTATCCTTTCTCTCTCCACCCAGGCAACCTGGCCGTTCTCACAAGGCTGTAGTCTTCCGATGTGGGACTTCTTACATGGTGGCTGGCTTCCAAGGGGAAGAGTAGAAGCTGCCAGGCACAGCATCACTTGCACCACGTTTTTATTGGTCAAAGCAAGTCACCATGCCAGCCCAGATTTAATGAAGTGAGATGGGCTCCATCTTTTGATGGGTGGGGTGGCATGTGAGTACAGAAAGGGAAGTAATTGATGGTGGCTATTGGAAAATATCTATCACAGTTACTTATAAATGTAACTTGAATCGGAAGGGACAATTTTAGAAAAATTGCCAATTTTCATTTGTACCAATGAGGTGGACTGCTACAACAAAGATTATAAAACTTTCTTGATGGATTGTTACATGGACATGACTTTATAAATCCAATAATGTTGACTGAAATTTCTTCCCCACTACACCTCCCTCTCAGTTTATCAATGCTTATCAAGTACTAACTTGACTATCTGATGGAACATTTATTTACACATTGTAACTAAATCCTTGGGATACTGCTATGAATGCATTCTTGATTATTAGGAAATTTAGTTGAGTTCTGAAAGTACTAGTAAGTCTAGATTTCCCATTATTGTACTTTAGTTGACCATGCAACGCTTCTTATTACTTCCTCCTACTTCCTGGAGGAGTGGTGAATGCCCATTTTCTCACAGCCAGAGAGGATACTGAAAATAAGTGATTTTTTTTTTTTAGAAGAAAAAATAAGGCTGGAATTCTAATGTAAAATTTCCCCTAATAGCCCTAGCTGGTTTGGCTCAGTGGATAGAGCGTCTGCATATAGTCTGAAGGGTTCCGGGTTCAATTCCAATCAAGGGCACAAGCCCAGGTTGCGGGCTTGATCACCAGTAGGGGGCGTGCAGGAGGCAGCCTATCAATGATTCTCTCTCATTATTGATGTTTCTATCTCTTTTTCCCTCTCCCTTCCTCTCTGAAATCAATAAAAATATATTTTTAAATTCCTCCTAATATAAAGACTAGTCTATGGCTTGGTGAATATAAAAATATGCTGTTCAATAATTGCATTCCAGTTATTAGATCATAAAATTTATTGCATGATTCGTGTATTAAATATTCTGAAGAAAGAGGCATGGAATAGGCACAAGAGGTCTGATGTTCTAGTCCCTTTTGCAAGTTACTTAACTCCCAGCCTTTCTTGTAATCCACAAAATGAGGAAAATAATAGAAAATAATTCTTATTCCACCTACCTCAGGGAATGTTTGTGACATTTAAGTGAATAAAAGTAATCAGGGCCATATATAAGTTATGATAACTGGGTGAAAAAAAAGAAATGTTGATGCCAAAACAAGTGAATAAGAACTCAATTAAATATGTATATATAAATATGTATTTCTCTCAAGAGGCTCGAGTCTCATTAGAGGGTATTTGCAGTAGGATATCTAATTAAGGCATAGAGATCATTTAAACTAATGCCAATCATTTCCAGAGAGAGTTAGCGAGACCTAACTTTCTTTTTAGTTCTTCCTGGTTCTGCAGGTTTTGTGGAGAGTTAGGTCAGGCTAAACTGCTTTGGCCAGTCTCCTTTAAATGCCTCGTTCCCTGGAAAAGCTGGGTAACATGGCAGAACAGTAACCACATGGCTCAGGATTGGTCTTGTCCCTTCTCCCTGCTTCTATCATTTCTGACCTTTCTAGACAGCACTTTTAGTTATTTGTGGTTAAAGATCCTTTTCATGATCAATTTAATAGGAATTTTAAAAGATCATTAGGTAATTATCAGGTAAAATAATGCTAGACTCCTGTTAACCATAAATATCAGGTAAAAGAATTCTAGACTCCTGTTAGCCATAAAATAATGGCCACACTTAACTGATGGTATTCAATAGTTTGCTTCTTCATTTGTCAGGAATTCAGCAAAATATAGGACTTTGCTGCCTAATATGGTAGTTGGCAGCTATGTGTGACTATTTAAATTTTAATTAAAATAAAAATTTGTTTCTTTTTTTTTAAGTATATTTTTATTGATTTCAGAGAGGAAGGGAGAGGGAGACAGAGATAGAAACATCAATGATGAGAGAGAATCATTGGTTGGCTGCCTCCTGTACACCCCACACTGGGGATTGAGCCCGCACCCGGGCATATGCCCTGACCAGGAATCCAACCGTGACCTCCTAGTTCATAGGTTGATGCTCAACCATTGAGCCACGCTGGCCAGAAAGAAGTTTCAGTTTCTTGGTCAACACTTGCCATATTTCAAGTGCATACTAGCCATATGTGGCTAGTGGATACCATATTGAACAGTATACATGTAGAACATTTTCGTCATTACAGAAAATTCTAATGGATAGCACTATTATAGGCTGTTTTCTAACTCATGGTGTTGTTTTTTTTCTTTTGTTGTCTTCCTCAAAGGCTCTTTCTTTCATGCTTGTTTGTTTTGGTTGAGCAATGGGAAAGGAAGAGATCAAACTCATGTCCAATGTGCAGTGTTTTTAAGAGTGTTGATGAAATAGTTGGTAACTGGATGGACTGGAACTACTGACTAGAGCAGTGGTCGGCAAACTGCGGCTCGCTAGCCACATGTGGCTCGTGAGCCGCGGTTTGCCGCTCTGTTGACTAATGAGTTTGCCGACCACTGGACTAGAGTAAGACTTTAGTAATGCCTTTGAACTTAATGTATACTAATTGCCCAAAAGAGTGCTTGTAGAGGTAGCTGCATCTGTTTTTTAAGTGGACTAGAATCAATGTGATAACTAAAATACTTCTCATGAGCCAGCGACTACACTTGTTCTATTGAGGGATGTTTTTTTATTACTTCTGAAAATTTCACTTTATTACAAACTGCTTTCCTACATGAAAATTAGTCCACTATGTTCATATCTAGGTCATTTGAAGTAATATGTGCCCTTTCCTCAATTTAAACAAAATTTTTGATTCAAGATATGTTCGGATCTTTATATATGCCAATTAAAATATTGACTTTAAACAAAGGGGTTATAAAAATGTGAGATTAAAATGAGTAGGAGCTGAGTTCTTATCACGTAACCCAAAGTAAACAAGGATTGCACAATTCCGTAGTTAAGAAGCACAGTCTAGTTGCACAGGCACGTTCCTGGATATTCCAAACTGCTTTAAATGATAGTGTTTCATGTTGAGAGATTGATATTTAAATATTCTAGGGAATTAAAATTCATTTACGACATACAGTTACTAAAAAGACTTATGATAGCTCTATGGAGATGTGATATAAAACAGAATAATCTTCAAAACCAAGCCATTTCTTCGAATCGGAACCAGGAACAATTGTGTAAGCAGTGTGGATTTACCAAATGTGTGTCTTCCATAATGGAAACCTGTATATCACCTTAACATTGACATAATTTATGCAAAGCCAGGAACAGAAATACACCTTAATGCCACTTAGGATTCGCTACATGAGCCCAATTTCAGTAATTTTCATTGTGAAACTAAAAATGAAGTTTTATTGCTGAAAACTTGAATTCTGTGAACAGACTTGTTTTAAGCATATTTTCCCGTCTTCATATCAAAAGCATTGAGAGTAGGTACTCACCCATGAGATCTGGCCAATCAGCCAGAAGCCATGAACTGCAGAAAGGAGCTCCCATAGCTCATCTCACTGGACTTCCACATGATGTGAATTGCTTGAGGGCTCCATAATAAGGGTGATGCCTCAGGCCTAATCTGATTTGTTCTAGGTAGTTGAACAGGATACTTAGCATATCTGTCCAGAATTCCAAGCCATTAAATGAACTGATTGTCCTCAGTGTTTCCCAGTCACTGTCATGACACGTCAACATGTCACAACGATTTCCCTGCAGGGTTGCAGCAAGCCTAGCTTTCCCCAAAGCTTTGGCTCCTTCTTGGACACATAGCCACCCAAGCTACCTGCATGGCCTGCATGCTCTCCCCACCCCAAGCATTTTGCATTCCTTATACCTGGATTGACTTAAGGACTTTTCTTGGTAAGTCTCCTTTTCCCTGTTCTCTCACTGGATGTTAGATCTCTATCATATTGTTACTGATCAGGTTCTGCTTTACCACTTGGTCATTCGTTCATGTCTCTTTCTTTTTTTAAAAAATATATTTTATTGATTTTTTACAGAGAGGAAGAGAGAGGGATAGAGAGTTAGAAACATCGATGAGAGAGAAACATTGATCAGCTGCCTCTCGCACATCCCCTACCGGGGATATGCCCGCAACCAAGGTACATGCCCTTGACCGGAATCGAACCCGGGACCCTTGAGTCTGCAGGCCGACGCTCTATCCACTGAGCCAAACCGGTTTCGGCGTTCATGTCTCTTTCTTATTGAAACTGTCAAATTCTTCTTTTTGCCTTCATAAGTTCTCATAATATAACCTAACAATATATTAAGTTCCTTGAATATAATAGATTCATATCCAATAAATAGTACTGAATACCTCAAGACACTGGTGAGAAAACCATGAACAAAACAGATATGACCCCCCCTTTTCACAAGGAGGTTTCATCAGAGGATGGACAGGAAATAATCATATAAATTACAACCTGATGAGTCCAGAAAAGCAGATGTAAGTATGCTAGGAGTGAACCAGGCAAAGGCAGAGGAAGAGGGTTCCATGCCGAGGGAACCACATATCTGAAAGATGTTGATGGATAGATGGCCTTGCGGACATGAAGAACTGAAACCCAGAATACCTGGAACTTAGAGTGTGAAGAAGAGATGGTGGAAGATGGTGCTGGGGGAGTAGATAGGCATCAACTCTTGCAGGGATTTGTGGCCCATGTGAAGGGTTTGGTTTTTAGCCGTAAGATCAAGAAACAGTCTATGCAAGGTATAAAATAGAAGATGCTTAATCTGCATCTTTACTTAATTAAATCCTAATAGCCTCCAGCTTCTGTAACTTACATTTACATTTATCCTCATTTGTACTGTGACTGTTGGGGGCAAAAGAGGAAGTGGCATGGCTTATACAGGTAATTGGAACCTCTTTGCCAAAAGGTAATGAGATGCCTCCTCAGAAAAGAAACTGATGAGAAAGTTGATCCAGTCTGGATCCCAGGCTTTCAATATTTGAATGCTATTCTATCTTGGACAGGGACCGCTCGGTTTATTCTGAAAAATGGACTTCTAGTAATCAGCATCCTCTCAAGTTAATCTTGGACTGTTGCCTAGGTGACCTAGGTCATTCCTGAATTCTGAAACCATTCTCATGACACACCCAACACTGGACCCCGCCCTAAACACTTAGCTGTCAAAGGGAAAAATCTCAACATTTTTCATTTGCTGGAACTGTGTGTCCATATATATATATATATATATATATATATATATATATAGAGAGAGAGAGAGAGAGAGAGAGAGAGAGAGAGAGAGGTAATATGCAAATTGTCCGGGACGCTGTAACGTCACACCGCTCAGGAGGAGGCTCCGCGCAGGTGGGCGGGAGGGGACTGCGTGCATGGTGAGGCCAGCCACAGATGGCGCAGGCCCAGAGAGAAGAGGGCTGCCAGCTGCGGTGCGCCGGCCGTCCCGCCTCTGTGCGTGAGCTGCACAGGAAACACCTTTTCTGACCGCGCATTGGCTAAGCTTCCGGTACGCCACTCGCATTGTACTTGGTAACTTGGGTATTAAAAATCCAAGAAGGTGATCTAGGTTTTTTCCACCTCACTCCTGGGGGAGAAAATGAAGGTTCACTGCTGGAGGGGCTAAGAAATGTCATATCATGCCTTAGCCAGTTTGGCTTAGTGGATAGAGACTCGACCTGCAGACCGCAGGGTCCGGGTTTGATTCTGGTCAAGGGCATGTACCTAGGTTGCAGGCTCCTCCCTGGCCGGGGCCCAGGTCAGACCTCATGCAGGAGGCAACCAATCGAAGTGTCCCTCTCACATTGATGTTTCTCTCTGTCTTTCCCTCTCTCTTCCACACTCTCTAAAAGTCAATGGAAAAATATTCTTAGGTGAGGATAAAAAAAAAAAAAAAAAGAAAAGAAAGAAAGAAATGCCATATCCTATGAAAGAGACATCTTGAAAATGCCTAAAGCAATTTGTCATTTTTTCGTGGTGAAGGGACTGGACTCCATGTTGATGAAAACACCTTGGCGGCTGCGGCGGTTGGCAGTGGCAGCAGCAGCGGGGTGATGGGGGTGGCACCTTCCCCTGATCAGCCAGGTCGCCTCCCACAGAGGACATTAGTAGGACATCCCCTGAGAGCTCTGGACTGTGAGAGGGGGCAGGATGGGCTGAGGGACCCCCCTCCAGTGCACGAATTTTCATGCACTGGGCCTCTAGTATCAATCATAAGCAGTCTTACTAGTAAGCCTGGAGGAGGGAAAGTGGGGTGGGGTGGGAGGACCAAAATGCAAAGGACCTGGTGCTAGATGTCTAATCATTATTATGTTTAGCTGAAACTCAGAGAGTTGTAAAATTTGTGAATGCAATTATGCAATTAGAACAAGAAAGGCAAGAATTTTTTAAGGATCTTTTCACATTTAAAAATCCAGTTTATAATATTGATTGAAGATGCCAGTGCTTTTCTTATGCATCAACACAAAACTAAGGTGTTACATACATAAAGGGGCACAGGTCCAGAAAGGTTATTATTTCTTTTTGAATCCTTAGGACTGATAGAAATGTATAAGTTGTTTAATCATTTCTTACTGAAAATCAACACTGGAAAGAATATATTTTCTTTAAATATGTTGTTTTATTGTTGATTTCAGAGAGAGGAAGGGAGTGGGAGAGAGAGAGAGAGAAACATCACTGATGAAAAAGAATCATCAATTGTCTGCCTTCTGCATGCTCCCTACCAGGGATTGAGCCCCCAGCCTGGGCATGTGCCCTGATTAGAAATTGAACCACAACCTCCTGGTTCATGGTTTGAAGCTCAACCACTGAGCCACCAACCAGCCTGGAAAGAATAGTTTTAGTCAGTGCTTGATTATTTGGTAATCACTGCAATACTAGATACAGAATTTAAAAATAAAGATACAGCATTTTCTTATGGGAGCTTGGCTGCAGCTGGAATGTCTCTGATGGTCAGTCACGTGATTTGCAGTTGCCAGGCCCCTGGCTGGAGTGCCTCTGTTCCCTCTACTGGGCTTCTCATTCTGCAGGACCTCTCTCTCCATGTGGGTTTTCTTCCTGAATAAGCACACCAACTCAGAATTCTTTACATGGTAGTTGGCTGAAGGCCTCTTAAGACCTAGACTAGCAAATCACTCAGCAGCACATTTGCATTCTTCTGGGCCATTGCATTCAGAGGTAGGAAAAATAGGTTTCAGCTTTCGTATGAGGAGGGCAAAGTCACATTGGGGAAGCATATGCAGAGGGACTGTGGCAGCACCTATGGAACATTCTACCACAATTATTATTAAGTAAAGCTTGATGATTACGGATTCCGTTCTTGATCAATAAACAATTAGAGCCAAACTCTTGACCTGCACTGCTACCAGAGATTAACATTTTAAGTATCAATGTGCTGTGCATGATAACCATCAAATATATTCAAGAGTAGTTACTCTAGTTGAAGGGAAAACTATTTCCCTAAAAAATGGAATTCCTGATTCAGTCTTATTGTTTAATAAAAAAAAGAAATGGACTACAAACATACTTCTTATTGTTTCAGAAGTTAAAATTTGAACTCCCTCTAGTGGCAAAAGATTTTTTTTTTCTTTTCTTTTTTTCAGAGATTGCTTGAAATAATAACATGGCTGACATATATAACAACACGGTTTCAAAAATGACTTGCTCTTACTGAGATCTGTGCTTTCTCCTGTGTGAGTTATGGTAGGATTATCTCATCCCTTATGAGAACTATTTGCCTTCTTAAGGAACACTGATCATATTACATGAAGAAAAATGGAAAGACTTCCTGTTAATTTTTAAAGTCTAAGAACTGCTAACTGCTCCCATCAGTCAAGCTCTTAAGTAAAAAGTATTATATTTTGACAAGGAAAATATCCTGATCTCTGATCAAAAAGTAAATTAATTTTTAAGTTTTGTCTAAAGACAGAAATATTTAGAAAGAGAGCAATAGGTAGCTATAGAAATGTGAAGCTTAGAAAGTACTGACAGCCAAAAAAAAGAAAGAAAAAAAAAGGTGCCAAAGCATTATGCTTTCCTCCTTAAAAAAAAGTTCACATTTGGCTTCCCATGGCCAGTGGGGAAACAATATTCATCGTCACTATCATCCTCACTCTGGACAAAAGGAAGTACAATGGTCAAAGGCTGGGAATAGAAAAACAGCTACTATGGACTTTGTAAATGGAGTTTTCCTATCCCCACCTTACCACCAAAGACAGTTAATAATGCTTATTAACTTACTCTGTTATCTGTCCCTTTACAGACAGACATATTCCGATTCTTTAAAAAAGGAAAGACATCAGAAATGACATTCTTACAAAATGCTATTTTCTCAACTATTTGCTGAAGCTGATCCAAGTTCCTTGTACTGCGTTGTCTTGTCTGGCACGCTGGGCCTCTCCCCTCTCTTCTTTCAGAGATAGAATGGCCAAGGATGGTGGTAAGAATCCATAGATTTTTTTTTTTCCTTTTAAAGCTCCAGAAAGCAGAACCTAGGATTATCAGCATAATTCCTACAGATTTTGTTTTGTTTAGGAATAAACTATGAACTAGTAAGATTTCACGAAAACAACGAAGCCATCCAATGAAAAGTTAGGCTTTGTTTCTTTCCAATACCTCTTTTTAGTCCGACATGTATAACCAAGTATGTGTCTCCTGTGGTCTCGATTACATCCGGTGTTTTTAGCTGGCAGCATTTCCTCTGGTGAGGCCCTGCTTTATTTGCCAGGCTCTATTTCTGCGAATATAAAGAGAGAAAAACAAGTTGTATTAGACAATGGAATTTAAGAAAAAAATAGTTAGTATAACACTGATTTTTTTGAAACCAAGAAATGAGGCACTAAATTTGTTATAAACAAACTGGGGATCTGGTTATTAAAATATAGAGGCTACAAAAGTACATGGAAAGTCTTACAGCCATCTTTTAACCACGCTGCATGTTTTCTTTTGAATATTTCTAAAAACCTGTTTTAGCTAACTGAGACCAAAGATTCCTCTCCTGTTTAGTTGCACAAACTTGAATAATGAAAGTGAATTTGCAACTCTTAAATGGTGTTTTCTTTCATTTTTCAATCCAGTTCTCATAGAAATGTTTTTGGAACAGTGGTCTGTGCTAACAGCTGTATTCAATCTTGACTAAAAGTCACTTCCTGAAGAGAATGAAATTCAACTTAGCGTGCACACTTGCCTGGGACGTAACTCTGTAGGGCGAGTGTACTATGTGATTATGAAACTGGATACAGGCACCCTGCAGAGGTGATTTCTTGTAAATAGCACCCAATAGAAACAACTAATCAGTGTCAGTATTTTCAACTGATGATTTAATAATCTAAAAACATGGCTTATTCATACACAACTGTCTTAATTTTTAAGAATTTTACTCTGTTATTTTGAGAATGTGATTTCCTTTGGAGTTAGATTTATATGGAAGATTTATATGTAATCTATAGTACATATATCTATATCTATGTATATATACTCAAATATAGTTAAATGGATAGATAGAGATATACATAAATATATATCAACATGTCCAATTCAAAATTTTTAAATTGTTATCCCTGAACTTTAGGCAAAATTTATTTTTGATTCAGTTTTATTAATTCATTAACTTATTCACTCATTTATTGTAGTGAGCCTAATACATATATTTATTATATTTACATATATATATGAGGCTAATATGCAAAGAGTCCGCTTGGGAGTTCGACCGGGAGATGGGGAGTTCAATCACTTGCTATGATATGTGTTGATGACCAGGGGGCGGTGCGGAACATGGTGGAGAACCAGATTGGCCCTGATCACTGGTCAGGCCTAGGGACCTTATCGCACCAGGCCTCTAGTTTAAATATAATTTTTGTTCCTGGCTTCATAAGATAGTTGAATATATATATACTAGAGGCCCAGTGCAAGAATTTGTGTAAGGGTGGGGTCTTGCTGGCCCACCCCATTGGGGCCCATTGGGCCACAGGAGATTTGCCGGTGGGCCCCGCCCCCAATCAGGGTGGGGGGGTTGGGTGGGGGGTGGCTGGAGGGGGGCAATCGGGGCCTGGATCAGGCTGGTTGGCTGCCACAGTGCGTGTCATAGCCACTGATTGTTCCAGTCCTTCTGGTCGTTCCACCATTCCCGTCGCTGGGCTTTTATTATATAGGAGATATATATATATATATATATATATATATATATATATATATATATATATATATATATATAAAAGCCTAATATGCAAATTGTCCCCTCAACCAGGAGTTCAACCGGGAGTTCGACAGGCGGTGGGGCCGGCCAGCCAACAGCGGGAAGGGAAGTCCCGGCCGGCAGCCACTGGGGATCCTACCTGTGCACGAATTTTGTGCACTGGGCCTCTAGTGTGTGTGTGTGTGTGTGTGTGTGTATACTGTATTTTCCAGCATATAAGACGACTGGGCATATAGAAGATTTTCCTGGGTTAAAAAGTCATCTTATATGCCGGAAAATACGGTATATATATATATACACATACATATAAATATCTGTTTTCAAAGTATCTTTGAGGTAGGTATTACTGACTTTTACTCTTTTAAAAATTGTACTTCTTTATTTTAAAGAAAGAAAATGCTATATCAATATAACTTGGATATTGTTAAACCTTAATGGAATCATGCTTGAGATGGTTCAGTTTTTTAATGAATCCTTTGTTTTTTTAATGGATCACTCTTTTACTAGGTGTACCGGTTAATAATGCGGATTTTGCAATCAAAGAAAACACGCTAATTTCAAGAGAAACATCAAAAATGCTTTATTCAAAGTAATGTCCATTGCTAGCTACACGTTTCCCCATCTTTCAGGCAATTTGTGGATAGCGTCCCAATAGAACTTTTCTTGTTTTGAGGCAAACCATTCAATTTTCCACTTCTTTGTATGTTTTGAAGTGCTGCTCAGAAAGTGCATGTGCCATTGATCGGAACAAGTGGTAATCTGAAGGAGCAAGGTCTGGTGAATACAGCGGGTGGGTTAATACTTCCCAGGCAAGATCTTTTAACGTATCTTTAACTGGTTTTGAAGTGTGTGATGATGCGTTATCATGAAGCAAAATTACTTTGCCGTGTCTTCTGGCCCATTTCACGATCAAAGCGTGGTTCAAATTGATTATTTGTTGTCAGTAGCGATCAGTATTAACGGTTTCACCTGGTTTTAGAAGCTCATAATACACCACACCTTCCTGATCCCACCAAAAGCAGAGCATTGTCTTCTTTCTGAAGTGATTTGGCCTGGCAGTCGATGTTGATGGTTGACCTGGATCAACCCATGATTTCGTGCATTTGGGATTCTCAAAATAAATCCACTTTTCATCACCAGTCACAATTCGATGCAAAAAAGACTTTCTTTTGTGCCGTTGAAGCAACATTTTACTGATAATTTTCGGTTTTCCATTTGTTTTTTATTCAGCTGAGGTGGCACCCATTTTCCTTCCTTTACAATCTTTCCCATTGCTTGTAAATGATTGGAAATTGTTTGCTGAGCAACGTTTAATCTTTCTGCAAGTTGTTTTTGAGTTTGACATGCATCTTCATCCGATAATGCTTGTAATGGTTAGTCTTCAAACTTTTTCGGTTGACCTGGACGTTCTTTGTCTTTCACATCGAAATTGTCCCTTTTAAAGCGTTTAAACCAGTGTTCACAAGTATCTTGAGATGGAGCATGTTCACCATAAGCTTCCCAAAGTATACGATAACTTTTTCTTCAAAATAAAGTAATGGAGTAAAACTTCCCGCAAATGCTCCTTTTTTGGCATGAACTTTGACATTTTTAAGCGTTAAAAATATCTATGACGTTAACACCTTCAGCAAATTTGACATATGAAGTTTTGAAGCTTGCTGTCAATACAATAAAACAGCATACATATCAAATCGCATATATATCAACATATGTGTAACTCCATCTATTGAAAAAAATCTGCATTCTTAACTGGTACACCTAATATTGTCTAAACAATGAATGCAGAATTTTCAATCAAGGGTATAAAATTGAAATTGGAAAGTCTAACACATTAACCAGAATTAATAAACATACATAGAAATCCCAACCTTCTCAATCTGTAGGAACCAAAACCATTTTCAGCATTACTTTGGTAACAGAAAGGGAGGTAGACTGACTTTCATTCCTTAAACAAATCTCTAAGTTGCCTTGCAGACCCTTGTTCATAATGTCTTCGTGCATTGTTTTCCTCGACATGCTCTCCTTCCTCTAGTGAGATACTAATTAAAGAGAAGCCACTGTGACCCTGGGTTGTTTAGAGGTCACCAAGAATGAGGCAGTGGCACCAATCTGGATAGGAAGGGCTCATTCCTAAATATTACACAACCCTTGAGACCACCTTACCAAATATCTGTTGGTTTCTAATAGCAGAAAAGTGCCTCCTTTCATTTAAAACATGCACACTTAAAACCAAAACAGAATCCCTAAGAATTAAACAGTGCATCTTATATACACTTTTTAGGAGAATTTGCAACAAATAACATTATCTCTTATATATCAAACGATAGTCTATTTTAGAGACATTGACATATATCAACATTAAAGATATTTTAAGTTTGATGAAGGAGAGTCTAATTTGTATGTTGGGTTTTTTTTGTTTGTTTGTTTGTTTGTTTTGGGGGGGGCATATCTTGTCATTCTTTTTAAAGAATTTGAGACAGGTCAGATTGTACATGAGAAACTTGTGGGTTTTTTTGGATATTAGGCAACACTTTAATTGGGATGATAAGAAAGATGAATGTAGTACCTGCTGATCATTTCATGCAATTAGGGTGATTTTGTTAATAATAAATGATTCGAAAGACATAATTTAGTAACTGGTCTTAAATAAGCAGGTGGTACTATCTGACATAAAATTATTTTCCTCTTGCAAAGACTTGATGTTGCCAAGTGCTAACTTCCAAGAGTAGTTTCTGATACAACTGTGTTAGTATTTGTTTAGCAAGATGCTTTTGATTGCAAGTAATATTGACACACTACTCTTTGTGTTAAGTCATGAGGGTGGAATTGTTCAAAGAATATATAAGGGCATCAGAAACTCAGCTATGAGACCAGACCTCAGGGAACCCAGGAAAGCTGCCTTTCCAGGCCTCAGGATTGGCAGGAACCATAGTGGCCGTGGGCCTCATGGAGACCAACTGGATGATTGTTCTCAGTTCAACTCGCAAATTCAAGATCTGTAATTTTGAATTTTGCCTCTTGAACTTCCTCCATTTCTATCACCCAGTTGCTCTTTGTTGAGCAGATTTCTGAGTCTGGCTACTTTGCTTTTTGCTATCTGCTGGTATCTCTATTCCTCCACTCCTGTGAGTCTCATAGTTGTTAAAAATCCCTGCCCTGTGAGTCACTATTACAAGTGATGATTCCTCTCTCATTGTTTCTGTTTCCTCCCAACTCCAGCTTAGTCACAGCCCCTCAGAGACCTCATGGCCTCCCTATCTATGCACAGCACTCAACAGTTTGACTATAGTATGCTCCTTGTAAATATTGGTTGAATTAATAGATGAGGAACATTGTTAGGGAATTTTAAAAGTAAGTTATCTTCTCTTTGAATCAAACTTTAAAAGAGCTAATAAGATATACAATAACTAAAAGACAGCTGTAACAGAAAATATATTTGAAAATTTTAAGGGACCTGATTACCTCTTTTTGGGTTAGAAAGAATTCACTGTAGTAACAGTAAGAAATTATTTGCTTACATAGGCACTGAAGTATATATATTTAAAATTGAGAGTCTGGACTATCCCATTAAAAGATAGAACTGCCTTTAAATCCTCCCACTTCATGCTGCCCCATGTAAGCAGCTATAGGTATTATTAGGGATGAAGATAATTTAACTTGAGCTGCCAAGAAGTGAAGTAGTTATTCTGTTAACCATATTGTACCCAGGAACCAAGATTAAGATCTTTAATATGGGTCTGAAGACTACTCTTTTTTTTTTTTTGGCTGTCATATCTTAATTACATGTCTGTGAATAGATTATCAATTTCTGATTATCTTTTTTAATTTTTTTTTTTATTTCAGAGAGGAAGGGAGAGGTAGAGAGAGATAGAAATGTCAATGATGAGAGAGAATCATTGATTAGCTGCTTCATGCACGCCCCCCAATGGGGATTGAGCCCACAACCCTACATATGCCCTGACTGGGAATTGAACCATGACCTCCTGGTTCATAGGTTGATGCTCAACCACTGAGCCATGCTGGCTGGGCCAATTTCTGATTATCTTAAGACAACTATTCCTTCTATGTTCATTTTTTAAATTCCCTACTGCTCATCTTTAGCTTTTGGATTTTTGGTTGTTCAGGGTATAAAATAAACACCAGGAAAGATTTCTCAATTCTTCATTCCTTTCTTAGCTTTTTGGTGTGTGTGTTTGTTTGTTTTTAACACAAAAGAGATGTTTTGAAGTTCATTCTGTAAAATCTTTCCTAGATTCTGCCATGTCTATAATAGTTAATGAATATACTAGAGGCCCAGTGCACGAATTTGTGCATGGGTGGGGTCCGGCTGGCCCGGCCCGATAGGGGCCCAATCAGGGCCAGGCCAGCTGAGGGGAGGGGCTGTGGGCGATTGGCTTGTGGGCCCTGCCCCTGATTGGGGTTGGGGGGCCAATTAGGGGTGGGGCTGGTCATGGGGAGGGGCCATGGGTGGTTGGCCAGCCAGCCCTGCCCCTGATCAGGGTGGGGAGGCCAATCTGGGGTGGAGCCAGCCAGGGGGAGGGGCTGCAGGCCTATCAGGGTGATGGGGCCCATAGGGGTCAGGGCTGGCTTGGGGGAGGGGCTGTGGGCCTATCAGGGTGGTGGGGGCTCATAGGGGGCAGGGCTGGCTTGGGGGAGGGGCTGTGAGAGGTTGGCTGGCCAGCCCTACCCCCTGTTGGGGTGTGGTTGCAATCAGTGGCAGGGCAGCCAGGGGGAAGGGCTGCAAACCTATCATGGTCCAGCAAGCTGATTGGGGGTGGGGCTGGCCGGGGGAGGGGGGGCGGCTGTGTTTGGCTGGCTGGCCCAGCCCTTGATTGGGGTGGGAGAGTCCAATCAGGGGTGGGCCCACGGGGGGGGAGGGGCCACGGGAGGTTGGCCTGGCCCTACCCACGGGAGGTACGCTGGCCACAGTGGGCGTCATAGTGACCGACTGTTATGGTCGTTATGGCGTTACGGTCACTGGCTTTTTATATATATAGATGGTAAACATAATTAGACCCAAATGTGCATTATTCTTTGCTTTTAAAAAATTTTCAACTAAAAATTGGGTTGGAGAAGAACCTGAAAAGCAGTTTAAAGTCAGTTGCAGAGTTTTCCCTCCTGAAGCATGAATGTCCAATATTCATTTTCCTTTTACAGCATGACTGTCCCCAGTTAATGGGCTTTTATTCCTTTTATTCCAACTGCACTTTGGAAATAATCAGCATTTCCAAATGCATTAGAGAGTATTTTCCCTCATTAGAGAAAAAGTGGGTCTCAGATTCTGAATACCTTCTGTGTGAAAACAAAACAAAATAGTAAGAATGCTACATGAGCATGAGGATAATTTTCTCTTAGGTTTTATGAAAATTGCAATTTTTTTCTTAGTCTCCTAGGTTAATAAATTTAAAATAAGTTTTTGCTTATAGAGTTGAGACTGTATGCCCGGAAGTGAGCTAGAACTGTAGTTCTTAACAGGCTTAGATTTCAGTGAAACACACAGATAAGTGTAAGCAAAGTACACTACAAGTTGCGATAGTAGGCAAAATATAGATTTCACTGGTGGCATCATGGAGGGAAGGAGGAAGGGAGGGAGGGAGGGAGGGAGGGAGGGAGGGAGGGAGAGAGAGAGAGAGAGCAGTGAATGCTAACCAGGGGAAATGGAGGCTCAAGGAAGTTTGATCCATGAGTGTGGATCCCTACAGAGAAAAGCCAAGATTGGTTCTCTAGATGTGGACCTCTTTGTTCTGGGCGATGACCAAAGTGCTAGTTGTGGGTGAACTCATATATGGAGAAGGGAACAAAGGAGGACAACCAAAAGAGTGGACATATTGGGGTCTCATGAAGGTGAGTTACAGAACTAAGTCATGCTGGATGGGTGCTAGCTAAGAGGCAGTTGAGGGTGGGTGGTAGGGGCCAAAGCCAGATTAGAATGGTCTGAACTAGAATGGCAAGTGAAGACCTACAAACTCCCACTGATAAGTGGTCTTTTCAGAACTCTGACAATGAAAGACAGAAGGAATAAAATAGCTTAAGATTCAA
This sequence comes from Cnephaeus nilssonii, assembly GCF_951640355.1. Taxonomy (NCBI): domain Eukaryota; kingdom Metazoa; phylum Chordata; class Mammalia; order Chiroptera; family Vespertilionidae; genus Cnephaeus; species Cnephaeus nilssonii. The sequence continues at coordinate 54,745,398 of NC_137081.1, forward strand.
AGAAGCATGTCATATTGTTAGGACTGAAAAGAATTGAGTAAGTTGGTTTAAAGGGGAAAGAAATGCCATTGCATCTGTTGTTCTAATTTCCCAAAGGAAAATATATTTATATATTTTAAAGTAAAAAATGTTAAGTAAATAAAAAACAAATAAAAGAGGGAGGGAGGGAGGAAGAGAGAGGGAGAGGGGGAGAGAGAGAGAGAGAGAGAGAGAGAGAGAGAGAGAGAGAGAGAGAGAGAGATTGGGTTGGAAAGACAGGTGAGGATGATAGGGAGAGGAAGTAATAGGGAAATTCATTTGAAATCAAGGATACAAATAGAAACCTACATCTTGAAAAGAACTGGGAACATTTCTACTACTAAGCAGAGAAGAAGACCAAGGAAAAAACACTCCCCCGCACATACATACACATATACATACAGACACATATTTGAGTCTTCATGCAAATAATGTCAAATGATGTCTGCCATGTTATTTGACAGTGAGGAGTGAGATTGAGAGTTTGAGGGGGAAAATAAAAGGTTTGGAATTAATTCTATGTGGGATGGGGTAGGGAGCCCCTTGGAAATGAGTAAAACGAATGCTAAGCTTAAGTAACTTTATGTGAAGCCAACGAGTATTGTTATGATTTGCAGTTGTCAGCAACTCAGGAGGAGGAATAGAAAAACCTGGTGGTTAAAAGTGCTCCTCTGAGCCCTGGCCGGTGTGCCTAAGTTGGGTATGATCCTGTGCACCAAAAGGTTGTTCTTTGAATTCCAGGTCAGGGCTCATGCCAGGATTTTGGGCTTGATCCCCAGCAAGAAGCAGCCCATCAATACATAGATGGAGTTTCCTCCTTACAGACTTTTCAACTAAGTCCCGTGCTTCCCTACATTCTCTCTCCCCTTTCCTCCTTCTCTCTCTCTAAAAAAAAAAAAAAATCAATTTTAAAAAAGTCCTTTTTCTTCTTCTTTTTAAAGTGCTCATCTGAAAGAATCAAAGGAATATGGGTACTAGAAATATGGTGTGGCCTGATTTGGGGATTTAAATTGGTTGGAAATAAGTGAAATGTGTTCAGTTGTTGTCTTGGTGACTGTGGCAACCTGACAGAACAGCGGAGTGGACTTACAAAGAGAATGAAGGGACGCTGAAATTTCCACATCTGCAATGGGAAGAATAATGGTAGTATGAAGATTAATGAGACAATGCCTGTAAAATACTTATCACAATACCTGGCACAAATTACACACTCAGCTGTTATTTAATACTATTATTATTAACTAGGGGACCAGTGCACGAATTCGTGCACCTTGAAAGGAACCATGGGCTGCGAGGCTGGAGTGGGCACAGGGGCAGATCTTGACCCATCCTCTGTGCCTCCGCCCAGCCCCTCCTACTGTGGCCCCCATCCCTTGTCTGCCAGCTGCCCTGCTCCCACTGCCACCGCTCACACACACGTTGACAGCGCCTGTCCCGCTCGCACCCGCTGACAGCGTGGAGCGATTGGGACTGGCACCAGCAGCAGGTGCAAGCGGCGGCTGCTGCCCTGATCGTCCCTCAGGAGCAGGAGGAGGTGGAGGAGAAGCCCTCAGGGGTGACTGGGGTCGGCAGCCACCACTAGCACCTACTGACGGCACTGAGCAATCGGGGCCAGCTCCAGGCGCCAGTGGTGGGTGCAAGCAGTGGCTGCTGCCCTGATCACCCCTCAGGAGCAGGGGGAGGTGGAGAAGCCTGAGGGGTGATCGGGGCCAGCAGCCACCGCTACCACCTGCTGATGGCGCTGAGCGATTGGGGCCAGTGCCGGGCGCCAAAAGTGGGTGTGAGCAGGGCTGGTGCCGGCAGCAGGTGCGAGCGCCTGGTGGGACTGTGGCACGTGGGAGCAAAGAATTTTCAGTAACCACTAGAGTCTCACCCCAATGATAGCAACTGGCGCCCTTCCTTGGTCTGGCACCCCTGCTCACCTGCTCTACCATCCCACTGCGGCCGATGCCCACCATGTTCTGTGCATGTCCCCTGGTGGTCAGTGCATGTCATAGCAACCGGTTGTTTGGTTTGGTTGTTTCTCAGTTTGGTCTATTTGCATATTAGCCTTTTATTATATAGGATAATAAGAGTGCAGAAGAGATCGAAAGATGGGAATTTCAGGACTTGATAGTGTGCAATGATGTTAGTCATAGAAACAAAGTGGATATGCTGGTTTTCTTGAAGTGGAGTTTAAGGACCTGTAAGGTTGGGGTTTTAGATCAAATTATATCACTTAGGAAAATCTCTTAGCCATGTGCTAAATTATGTGAAGAAGTTTGCTTAATAAATTGTAATTTATAATTTGTTATTTAATTAACATCTCAAAATCAAACATTTGTTTTACTTTTAGGAAGTAATATCTGTTTGAATAGGATTTGCATGCATTTCAAAGATATTATTCATTCATTCATTCATTCATTCATTCATATTTGGATGCCTAATGTGTACCAGGCTCTGAGGTAGGGACTTGGGTTCTATTAATGGTTTGATGTGTTAATATTTTCTATAAAATAGTTTTCCATGTGAAATCAATTACAATATTATTTTATAGCAAAAGAAAACATGACAGCTAAATGAAATTCATATATAATGTCAAAGCTTCAGTTTGACCAACCCATGGTCAGTTAATAAATTGACCAGTTTGTTTCACTTTTTCATATCAGCTTTATCTTCACACGAGCAGTGAGATGACTAAAAGGGAAGTTACATAAGGAAGAAGGTGGAAATGCAAGGGAACTAGTCATTCCTGAACACGTAAGAAGTAGTAGGTACTACCATTTGCTAATAGTCACTGCTTCAAGTGAGAACCATTGCTTTCTACAATGGGGTCATCTTACCTGCTAAGTTACTGCTTTTGATTCACTTTGTAGTTTCATATCAGATATAAGGATTGTGATAGCCAGTTTAGATATTTGTCTTTTTATCTGATATATCTGATTGACGTAAAAATTACTTTTCCTGTCTGAAGTCTTAGGAAGACTGAGAACTGGCACTCCAGTGCCTGCCAAAAGATGGAAATCTGTAAGACTCGTAGGCTGGAATTGGTGCTATGTGCCAGAGCGACAGTGGTGACTGATCTTTTGAGTGTATGTCCGTATGTATTGCATGTGTATGTGTGGCTGAAACTCACTAAAAAAAAATAACAGTCTAGGATGAATGTTATCAAATTATGCTTGCAACGGACAACTTTAAAGCAGCAATATCAAGAAGTGTGGAGTGAAGTCTGATAAATATCTACAGATTTCTATTCATCTCCCTTTAACCTTTCTTATTATCTGAATGCATTGTATATCTAAAACACTGTGGGTGTAACTTGATGTGATTGTATGAGGGAGGATGGATGCGGAGGAAAGCAGCAGCCCAACCTGTTCCTTTGCAAGGGGTGCCTTGCAAACTAGTGAGTTTAGGGTAAAGTTCTCATTCTAACTGGAAGAGACTGTGCCCACTAGTTGTAAGACACCGTCAGATCTCCTTGGAAAAACTGAGTGTGTGAGGCATTTACTTGTAACCACTTAGTAGCTCTTTGTTCTTTAGGAGGTTAAAAATGAGTGCTTGAAAAAAAATATATTTCTCAAGCGGAGGCCGTGAGTAAGAAAAACATGTGGGTGTGTTTGCACGCATGTTTCATGCGCCCATATACCATACTGCACAGATTCTAAGACTTACCTTTTTCTCATTTCAACATATCTGAGATCAGGCTGCATCTTATGATTTATGATGCCTTATGATTACTGTTGTCCATTTTTTCAAATGTTAATATCTCAGTAATTGTCAAGTATCCTATAATCAGTAGCATCTTTGAGAGCATGGTGTACAGTTCATATCCAAATATTTATAGAAGTCTGATTTCAGAAAGATGAATAGGACAATTCCCTTTTCCCTAAAAAGTAAAGCAAGAAGATTTATTCCAGCAGTAATAGTTGAGGGTAAAGGAACCATTCGGTCATGGAAGCCCATTTCCTTAATAAGTTGCATACAGATACAAAATGCAACATTCATTACAGCCCTTCTTATGATCCCAAGTGATATAAAGATTAGGATTCAAATTCACTGTTTAATATAATCTGTAAAGCATACTTTCTAAAATTTGATGACTCCATAGCTTACATTCAGCTCTTTCTAGCTTCAGATAAAATCATTGCTTTGAAAAGAGGGTGAAGATTATCATTTTTGCCATTTGTTGTATGTGTGTGAATATGAAAACTAGCTTCCCTCATCCATTCATGCCTCCAACAAAACTACTATGTAGAACAATAGGTTAAATAACTCATTAGGGATTTAAAGACAGTTTAAGTAATCTTTATAAGCTTATTAAGCCTCAAAATAAGACTCCACCCTCATTTTTATGGGTGCGGCAGTATAGAAGCACCCTTCAATTACAGAAGACACAGACTATTGTCCTGGGGTAGAAGAACTGTGATGATAGGTTCAGATTTGGAGGCTGTTTAACAGAGAACTTTCTAGGGATATGGGTAAATATGGATAGATGGCATGGATTTATTATTGGTCACAGTGTCCATGGAGAGACAGTGGCATTCATTCCATTATTGTAATATTCATTGACCTACGACAAGTTGTTTTAACCTACCTGAGGCTATCTCACCTGTTCAAAAAAAGTGTAGAATTGCCTGCCCTGCTTCCTTCTCTGAATGAGATCATGTATAATAAAGCCTTTTGTGCATTATAACATTTTAGACATTCATTCTGCTTCTATGCATTAATATACATACACATAAAATATTTAAAATACATATGTTTTCTTAATAGGTCTCTCTCATATGTATTTTCTGAAAAATAGCTTCAGAAGTTGTCTACTTCTTCCTCTTGGCACCTTTTCCAACTATAAACAGTTTAACAGGATTTTAATGCTTAATAATCCTTTGGTTGAAACATCATCACACTTGTGATTGGGAGGGGAAGGAGGGTGATTTTGGGAGGATCTGTGTAATGTGTTGTCAGCATTCTGGGAGTGTTCTCTATAGTTTGGAATTAGGAATTGCTGATGTCATGATCAGTCATATTGTCAGGACAACATCAGAATTTCCTCATTCGCCTTCTCTTCGCTTGGGGAGTATCAATTTGCCACAGGTCTGTCATCAGTTGGCCCCATGTGTTAAGTTTATTAAATAACCCAGAACTAGTCATTCTTAAAGACACCAAGGGTGGGGAATTTTTGTAAGCTCCTTATGTAGCCCAATTCAGAACTCTTAACTAAATATTCTCATGTTGAAAAGTTTGCCTTCATACATATTCAACTGAATAGAAATTCATTTCTGATTCTATATTTTCATATTTTAACTTTGATATTATAATTCAGTGGAGAAGGAAAAGCTTTTAAGCATCCCACTTAAAGGATATTATTAATTATTATATTACCCTCCTCTTCAGGTGGAATAGATCTAATTTAATGGTAAGTCTGACAACTGAAGAGAAAGGGAACCTTCTTCTTTGTCTTCTCGTTCTCCTTCTCCTTTGCATTAAAACCTAACCTGTGCTAAGGATCCAGGTTTGGGTAGACAATGCTTATGTCCCCCAGACATTTAGGAATGACCTTTCGTCATTCTTAACTTTTATGATGGTTTTGTCTGTCTCAGGTACAGTTATTCACCCTGTATTGTCGAAGTAATCATTCCAGTAATTATTTTTACTCATGGCAAGGAGATAGTCATTGTATGTTTGAATTTTGCTTTTCATGTTTAGGTTTTTTTTTGTGTTCTAATTTTCCACAAATTCCATTGCTTTCATAAGTACTTTCTTTCTCTTCCAAGGTCATATAGCAAGAGGTAGATGTGATTTCCACAGCACATCAGCCCCTACCTTCCTCACCTCATTTCTTATTCTTTACCATAGTTTGCTAACACCCAGTAGATGATTTTGTTACTCCCGTCACTTTCAAAAATCACCTATATCTTTTTCTATACTCTGTAAATTTTTACTGTCATTCATGGAAAACTTGTTGAATTATCATTATGTACTCTGAAAGTCAGCATTTATTTTCTTACAGGCTTGCTACAGAAATGGAGAATAACAGCTCCAATACTAGATTTGCACATAGAATATAGAGGATTGAGGCACCCATCCCTAGTTGATTCTCCTTTATTCTCTTATAGAATTTGATCTACAGATACAAATTCAGTGTTATATAAACCAAACCAAAACAAACATCTTGAATTTTTAATTCATATAGCCTCTCGCCCAATTCTTTTTGTTTTATTTTCTAAAATATATTTTTATTAATTTTAGAGAGGAAGGGAGAGGGAGAAGGAGATAGAAACATCAATGATGAGAGAGAATCATTGATCGGTTGCTTCCTGCATGCCCCACATGGGGGATCGAGCCCACAACCCTGGCATGTGCCCTTGACCAGAATCAAACCCCAGACCCTTCAGTCCACAGACCAACCCTCTATCCATTGAGCAAAATTGGCCAGGGCTGTTTTATTTTTTTAAAGAATAAAAACCCATGTGCCTGTTTTTAACAGAAAAATAAATTGAACTTACAGAGTCCCCTTTTGCCAGGAATTTGAGAAAGCATTGTATTTTATTAACTGTTTCGCAGGAGTAAAATTTACGAGCAGATTATATCCAAAAAATTTGATTGTAAATTATTTGTTTCAAATTTGGAAGATGTTTTGCCATAGGGAGAAATGTCCTAAATGGTGATTAGGATTTTAATTGATCTATAAGCATATGGGTTAAATAATGAAGCTGATTGCTAATATGGTTTCCCATTATTTTTGAGGGAAAATATGTTTTCAGTTCCAGTTCAAGATTCAGGAAATACCTTTCACCTATCACCATCCTGGCTTCTAGAAGATTGTCTTTCTGCCTCTCTCCCAATTCCATCCCACCAACGATCCCAGAAAATAAAACTGGTTGCAAGAGAGAGGTTACACTTTAACAACTATCAGTTAAATGAGATTAGGAGCTAATTTGGGCCAGAATATGTATCTGTACTATTATTATACATCCTTATATTGGATAATTTGCCTTCATATTCAACTGAATGGAAATTCTTTATAAGTCCATATCCTTAAGCGACTTGCCCAAGGTCAGATAGATTGTAATGCACACCTGGGGTTGGGCTCTTAAGTTTTCCCCTATGGGTGGGGTTTGGACTTGATCTATGAGTAATAGTAATAATAACTATTATTAGTATTATTAGAGGGAGAGGACTTTGGAGTTAGAGAGACCTGAGTTCAAATTTCAGCTTTGTTGTGTATTGGATTTATGTGGCTTTGGGAAAATTACTTACACCTCTGAGTCTCAGTTTTTTCTTCAGTAAAATGAGATAACCATTCTTTTCTCTCTCTAGTGTGTGTGTGTGTGTGTGTGTGTGTGTGTGAGAGAGAGAGAGAGAGAGAGAGAGAGAGAGAGAGAGAGAGAGAGAGAGGCGCTGAGAAAGTGCCTGGAATATAGTAGTTAATAAATGAGAGCTATTATGTATTAGTTCTTGCAGAGAAGCACAGTAGGGTAAAGCCCATTTCTTCTTTTTTGTTCATCAGGGTCGATTTAAAAATTACCAGAATATTGCTTCTGGTAAAAGTCATCAGTATATGTCTATGTTATGTTTTCTATATACCTTCTAGGATTATAGCTACAGAGCTATAGTTTTATTATAGTGGTTTCATTTTACACGTGTCTAGGGAGCCTTTGAGTCTAGAATAAGAATCATAAATTTTTTAAAAAAGAAAAGAGTAAATAACAAAATATTTCTGCTACTTTAGAAATAGAGTACTTTATCAACTCTGTTTTGTACTGGGAAAGAACAGAAATTTAAAACATCTCTCTCTTTTTCCCCTCTTCTCTCCTCTCTCTCTCTCTCTCTCTCTCTCTCTCTCTCTCTCTCTCTCTCTCTCTCTCTCGTTAGGAGCCACAGGCCTTGTGAGCAATAGAGGCTCTAAATGTAAATGATTTTTTAGTGTGAACTGCTTACACTAACTAATACTATGCGGTTATGTTTTATTCATTAAAGATTGTAACTTGAAATAATGTTGGATGAATTTTCCTTTTAATTCCTGTTTTAATCTGACCCAAATAAAAAAAGGTGCCTGGAATGTAGTAGCAGTGACAGAAGGATAGAGCCTGCTGTAGGTGTGTTCTGTTGTGGATAGAGTTGTGCCATTCTTATCTCATTGGGCATCTTCTCTGCCTCCATCTTGTTTTTCTTCTTTCCAAGCTTAGCTTTCCCGTCATACTTTCTTTGTAATTTCATTCAGAGGCTTCTCTCTTCTATGGGGCTCAGTAATGTGTGTGTTGGAATTGGGGGTGGGGAGTCTTCCAGCCTTTTGACTTTTCATCATCTGCCTCATTCTGGGAGTATATCAATTAGCCATGATTTCAGCAGTGGCCGACCCAAATCTACACCCTCTCTCATCCCGGCTCGCTCTCTCAAGTTCTGTTTTTCAGGTTATCTGCACAGTGTTTCTTTCTGGATGTCCCTCAGACAAAACATTTATACAGCTGAGCTTCCCACGCCCGTTACATATCCTGTATTGATCTCTCCCTCCTGTGGGCTCCGTAGCACATAATTGTCTAGACCACTTGGCTGGCACTTATCACTTAATGTCTTTGCATTATTAGTGTAGAGCAACTCGGGTGCCACAGGGGTTACTAGTACTCACGGGGAATTAGAGCATTATTTATAAGGCTTTTTGGAGGCACAGCATTATAGAGTTGAAGGAGCACAGGACAGCCGTCTTTTAACCCTATCTAGGTCTAGATTTTAATGCTTGCCACTTACTAGCTCTATGGGGGAGGTCAGTCGGTCTTACTTAACTTCCTTTCATCGGTAAATGGAGCCTAATAACCCTTCCAGCCTTACAGGGTTGTTGTGAAAGTGAAATGAGATATGAAAGGTTTATAAATGAAAGTCCCATTTTCAAATTGTTTCTATGAAACAAGTGTCTCCCACATTCAGATTCTCAAATTCCAGTTCTACAAATGCTTGCAAGTTGCAGGTCTCATCTCTACCTGATTGCAGGCTTCCACAGGTGCTGATGGCTCCAACCTCATTGTCCTCATTCGTCTACTCCTGCACACCCATACAGGTATGGCCCTAGTCCAGCACATAACTTCATTAAAGGAAATGGGCCAAAAACAAATACAGAAGAAAAATTCAGTGCACCCAGGCTATTGAAACAGTTTACCAGATCTTTTTTTAAAAAAAAAATTTTTAATAACCTCTTAAAGTTAGGTGTGTGGTATAACAGCCTTACAAAGCATTTTCACTTGGCTATTCAACAGTTATGGGAAAGATGGCCTCCCCCTACCCAAATTTGCTCTTTTTGCTTCTTGTCAGTTCCAGCTACACCCTTGCTTCTGCTCTTTGATGGTCAGCCAGGATAACTGAGCATCAGTTATTTACACAGTACTCCCACTGAAACCTACCAACCACCGCAGTAAAACCTGGAAAAACAATAATAACAGCTGCCAGTTATTGAGTTTAGCACTTTTGTTGATGTATTGTGTATATACTTATGACAATCTGTGAGGAGTCTGGGGCTCAGAGAGGTTAACTAACTTGCCCAAAGCCACATGGCTAGTAAGTGGGAAGCTGAAATATGGAGCTAGATCTGTTTGGCTGTTTTAATTTTGTTCCTTGGATTGCAGAATCCGGATTCACTGAAATTATCTGAAGAAGGGGTGGGGGTGGCTAAGTATACACATGGAGGGGCTGTTGTCAGTCTCAAGAGCCAAAGCAGCACCAGGGACTCCGGCTCCCTCCATCAGCTAATGGCCAGGAGCTCCCCGCTCCTGGCATCTTTTGACTCTCTGCTTGCTGCCAGTCAGCTTCCTGTTTACTCATAGTTTCTGCTTCCTCATAACCTTGGCTTGCATATGCTTTTGGCTTTTGTGACCTCAACTCTACCCCCGGCACTCTTGCTGTTTCTGTCCCTTTCTTAACTGTTTCAGATCTTGGAGTTTTCTGAATCAGATTCCCAGGGTGAGAATCTGATTGGCTCTGCTCATTTTTTCAGTCCCAGGCATGTCATAGGTCACTGGCTTGTCTGTGGCTCGGCTGCCCTTGGGTCATATTCCCACCACTTAGTCCATCAGCTGAGTTGGGGGACGAGGGTGATATAGGACCACCGGCAGCAGAGTCTCAGTTTCCCTTTCAGGAGGATGAGCGTGTATAAGACAGATTCCAAAACCCCAGTTCTTACCATAATTTGTAGTTTCTCTAGAATGTTTCCTAACATTTTTTGTCTTAAAACTGAATTGTTTCAGAGCTTAATAAACTTTTCCAGATGAATTTCACCGGGACCCATCCCTGAAATTACTTACAACTATGCACTTGTGGATTATCTATAACTGGTAATATAGACACACGTGGTTTCATATTTCTCTTAATGTTGGAATTATTTGAACTTTTGTTACTTCATTACATTTATAATCGTTGAGGGTAGAAAACCTGCCTTCCCCTTTCTTTGTGATACTTTGCTTATTTAAGAGTGTAGCACCTATGTAAGTCGGAAGCTTTTGAACCCTGGCTGGTAGACATTGTGTTGTGTTTTTTTTTTGTAATGTATGCTTGTATTCTTCCTATTATGTCATTCACCATTATAGAACACTACATTTTGTTGATAGATACCTTTTTTTTAATCTTAAAAATAGTGCCCTTTATTCATTTAATATTCTTGGTATATTTTACTATCTAGTATTACAATTCTTTTCATATTCTAACTTAAAATTAATCACTTGAAATTTTGTCTTATGTTGTAAAGCTATTGGAGGGTATCAAGTCAAGCCTTAACAGCCTAGCACAGCATCTAAAGTATCATGACGTTAGAGAACAGCCATAGAAAAATTACTCTACACTGTTCTTCTGTGGTTTACATTGTGGTTTCCTAAGAGACCAGTAATGACAACTGAATTTGTCCGTGGAATTTCCCCCAAAGATGACAGGTCTGATCTGTGGGGATCTTGGGCATTAAGTTCTCAGGAAAAGGCACCTAGAAGTTGAACACTTCTCCCTAAAACCTTATATTTTATACTATGGTTGATAACGTGCCATAAAGGGTCCTAGTGAGAGGAGACAGCAAAGGGACAGCCAAAACAATTCTAAATGCATGGAGTAGCCCTAGCCGGTTTGGCCTGCGGACTGAAAGGTCCCGGGTTCGATTCCAGTTGTGGGCTCGATCCCCAGTGTAGGGCGTGCAGGAGGCAGCCAATCAATGACTTTCTCTCATCATTGATGTTTCTGTCTCTCCCTTTCCCTTCCTCTCTCTGAAATCAATAGAAATATATTTTCAAAAATACATGGAGTAGTAGGAAATAGTTCTTGCTTATATATATGGAATGTTAGCTGTGCTATGTTTAGTAAAGCACTTTAAAGGATAGGTACATTTCTGTGAATTTTACCAAGTTCTTACTTGACCATTGTGTGCCTAGGACTGTGCCCAGAATAAGTTTTTGTTTTTGTTGCGCTGCTCCCTTTTCTTATGAAAGAATTGGGAATTATATGCATACCTTGTGTATATAGTTGGTTTTGATTAGGTGAGACCTGCTAGTTCTCATCACTTTCGTGGGAGAATATTAGGAGCAACTGGGAGCGTGCAGGCCACCGGCAGGATATCTAGGGTGGATACGTGTCAGTTTCTTGCTCTTGGACAATCCTTGAATGGCCACAGCTTTGCTAGACGACTCGGTTTCCATAGGGACACTTTAATTTTTTTTTTTTTCCTTCTGGCAGCCAGAAGTGGAGTGCCTTTACTTCTCAGTCAAGTTAGGATTTTTCATTATCAGGGCAGATGGCCCTTTCCAGGAAGGTGTTAGGGACCAGATTCAAGGAAGAACTCTGTGAAACGCACCGAGGCGATATTTCCCTGTCATACATCGGAAAGGGCCAACTTGAAAGTGTCGTCTGTCCTAGTGGCCTGTCCAGGGAAGGCGGGCTCTGCCTGGGCGACTTGTTTTAGAGGCCTTCTTCATGGTAGGTTCTAGGCTTGACACACCAATGCAAAGGTGATCCAGAGAAGTGGCGTCTTGAGCCACCTGAGATGATTTCAGCTGGGAAACAAAGGAAACTACCTCCTTTTGTCCTTTTTTTTCTTTCTTCCAGTTTCTGTGTCGCTTCTAATAATTAACACATAAGATTATACCGTTTCAGTCCTCCGGAAGGCTTACCAAACCGATGGCCTTACATGATTTTCATCCTTTGATATTGTCATCTTGAAGGGAACTTGTAAACGCCGGTTTACATAGAAACGAAGTATGGAACATTACTGGCGTTATTTGCGCTGAGGGCTTGGGGAGTGGAGACCTGTTTTCGCTGCTAACATTTGAGTGTGTGAACTGGGGGGACGGGGATCTGCGGAGGATTGATGGAGGGTTGGTCGGTTTCTTGGAGGAGGAGTGATTGCCTGCACCTTTTCTGGGAGAGTGGACGGTGGGAGGATAGTTTGGAAGGATGAAAGAAAAGAGAGGAGGAGACCTGGGGCCAGTTCGCTTCTACCCCAGGTGTCAGAGTGATCCCCAAAGCGATGCCCTTAAAAGGGGCTTGGAGCAGGGGTGCAGAGCTGCCTCGGGTGCTCAGGCAAAGAGATGAAGGGGGGGAAAAAGAAAAGAAGGGGGTGGCTACTCCAAGGAATGTGCGGCACGCGGGGAGCCAGACCCAACCATTGCACCAGAGCGGGGGCGCCGGCGGCTCCCCGGCCCGCGCGGCCCCGGCCCCGGCCCCCAGCTCCGGAGGGAGCGCGCGGGGGCCGGCGGGCCGGCGGGGCTGCGGGCGCGGCGCCCAGCCCGAGAGCGGGGAGGCGCGGGTGGGCCTGGGCGCGGCGCGGGGCGGTGCGCGGCCGCCTCCCCGCCCCCGGCCGGCGCGCTCTCAGGGCGGTGGTTGAGGCCACGGTAGGTGGGGACGCGGCGGCGCTGCTCCTCCGCTGCCGCCCGGAGAGTCCCCGGCGCCCCAGCTCCGCGCGCGAACTCCCGTCCATGGCACGCAGGGCGGCGGCCGCCCGAGCTGTCCGAGTCTCCCCCGCCGCCGCCGCCGCCGCCGCGCCGCACTTTTAGACGAGTCGGGAGGCGGAGGGTGGAGGAGCCCGCGCCGAGCTGCAGCCCCCGCCGGCCGCCGCCGCGCGGCGAGAGGGAGTTCCCAGAGCGGCCGCGGCCCCGGCCGGCCCCCTCGCTGCGCCCTCCCCCGCCCGGCCAGGCTGCCCCGCGCCCGCGCCCGCTGCGATGATCTTCCCCAGCAGCAGCGGCAACCCCGGGGGCAGCAGCCACTGCAGGACGCCCTACCGCAAGCAGGTGAGGCGGCGGGGATGCCGCGCGCGGGCCGGCGGCTCCGCTCTACAAAGGGCGGCCGCGCTCGGCCGGACGCGGCTCCCCTCCTCGGAGGGACCGGGCTGGGCGGTGACCTTGTTGCCGGAGGAGGCGGCCGGCGGGGACGGCTCGGGCCGGTGACCTTAGCAGGGGAGATGCCCTCGCCCCCGCCGGCCGGGCGGGAGGGACGTGGAGGGAAGGGGAAGGGGCCGAGGGGGGGTGGGGGCGGGAGCTGGCCGCGCCGGGCCGGGGGCTTCGCCCAGCTCTGCAACAAGTTTGGCTTTTTTTTTTTCTGAAACCTTTGTGTGTAGAAGAGTACGAGAATAAGTCGTAACGTGGATTTGCAACAATCTTCACTTGAAACCTCAAAGAAGCTGCCTGATTCGCAGGAAACCCGGAAGACCCGCGTGTGTGTGTGAGTGTGTGTGTCTGTGTGTGTGTGTGAGTGTTCGCGCGCGCCCCCCTCCCTGGTGTATTTAAAAAAGAAACAGGAACTTCTGCTGTCACTTTCTCAAGGTTTTCAGTTTTCAGAAGCACAGGGAAATCCTGTGACATCTAGTTGCAGAGATACTTGGATAAGCCTGAGTCATACACATGCCTTTTCGTATTTTAATGCAGTTTCATACATTTTTTAACAGATTGAACTCCAAAGGCACTTGAGTGGTTAGATCAGAATCCCCTGCTGGGAAAAGGGAGTGGAGCTGGGAGCTTATAGCTACAGCCTTTTGTGTGTGTGTTTTTGTTTGTTTTGTTTTTTGGGGTTTTTTTTTTTTTTCACCTTTGTTTTTAAAAAGAAGGGTACTGAAGCCATGTTGTGATATATCTCACGGAGCCTTTCAGCAGCAGCAATAACAAAACCTACCTCTAAATTATGTAAAAAATGTGCAGGTCTGCTTAGAAAAGGTTAAACTGATTTAGAGGTCAGTGGCAAGATGCTTGTTGAGGAAACATAAAGATGATTGCAGATATTTTTCTTCCAGAATAAATATCTTGTCTACATCCTTAGCCACTGAGACAAATCAATTAAGTTATTACCCCAATAATGATACAAGCAAACTGCATCTTTCCATGCAGACCATGGCTCTGTTAAGATCATGACAGATGACAGTGATGCCTGGTGGCTTTTCTTGAAGGCGTTCTCCGGTTTGTTGATCATGTTTAGTCCTTTTTATTCTCATTGTCATTTTTTGGGAAGGGAGGTTATGTTCTAGCATAAGTATATCTGAAAGTAGGGCTCATTTTGTCAAATAGTGACAGTGTCAAAAAGTATTGTTTTCTATTTTTAGGTTCTTTTACTTGCTAATTTTCCCTTAAAAAGGCAGTTAACACACCCTGATCTGTATGCCCCTGCTGTCCAAGTCAGTGGAACTTTTACCGGGCTTAAGAAAAGTCCTCTCCTAAAAAAAAAGAAAGAAAGAAAGGATCAGTATTATGACCTGGCTGAAGTTTATGCTAAAATTGTCAAGATTCAGAAACAGGCATCTCTAAACTTCATGTGGCCTCATTTAAAATAAATGCCCTCGGGTCCAGCACACTCACCTCAACTTCATAAATGAAGCCAATTTACAGTAAATAGTCTTACCCTGAACCCTCCTCCCTCACCCACCTCACTCTCCCTGAAAAGACGGGCTAATTATGCAAAGGCCTCGTGTGTTCATTTATTTGTTGTCAAAACCCGGTGGGGTGTTGGCTCTGAAATGGGGAGAGAGCTCCGAGGGTGAGGCGTTTGACTGTGAGGGGCTGGAGGTTTTGTGTGTGGAGGGGGGCAGCCTGCTGGCCTGGAGCACGCTGATAAGATGCTCTTCTTTTCACGGGGCTCTCCTTAGATTCAGAGACTAAAAGGGCTGACTGAATCAGAAAAACAAACAGACTTGCTTTTTCTATAGGCAAAGAAAGAAATGAATGTGTAGGCATTATACAGACACAAGACCCCGGGTACCAGTGGTATTTGACTCAAAGGTTTCTTTTGTTGATGTTGAGCCATTCACTGGAAAAGCACACTTCCAGCACGGGGACCTGGTTACCAGGAGTGACTTTGTGATCTCACCCGGCTTAGTCTAAGTGGGAAGGCTAATGAACGCCTTTTCAAAGGTTTTGTGATGCGCAGCTTGCATCTTTCGATTCATGTTAGTGTGTTCATTTTGATGAAAGAATAGGTAACTTTTAGGTGTATAATGCAGTTGAATTTTAATCCAGAAAATATATAATCAGCTGTCAGAGCTGATTACAGATAAGTAACCTGAGGGAAAAAGTTGAATGTGAGGAATACTTAAAAATACTTAAAAACGTTCTGATTCAGAATCGCACTTGAATCATATATACGTGTGTGTGTGTGTGTGTACACACACTCTAGTATATATGTGATAGTAGTCGTTAACCATCATTGAGCACTCACTTTCCTGCCTGCTGGTTACTATGTTAGGTACTTTTGGTGGGTTAACCCACTTAATTATCAGTCCTATGAGGCAGGTAATAATAATATTTCCCTTTTACAGTTTAGAAAACTGAGGCATTGCTTAAGTAACTTCCTCAGTCTGTACAACCCAAAGTACAGAGCCAGGACTTGGACCCTGGCCGTCAAGCTCTGAAAACCACCATACTGTATGTAACTGCCTGCTTTCGGGCACACCTCAATAGAAACCCAGGCAGAGCCCAGACGGGCTGCCCATCGCCCTTGTAGTCTCCCAAGTCCAGGTGAGGGATTCCTCCCACCTTTTTTTGGGCGAGGGCAGAGGCTGTGAGGTTGGAGGTGAAGGATGATGTAAATGAATGATGATATGGTTAGTGGGTTTGTGATATTTGGAAGCAGCATTGAAGCCAGAATATGCCACTACTGAATGATTGTACAATTTGTTCCTAAAACTTGATATTTTCCACGTATAGGAGTCAACCAGTTTCAGTTAAAGCAGAGATGGGTGGTGCTCATCCCCTTCCTGCCGGGTAGTGTATCCAGGGCATCCAGGAGCACTGATCTCCGGCCTCATCCAGGGTAAACAGGATTTTCCTGCATCACAGGCCTCAGCACACATTAGAAATACACCTGGTCGTCTCAGGTCAAAGTGAGAAGCTTTGGAGTGGAGTGATAACCCAGTAAGCAATATCTAGACAAGGATTGTTGGTTCAGGTCTTAGTGGAGAAATGTCCTATTTTTGTTGACTGTGACTTTCAGGTATGACATTCCTTAAGCAAATCCCATCTGATTATATGAAAACAGCACCCCCACAGCCCAAACAAAACCATTTGCCAGGACTTTCGTAGTTGTGAAAATATTTTCATGTGTTTCGAAAGAAAAAGTGCTTTATGCTGAAAAGCCTTTAAATATAGAAAATGAATTTCCATTAAAATTATTTTATTAGTTATGTCTCTCTTCATGTTTCCCTACTTCCATTTTGAAACTGCTTTTTTGAGGTAGTTGACTCAGTTTATGTCATACTAGAGGCCCGGTCCACGAATTCGTGCATGGGTGGGGTCGATCGGGGCTGGCTGGCCAGGGAGAAGGGACTGCAGGAGGTTGGCCAGCCACGGGAGGTTGGCTGTGGGAGTGCACTGACCACCAGGGGGCAACTCCTGCGTTGAGTACCTTCCCCCTGGTGGTCAGTGCACGTCATAGCGACCGGTCGTTCGGTCATTCGGTCATTGGGTCCCTTAGGCTTTGATAGATAGATAGATAGATAGATAGATAGATAGATAGATATAGCTATATAGATACACACACACACTCACACACACACTTTGGTATTTATAATAAATCATGGCACACAGTATTCATAGCCAATGAAATTTATCCAAGGCTTGATTATTGCTAAATTGAGACAAATCATGGCATGCCACAAGCCCTTTTTTTGCTAAGTAATGTGTTCTGGTGGCTTACCATGGGGTTTGGGGTAGAGGAGTGAGTGCAAGAATTTTCATGGATGTGTATATTTTTCTTGTGTACTTGTTCAGTGTTGCTAACTTTTGACAAGTGAAGTTCTTATCTCCCCAGTTTAAGTAGATTTACATAGTTTGCTGCTTTCTGGAAGATTAACTGGGTGTAGCTGCACATGAAGAATTCAAGTGATTCAGTTAAGAGGATGACATACAAAGCTGTTGATTAATCCTCTTCAAGCAGTTTCTGTTCCCAGTGATTTATGTGTAGTATATTGGGTTTGTTACAGTTTGAAGATTAAAGTTGGGCATAGAAATATTTAAATGGACACTGTCTGAGCTAGTCCCAATTTGTTGTTTTTTAAAAGAAGGTAAACATACTCAAGCCACAGAGATTGGAGGTTTAGTGGAAATTAGCAGAAAATTAAATTGGTATGCATAACTAAGGTCCTGTTTTTGTATTAGGCTATCCATGTGTTTGTGATTCAGTTTATGAGCTCATGTAACTCTGTTTTAAATATGTGTCCACAGCCATTTGAAAGGTACTGGGTTCTCCAGCGGGTGATAATCCAGGTTTTCTGCTAGGCACCCCTTTTGGCATCTGACTACATTTCACTTCAGGTTTTGATCACAGTTCTTGGTTTTGTTCTTTTCTTTGTTTTAGAGACTGCTGTCACCTGGGCTCACCATATACTGTAATACTTTGAAAAGCCCTTTCTTGGTAGTGGGGCAAGAGTCTGTCTGGTCCAAGTTTCTGAGACTGTATTTCCAAAGCACTCGGCCAATAAATATTTAAAGATACATACGATATCCCCTCGCAATCTCAGTTGTATTTAATCTTAACAACATCCACATAAAGTGGAGAAGGGTGAGGAATTTCTGAGTCAGTGAATTTAAATGGCTTGGTTGATGAAAGTTAGGTCTCTGGAGTGAAGGGCTGTGTCTGCTACCAGGAAAAAGAGAAGGAAGCTCAGTCCAGAACAGCTGTAGCCCCACTCGCTACACTTCCCCTGACTTGGCCTCCCAAAGACATGTGGCACACAGAGCATCCCGATTTCAGCTTTGGGAATTGTAGCTCTGTAATTTATTAATGTTTTGTTTGTTTCATAAAGGCCCTTACTTGAGGGTTGTCAGATAACATACAGGAAGCCAATTTTAATTGAATTTCAGATAAACATTGTTTTAGTGTTAATGTGTTAATGTCACAAATATTATGTGGTACTATATATATAATCCAGCAACCCTACGTCTGGGGAACTTACTTTACTTTTTAAAACTAGTTATAAAAATCATAATTATCGCCCAGCCGGTGTGCCTCAGTGGTTGAGTGTCAAGCTATGTATTTATGCACTGGAGGTCAGGGTTTGATTCCCAGTCAGGGCACATGCCCCAGTTTCTGGCTCTATCCCTAGTGGGGGGCGTGCAGGAGGCAGCTGATCAATGATTCTCTCTCATCATTGATGTTTCTATCTCTCCCTCTCTTCCTCTCTGAAATCAATAAAAATATTTTTAAAATTTTGAAAAACAAAGAAAAAAATCATAATTATCACCCTTTTCATTCCTACTTTTTCCACTTAAAAGTATGCCCCTTCGCATATTCCTTGAGCCCTGCTAATAATGCAGATTTCACATTTTAACTTTGTAAACTATCACTCGATCTAATTGAAAGACCCTGGCTTAAGGTCTGGCTCTACCACTTGCCTTCTCTTTCACTTGGCCTGGCTAAGCCTCAGCTTCTGTTAAGTAAAGATAATAGTGCCCACTCCACAGGGTTGTTGTTGTTAATCCTTCTAAGGTGTTATTATTATTAATGTCCCCACAGAGCAGGCAGCAGCGGGTGGTCCTGGGAGGCTCGGTGGGTTCCTGGGAGACCTTGACAGCCCGAAAGTGGGGCAGCATCCGAAAGGATAAAGACCTGGAGCTTGAAAACAAGACTCTCAACCACATTTGAACCCAAAGAAGTATAACAGTGAATCCCATTATATTTTAAAACAGCAGTTCCTGTGTTAATGTCTTAGCAGAGCATGCCTTCTCCTTGAGGAAAAAAAACACACCTTTCAATCCTCTATTCTTTATCTTATGCCCATCCATGACTGGAGAAGGATAAAAAGAACATTGCTCACCCTTATTGATGAAAAATGCTATCTTTTCATTTGCTTGAAAATTTGATTATTAGTGTATGCACAATTACTTCCTGAATTCTTTTCTTTGTCTTGTTAGTATATTTGGTTTTTAAAGAATGCCCTGTTTGCATTACTCAGAAAAATAAACATTCCTTTTGGTCCTTGGATATCTGTAGGTGTTTGTTTTAAACTTGCATCTGTAAAGAATGCTTTGTTTAATACATTCTAAAGACTCTGTAAATTTTTAGATATACCTTGAGGAAGGAAGCAAGCATTTCCTGGAGTTAGGACAAGGTGAAAAATTAAATGGAACAAACTGAATTCTGCATTAAAATAATGAATCAATGCAGCTCTTGTTATTTAACGTTTATTGAATGGCAGCAGTAACATTTATTGAATGGTGTTATACAGATTGGTATCCTAACTTTATTCATTTAAACAAACATATGGAGTTTCAAAGCAATATAATGTAAACTAGGGATGGTTATATAGGGTAAAGCAAAAGTCGGTTTATAGTTATTTGTATGAAAAATAATATAATAATGAATAATAATCGAGAATAAACTGTGTTTTGCAAACTCACACAAAAAATCTACTTTTGCCGCACCCTGTATTTGTACTTGTTAATTGTAAATACAATAATACAGTCTCAAAATGCATTATAAATAGGATGAAAACATGTCAAAATTTTAATGTTTCCCTCTGTTGGTAGGAAGAATCATAAGGGACTTATTTTCATGATTCTTTACATTTTTTTCTCAACCTTCTAGTCCCCCTTGCTTCAGACAATGAACACACATTACTTTGGTTATCAAGGAAAAGGTAGTGAAAAACAAATCTAGAAAATTTCATTATTTAATTGTCTAAAAATTGTGGTGAAAACCCAAGGTATTCCTGTCATGGGGAACTTCAGCAAGTAGCATGCAGGTAACCCTTGCTTCTCTTCCTGAGCTTTGAGATGCGGTCTTCTACTCTGAGGAATTTCTGTTCTTACTTTATTGCAAACTCCTAAGCTACCGTTTTGGAAATCACCTATTGCGGGCCGTTTCTGTGTTTATGAACTTAGTATTTTCCTATTTTATATGTACTTTAAACAGGCCTGTGCTTTTTAAAAAACATTTTAAGAACACCAGCTTATCTATATGCGTCAATGAGGGGAAAGTGTAGCTATATATATGTGAAATTTCATATTCTAGGTTACTTTTTAGGAAAGTAACCATTCTAAATATTGAGGAATTACCACGATTGTCTCTGTTTTCTTTTAATAGCTGCATTCAAATGTAGCTGTTTTGTGGACAAATTCCCCCCACGTTTAATTTCTGTATTAAATGCGGGGGGCGGGGGATGGAGACTGTTCTATTACTTGTGTCAGAATCTTTTGGATTTATTGTATGATGAAGACTCATGACTGTCTCTATCACGTACTTCCTTTTTCGTTTCAGCTTTGTGAAAGGGCAGTGCCGTGGGAGGGGTGACTTGCTCACAGGCTTCTTTAATTTGTAATGGGGCAGTGCAGGTTTCTGTAAGACATGCACTGTATAGATAGATAATGTCAGCACGTTGCGAGCTGCTGTTACTGTGTAACCAGGGGGGTGGCCAGCCTGTCAGGGGAGTTTTAGGTGTGCCCCAGAGAGGCTGCAAGACTTTGGTGGAAGGAGAGAGGAGGGAGGAAGGGAGAGTTGGGGGTGGGGGTTGAGTGAAGGAAAGAGAAGGAAAGTTGTGTTGCCTTGTTAGGTCCTTACTGTATCAGTGGATATGCCACCTTAAGAAATCTGTTAAAGTCTCATTGTTTTTGCTGCTGTGTTGGTTGGGTGCAAATATGTAGCCCCATTGTTCTGTAGTCCCTCAGGTTCTTACATCCCATTTTTATCTTCACACCATTCCCATTGCCTAGGATTTCCTTTCAGCTCTGTTCTAAGACAAGACCTCTGTCTCTCCACTTCAGGGAACTACCTAAAAATCACCCTTGGGGAAGATCAATTATCTATTTTTGGAAGATCAATTATGATCAGCCCAACCCTACCTTAGTCAAATATTCCAGAAACTACTTTGTCTCTACTTCCGCTGCATTCTTAACTTTGTAGGTCAGATGGATCAGACCAACTCCCAGGGAGTGGATATGTTCTTTTGTTTAACTGAAAGTTTAACAGAGACTCGGAAACATTGTGATAAATAATTATTGAATGTGTAACGTAAGTTAAGTGGTTTCTGGAGCAGACGTCCTTCTGCAGGAAGTAACCTGGTGGCGTGCAGGGATCACACTGTTGCTGGTCAGGGAAACCAGACCCCAGAAAAGGCAGTTAACATTGTGGGCATCAGGAACAACCAAATTTTATAGACATTGGAGTCTATGAAAGCCCCTAAAATTGTATTAAAATGTTGCAAACGTTAGCTCTTTCCTAGGAAGAGGTTCAGAGAATTTATCAGTATGCTAGAGAGACCGGTGCCCGCCTGCTGAAAGATTTTGTAACTAACTGTGTGTCGAAGGAGGACTTAAAGGCGATGCCAAAATTTCCAACTCAGCAGACAGGATCGTCGCTTGCATCATGGAAGGTGACATTTCAGGCAGAAGGAACATCACAGCAAAGATTTGAACATAGAAAACATGAGCTTTATTAGGGGAATAGTGAGTAATTCCAGTTAACTGGGGTGTGTGGTGGGCAGGGGGGATAGGGTCAAGCTTGCTAAAATGCATAAGAGAGCCTGAGTTTAGAAGGTGTAGCCACTGTTGAAATAGAGCTATAAAATGGAGTAGTGGTAGTGGAGGGTTTTAGATGGAGCGGACACAAAATATTTATAGCAAGAATTGACGAGATTTTTGGCTGGTGACTGACTGGATGGGGAAGGGAGGGTCTTGGTAAAACGGTCCTCGGTTTCTAGTCTTAAATGATTGGGAAAATGAAAAGTTACTGTAAACCTGCTTGCTCTGGACTGTGATGATGAAGAACCCAGCTCTTCTCTTACAGGGCTTTCCTACATTTTTTTTTAGGCGGTACAATAAATGGGAAGGGGATCGTGTTTGCCGAGTGATAAATTCTTTTGATACTCAGTGTCCACGCATGAGGGGTGCAAAGGGCCTTTCTGTCTAAGTCAGTCTTATCAGGCAGAATTGTCCAGCCTCATATGCTAGCAGTGCCACAGTGTGAACCGCTTTCAGAACTCCTTTTGGGTCCAGGAGATGGTTGTAAACATTTTCTACTGCTCCTTTGGGATTGCCCTAACGTCATTGTAGAGGCTGTGCCACTTGGGTGCATAGATTTTCCCTTCTGGCCTGAATGCTCACATTCTTTTGAGTGGAGCACTTATGCAGTAAGTCTTTCTCTTGATAATGCACGCACACCATCTATAACTATATAGTTGTCTATAACAGCTAGAGTGTAACAAGTGTATTGGTTATGATAAAAGATCTCCCACTTCCATTCCACAGCAGTGTGGAAGATGGCCGGGTAGGTTAGCATACTCATCCTACTACGATAAAATAGTTTCTGAGGAAAGTGATGAGCTTGGTTTGGCCATTTTAATTTGGCCACATGAGCCCCACCTTACCACACACCCCCTTCCCGTCCATCCCAGGCAGAAACTTCTACCAAGCAGTTAAAAGTACAAGAAGCTCAGAGCCTCCTCAGGCACAATAGGAGTGTTATTGGGAGTACAGTAAAGCATTCCAGGAGAGAATGGGTGTAGAGGAGTTGGGGCAGACCTGGGGAAACACAGCTTCTGTAGTGGGAAGGAGGACGATGAGCATTTGGCAAAGGAAGGGAAAGAAATGGCAAAATATTGGGAGAATCCAGAGAGTGTCACAGAAACCCAGGAAGAACAGAGTTCTTAGAGGGTCAGCTCTGGGAAATGTTCCCTTGAGGTAAAGGGGGACAAAGGCCAAGTAATAGGCTATTGGAAATACAAGAGTCCCCCATTACCCCCGGTTTTACCTGCAGTCCAAAAATGTTAAATGAAAAATTCCGGAAATAAATAATGCAATCCACGCTGAGCAGATGGATGAAATGGAGGGCCCTCTCCCACCCGCCCTGGATGTGAATCATCCATTTGTCCCATGTACCCATCCTGTGTACACTCCCTGCCCTTTAGTCACTTGGTAGCCTTCTCGGTTAACAGATCCATGTCATAGTATCACAGTGCTTGTGTTCAAGTAACCCTTGTGTTACTTAATAATGGCCCCACAGAGCAAGAGTAGTGATGCTGGCAATTCCGATATGCCAAAGAGAAGCCATGAACATATTACATATTATCAGAAGGTCAGTAGTAGCCTCACACTGCTCCACAATGCCTGTCATTCACCTCACGTCATCTCTTCACCTTGCACGTAGGTAATTTATCATTTCCCATCATCACAAGAAGGGTGAGTACAGTACAATAAGATATTTTGAGAGAGAGAGACCACATTCACATAACTTATTATCTATCTATCTATCTATCTATCTATATAAAAGGCTAATATGCAAAGTACCCTCTCAGGAGTTCCATCGCTCGCTATGACCTACACTGACCACAGGGGGGCGGTGCAGAACATGGCGGGGCGACCGGCAGCGGGGGCGGGGTACTGAGGAAGTGAGGGAAGGAGGAGGCGGGGAGGAGGGGGGAACTGTGCGGTGTCAGCGAGGGAAGGAGGAGGCGGGGAACCTGATTGGCCCTGATCAGCGGCCAGGCCTAGGGACCCTACCTGTGCACAAATTTCATGCTCCGGGCCTCTAGTATTATTATAATTGTTCTATTTTATCATTATTTATGGTTAATCTCTTACTGTGCCTACTGTACAAATTAAACTTTATCATAGGTGTGTATGTATAAGAGAAGCATATTACATACAGGGTTTGTACTATCCACAGTTTTGAGCACCCACTGGTGGTCTTAGAACAGTGGGTCTCAACCTTTCTAATGCCGCGACCCTTTAATACAGTTCCTCATGTTGTGGTGACCTCCAACCATAAAATTATTTTCGTTGCTACTTCATAACTGTAATTTTGCTACTGTTAATGAATCGAAATGTAAATATCTGTGTTTTCCGATGGTCTTAGGCTCTACAGTCGCGACCCACAGGTTGAGAACCGCTGCTGTAGAACCGTACGCTCAACCTCTAAAAGCGTACATTTCGGTAAAGAGGCTAGGCCATTTGTTAAGATTTTTAAAAAGGGAAAAGGAAGATGGGATTCTAGGCTTAAAGAGTGAGACAAAAGATTTGGAATAACTGCTCCAGGGATTTGGTGAGCATTCATACACTAGTAGAGGAATAAAGGGGCATCATATAAAGCTATATGATGTCCCCTGGGAGTTCATTGGTCTTGAGTCTGCAAGAGAGTTGGACCCTTCTCCAGCAATAAAGAGAGGGGAAGAATCTGGAGAATAAGCTCATGTAAGGTTTGGCATTGGGAAGGTGAAAAGGTGCGAAGAATGAGAGCATTATAAAAGTTAAGGAGACTGGTGAAATAAAGAGAGAGAAGAAACTTAAGAGAACAGGTAGGAACATAGGGGAAGTCCCTGGAAGTGAGGGGAGAGTTCAGAGAGGAAATACCCTCATCAAGACAGACAATAGTGTGGTGAAGGCCGAGGGGCCGGTGGGGGTGTGGGCTAGAAGGAGAAAAGGGGACATCTGTAAAACTTTGCAAAATTAAGATTTAAAAAAATAAAAGGTTCTGAAGGCAAAGTAGTTCTAGGATCTTACCTTGTGGTTTGTTGGGAGGATTAAGTGAGATAATACATATGTGTCTAGCTGGCATGCCCTAAATGCTTCAGTGGTTAAATTTATTAAGATGTGGCTCTTGGATAATTTATACTTCCCTTATAACTACTGTTATATTATTTGTGTAAATAAAATCATATTTCAGACTTCAACCAGCCATGAACCACAAACCAAAATAAAATATTATTTTTTTAAACTGAACCACAAGCCCAACTTAAGTTTTAAAATATACCATCAAACTATTTCAAAACATCTTAACTTGCTTTTAAAGAAGAAAAAAAAAGGTGCATAAGGGTGTGGATCCCAACTTCATGGCATATCAGTTTTGTTACGATGAAAACTTTTTTCTTTTTAATGCTCTTTCGGAAGTAAGTACTAGTTCCTACACTTAGTCCCCTCCTTCACTCGAGTGTAGAAAATTGGATGCCTTTGTCATCACCACCACTTTACTTTGGAGCCTTCACTCCCCACTCCAGATACACCTATTTCTTGCTCTGCCCTTGTTTATATTTAGCATCTGGACATCTTTTTAAATTATTTTTCCTCATAAAATTTGTAAGCAAGGGACTACTATTTATTGAGCAATCTCTATAAACCAGGCATAGGCCTGGGGACTTTTATTTATTTATTATTGTGTAAAGTATTACAAATAGTAGTACATATGTCTCCTTTTGTTTCCCCCATTGACCTTCAGGCCTGGGGACTTTTACACCCATTTTCTCTCTTTGACAGCACCTCCCGGAGATATTTCCTCTTCTCCCTGCTGCACAGATCAGAACAGTGTAAGTTGTTTACCCCAAATCCCAGAGCAGATAGGTACAGAGCCAGGGTTTATACCCAGCCTCTAGGGCCTCTCTCTCTCTCCACTGGACCAGCAAGAATGAACTCATAATCTGCTTTTGAAGAAAAAAGATAGACATGGGTGTTGATGCCAACTTCGCCATTTGTTAGTTCCATTACTGTGAATACATTTCCTCAACATTCTGGGTCATAATTAATTGCCTCGGTGGCAACAGTAGATCTAATAGTTACTTAATGTCATTGAGATGATTAGAGGAACGCATATGTCCTGTGTGACAGCACGTAACACATTACCTGGCACAGGTGCTCTTTCTGCATCCCTCCTTCCTTGGGGTGTCACCTGACAAGTCAGTTTACACAACAGGATCTTGGAGGATGAGTCAGGGAAAGCCTGAAGTGATTGTTAGAAGATTGTGATCATCCTATTCATTAGCAGAAAGTACTTTGTGATGAGAAAGATCTTGAAGGGAAACTCAGTTATTATCATTGGTAAAATGGAAATGATCCTTATATCTACCCTTGACTTCCTAGAGTGAAGGGTCAATGAGTTTATGTAAGATAAAGGCTTTGTGACATGTAAACACTGTAGCAACATTGTTATGGTTTCTGAAATGGATGCCTTAATGTCTTAGGCGAGCATTTTGCTTCTTTCAGCATCTGATTTTAAATTCATGAAGTTTATTGTTTAAAGCCGCTTTCCCCAAATTGTGTTCACTAAGATCCTCGGCTTTTATTAAATGTTGAAAATGTTCCAGGAATTAAAATATTCAGTCTTCAAAGAAACTTGGGAAACACTACATACTACGTAGAATTCTTTTAGAGCATAACAGTATAAATTAGGATTAAAAAGTCTCTGAGAAGTGTGCAGTAAAAACATTTGTCCCACTTTTTATGTACTAGTATGTCATTGTTTTCTAGAATTACTTGATTATGGAACCATTTAGACCTAGAATATTTACTAAATGCATTTTATGGAACAGTTTGGGAAACTCTTACTTAAAGGAGCATTTTGTATTTTAGATTGGAAGGGATCTTAGAGATTAGTTCTTCCAACCCCTTTCCTTAAGGAAATTAAAATCCAGAGACACTGAATGAATTGTCCAAAATCTCACAGGTTGAACAGCCTAGGTCTTCTGAGTCTTAGTGCTCCACCATTCTACCTTACAAGTCTTGGCTTCCCAGTGTGGCACGCCCTTGCACCAGGGTTTTCAGAATTGTTTTCATATGAGTTTTTTTTTTTTTTTAATCATTCTCTGAACAAGTAGGCCCTTAGGGATGATATGCTGTGTGGGATGGTATGCTGTGTGTTATTTTCAGACACTACAAACTAGTATCTGCCAACTATCATCATCTCCTTCATTTTTAATTTCTCCTCTCTTAAGGTTAATTTTCCCACCTATTTTATTGTTTCTTAAAGCCTTTATGAAACCAGGATTACTGACTTGGGAAATCAATCTAGGTTAAAATATCCGTGATCTAGAAAACCCACGCCTTCCTATTATTAATGAATGTACTTTTGCCCTCTAAATTGTTGTCTTCTTCATGTAAATTGGCTGTGGGTAGATGAATTTGCATATTTTAGCCCCTTCCTGCCTGACTTACTACAGCACGTAAAAATTGCTCTGTGGTTTCTAGGTTAACTTCCTGTGCAGAGCAACGATGGTGAAGACTTTACAACACTTCTGTGATGAATGCCTGTCTGGGACACGCTGCTGTGTGTTCCTGAAAAATCTGAATGACCAGTTTATTGCCCTTTGTGATAATTAAGATTTATTTCAGACACTAATAGTTCACTTGGAGCATTTCTATTTTTATGTATTTTATGGTTCTTAGTTGCTGAGTCTGAATAAAATGGGTGGGTGTCTGTCAGAGACCCTCACTGATTATTTCACAGAAATTTACC
Source organism: Cnephaeus nilssonii (assembly GCF_951640355.1). NCBI lineage: Eukaryota > Metazoa > Chordata > Mammalia > Chiroptera > Vespertilionidae > Cnephaeus > Cnephaeus nilssonii. Next base: position 54,773,049 of record NC_137081.1, read on the forward strand.
CTGAATGAATCCTTTGACATGACATAGTGTTTTAAATGAAGTGATAGGAAATAATGCCTGTTATATTGTGTGTATCACAAAAGAAGCATAAAATAAAATATTAGTGCTGAAAGGGCCTTAGGAGATCAGCTTTTCCACGAATTTATTTTAGGATATTTCAACATCACGAAGCTTATTTGTAACAAGGCCAGGACTAGAACTCATAGTATATCCTGACTAGAGATTGGACCTTTTCAGACAAGTCCAGCTTCAATGATCATTCAATCAATCAATATTTTAGAGCCCATTATGGGCCAAGCACTGTGTTAAGCCATGAAGGGAATAACAAGTTAATGATCTTATTCTTAACCTTGTAGTCTAAAAGGGGCAATGGAACAATTATGTAAATAACTATGTAATGTAGAAATTAATCAGTGCTCTAAGAGGTGCTGATATTTAAGAAGTACATAGTAAGAACATGTCTAACCTGTAGCTATCATGCTCCAATTCATGTGAATTTAGACTCTTTTATTTCTAGGTGTATTTAATTTGATTCCAGAATAGAAACAAGATTTTGAGTTGGCTGATCAATTTTGTCATTGTGTTGGTTGTCGCCTTAGAGTTACTGTACCAGTTAATTGACTGTATTCAGCTACTCGTTAGGGTGCTAAAGCAGAGTTGAGAAGAAAAGGAAGTATAACTTCCACGTTATTGGCATCAATTTATTGCCAATTTTGGTTTCATTCGTTCTTTAAAAGGAATGTGAAAAAACTAGAGAGTATTAAGAGAAATTCAAGCAAAAAAGGTACTATTTCAGTTTCTAAGAGCCCCTTGCTGTTTTCATTGTTCGCTAGTCCAGTGTGTGGAGTTGGATTGGAAAATAGTACCTGTGGCATTTGGGATTGCTGACAAAGGAAGCAATCAGTCAAGGTTTACATGGGAATTACTCGTACATTTCATAGACTGGGCTCCGCTAATGTTTTTCTGTGAAGGCTTCTTATACAGGCCATAAGGTCTCTGTCACAATTCACTGCCTTTGTAGCTTAAAAGCAGCCATAGGTAATTCATAAATGAATGGACAGGGCTGTTTTCCAAAAACTTTATTTTGAAAAGCAAGTGGTGGATGGGATTTGGCCTGTGGACGGTAGTTTGCAGACCCCGGGTGTGTAGAGTCCTTTGTCTGATGGTTCTTTTACCAAAAGGTGCACAGAAAGAATGGAAGAAAATGAAACTCTAACTGGATAACAATGGTACTTATTAGCACTATCAACATAGAGGTAGACAAAGAATAAAACCAAGTGAATGTAGGCCTGATTTATAGCTCGGATCACAAGGTTTTGGATTAAAGGCTCAATCTTGACAAGATACTTTGTTTAGTTCTATTTGGGGAGGCATCCTTCATGTATCTATGTAATCATTGGTCATTTTATATATTTTGGTCATTTTTTTTTAATATTTTCAATCCCTAAGACTTGGCCATAATTCTGAAGTGGTGAAACAAAGAGCCATGGTAAAACAGAAGTAGCATCCCAGGGGTGAAATGTTAATTTTTTTCTTTAAAAAGAAATTTTGTGGCTAAATTTGTTTTACTAATTATCAAAACAACATGGCCCAAGCAAACTACTCATGCACCTGTATATTAGTTTGCAAGGACAGCCATAACAAAGTTCCACAAACTGAGTTAGTAGAAATTAAGTTTTTCACACTTCTGGAAGATAGAAGTCCAAGTTGAAGGGGTTGGCAGGGCCATGCTCCCTCTGAGGGTGGCAGGGAAGAATCCGTTCCAGCCTGTCTCCTAGCTTCATCTTCACCTGACGTCCTCCCTGTGTGTCCGTCTCTGTATGCAGATTTTCCCTTTTTATGAGGATACCAGTCATATTGGGTTAGGGCCCATCCTGATGATCTCAACTTGATTACCTCTGTAAGAACCCTATCTCCAAATAAGGTCACATTCCAAGATAGTGGGGTTAGAACTCCACTGTATCTTTTTTTTGAGGGGGGGGGGTGTGTGCATAATTTAGCACATACCAACCTAGTACCAATATTCATTCACCTTGGGTGAAACTTCTTATGGACACATTGGTAGACCCAAAATAGAGTTAAAATGCTTCATGACTCACTTGTGGTCACATTAGCTTTTATAACAGAAGTGTTATACTGGTGGTCCTGTGGTGCATAACATACAAGGAAATGTTATGTTTTATTTTTAAGCTGCAGGGTGAAAGTTACTTCTTTACAGACATAGTTTAAACAGGTAAATAGCTATGGAAGCATCCATTTCAACCATAATCTTCAAGTACCTTGCATAACTCCTCAGTCCCTGATTGGCTTTGCCCAAGTCCATACTTGCCATTCCAGCCAAAAGTTCTTTTTTATTTTTGAACTAAAAATAAAAATCCGTGGCCCGGTGCACGGATTCGTGCACGTTGAAAGGAAATTAATTAAAAGAAAAATTTTAATATTGCTATTCGCCCTTTCTCCATAATAGAAGTGTCAACCCAATTCACAATCAATAATGATAGATCAAAACATACGTGTGTGATTGGCACCAGCGAAAGCTTTATATGTATTGCGCGTGCGCAAGTCAACTTAGCCTCTTATATATATGTATATAGAATAAATTTGCTTAATTAGACCTGCTTTATGATTTAGCTAAACTTTTTCCAGCCCAGTGAAGCACCCCAACTTCTCTTTCAGGTAATTGTCAGCAACACAGCAGTAAATATCAACACGAAGCAGATTATTATTGTAGATCACGCAGGGAGAACAAAGGGTAAAATATTTAACTGCAGCAGTGTTTGACTATATTCTGCTCACTGAGAAAACCTGAAGTCATTTTTAAGATCCACCATTTCTTATTTCTTTTTAGTCAGGTGGGCTGTCGCTCTGGGGTGGTGGTGGGGCCTGTGTCCCACTTGGGGGAAGCTGAGTGTTGCTTTGTGGACGCCAGGTCTATGGTGCTGTTTATTGTTAAATGGCCTGTCGCTAGGGAGAGGAAGCCGGGCCGGGCATTGCTACATGATGTCATTACCCGGCGCCCACAGCCACTGTTTCTGGGCTGGGCTGCGCTGGGCTGTGGGCCACATTTTGCGCCATGGGGTCTCAGCAGCATCAGCTGCGATTTGGTGGGCTGTTGCTCTAGGGTGGTGGCAGGGCCTGTGTCCCACTTGGGGGAAGCCATGTGTTGCTTTGTTAGGGCTAGCTTTGAGGTGCCATTTCTCTGTAAATGGACAGTGCGTGTTGAGCGTCTGCCCCCTGGTGGTCAGTGCGCGTCATAGCGACCAGTTGGATGGTTGGAGGGACACTTAGTATATTAGCCTTTTACTAGCATACACACACTCACTAAGTTGATTACTAGGATCATATGGGTTTCAGGTATGGATTTATGTGTTACAACAAGATCTGTATATTTCACTGTGTGCCCACCATCCAAAGTCAAATCATCTTCCATCATCCTTTCTTTGCTTCTTGAAGTCTGTTTTTCCCCCTTTTCTTGCCTCAAAACATTTTGTTCGCCTATCACAAAGGGACACAGAATTCGATCTCCTTGTCAAGTTCATATTCCTCTCTTCTTAAAGTTAAGGTTCAAGGTCTACCTCTTCCAGGAAGGTGATCTGTGTGATCTTCCTTTTCTGCTGTTCTGCTGTTACATTAGCGCAGAATTCTGATGTGATGGTTTTCCATCGACCACATCTCAGTTGGGGTGTGTGTGTGTGGATGGAGTGGGAAGCAATAATGCCCTTTTTATTGAGAAGGGGATGAGTTGCGCCACTATCCATTAAGGCATCAGGTTACCTCTGGGGACCTGGAATGAGAGCGAGTTCCTGTAGTTATTGGGTAAGTCCTTAGTACAGAGAAATATTCTTGCCATTTTAAGTTTGTTTTGAAAGCTATTAGAGAGCTGTAGTTCAGTAGGAATGTGAAGCGCTATCAAAGCATCTCGAGTCTTAAACAAAAATTTTAAAATATTCATATGTTCCATTAGAGGTGGAACTTCAATTCTCATTTTTCCTTTTTTAAAAAAAAATACTGAGGACATATCTCAGATGGCACCAGTTTTATTTTTTTAACAGCCAAATTATTTATTATTTCTCTTTACAAAAGGAGTCCTCATTATATATAACTGTTGCTTAATTGCTGAGTTGTTCTTTAACATTTTGGAGGGGGTTGTGTTTCTTATTAACAACTAGACTGTTTAATGCCTTCAAGCACTGGAACCTGTATTTCTTTGCAGGACAGTGCTTATGTAGCATAGTGGTTTACATGTTTATTAGAATATTTTCTGGTTTTATTTTCAGGATTTTTTTAAAGTCCTATTTCCTTACTGCATGTAAAACATGGATTTGCTCATGTAGAATTTTTCAGAAACGCATCCAGGGTGTGAATACTTATATGTCATTATTTCAGCAAAAATTTCTGGGCGACTGGCAGTGCTGTGTGTCAGGGAATGTACCTTTCTGCCCCAATGAGGTCCTTGGGTTTACAAAATCAACTACTTTCTGAGTTTTATTTATGTATTTATTTTTGGCTACAGGTAGTCACATAAACTAAAGTAGGGATTGAATACATGTGGAACTGACTCCATGACTGAACTGGAACAGAAAGATCTTTCCTGTCCCTGCATGGCGGGGGGAGGGGTCTCGGTAGAAGTCTCCTTCCTCCCCCACCTCCCCCCCAGGAATCATCAAGCAGTTCGTTTTATATTCGCCTGTACCCAGTGAAATATGTGGAGTTGTTAACCTAGAGCTGGCCATTGCACTTGTTTGTGTCGGTTAGTGAGAAGCCATGAAAATCTCTCACATCTGGAGAAGGGTTGGTAAAAAGTGTCAGATCAGCCCAACTGGTGTGGCTCAGTGGTTGAGCATCTACTTATGAACCAGGAGGTCATGGTTCAATTCCTGGTCAGGGCTCGATCCCCAGTGTGGGGCGTGCAGGAGGCAGCCGATTAATGATTCTCTCTCATCATTGATGTTTCTATCCCTCTCTCCCTCTCCTTTCCCCTCTGAAATCAAATATATATATATATATATATATATATATATATATATATATATATATATATATATATTTTAAGTATAAAATCAGGGGAAGGGAGTTTGCTTGATCAGCTGATGCAAAAGAGGATCTGGAGGGTGTGGCCAGGGAGGGCCCTGTCTTAGAACCAGGAGACGCCTTTCCTGCTGGCAAGTCAAAGGATCAGCTGTCATTTGGAAGAATTAAAAGATAGACCCCGTGGGGAGCAAGGGACAAGATCACAACTGCTTTGTGAGTGGCACAATCATAGCCCGAGTGCTGGGGTGTACGTGGGTGGAGAAGCCCAATGTCCTAAAGACTCAGATCGGCTTAGAGACCATAGAGTACACCTTCCAGGGTCAGAGGGACACCAGGGCCTCTGAATTTCAAAGATCTTGGTTCTACCCTTTACATGGGCATTACCTAAAGTGCCCTCCCAGGACGTCTGCCTCAGAGTTTCCTGGGATGTGCATTAAAAATGGTCGTTATTGAGTTCCACTGCCTCGGGAGCACTCGGACACAACAGGGGCATCTTCAGTTTCCTAAGTGATGGAGAAGCTCGCTGCAGTTTGAGGACCCCTGGGCGAAATGATTCTCAGGGAAGCTCTGCCTGTGGGAATTTCTCAGTGATGTGGAATAAGCTATTTTCTCAAGTCCAGTGGTGATGCCAGCAGGAAATGTAACAGGTGCCAAGTAGAAAATGACAAATTTAGGAGTAACCGAGTCAAAATTGGGTCCAAAGAAAAACTGGGACACATCTCTGAAGGCTGACGGGAAAGCTAACAGCACACGTCCCTTGGAAGTATGGTTGGCCAGAGCACTGGACTAGCTGGGCTGATGCATTGGAGCCGTTCTGACTTCCTGCAGGAAACTGGAAACAGTTTCAAAGGTCAGTTTGTAGATGTGCTGAGCCAGCTAAGATGCCGCGGCCAGCCATAAACCTCAGGGACCAGACGAAACTCTTTAGAATCCAGGGTACAGAAAGCTGCTGCTTTTTTTCCTGTTGAGGTTCTGCCATGCATGTTTTCCAAGCAACTGCGTGTGTGTGTGTGTGTGTGTGTGTGTGTGTGTGTGTGTGTGTGTGTGTTGGGGGGGGGGAGGTGGGTCCAGGACATGCTCTGTGTGTCTTGTTGGGGGAGGACATAGCAATCAGGAGATATTCCCGAGCATCTCAGAGCCCCCAAACTGTGTGATAGAGTGGGTTTCCATTTTCTTTCTTTCGTTGACCCTTTTCTTCCCTGTCTCTGCTGCACACACGGAGCGGGCGAGACTGCCATTGCAGCAGAGACGGGATATTTCCGGGGTTCACCCATTGCACACTCCTCAGCAGCTGCACGGCTGTGCAGTCAGAGGCAAGGGAAGGACGGTCCATCAGACAGTGGCCCCCAGCTCCTGACACGTGCAATGCTTGCTTACTGTGGTCCACTCTTGCCAGTTACCCTTAATTTTAGGAAGCAACATTTAATCATTAGAAGCTCTTGCTAAATTTTAGAGATTTACCGAATTCTTATTCATCCATCCTAAGGGAATAGTGCAAAAAAAGAATCATTAGGATAAAAAGAATAGTTACTGTAATATAATCTCACTCGCCTCAGCCTTTTCCCCATCATTACCACCTCCCCAACCCCATTTACTGCAGCTAAATGACAACATTTTGAAATATTTAATTTCTGCATTAACAACCATAAGTAGTCTATTGAATGGCCAGAGGAGAAAAACAGCCAGGAAGACAAGAGGTGGGTTAGTCTTAGGATTTGATAAGCCAGACAATGAGTGAATGTCTTGGGATAAGATTTGTGGAAAACAGCCACTTGTACATCACATATAAAACATGCTTCTTAATTCTTCAGATGACATCCAGCTGGGAGGAATGGTGATCCAGATAGAATGACAATTAGCACAGAGATACCAGCACAATGGAAGGCAGGCCCAAGTTTTAACAAAAGAAGGGTTAATCGGAATAAGTCATTATAAAATCTTGCAATTCCATGAAAAATGCTGAGGAAAATCTAACTTAACTAGATAGGTGAAATGACATGTGCGGTTGGTTTGGCCAGAAATGAGGATCAGCCAACAAACTGATTTAGGTGCTTAGACCATTGGTGTAATTTTGCCTACATTTAATACAATTATAATACTTAGATTAAGAAATAAAATCATCCTGCTGCATAAACATCAAAAGTTCATCCCAAAGAGGAAATTGTAAAAATCAGGACATGTTTTCTTTATGGAAACGTTGTATTTGGTAGGTTGGGCCCCAGGTTTGCTCACGGCAGTGTTGTTAGCAGTGATTAGATTCCCAGGTGAGCCCCCAAGACCATAGTCCTCTAAGGGAACTTTCGAGCTGGTAGTGCCAGCTTCAGTTCTGAGTCTCTTGTGAGCAAAGGCTGTCCCCTGGTACGTTAGATGGAGGAAGAAAACATCTTGCTCTCTCCTAATAATCATAGCGAAAAATGTAAATCGGGTGGCCTTTTGCACCCTCCCTCCTCTGGAGGTTGAGAATAATACAAGTTAGGCAGCTGTAAGGAAACATAGCGTCATCTTTAAACTCCCTTGCTGATGCTTGTCCCAGGAGGTTGAGAGGTAGGTTAGTTCGTCTTGGAAATTGATAAGCCAGAAAGTGAATGTCCCGTGATAAGATTTGTCAAAAACAGAACCTTGTACATCACATATAAAAGCCTATGACGTATAAAGTTCATTGCTTAGTCTTAGGTGATGACTGTTCTATCACATCATATCCTGGAAGTTTGGGAATTTTTAAAGAGGGACCCTAACCCAAATGCATCTCTCATTGGAATTTTAAGTAGTGAAACGAACCCAAGTGAAAAAGTCCAGGGACTATGAAAGGCTTCATCAGGCCAGCCGTTCCAGGGAGCCTCTCCTGTTTTTTTTTTCTGCCTTTTGCAGTATTTTCCACTTTTGAACCCACAGGGTCATTTCCATTTTGCTCTATTTCTTTCTTTAACTGTGGCTATGCAAAGGAGTCTCGAGTAGGAGGAGGGGAATTGAGAAGCTACTTACCTGTATGAGTCAGTTTTAAGATTAGAACTGGTAGTGCCTGCCCTGGGCACAGCCCCCGTGGCCAACTGGATACCAAGTTTAGAGAGGGACCCTGAGCAAGGTGAACTCAAGTGCAGCTGACATTTACCCAGTGCTGCTTACAAGCTTGGCATTTGGCTGAGGGCTCAACAGTAATTAGCTTGTGCAATCTTCACAACAACTCTGTGAGCTAGAATAGAGGGTATCCTCCTCACTTTACAGATGAAGAGGTGGAACTTGGAGATGTCAAGTGATTTGCCCAAGGTCACAGTGAGTGAGCGGCAGTGCGGTCTGAACTCAGGCATGTGATTTCAGAATCATCCTTTCAGCCCTCCTTATCCCTAGAAGTGGTCTAGGTAAAAGAAATTATTCAGATACTGACATTTGTTTGGAGGTTTAAAGGAATACCATTTGGGGGATGGGGGCAGTAGTTATCATTAAAGATGTAAATTTGAATCAAAGAAGGGGAGACTAGACTTGTTACATGTTGTAGCAATTAAAAATGTTTTAGAAATAAATTATGGCATCTGCTGTATTGTCATGATTCCCCACCTCACCCCCAATCTCTGTGCCATAGAGAAAAATCTCTGTGTATGAGGCAGGACAAGATGCCCCATAAGTTTCTTCTGGATTGAATTATGGTTAAAGAATGAATGGCTATTAACACTTGGTGGGTGCTTATGTACAGTAACTTTATATACATGTTTTGATTACGTGGCTCAGATTTTTAAAAGTAAGATTCGGAAAGTAAAAAAATCAGCCGCTAGCCCTGGCCTGGTAGCTCAGTTGGTTAAAGCATTGTCCTGATACACAAAAGTTCTGGGTTCAATCTCCAGCCAGGGTACATACAAGAAGCAACCAATGAATGCACCAAGTTCAACAACAAATTGATATCTCTCTCTCTCTCTCTCTCTCTCTCTCTCTCTCTCTCTCTCTCTCTCTCTCTCTCCAAATTAAAACATTTAAAAATCAGCCTTTGCTTGTACAGAAAGCATGGTGTCTGTCAAAAATTCATATCTAACTAGAACTTCAGAATGTGATTTAGGATGTTTGCAGATATAAGTAGTTAAGGGTCTTGAGATGAAATTCAAGTGGATTTAGGGTGGGCCTTAGAGTCAATGACTGTGCCCTAATAAGGAGATAGGACACAGAGACACACAGAGAGATGGCCATGTGAAGATAGAGGCAGAGATTGGACTTACGCCACCAGAAACTAGAAGAGGCCGGGAAGGTTCTCCCTGGAGCCTTCAGAGGGAGCACTGCCCTGCTGACACCTTGATTTCAGGCTCCTGGCCTCCTGGGCTCAGGGAACAAATTCCTGTTGTTGTAAGCCACCCAGTGTGGAGTGATTTGATGCAGCAGCCCCAGGAAACTAACGCAGCCGTTTCCCACTTGGTCCCCATTTGTATTTTAACTGGCGTAGCTTGATGCACATGTATCACTGTACTTGCACAAACTGTAAGTTTTAAATTTCTTGCCACAGATGATGCACAGTTGAATTGTATTAGGATGGCTATGCTTACCTTTAACTTTTGAAAGAGATGAGGTGGATTTCAAGGAGTTGCCTTTTTTTTTTAAAAAAAAAAAGCCATGCTGGAGTTGGAAGTGGGTGGGTTTGTGATTCGTGTGAAAGAATTTTATCAAACCACTGAGATGACTCCGTTAAGAAGTTAGTCCCAAATAACTCTGTTTTACACTTCTGAGCTCAAAAATTAATTAAAAAATTTGAGTGAAGGTGTCATTTTCCCTTTGAGAGTTTAATAAAGTGTGTCCCAGGCAGAATGAATAACAACTGCCTGACCAGATGTGGCCATCACCAAGGGCAAGAGGATCCCAAAGTGATGACATCTGCTTGAAGGCTTATAGTAATTCTGATAAATCTGTTTTGAAAAGACAGATACCCACATATCTCAGGTATCCAAAGGCAATAAGATTACGATTATTAGGACTCGTACTTTTTCTCTGACTTGTAATCCTCACTATCAATCATAATTTGTTTAGTGTCCCCAGTGTTTTGAAGTTTAAACTAGGAATTTAAAAGTCTACTTGTCAGAACTCCTAAAATACTTGGGCTCTACCACCATCTAGCTTGCGCTGACTTCTTTTACCGCCTTCTGCCCCAGAGCTGTTCAGCATACAGCATTTTAACCACTGCACCAGTGACATGCTTTGTAACAAATGCCAGTCTATGTTTTGTTCCCTCGCCAGACACTGAAAAGCTCTTGGACCCGGTGCCTTGCTCTAACAGGGAAGGATGTGGTCACGTGTCCTCGAGGGGCTCCTAGGGTCCTGGGCGAGATGTGGTCTTTAATTCGAACGTGGAAATAGTATAGTAGAAAATGTTAAGGTTTTCTTGAGATTAAAATACCGTATGTTGAGAAGATCTGAAGGAAAGCAAGTGGCCTTACTGTTCTCTAGCAATATTCCTTCCTAATAAACCTGCACTGTTGGTATTGGAAGGACACGTCACTTAGTTTCACTGTTTTGCAACCGGTGTCTTGAGCCAAACCTTTTGGTAATGTTTTATTGATGGGCGTTAGGAAGATTTTCGAAACTATGACATAGGTAAACTGTTCATGGCAAAAATTAGTTTTTTCTGAAAGCCTGAAGTAGTGCAGTTGTGTATCAAATAAGGCCCCCAATACAGTGAAACTTAATGGCAAACACCTCCCTGCTCCCCATTTTCTTTTCTACTTAGCTCCTAAAGAGGTTGTCAGAAAGACCTATGTCACCGCCCGACCGCCACCTCTTTGGTGATCTGGAGAAAATCTCTTCACTTATCTGTGTTATAGTGATAATCACATCTACCTTGCTGTGATTAAATGAAAGAATACATAGAAAGTACATAGCTTGCTTCAAAAATAGTAACTGCTCAACAGTGTTAGCGATTAGTACCATGAATGACGACACTCAGATCTCTGGGAAAAATAATGTGTTCAATAAGTTGTCATGATTTAAAATGTTTTTCCCCTCCGATTTTTGTTTATTTGGGTAATTTAAAAGAATGCCTAGATTACTTTGGTAGTGAGGAAAAGTATTATAGATAGCCCTAACTAAAATGGGTAGACAGATAGCTAAACCTACCCCTTTCAATTAAGAGAAAAATACTGTTCTTGGCATTTGGTCTATTTCTAGAAGGATAACAGCTAGCAAGGATTTGCACATTAGCTATTATGCAAGGTAAGATTGGATTTTGCAATAAAAAATGAAGATGAAGTTAGAGTCTATAATACAGGCAAAGTTTCTGCATGTATTTCTGGGGACAGCAGAGTAAGATAACCTATTCATGATTTTATGGATAAATCTGGCCTCAATATTTACGATTTATGTATGACCTTTCAAAAAATGTATCCAGGCAGGATTAAACGATCCTTTAGATTGTTATCTTATTTTAATTTGCTTGGTTCTTCTAAAAAGCAGGGTGATGTTTTAGTTTGAACCATTCTTAGGTAACTGGAGCAACTACTGGGCTGCAGGGCAGAGCAGAATAGCAGCCAGTGTCCTCTGTGTGGTGAGGTGTGGACCCACTCCTCAGGCGTCCTGACTGATCACAGTGTAGAAAAAGGCAGCGAGAGTGCCTTTTCGTTCCTAAATTTTTCCCATGCTAGAAGTTATGGTGCCTGCTTCTGACCGCCCCCCCCCCCCGCCCCCCTATGCTTTTTCATTCATTTCTTTGTTCTATGCTCTGGTTTTTAAATTGGGCAGAGAGTACTGTTTTTTAGATTAAATCTAGTACAAAATGTAAAGGAAGTATTGAAAGACTTGAGTTTTAAGAGGTGTGTTTTCTGCCTGGAGAAATAGAAATTTATAAACTGCATTCCCATCCTGCGTTTCTTCTTCTTTAGCAAACTGATTTGACGGTGTTGGGGTTGCTCTGAAGTTTCGATTCTCTGGCTTTATGCTCGCTGAATTCGGTGATCTGCACGTGGCCGCAGGCCACGGCTGGATCTTGGCTCCTGTCTGCTTGGGCTGGGGGCCACGGCAGTGTTTGGGCTCCAGCCTGTTCCCCTCCCTGCGCTGGAAATGCTTACTAGCTGCTTCGGATTAGGTGGGATGGAGTCGGAGAGCTGGCCCCTCATCACTGGTCACTGAGTGTGGAGTTGCCCAAAGCCAGTTCCCATTTAGGCACAGTTTTCTTCATAAACGTGTTTGTGTGGGGTGGGAAAGGATGGTTTTGTCTTCTTGTTTTGTGCGTTTCAAAGGGCAGAGACTATTGAAACTCACTTTGGGTTCTTGTCACTTAGTAAATTAGGTTAATCTGGGGTTGGGATTGAGAGTGAAAGATGGCATATTTTGACTATGTGTAGAAAAGATAAAATATATTTTATACTATAATGAAGCTAAGTAAAATGAGGAGAAAGAAGGGTGGGTAAAACGCAAGTGTAGGGCCAGTGCCGTGTCGCTGTGGGGGTGTGATCCCACACCAGGCCCCTCAAGCACACAGAGGCTCCCTTGGAAAAGCTCCCTCTGACCCATAACCAGCAATGTGGACATTTGGCCCATTTTGGTAGAGTAGTGAGACAGACGCTTTCTGAGGTACTTTACCAAAAGAAAACAAAACGCTATCCAGGGAGATGAATAGCTTTGCTTCTTCTCTTTTTGAGCAACAACTCCCTACTCTAAATCAAGAGTATTGCGAAATAATTTAAAAACTAAAAGGGAAAAAAAAAAAAAGCCACGTCTGGTTTACGTAAATATTGAAACTGTTTCCCAGATTCTGCTTACCGCAGAATGAAGTTCTTCAGTTTATCTTTCAGAAAGGATGAAGAGAGGAGTGACCCGTGCCAGCGTTTGGGTTGGTTAGCTTCCAGGGCACTAGGTGTTCCAAGGATGATAGCATCACTCCCGTAGTGACTGGGCAGTAGTGCAGGGCCTGGCTCCCTACAGGGAGGAACCTGAGGACTGTTGGCTCCAGCACGTACTCCGTCTAAGTGTGTAGTATCCATCAAGAGAAGTCTGACATGTCAGAGAACTTGCCCCTGCAAAACTGTGGAAGTGCTGATCAGGTCAAAAGAGAAACAGTTCCCCAAATTTACTGGCCAGCTGCTGGGGGCAGGGCCCACATGCCTGTTCATATGAGTATAGTCATTGTGATGCTTCAGGATAACAGCCAGCACTGTTACACAGGAAAGGAGAATTCTTCTAACTTTTTTTTTTTAAAGGAAACAGAATTGGAGATGGTGGGTGGACAATTCTAGTGATTCTTCAAACGTTTCTAATCTAAGCCCATTAAATTGTCAGTTGACCTTGAATGTACATTTCTGACAGAAAGGCCACAAAGTGCTATAATAATCTGAATTTTTTATCTTTTTGTAGATATAGGTAGTGACTGTGGGTGCTATTCACAAATTTTTATTATAAACACAAAAATAGAAATGGTAGCATTCACAAGAATTTTTAAAGAATTATATATTTAATAGGTGGTATAAGCCCCCCCCCCCTACTTTTTTGGGGGGGTAAGCAAGAAACTATTTGTCTAGCATAGACTAGACATGGGCATCCAAGTAAGTCATCTAAAAATACAAGGTGGATGGAATGCCAGGTATAAAAGAGGCTGTACAGAATAGGTACCTTCTTTTCTGTGATGACTGCACAGGACTAGCATATAAGTTTCCTTTTTAAGACTCTTTTAGAAAACATGGCATGTACTTTCATCCTTGCTACAATGTTTGTGCCAAACAAGGGCTAGTGCTTTTTGACAGTAGGGGTGGGAATGGAGACCTAGTTCTGCCTTGAATTAGCTGTATGACCTTGGAGATATATATATCCTAATATATAAAAACCCAGGGTCTGTAACGTCCGAAGGCTTGACCAACCAGAAGTCAGTCCTGCAGTCAGTGCTGGGTTGCCGTGGGGACCCAGCACTGACTGCCGCTGCTGTGGGCACGGCGACCCAGCACTGACTTCCAAGGGAGCTGTGGATCAGGCCCGGAGAGAGGCCTGGAGAGAGAAGCAGGGTCTGATTCGTAGCCTCCATGGCAGCTGTTGATCAGCCCTTGACTCTCTCTTTCCCTCCAGGCCTCCACAGGGGCTGCTGATCAGCCCTGCCTCTCTGATCAGGCCCTGAGATAGGCCCAGAGATGCTGACTGGCATAGAAACCGACCAGTCAGAACCAAATCTGGGTAAAGTGCGAGGAGCCAATGGCTGCCTAGGAGGCGGAGCTTTTGATGCTGACTGGCATAGAAACTGACCAGTCAGAACCAAATCTGGGTGAAGTGCAAGGAGCCAATGGCTGCCTAGGAGGCAGAGCTTTTGACGCTGACTGGCATAGAAACCGACCAATCAGAACCTAATCTTGGTGAACTGTGAAGGCAGAACCTATGGTGGGGGCTGAGGAGTGGTTTTAAGGGCAACAGCTATTTGGTGTAAGGTGTAAGAAAGCGGTTCAGCCCTAAACCGGTTTGGCTCAGTGGATAGAGCATCGGCCTGTGAACTGAAAGGTCCCAGGTTCGATTCCGGTCAAGGGCATGTACCTTGGTTGCGGGCACATTCCCAGTAGAAGGTGTGCAGGAGGCAGCTGATCGATGTCTCTCTCTCATCGATGTTTCTAGCTCTCTATCCCTCTCCCTTCCTCTCTGTAAAAAATCAATAAAATATATTTAAAAGAAAAAAAGAAAGCGGTTCAATTTTTTAATGACTAGTTTGGCAGAATAGTGCATGTGGCTGGCTATCAGTCCAGATATAGGGATTATGTATTTTTGTCTGCCAAGAGCATTTCCTCCTGCTGAAAAAGGCTCCCCCCCCCCCCATTTAAGCAATCCTATCCTGTAATCTATACTAATAAAAGGGTAATATGCTAATTAGACCGGGTCAACCGGCCATCTTCCGGACATCCAACTTCCTTCCGGACAAAGCCATGGTGGTGGTGGCCGATGCAGAGAGGGCAGTTGGGGGTGAGATCAGGCCAGCAGGGGAGGGAAGTTAGGGGCGATCAGGCAGGCAGAGGCAGTTAGGGGCAATCAGGCCAGCAGGGGAGAGCAGTTAGGGGCAATCAGGCAGGCAGGCAGGTGAACAGTTAGGAGCCAGTGGTCCCAGATTGTGAGAGAGATGTCCGACTGCTGGTTTAAACCCTGATTGGACAGGGTGCAGGCTGGGCTGAGGGAAACTCCTCCCCCCCCCCCCCATGCATGAATTTCAAGCACCGGGCCACTAGTAGGTATATATATACAGTATATATACATGCTTTGACTTCTCTGGGCCTCAGGTTTCCTGAAAAGTGAGGGGTTGGATAAGATCACTGTTTCTCAGCATGTTAAAAGCCAAGCCCTCTGATAAAAATAAAAATACTGCCCCCACCTCCACTCCTCAGACCTATCGTAAGATTCTGTTATACCTCCAGTGGAGAATTACTGAATTGTATGATCTCTGATGTCTCTCTCAGCTCTAACATTTTGTGATTCTGAGCAGATACTCGATTGGAAATCAGATGAACAAAGATTTTTTATCTCATTTTGTGAATAGATGCAGCTTTTTCCTTTTTAAAGCTGGAAAGGGACATTACTGAAATTCATCCTCACATATCCTCAGTGCCTTGAGTCTTGCTTTGTGCGTGGACATCACCTACAAGCTTGCAAGAGCTGCAGAATCTTGGCCTCACCTGAATGCTGAGTCGAAATCTGCATTTTTACAAAGCAAGTGATTCGGTGCTCATCAAAGTTTGAGAAAGGCAGCAGACCACTGTGTTTTAAACTGCAAGTGGTAATATTAATAGGCTCTCCAATCAATTTAATAGGTTGCTGTCAGCAAGGAAAGATAATATTAGGGTACATTGCATATCATATGGTAAAGGAAAATAACACAAAATTTTTTTTCATTTCTGTATGTATGTGTGTATACAGGATTGAAATCTCAGGCAAAAAGTTAATTTTTTAGGTGGGTTTCTGGCAAAAAAAAAGTTTAAAAAACAATAACACTGTTTCAGAGACAACTGTCTACATACTCCCTTCTATTTACTCACACACAGCCACACACGGAGACATTTACACAGACACACAGGGATATGAAATAAAGAGCTTTTCTGTACTGGTTTCCCACACTGTATCAGATTTAAGCTGCTGGATTTTATCATGAGACAGACATATAATCGTTCATTTTTTACGACTGAAAACTTCTTTCTGTTGATGCTTTACTTTGGCTGTAGACACATCACAACACTCAGATAAGACTTCATTTTTAAAATTTTTATGAGGAGATTTCATACACTCTTTCAGTTTCCTGGAAGTACAGATCATGCTTTTTTTTTTTTTTTTCTCTAGGAGCTAATTTGTGAAACCCGAAATACTGTAAGCTCATTCACATGTCCCTTGCATGTAAAAAATAAATTTAATTAATTAACTTGAATAAATTCATTTGGAGTTTTATTTTTGGGTACGCTGACTCATAACCTTTCTGTCTTTAATGTTAAGTTAATCAACTTACAATACTTTCAATAAGTGTTGTTTGATGTGAAGAAAGGATATTTAAAAATGGAGTGTTTCCACCCTGAAGCTTCTGCAGTCTCAGCCGTAGTTCTTCACTTACAAGAAATACTGGGAGAAGATACGGACTGTGCTGTGCATGGCCTTTCACAGAACAGCTGGGAGGAAGCTGGGGACGCTGGGAGCCTACCTCACTGGGTGAGGCCGGAAACGCAGAGCCCCGCAGAGGTGTTCTGAACTGTCCTGATAAAGGTGATCCTGCACTTCCCGTAGGAAGTTTTCTTCTTTCAACTTATTTTGAGCAAAAAGGAAGAGAAGAGTTCATTCTTGTCCCCTTCACAAGGCTTTGTGTTGAGGGAGAAAACTGGTGTGGATCTGAAAACCCCCCCACGTGGGGCTCAGGAGGAGAAAGGCGCTTTCCACACACCTGCCTTCGGCATCCAGACGAGTGCTTGCACCTGGAGTTGGGCAGGGTTTTTGTGTTTTCCGCGTTCTAATAGCTGGCGGCTTAGGATGTAATTGGCTTCTTGTTTTGAGCTTTAAGGTGGTTTTAGAACGATTGCACGGTCCTTATACAGATAAGAGAGTAAACAGAACGTGCAGTGCACCTTTTGACACTGATTACGCATTGAAACAACAAGATGCCAGGCTATTAACCAGCATAGAGTCTGGATAGATCTGAGTTATTAAGGTAATTTCAGCTATAATATTTTCACCTTAAGAACACTCCGGTTTCAGGAACTCTGAATATTACGTCAATAAAATTTGTTTTGCTCCTTTAAGCTTTAGCTGTGATTTTAGTATAGCACGTGTATATATAATATTTCCTCGTAGTGATCTGTGACTGAGTAGGGAATCCATGCTGGGCCTGAGTGGTTGCGCGGGTGGCCGTGTGATTCCTGCCGCAACGTGAAGCGCCGTACGCCTTCCTTCCTGGTCTGCCGGTTTAACCTCTTGCTCCATTTCTCTGGCTATTGGCAGGCAGATAAGAGAACACAGGTCCTGGCTGTGTTCGTCTTGCTAGGCCTTAGCTGGAGATGGCAAGGAGCCTTTATTCCAGTGTTAGCTGTGAGAGTTGGAGGGGAGCTTCAGAATCACCCAGCCTCACCTGTGCGTTTCCAGGTGCGGCACTGAGCTTCCCAGATGTGACATTCCCTGGCCAAGGCACTGAGCTTCCCAGATGTGACATCCCTGGCCAAGGCAGGATTTGAATCCAGGTGTCCAGATTTTCCCATCCAGTAATATTTCTTTTCTATGTACCTTTTCACAGAGAGGAGGGGAAAGAATTTCCCTAGTTTTATGTTCCCCACCAGTTGTCCTTTTCATTTATAATCTTTTTTAAAAAATATGTATTTTTATTGATTTCAGAGAGGAAGAGGGAAGGAGAGAGAGATGGAAACATCAATCATGAGAGAGAATCATTGATCTGTTGCCTCCTGCACACCCCTCACCAGCCCTGACCGGGAATCGAACCATAATCTCCTGGTTCATAGGTTGACCTCTCAACCACTGAGCCATGCCAGCCAGGATTGTTTATCATCCTAAATTCTCTTTTGTCCCTCGGAGACTCTGTACAGTAATATTTGATGACATCCTATCCATATTCTGTCTTCGATTTCTAGGTTATCCTACTACCTTCCCAATACCCACCCCCCACCCCAAATCAAGTTGTTCTAGCATATCCTCTGAACCAACCAGGATTGTGTGTGCTTTTCCCCACTGACTTTCATGAAGAATGACCCTTCCTGTCTGTATCTTTGTCGTCTCCTTCTCTCCTCTCACACCCACCCCTTTGAGGACTGCCATTCCTCTTATTCATAATGGCTTGTCATTAAAATTCAGCTCACTCAGCTGTCTAGCCCCTCTGTGAAGCCTTCTGCAACCTTTCTGTCTCCGGCTCCTTCGTCCCCGATCTTCCCTTGGTTGAACTCTCACTATTTTTAGAAACTGTACCATATTACCCTGTTATATGCAGTTAAGGGGTAGATAAGGCCAGGAGCCCACTGTTAAAAGCTTTTCCTTCCTAATGCATGTGTTTTCTGGTAAGGAAGTTTTGAACCTATTGCTTAATCCCCTCACTTCCTTTCTTGACCCTCCAGTTTTCTGGTGAATGACTTGTATTTAACTCCTTCAGTCTGGTATTTATATGTTGGGTTTTGGTTTTTTTAAAATAAGACTTTTTTTTTTTTTTTAGCAGTTTTAGGTTTACCACAAAATTGAGAGGAAGGTACAGAGATTTCCCATATACCCCTGCCCCCACACATACATAGTCTTCTCCATTATCAACATTACTCACCAGACTTGTACATTTTTTACCAAAGGTGAACACACATTGACACATCATGTTCACTCAAAGTGTCATAGGTTACCTTAGGGTTCACTTTTGGTGCTTTACATTCTATAGGTTTGGAGAAATGTTTAATGACAGTATTCGCCATTATAATGTCATACAAAATGTTTTCACTGCCCTAAAAACCCTCTGTGCTCTAAATATTCATTCATCCCTCCCCAGAACCCCGGGTGAGCATAAATTTTCAACTCTTTGAGGTAGATCCCAAGGAGTGTGATTGCTGGATCATTTGGTAAAAGTACGCTTAGTTTTGTGAAAGCCTCCAGACTCTCTTCCAGTGTAGCTGTACCATTTTGCATTCCCATCAGCAGTGAATGCAAGTTCCTGTTGCTCCGTGTTCTCCGCAGCATTTGGTGGTGTTAGTGTTGCACCTTTTGGCCATTCTAATAGGTGTATAGTGAGTAGTATCTTGTTGTTTTAATTTTTATTAAATTAAAATTTTATTGAATTCTTATTTCCTGATGACATATGATTTGAAGTGGCTTTTCATGTGCTTATTTGTCATCTGTATATCTTTTTTAAAAATATATTTTTATTGATATCAGAGAGGAAGAGAGAGGGAAAGAGATTGAAACATCAGTGATGAGAGAGAATCACTGATTGGCTGCATCCTGCACACTCCCTACTGGGGATTGAGCCTGTAACCCGGGCATGTGCCCAGGACTGGAATCGAACCTGGGACCCTTCAGTTCGCAGGCCGACATTCTATCCACTGAGCCAAACTGGCTAGGACTGTATATCTTTTTTAGTGAAGTGTCTATTAAGGTTTTTTGGCCCATTTTTAAAATTGGGTTGTTTGTTTTCTTATGTTGAATTTTAAGATTTTTTAAAATATATTTTGGATAGCAATCCTGATAAGATATGTCTTTTGGAAATATTTTCTTCCAGTCTGTGGCTTATTTTCTAATTCTCTTAATATTGTCTTTTGCAGAGTTTTTAATTTTAATTAACTCGAGCTTATCAATTCTCCCCCCCTCTTCCCCCCCCATGGATTGTGTCTTTGGTGTTGTATCTGAAAAGGCATCTTACCCAAGGTCATCTAGATTTTCTCTTATTATCTTCCAGGAGTTTTTGTATTTTACATTTAGGTCTATGATCAGCTTTGAGCTAATTTTGGCAAAGGGTGTAGGGTTGCTGTATAGACTCATTTTTTTTTGCATATGGATGTCCAGTTGTTCCTGCACCATTTGCTGAAGAGACTATCTTTGTTCCATTGTATTGCTTTTGCTCCTTTGTCAAAGATTAGTTTATATATTTATGGAGGTTACATGTTGGTTTTTATCCATCTCCCCTCTTATAAATGCTTTTACAGAAACTAGAAGGAGCAAACAGGAACAGAACTCTTGTGTGTTTCTTGGTCCAGAGTTCCCAGTAGGCAACTTGGGACATCAGTGGGGTCCTTGGGAAGACCTTTGGAGGGAATGGCACAATTGAACTGATTTTCATGCAGGAGCACAGGATCAGATCTTTAAAAGATATTTGAATGATAAGGAATGTAGTTTCTTGGTGGAACCTTGAAGGGAAATTTGACCTCAGGAATCACATGTTGTATCTATGGTATGTTTTCTACCATGGATTTTCAACACCTGCTTGCTTGCCCTTTCTTCTTCTTACTCCTTCACAACCTCTACCTCCACCACAAAGAGCTTGTGCGAGTTGTTTTAATTAAGGTCTTTTCCCTTTGGTTCAAGTTGATTTTCATTTCTGCAACATGGTCTCTATCCATTGAGTCAGCCATGTTGTATCCACAGGCTATTTAAGATAAGCCCCCCCTCCCCTTTTTTTTTTTTTTACCTGAAGATATTTTTATATAGAGATTGTAGCTTTACATGCAGGGATCAGTTTTGGGAGGCATCTTTGAGAATATGAAGTGTGAAATCTATTGGGAATTTTTGTTTATAGATTATATTTGAAGAGCCAACCCAACAATATGGACCCCTGTCCTCTGACAGATGTAATCCAACCACAAATATTGAATAACCTGTTTCTCCATTTCACAGTCTTAGAGGCTGCAAAGTTTGTCACCAAACGGGACAGTGATGATATAAGAACCATTTTTCTTATTATAATGATGAAAAACATATAACATACAATTTTCCATCTTTTTTTTTTCCATTATAGTTCACATTCAGTATTATTCTGTATTAGTTTCAGGTGCACAACATAGTGGTTAGACAATCATATACTTTACAGAGTGGTCCCTCTAATATTTCAAGTACCCCCCCCCCCCCCCGGCCTGTATATAGCTATGAGAACCAGTTTTATTAACTAGTTGGCCATGTGCTTTTAAGCTTTGCTATCCTAACATCAAATGGGATTAAATGATGTTTGCCCATTTGTCCTTCCCCCACGTTATGGAAAAGTAAGGACCTGTATGTGTGAAGAGGCACTTTTGTTTTATTAATATAATTGGTGCTGTCTCTTCAGTTTGACCTACCCGGAAGAACTTCTGCTTTTTGACCAGTGTCTCATCTCTCATTAACACCCTCCCCCCCCACACACATGGATCAGTTTGTATACTTTCTCAGCTCCCTGTCCCTTTATCTTTCTCAGCTACTATTCCTAGCCCTCTTTGAGCCACTCAGGTCTCTAAAAGGAAACAAAGAAAATATCCTCATTTGGATGCTTTTCCCTTCTTCCTGTTAGATAATTCCCTTAAATTGTTCAATTTCTTTCACATCTTAAAAGCTTATGGAGAGGAACAATGTGTGTAATTAGTACAGTATATAGTATCTTTACATAGTACTCAGTTCATGCCAGGCTTGATATTATACTATATCCCAGTGTAAATGATAATGTTCCATAACTTCTCTCTCTCTCTCTCTCTCTCTCTCTCTCTCTCTCTCTCTCTCTCTCTCTCTCTCTCTCTCTCTCTCTGTAGAGGAGGTGGCAGGGTGGGGATGAAATTGTGGATTATAGCCCTCCTAAACTATAAGGGTGATGACCTTCAGGAAGACATGAGGGTAATGAAAAGGCAGATTGTAGGTTTCTTAGGGAAGTTACTAAGTAAGGGGGAGGGGAGAGGGCAGCTTCAGCTATAAGATTGGCCAGAGCACTCTTCTTGAGCTTATTAGAAATAGGAAGGAAATGAGACAATAGAATTTATGATAGGTCTTTATTTTTTATTGTCTTTGCTGAATAGACATCTACAGTAATGCACATGGTTGCTATTACATTTTAGTTCACACATGATTAATTTTTGCCTTTTTTGTAAAACACTTTTAGGCTTCCATTTGTATAGAAGAGACTGCTTAGTACTGGGTATGATGTGATGGAGAGGGAAAGATTTGCTGTGGGTATAGTTGTCATGTGCCTGTTGTTCATCATCCTGTCTCTTAATGTAGGAGGCGCGTGGGCCTTCCTGGCGGGATGGAGGCCTCAGAGCTGTCCACACAGGAAGTCCTCCTGATTGCTGACAAGCTCTCTTCCTGCTGGTGCCCACACCCACTTGTGCAGGGAATGCTAATGGAGCCACCCCATTTATTTACCACTGACTTTGTTTTTCTATCAACTTTGGCATGCAAATTAAATCCCCCATAAATGTTATCATGAAAACGGAATTAGCTCGTTTCCCCTGCCTTTGGATGGGCAGCTTTGGTAGATAGCTTGTTTCTATGACCTAAAGCAGTGAAATTGGGCCAGAGGAGGCTGGGATAGACTACTGTGCTCTGAGATAGACTACTAGTACTAGGATGAGTCAGCACTTAGCATAGTATCCCTCTTCTCCCCCCGCGCGCCCCCCCCCCCCCCCCCCAGTTCCTTAATTAGATGAATTTAAGTACCAGTAAATCAGTTACAGACTTCATCCAAGGGCCAGGGGAAAGGGAGGGGTGTCTTCTCAAATTACAGGGTAGCTTGGGGGCTTTGAGAGGCAAAACGTAAAAGGACAACCCGTGGTGAAAATGGAGTTTGGTAAAAAGTCCTCCCTTTGTAAGCTTTTCTTTCTTTTTCTTTCTTTTTTTTTTAAGTTTAACATTTGTGCTATTGAGGCATAACTACAAAATGCCATTGCTTTGAGGTGATCCGGTGCTGAAGTTGCAGCTGAAGACTTGTCAGTGCTTTTCAGTCTGGGAGGGAGGGTCTAGTTCTTCACTGGTTACCTTGAGCTTTCCCTAAAGTGCTCTCTTCAGCCTCAATACGCCGGACTTTTTATTAATGAAAAGATAAATAAGGTAAAATTTAAAAAAAAAACTAACCTATTTAAGCTAACTTTGTTAAACACACACAGACACACACACAAACACAAGCTGTTTGCTCATTAAATTAATTTAAAGGCACCTTTGACTGCTTTTCTTAGGAAAACATAGCCACCGATGGTATCGTCATGTTAGAGAAATTTGAAGACTACAGATAGGGCTTTTAGGAGATAGACAGTGTTTGGGATGCCATTTAGAGTACTGTGTCAGGGTTCTGGCTTTATTATCCAGCTGACCTGGGTTCAAATTCCAACCCTGCCTCCTACTAAATGTGTGGTCTTGGCACATTACTTAACCCCGCCTTGAGACTGCGTTTCCTAATCTGCAAAATGGGAGAACAATCATGTACCTGCCTCATTGGATTAAGGAAAGTAATGCACATAGAGCAACTGGCACCATGTCTTGCACATACTAAGGAGGCAACACATGACAGAAATTATTACTCACATGTTTAGAATTATCCTTAACCCATTCTGAACTTTTAGGAGTACTTAGCTTTATTGTGTATGAATTTTCTTCTTTGAATATGTGTCCAGTCTTTTTCAGGACTTAAATTTTTATTTTCAGCAAGTTCTAAATACTTAATCTTTGATAAAATAATTTTCTGCACCAGGAAATAAAAAGTTGACAACCTAGAATAATTCAGTGCTTCTCTCTTTCAGATATCTTTCTCTGTGTTCAGCGAGTTCTGAGGAATAGTTGACATTAGGATAACATTTGAATTTGAACTTGTTCTGGATAGGATTCACCAGATGTCAGTCGGTTCCCCTCCAGGTACATTCAGGAAACCCCTTCTCCCACCTGGGATGGGGTACTAGGAGATCTCTTTCCCCTTAGGGCAGACCAGAGGGGAAGCAGGGAGGGACAGACCTCATGCTCCCCACCTACTTTCCAGAGTTGGAAAATATTACTGTAATAAATATGGAGGCCTGTCAAAGATACATTAAATCAGCTGTGCAAATTCTGAGAAGTAAATCATGCTTCTACTTCTGCCAGAAGTAAATACATAAATAAAAACCTGCTACTTTCATGTCCAAATAAACTCCACATAAATCATACCTTTAAATGTTTCTTTTAATCATACGGTCCACACCCGGCCCTCCACTTTCCATCCCAGAGCAAAGCAGAGGTTAGAGCTGATGTAGACTAGGAATGCCATCTCTGAAACGTGTGACGGTCCATTTGCTTTGTGTTGGTATAATCCCTCTGAGAGGAGAGGAGGGCCCTGGTCCACAGCTTCCTTCAGACTTCTCCAGGCCTTACCCATGGTGACCACGGGTCATCCCCTACCGGCTGCTCGGCACATACCGGGTCCTGCGGTGAAGGACAGTGAGGTTTGTGGCAAGGACAGGTTCTCGGATACTCATCACAGATGGTTGAAGAAAAAAATTCAGTCTTGCCTAGGTCGTCCACAGCTACAAGTTCTTGTGTAAATCCAAGGCTTGGGACAGAGAGGCTGCTGTGTGTTACTTCCCAGCACCTCTGTTAGCTGAAGTGAGAAATAGGGCACGCCTGGCTAATTTCAGGTAGCAGCTAGCAGATGACTGAGTGACTTTGGAGAAGAAACACAGGCCTGTGTGTGGCATAGCTGCGGGTCTGAGGTCTCACCTGTGGCAGAACAAGGGACAGGGCTTATTCTTAGTTCTACGTCTAGAAACCCAGCTTCGCTGTCCCTTAGAGAAAGCCAGGGATGAGAGGAAAGGGTTGGAGCTCAATGACAAAGGGTTGGAGCTCAATGAGAGGAAAGGGTTGGAGCTCAAAGGGTTGGAGCTCAATTAGTGTCTTACTAATAAATCAAAGACACTTGATGGGATTTGATCTCAGGCAGGTTTTGTCTTAGATTAAGCAATGCTGATGTTCCCAGTTCAGGTTCGTCATTTATTTTTACATTGACTATTGTTAACCTTTTGCACTCAGATGTCGAGTGTGACTCGACACGGTTAGCATTAGAATAAAGGAATCGAGAAAAAAGCGGTGTTTGGACTCTAGGATCCTGGACAGTGAGAAGTAGCATCTGCATAGTATCTCTCTATATAAAATCCTAAGCGACCATTACGATCGAATGACCAATCGACCAGTCGCTATGATGTGCACTAACCACCAGGGGGCAGACGCTCAATGCAGGAGCTGCCCCCTCGTGGTCAGTGTGATCCCACAGCAAACCTCCTGTGGCCCCTCCCCCCGCCCAGATGCTGGCCAACCTCCCATGGTCCCAGCCCCTGGACCCCGATGGGGGTGGGGGGTACTGGCAGGCTAACCTCCCACAGTCCCTCCCCTTGGCCAGCCAGCCCCCTGATAGGCCTCGATCACCGGCCAGGCCGAGGGACCCCACCCGTGCATGAATTCGTGCTCTCGGCCTCTAGTAGGACATAAAGAAGCGAATGCTTTCATGTCAGGTTAATGGGGATCCCAGTGTGTTGTGATACAGGCGAACTAGGATGGTCATGGCAGAAACTGGTTGCAGAGCCAGCTGTCTGTCATGGATAGTTGAGATTATGCAAGATCACATTTATTTCAAGGGGTCTGCTTTTTGAACTTCCCAAAGTGAAATTTAATTGTGTCTTAGAGATGCCTAATTTTCTTGTTTGTGTTAGTAAAGATCAAGCTGTAAGATTTTACATTTGGGTTGAATGTCTGTTTAATTGTATATCTTCAAGCTGTTACTAAACCTAAGTGCTGTCCTTGGGTTAGTATATTTGTTATTTAGAAGGTGTGAGGTGAAAACACTTCTGTCCTGCTGTGAAGCTGCTGAGCATTTGCTGTGAGGACACCTTGGGGTGTGTCACTTCCATCTCAAACTGAACCATCTAACTTCCTCAAAAGTCATGTGTGTGGCGTCGGGGCGGAGGCTGTGGTTGCTTTCTATTGGTTAACAGAAAATTATCTGGTGTGAGCACAGTTTCAGTCATTCTTCCTAAGTGGCTGCTGACTGTGAAACCACACTGAGCCCTGGTTGCAAGCTTTACTAAAGATGTTGCTTGCTGCAAGGCGTGAGGAGGTTTCCTGATACTTCCTTCACCATTCTCACAGGGGTTAAATTCCATTAGGTTAGCCAAAGCCAAAGGCAGAGCTCCTGTCAGTCTTACCCAGATGTCTCAGTGAAACTGTATGCCTATCCTAGAACTAGGTGAAGTTTTCCTTATTTGATAATCTT
This sequence comes from Cnephaeus nilssonii, assembly GCF_951640355.1. Taxonomy (NCBI): domain Eukaryota; kingdom Metazoa; phylum Chordata; class Mammalia; order Chiroptera; family Vespertilionidae; genus Cnephaeus; species Cnephaeus nilssonii. The sequence continues at coordinate 54,799,198 of NC_137081.1, forward strand.
GATTGGACTCTTAACTTTCTGACACTTGAAGAGTAATCGTGTGTTTTTTTTCCCCCCAAGTCATCTTAATAAAATTATCAGCAACTTTCAATCAGATGTTCTTCAGAATGTGAAAACCTTTTCAAAAGTCTAGTGATTTCTAAATTACTGTATATTAAAGTATTACCACATAACTGCATGCAAGTTAATTGTGAATCTCAGTAGGTATGTTCCTTAAAATGTGTGACTAAATTAATCTTACATAAATTCAGTCATACTTAAGGTGCCCATCAGAATATTCTACTGAATATAATCCTATTAGTAATTTCATGTTGAAAGGGAGAAGTTTTTTTTTTTTTTTTAGTTTTTTTTGTGTTTTTTTTAGGACAAACATGTTTTTTAAGGTATAAATTAAAATTTATAGTATATTAAAGTAGCTTAAGAAAATCTGTCTTGATATCTTGGTAACCTCATTTCATGTTGCAGGTCAAACAGCTTCTGAATGCTGCTAAATACCTTCCTTCAAGAGTCTTTCTAACACTCCTCTTTGTTTTCCAGCAGTCTCTGGTGCCAGCCCACCCCATGGCCCCGCCCAGCCCCAGCACCACCAGCAGTAATAACAACAGCAGCAGCAGCAGCAACTCAGGATGGGATCAGCTAAGCAAAACGAATCTCTATATCCGAGGACTGCCTCCCAACACCACAGACCAGGACCTGGTGAAGCTGTGTCAGCCGTAAGTAGCAGTGGCTCCTATTGTTTTTAGCAGCTAAATATTTCTTTGATCCGATTACTGTGCAGAGTGATATAAATTGTGTTCTAAGAGAAGTTCAGTACAAGATGGATCTGTGAATCCTCATTATCGACACAGTGATAGTTTCCAAATTTTAAGTCCTTGGGGACTTACCCAGTCAGCATTAACGTCACCAGAATGCCCAGGTAACAAAATAAATTGGAGCAGTTTCTCAGTAGAATTTGACTTCATTGACATTTGAGAAGTACAGTCTGCATTATTTAAAAACGTGTAGCTCAGTCCTGTAGAGGAGTGCTCATTTTTTGGTGGGAGCACATCTAGGGGCCAATCGGTCACATAATAACAGAAACTCTAGTTGTCACTGTTTGTCAGAAAGGTAGTACTGCCGATCTTTATCCTAAATATGTGTAAAACTCGTCATTCCAGCCAGGAAACGGTAGTCTGTGTTCATTAGCCACCTGTACTTTTGTGGCCTAGTTGTTCACCCTCATCTCCTTGGGAATTCTATTCCCCACCTTCCTATTTCTGTTCTCACTGCCACCCTTTCTGAGTCTTGTGAGGAGAGATGGGCACACGTGTGTACAGTTCCAAAGTAAGTTTGCATTATACGCTCATGTTGTCGATAGGATATAAATATGCTGCTTTGCTGCAGATACATGAACTCACTAAGTAAGGAAGCACTGATTTAAAGCAAGGAGCCAGAAGCACTGTGCAGTGCAAGGACTGTGGTGTAAAGATGTAAAGGCCTTCGATCACTTTGAGCTGTAAAAGCCTACACATAGAACAGCATCTTTTATTTATCCAAAGACAGTAAGGGTCCCTTACAAAAAGGATTTTACAGACCTGGGAAAGGAGACATCACTAATGAATGTCTCCCATTCCCTGAAAAAAAAATTCCCAGTTCTAAACGTCTGATCAATAGCATCAATTTTTCTGTTGTCCTGGATAAAATAATTAGACTTATTCTTATTTTAAGAAAAAACATTTTCAGAACTTACTTAGTTAGTATTTCCAAGTTGGAGCTAAACGTAACTTCGAGCCTTCCATACGGAGGTGGTGGTGGTTTCGCTTTGTCTTGTTTTAGAGAGGAGGGTGGGACAGTGGCTGGTGTTTCTTTATGTCTGAAGAGCTTTGTGAACATCATCTTAGCACCCTCCCTGTGCTTCCCTTGTGTTAACGCTTTTGATCATCCCTCTTGGACTTTGACTGCCGCCCTTCGCTTCTAGGACAGTGAAATCATGTCCTGTGCTGGGGACTATTCTGAAAGCAAGTCTGGCTCTTAGGGTTGGTCATGCCTGGCCCTGGAGTCAGAGGGAACTTTGCCAGGCACGCCCTGCCCTACTGCAGCTGTTCAAGACCACAAATAGGCCTTCTGCTGTCTTGTCTGCTGCTGGCCTTTACTGGCATCATCTTCTCCTTTTGCAGCATAATTACAGGTAGATAGAGCGCCGTAAAGTCTAAGGCGCTAAAAATACAACTTTGTAGGAAACAGAATGAAGCTACCCCTCAAATTCTTGAGGTATAAGAGAAGGGAAAAGAAGTTCAGATGACACATTGTGCCTCACCTAGTTTTGAATCATGTAAGCTGAGTTTTCACACCAAGGAGATAGAGTTCGATCACCATTAAATGGTAGAGTAACGTCATGTTTTGTATATAGTAAATATGTATTTGAAAAATTGAACCAGCAATTTTTTTTTCATTGAATCAAATTGTATTCCAAATGCATTAGAAGAGCATTTTACAATTTTTCCTAGAAAATTCATTCCTTATTTGTTGGTCTCTTTGATGTATGTGGATTTTCTTAATGTGGGTAAACATCATTCTCTGCTGTTATCAATAGCACTCTCATTCTCTCCTATCATTTGCAAAACCCCATGTTTGATGTTTAACTCAAGTGAGAGTTTTCTTGATATGTATTATACAGAGCCAAGACATACAGTAAGAGAGAACTCTGTCAATATCTGCCAAGAGCTTCATTCCATTGAACACAGAGCATCTCATAAGTGCCAGATTTGACTTGGTGACAGTTTTGTGTCTTAGAATGGAGAGAGAGAGAGAACGTGTGCGCAATGGCATTCCTATTTCGGACTTAATTGTTTCCAACAAAGAATAACTAGTTGGTGACATGGAAATGACAAGAATCTTATGGGAAAGTGACTCATCCTAGAGCTTCAAAAACCCAGTGGACATAATTAGAGATTTTAGAAAAGTGAGTATCAGAAACTTTTCAGAAAAGATAGGTGTAGATTCATAGCTCTAAAAAAAGAAAGACATTTTAGAAATAAAAATTTAGTAATTTCAAATTAACCTGAGTGGGGATTGCAGGACAATTGGAATAAGTAATTTGGGTCTCTAGGGGGTTGGATATTTTAGAGGGTTACCTAACAGAAAGATGGGACTAGATACCTAAGAATGTATATAATAGTGACCCGGTTCTGTGCAAATAATGCATGAAGTCTAAAGGCAAGAATGGCATGAAGATTGTGAAAACTGGAGAGGAGAACAAAAAATATTTTTTAAAAGCTTTGTTGGGAGTAGAATATACAGATGTTACAGTGTCAGAAGAAATGGCAGTGAAAAGGCTGATATAAAGTGATAAGAAATGACAAGTCAAAGGATATGACGGTGGAAAAGCAGCCACACCCCAAGTCAGAGAGAGATTCAGGATGCTGGAAAATGTAGATCAACTTTGTTAAGTTAAGAGGACAGGGCTTCAGTTTTAGGTTGTGGAAGGAGGTAGCATCAAGGACCAATAGGAATGTGACAGTGGTTATGGTGCTAAGGTGATGTGGGCTCAAAGGAGAAATATTTTTTAAGTATACTTTTTTAAATCTTCACCCAAGGATATGTTTTTTGTTTGTTTTTAATAATTTGAGAGCGAGAAGAAAGGAGAGAGAGAGAGAGAGAGAGAGAGAGAGAGAGAGAGAGAGAGACCGATGTAAGAAACATCGATCGGTTGCCTCCCATAGAATCAAACCTGCAACCTAGGTATGTGCCCTGAGTGGAAACCAAACCTGTGACTTTTGGTGCATGGGACAATGTTCCAACCACCTGAGCCACCTGGCTAGGGGGAAGGAGATGCATTTTCTAGGAGCATTTATTGAAAGAAGCCGACCAGCTCTAGTTAACTTCTCAATTGTGAAATGTGTATGAGAAATCTTGTTGGGATCTCATGACTACTCCAGGTGGCTGTAGCTTCACTTCCTGTTTCTAAAAAGTTATCAACTCAAAAAGAGTACATCAGTACAATGAACCAGCAAGTTTAGGAGAAGAAATAATCTTGGAAACAGAAGGATTACCTATTGCCTCTTTATCTTCAGACATTCTTAACTCCCTTCTGAAAAAGCAAACAAATACTTGAGTTGGCTCTGTTACCATTTTGTTTCTATCATTCAAACTTCTCAGGTGAATTTTCTGGAAAATGAATTGAGGGCTCTCATTGCTACCATTTTCTTGCCACCTTAATTTAACCCTTTGCTTTTTGCCATCAAGTTCCCAACCTTTTGTCTCCCTTCTGTGCTCTGGCTTTTCATTTTCATCCACTTTTCCTCCTCAGCTCTTGGCTCTTTTGATATTAGTTGTCTTGTTCCTCTGTAGCCTCACCCTCTCATAGGGTTATCTCTCCTGTTAGCACCTCAAATTCAACATCACCTCCTTCCTCTCTGAACTGTCATTTTTCCAGATTCACTCTCCTCAACTTGAAACTTTCGAGCAGTCGTTGACTATTTCCGGTTGTCCTCTAAGTCACCAGTTCTTCAGCTTCCTCTCAAGCCTTTCTTCCTCCTCACTACTAGAAGAATCAGGGGGTTCCTCCCTCCCTCCTACCGCATGACAGATGGACACCATTCGCTCCTGCTGCTGCCTCACTTCAGGTGCCTCTCCAGGTCCCTTTCTTGATTCTTCAAGGCCAAGTCCAACTCACCTGGCCTCCTTCCTGCTTGAACCACACTATTTATTTCTTTTTATGTGTCACCATCAGCAGCTTATTTCCATATAATTCTGTTCTCCCGGTGCCTGCACATTATTTAGAAACTTGTCTGTGACAGTATGGAATGCTGATATGTCATCTTCACAGATTTTTCAGCAAGATTATACAGTCCTGGTGGTCAGGGTGGCAAGTTTTTGGTACCCCAGAGAGTGCTAGACACATACCTAATTCTCAATCAGGAATCTGTAAAATGGGTGAAATGATGCTTATATCATGAGGTTGTGGTTGCGGTTGTGATTGGGATTAAATTAAGTGATGTAAGGAAAGGAACTGGTCCCTGCCTGGAACACAGTCATCATTGAACAAATACTAGTTTCTTCCCCTGTGTGTGTGCCTTTGCTCCTCAGAGTCCTTTCTACTGGAATAAACTTACTTTGTACGTAATCCTACATGTAAAACTAAAAATACCCAAACACATTCTGATCTTGAAAGCCAGGAAAGATGGGAAGTAGGTTATGTTAACATAACCGTCTCCTCCTCCTGAAGGCTTGCTTTTTTTTTTTTTTTTTTTTTGGCACTTGCAAAATACTAGTTTCAGCGTCCTGAGGCCCGTCCCTGATTTATTTCTTGTCATAATAATGACTACTGCATATAAACTCTTTCATTGTATTCATACGATCTTTTCTGAAAATTTAAAGCCAGTATCTGTATGCAGTTTGCTTCATCGTTCTTCCTGTTTGTGGTGGGAGCAAGTGCATGAGTTGGCATTGGTTAGGAAGCTTAGCACTTATTGTTTAATGACATCACGTGGCAGGTCTAGATAACTCAAGTGTATCAACAACTTACTCTAAAAGAAAAAGAGTCTATTGCTATTAAAACAAAATGAGGTATTTCCACTCTTTGCACTTTCTACAGCCTTTCTCTCATTCCCACACCAACCTTGGTCAACCATTTTTCCCCCTTTCATTCAATAGATCTAATTTATTTCTAAGTGCAGTAAATTAAATCTAGCTCACAAAATGATAGCCTATTATTAATGGAAAGGAAATATTTTGAAATATAATCAGTTACCCTGGTTGTAATATCCGATGCAGTTTTATTTTCCTTTGTTTTCTGTTCTCTGCAAGTTTCCTTATTCTTTTGAATACAGTACAACTCTTAAAAAAGACAAAACAGAAAAGCAAGACAGATCGACAGAGGTAGACATAAAAAAACCAACCATAATTTAGGACAGAATAAAGTAAATGTTATAATTAGTGAGAAGTTAGAGGAAGGCTTTCCTAACCTCGATGCCAGGTGACTGGGGTAACTTTCATCAATGAGGACATGACCCCTTGACCTTAAAGGACAGGGAAAATTCCATGCACGGTGGAAATAATTGTGACCTCCAGGCCTCAGGAAGAGCCCAAGGGGTGTGAGAGTGCTTGGGGGTCTACAAAGCACAAGGAACACTTCTTGCTCCACTAGCTGCCTTTCAGCAATTGTTAGTTATCCAGGGCGCCTGGTGACCAGAGTGGAAAGTGTGGGCATAGAGGAAAACGTGGCTGGAGGTTGGTACCACATTGTTAGCACCTTGAGTAACAAGCAAAAGGCTTGGGGTTTTTTCTTCAGTTACAGAGTGGAAGAGATGATGTGGCCCTGCCCCAGGGCAGTGATAGAAATGGGAAGGCGAGAGAGCGCAGGGAACAGGGAAGGCTGAGAGGGTGTGTTGGAGTTAGAAGCATCTGAACTCTAGCATGATTAAGAATGACTATATATAAGGTTTTATCTCTGAATGAAGGAAAAACTTGAGTTGTAATAAATGAGACAGAGAGACAGGAAAAAATGTAGGGCACCTATCAAGAAAGTGGACAGCTTGAAATGATTATACTTTTTCTCTGTACATCTCCATTTATCCCTGTAACTTTAAATTTTCTTAAGCCATCTGTCTGTTGAAATTTGTTTTCCTCTACCCTGGAATAAAATTATCATCCTTTCTATTCCATAATGATTAGCCTACTTTAATGGTAAAATTTGAAAGTGAAGGCATTATAGTAAGAAGAATATTAATTAACTTTTACCCAAGTAAGAAGGTGACTTCAGTGTTTTATTCTGAAAGTAACAGTGGGCTTGCCAGACCCAATATTCTGAAATCCCAGGTAAACATGAAGTCCTTTGGAATTTGTAGAACTACATGAAATGAAAGGATATTACATTCAAAACAAAACCGTGATCCTGTGATGAAACAGGAAAAATCATTCCCCCCAAAAGAGATCTGCTTCTCACTTTCAAATTGAAGAGAGAATTTAATTTAGAACCAGGTGACTCAGACTCATTCAGGTATTCCCTAAGGACTCAGTCCAAGAAACCTGAATGTATCCAGAGTTACTGCATTTATTTTAGAAAAGAAACACACATGTATATACCCAACATGGATTCCACGCTGTAGTATTCTAGCTATACAGACATGAAAGATGCAGACTAAAGATTTTATTGCCTACATTCAGCATCATTCTGAAGTCAGGCTGTGAGTCTTACCAGCCCTAAGCTCTTGATGTAGGGTTGAATTAGAAGCTGATAAAAGGAGATGTCTCTCTTAAAGGTATAATTTACCCTTCAAGTACTGTCTTCCAAGCAAGTTGAGGTAGTGTCTTACTGTGATGGTGGTAGTGGTGTATTTAACTCAACAATGAAAGACAAATCGTTTTTTTCTTCAGTATTGACTATATCTCAGATCATTGAGATTTTGATGTATTGAGCTATATTGTATTCCAGAGCCAGTTAAGATTTTAGGATTTTTTAAATTGCATTTTATAGGAGTACCGAAACCTATATCTGGTGAATTTTTCTCAGATTCCTTTGAAAGATAGGGAAATAAAAGTTATCAGAAATGCAGAATAATGGGAAATAATTCTTTTTATTTAAAAAATAAAATAGTATTTTTTATTGACTGCCAACTTTTTTTAATCCTCCCCAGAAGTGAAATTAGTTAAGAGGATGTGTTTTCCACTGTTAAGTATGGAAAATGCATACCATTTTTGTTTCTTTTACTACTATATGGCTTATTCCCATATACAGATTTTATTTATATTATAAATAATAGGATTTCTTTTAAGTTCCAACTGTTTTTATTCTATAAAACAGCTAATTTTTACCCCTCAGGAGTTCTTTCTTCATTGACCTAGAAGATTCTCAATACACAAAATACTAATAGCAACAGTTTCTGGGACTTGGCTTTTCCTAATATTGCTAGCATAATAGAATGGCACATAATAAATAACTCAATGAGCACTTAGACAAAGGTGGGCATTTTGCTGAAAAGTGTGATCTAAGATGTGAAAATAATCAGACTTTTAAAAAGGCATGCCCGGCCTGGCCAGTGTGGCTCAGTTGGTTGGAGTGTCATCCCGTGCACCAGAAAGTTGCAAGAATGTATGGGAGGCAACCGATCAATGTATCTCTCTCACATTGATGTTTCTCTCTCTCTTTCTCTTTTACACCCCTGTTCCCAATCTACTGGGTCAAAATGTGGAGTCACTAATTGTGATTTAGTTCCCTCTTTGTGTACAGTATTCCTGTAAGATTCTGTGCAGCCAAAGAGTAAATCATGATGTGTTGGAGACTGAGCATAATACATCATCTTTGTTGTATTTTTTTTTTTAAGTAGAATTCAAAGCAGATTTGAGAGTTTAGAAGCAACAGTGTATTTAACTAAGTCTTCCTATTCATCTTTTGGATAAGCCATATAGAATAATTTCTTGTTCATGTTGATTGCTTCATTTCCTTTCTTGGTATGAATGAATTCTGGCACGTTAGAAATTTTATGGACAGTAGATCTTTGACATACCAAGATATGGTCCGAAGACTTGAAAATCCCAGAATTTTACAAAAATAATTTTAGCATCAAAAATACTCCCCACGATTACCTACTTTGCCATAGAGAACCATCTCTTTCTTAGACCTCTCTTTGCTCTTTCTTCACTTTTATCATTAGAACTATCTGTTGGCTCTCTTTAGAGGGTGGGCATTTATCAGAAGTCAACACAATATTTAATCCTTCTTGAGAGTTACTGGCACACAATTAGAGCAAAACCTCCTTGAAATATGGACCCTGGATGATGGGCTGCGCTTCTTTCCTGGCTACCGGACTCTCTGCCTTCTGCCTAAGAGTGTGCAGGATTCAAATCCATGCTGCAGCAAAATTTAACGTAACTGTAGGCCAGTACTTTCAGTGTTACCATGAGTAGTTGAAATCTCCAGTGCTTACTGCGTGCGTGCATTTGGTATTTTGGCAGATGGTCTCAGTTATGTCTCTTTTCTGATTTCTCCTCACAGTAAAGTCTGCTGGTTAGCATGGGTATTTAGAGAGTTAGCCAACCCTCCTCCTTGTCTGTTGACCTTCTTCTTGAGGATTTCCTTTTGTTGTTCCTGGGCATGATTAAGAGCTCTCCTCCTAGATATTGCTCAAATCCTGCAGAAGCTGCTGGCAGACTAGTCTTAATAATAGTATTAGCAAAAGTTTACTGGGAAGCCAGCACTGAAGATAATGGCCATAACCACAAGAATTTTTTAAGGACCATCCTCTGCTTCTCTGTGAGAGCAGATGGGATTTCTTTTATGGCCATTCCAGGTTCCTTTGTTATGAACCTTAGATTTCTGTAGCATGGGGGTGCTTAACCATCATATATGAAGGGGGAGGTAGTGACAGGAATAAAAGCCTCTAAAATTTTTATTTGGCAGTTGTGCTTGATTTGACTCAGAATTTCTTGATCGGGTTACTATGAATCCTAGCAATGTACAACCTCTCCCTTTATCTTTCCCCATCTCATTCAGTAATCATTGCACAGGAAAAAATCTTGTATGGTGTGTGTAAATACCTGAATAATGCTAGCAGTTAACCTTTGTCAGCTCCTTGCTGTGTTCCAGTAACTGTGCCAAATGTTTTATTATTTAATCCTAAGAACAACTTCATGAGCAGCATTATCATCTCTGTTTTAAAAATGAAGGTGAAATGGGTTTCTTATTGCTCGGGCTAATACAGCTGATAATGGTGGAGCCATAACTTGAGCTCGGACAGGCTGACTCCAGAGCCCATACTCTGAACCTCACTGTGCTTTCTACCTCCCCAAATATACTCAGGAAGCCAGTTCATTATCCTCATCCTCCCTTCAGCAGCACCCATGTTCCTCCGTTTGCCACAGGCTACAAAAAGACTCATTTCTCCTGGAGCCTAAAAGAGATATTCAGACATGGTAGATTGAACAAGAAAAACCAGCTTTCCTTAAGTACCCTTGAATAGCCAATAGAATGAAAAGCTCAAAGTAAAGGCAGGAGGATAAAGGAGGAACTCTTCTTTCCTGACATCTAACAAAGTAATCTCCTTTAACGTAGCTGGTTATACAAAACTCAGCTCCTGGTTAGCTGTCTGGTGTGCAGCTCCCAAGATTATACAGAATAGAGAAGATGCATAATTTGTCATTTGCTCGAAGCCTGAGGGGGTTAGTACAAACACAAAAGGAAACATTATTTTAGGAATCACTGTCTGACAAATCCAGACAACATTACTTTTGAAATTTATAGGCACAAACTAGTATCACGATTTTATTACAAGTATAAATCTGATTAAAACATAAGACCACTTTTGAGGAGAAAATAAACAAGTAGAAGTGGGTGGTGAATTCCATTATTTATTAAGCATTTTGCCTTTGATTTTGCTAGACACTGTACCAGACACATTTCCTGACCTCAAGGTTGGTTTTTATCTTATAATAGAACACAAACTTCACACATCATATAGACCAGAGTGGGATATTTCATGTGAGAGAAAGTTCTACAGAGGCTACAAAATAGGGAGTGATTGCATCTGATTGAGGCATCAGGAAAAGCTTGGCATTTGAATGAGTCTTCAGGCAGGTAAGTAGCTCAAGCTCAGGTCTGAAGCCAGGGTGAGCCTGGCCGCCTGTCCTGTCTGGTCCTCACAAGGACTATATCATGGGGGGTTTTGACACCGGAGGAAAGCTTGGACTTCAGTGGGAAGGGAGGTGACACATACTGCCGCAGGATTTGCCCTTGATGGAATGTGAAAAAGAGGGTGGACCCAAGGAGGAAGCTGATTCAAAGATGAGTGTAAGAGTTTGCATCTAGGAAACTGGGAGTTTGGTACCAGGAACAGATATGGGGATTAGGAGAAAGGACTTATTTTTATTCTTGCCTGGAAATTCTCACCCACTCTCAGGAAACTTTTCAGATGAGTACGTGTTTGCTTTATGAGTTTATGTGCTTTTGGTATGGTTATTAAATGGAAAGAAGTAATGCATCCGTTCCACACTGATGAGCCTTCAGCGCGCAAGAGAGACTAGTAATTAAACATGTTTATTTGTCAGCTGGAATACTGTGTATGAGAAACTTTCCATTGATATAGTCCTTCCTGTCAGCAATGATAAGACCTGTGTATGCCTCCAACATGTAATTCTTTTCTTAAATTTTTATAGTTCAGTGTTAGAGGCTCAAACTTTTAAAAAAGTTGCTTTTTGTTTAATAGATTGCTTTGAAACTCCCTCGGTGGGATCATTTGGCTTCAGACTGGAAACTTTTGAGAAGAGATTTTGTAAGAGAGCCCTGGGACTGAGAGGGAGGAGAGGAGGATGAGTTTCCCTAAATGGGTGTCTAGAATTAGCGAGGAAGTACACTCATAACACAAACAAACCTGACCAAGTGCACGCTCTACCAGGGGACATGGACCTCTCTCCTTCTGGCCGTCTGTGGTCTGTGCACTCACTGATCTCTGGCCATCCCAGACTTAAACTTGCCTAACTTGTCTAGGGGATCGGGATCACTGGTCTTCTCATTTTCTCTTTATGCCATAGCATCTTCCTGCCTCTACTAAACATCAAATGTCAATAAAGGAGCCTGCATGAAAACCAACATTTTTTGGAGTATCAGCATTTTTTATGCATAGTTTTAGATTTCTAACTTTAAAAAGGCCACTTTCTGACGGCATAAGGACTGTGTTGTTTTTTTTAAAAGATGAAACAAGAGGCAGTCATCTATGATCCCAGAAACAAATTAGGCTGCTAGCCCATTTGGACAGGAGCATGGGTCCTTTCCAAGGGATTTTCCAAAATGCTTCATCTTCACCCCCAAACCTAAGCCATAAGTTATGAAAATAGTATTTCCCCTTTATAGGCAAAGCTTTTGCTCCAATACTTAATCTGTTTATAGTGATCCTTTTACTAAGCTGGCTAGATAACATTTCGTTTCTTAAATTTTTCCTATTATGTCCTTATTCACTATCCTTTTTATTGGCTGATACCATGCAATTAGCTGTTAAAAGCCAAACTCATTTAGTTTTGACTCAGACTTTTGAGGCAAAAGAATTTGAGCATTTATTTAGCTAAAAAAGTTTATTGCACTTTTTTCATCTTCAGTCTGAATTGCAGAACTTTACATCTCTTCTAGTCCTGTGGCTGTTCACGAGGAGTGCTCACCAGAATAAAATTTGCATGCCCAGGCCCTTCAGTAGATTCTGAGTCAGAAGAGTCCGAGAGATATGTATGGAGAGAGGCAAAGTAGCGTGCAATTGTTCTAAAGAGCACAGGGGCTCTGGAGCTTCCCACCTTGCTCTGCCACGTGCTTGGGCACATTTCTCAACCTCTCTGTGCCCCAGTTTTTTCACCTGTAAAATCAGGATAATAACAGTACCTACAGCACCGTGTTGGTGAGGACTAAATGGGTTAATACATGCAGAGTGCTCAGAACATTTCCAGGCACGAGTTAATGTGACTGCTAATATCATGTATTTTTCAAAGCTTCCAGGAGGTTCTGATGTTCAGTCCCAGTTCAAAGCTTCTGATTTAGTCCCTTCCTGTTCTAATTGGGAAAGCTGAGGCTCAGAGAAGGTGAAACGACCTTCTTGGAGTCAAAATTAGGAGGTGGCAGGCGTGGGAATAGATCCCATTGTCTCCCCAGACACCCACCTATCTTGATTTGCCTCTCTACTTTGCATGTGTGCATGTAAACTCTGCCCGCAGTTCTGCCCTTCGTCAGGAGCGTGAAATATCTGCACTTCAGTTTTTTTTGCCAAAGACTTTTAACTTTGTCCCCTCTGCTGCCAGCACTTGTCAAAGCGGTGGGAAGAAATCAGATTTATGAAGAATTTCCTGAAGGATTTATAGTGCCTTTGTTCATCACAGAGCTCCCCAACCTTGTCAAGGCGCACGTAGAAGAGGGTAGTGTTGGTGTTAGATTATACTGGGATTCGATTAGGTTACATTAGATTAGATTAGATTGGTGTGTCAACAACGGCAAGGCTCTCAGGGCTGGAAGTGGCAGGCCCCACCCAGTCTCCAGGGGTTCATGGGATCAATAGCTTCCCATTTGTGATAGGACAGCTTCAGCGGTGGGGGGGAGCTTTTAGAAATGTTTTAGTACAAAAGCCCTTAGTCAAGTGAAACCTTAAAGAGAACTCCACATACACATATTTCGAAGTCGTAGTTTTAAAATGTTTTGTAAATACAAATTTATAACATGAGTAAAATGCATTGGTGAGAACAGGGAGGCAGTTTTGAGGAACTTGAACATTTGAGATTAGAACCGCTTGATGGCAGGTGCAATATAGTATCAACAACTTAGCATATCCAGGTATTTCTATATTTCCTTTTAGTTGCACAGTTTTAGGAAAAATGTTTATTCTCATCAGCAGGTAGTTGCCAAAGGTAACACTTTTTTTAACAACTCACTTTATCTTCTTAGTATCCACTTGAATTAATCTGATTCAGAAGCTAGAAAGGACCAGGAATTTTTTGTTTTGACATTGAATCCCAAATAATACAGCTGTTTACAGGCTTCGTGATAACTATAAAACTCAGACCAGGAGCACCTAAAGCAAATCGTCAGTACCAGTCTTAGTGATGTCACTTCATCCTGACTCACCTTGTAGGCAGCTTATGATTGTACAACTGGCTGTCAGGCCACGGTGAGGGTGTATGCCAACTAGTTGTACCTGCTCTTGGCCTGTGATTTATTTGAGTGTGAAGTATGTGTAGGTTGTTTGTATAATTTTATGTGACTGGACATGTGCGGGCTTGAGTTTCCAGAATGCCCATGTAGAGTTACAGCTTTCCTAATCAGTGACTCATTTTTAAGAAGTAAAAATGTACCTGAAGAGATGGCAGGGCCGCATTTGTCCAGCGTCTGCACTTGAAGCGACTTAATATGAAGGTGGTTAGGGGTGTGTTGAAATATGTTGTACAGTGAATTTGCTTGCATTCCCTGTTTGTTTTTGTATCGGAAGGCTAAGAAATAAAATTCAAACAAAAAACTGGTAGCATTGCTAAAACACCTCTTCAGAGCCTAACTGTAGTGTGGATTTTATCCAAAGGGCTCATTGGGAATGCTGGTGGTTACAAATATCTATTGGCATTTCCATTGCAAAGGAAAATCTGGTCCCTTCTCTTCATGGCTTTGTAAAGACATAAGTGGATGTACAGCTGTCACCAGCTATCAGTAAACATTAAAATCAGCAAATATGCAAAATCATGATTTTTAGCAACTCTTAGATGGACACTTCTGATAGGTTTATTTTCCCTTCACTTTGAGCTCCTTATATATTTCTGTCTTCTGATGTCGCTTATAGTTTTTGTCAGCAGTCTCAAAGTTTCTTGGAAAGAGGTATACTAGTAAACAAATATTTTTCATGCTCTCTATTTGACCACCCCATTCTCACTTGGAATTCACTTTGGCCTTGAACTAATTGTTCCTCTTTTTAATGTTTGAAGACTTGCCTAAATATCTATTTTAGCTATAAAAGTTTGTTTCACCTATGTTTTGGTGGCTTAACAAATCACAATTTAAAGTATTTGGTTCTAGCTTCTAAATGTTCTAAGCGACCGTCTGACCGTCTGACCAGCCAGTAGGTATGATGTGCACTGACCCCCAAGGGGCAGAGGCTCAACGCAGGAGCTGCCGAGCTGCGGTGACTTGGCAGTGGTGGTTCTTGGGTGATGCATCCCGGAACCAGAGAGGAGGGAGCCCGATTCCTCGTAGGTCCACGCAATTCCACCTTCGGCCCATGAGTAATGTTGTTGTTGGGGCAATGTCAGCCCTGAATCTGGTTTACTGCTGAGCTGCGGTGACTACAGACGCCCTTCGAGCTGCAGTGCCGCCCCAGGTGTGGCAGGCCGGGGGAGGGACCATGGGAGGTTGGCTCCAGGGTGTGTCCGGCCCATCTCTCCCAGTCCCGCCCCGGCCAGCCACCTTCTAATTAATTTCCTTTCAATGTGCACGAATCCGTGCACCGGGCCACCTGTTCCTTGATAAGTTCCCAGACTTGAACTTGAAGGAACATTCTTCTTCTGGAAGTAGGTCAACGTACCACAGTTGTTAGATTCTTTTCCTCCCCTCCTCTTCTTTTCTCTCGTGGATGTCTGTTCTAATAGCACTGCCTTTACTGGGCTTGCATAGACAGTAATGATTTATTGGTTTTAAGTTTTTCAGCATTGACTCTGTTTCTTTATAGGGTTCATTCCTACCCCAATCTTATTATATAGCTTTTAATGGTTTTCTGGCTTCTGCGACTGCTAGACCTGGGTTTCCTCTTTGGGTCTGCCACTAACCAATGTCCGGCAGGAAGAATTTTAAAGCCACATTGGTGAGAAATGAGGAGGTGACACTTCGTAAGTAGTCTCTGACTGCAGCAAATTGGGTCACCCCTCCTCGCTCCATTTGTATCGCTGTTTCTTTCTGAACCTCCCCTGCAGCAGGATCTTAAGGAGTGCTGCTGCCACACTGACACGGTTGCCAGGACATGTCACAATCTGAGCAGGTCTTTTCATGTTATGGACTAATATGAGCCATAAAGATAAACATCGTTGGGTGTGTGCCTAAAATCTGTGTTCCCTGCTGCTGCCCACATCTGCACAAAATGTACAGGAGGCCCTGTCTCCAGATCCAGGTAAGCTCAGTTGTCCTGGCTTAGTGACCCCAAGGGGCCTTTTCATTTTACATGTTGTTCACAAGTCTTGGCAATGACCACAAAACCCCTATGGCATCCGCCGCTTCTCCCCTTTGCTTTTCTGACCTATCTCCCTTTATTCTCCTCTACCACTTCACTCCAGCCATGGAGGGTCCTCTCCTGGGTGCTTCCCAAGCCCACCACGCCTGCCTCTGCCTTCCAGCTCTGGAGTGTGTTTTCTTCCTTTACCTGCATGGCTCCTCCCTGATCCTCCTGACTCACTCCCTCACCTCCTTCAAGATTTAGCTCACATGTTCTTCTCAACAACTTCGCCTTCATCAGTCTCCACTTCACCTGGGCATTCTTAATCTCAGTCCCCCTTTCCTGGAGCTACTTAACCCTTTGTGTGCCATAAACGGCGGACTTTTCCCTCACACGCCACACACGCGTCTACAGCTGCAAACCTCACATATCAACTCTGGTCGCCCAATTTTAAAATCAGACTTGTTAGTGACATCTCTGGGTTTGTAAAGGAAGTTATGGTAACAAATTTGTAAATATTCCAGCGCATATGGAAGAAATTCCAGTGTTGTCCGGTTTTGGACGCGTGGCAGTTAACTGGTTAATCAAGTGTCCAAAAATGCCACCCTCTGACATACTGTGTGATTTACTTGTTTTTGCTTATTTATTATAAGCAGGTATCAACAAATATTTTTGAGGGAATGAATGAAATGCTTTTTGATATGGCACACACGGAAGCCAGATATGAGCCCAACTGTCTAATTGCAGCAGCATTGTTTTCTTGATAGCCAAACGTGGGGCTATTCCTGTATATTTGTGTATCACTCACACTCACACTCACTGAGATGAGCAACTAAAATCTCAGTGAATGTGGATTACTCAAAATTATACAGTGGATGCTTTTGAATTTGCCACAGGGACAAACTTTATCTTTCCCCTTCCTTCCTTCCTTCCTTCCTTCCTTCCTTCCTTCCTTCCTTCCTATCTTTCTAATCCTGTTTTTTAATCTGCTTATTATCATATATGTATAGTTCTGTAACATCAAGTAATTTTTGTAATAAGGCAGGTTGCAAATAAATAAATCTAAAAAGAAATGGTAAATAAATAAATAACCACTTTCAGCCTTTAGGTCCTCATTGATAACATCAGCAAATTAAACTGAGAAGAGGAATAAGCACGGAAGTAGCAAGAGGCTGCCTCATTTCCTCCTTCCTGGCAGAATTGCTGATAAATAAATGAGAACACTCTTTCCTGCTGGGCCTGGGCCTCAGAATCCTTCCCTACACAACACAACACAACCACTGGCAGCGCATCTGAGTTGGCTTGTACCATGAGAGCTGTTTGAAGCCCTTGGCAGATTTCTTCCAGCTCTGTAATCCAAGGAAAGGGAGAAATAAAGGATTACTCTCTGTCTTTCTAGGGAACTGAAACCTGGCTTTTTTCAGTTTTTTTTAAAATATTTAATATCTCTGCTTAAAGCACATGAACAAACCAGGGGTTTGTATCTCCAAGGAACCAATAACTGGGCCATTTTTTCAGTTTAGTCAAGAAATACCTTATATTAATTAATTCCATTTTTTGATTATAGAGTTTTACCTTATATGGATATTTTATATGCATTGTCAATTTTGAAAGCAGTAAGATACGATGGAATACATTTTCCTATCTGATTTAGGCTACACTTAGCACTTGCATTTCAGAGTCATCAGTAGGACCAATTATTGTTGAACTGTGCTTGTGATGAAGGGCTGCCTATGATTGATTTCTTGTCAATCAGATACTGGATCTCCGGGTCATTTGCTCTGTTTGATCAGTGCTGGTTGATAGTCTTAGACAAGCTCTTCAGGCTCAGCCACCAATGAGAAGTCAGGCACTTGAAACAATTGACCTTTGTCAGTAAGCCACTTTTCTCCTGCCTCATTTTCCCTTTGTCCTGTCTTCCTTGCCATTGATTTTTACCTTTATTTTATCTGTGGGGTATGCCTTTTAATAAGTTTTTCCTAGAACATACAGGTATATATGCATACATGCATATGTACATATATGTATATATGTTTATATATATGTATATACATACACACACACACACACACACACACACATACATACATGCAAAAGCTTATATGTTTGAATGCATATACCGGTGGATAAATGTCATTTTTACTTATGTGAGTAAAATAATGAGAAAATAGGCACTAGAAATCTTTTCATTTATTTGGTAAGAGGATATTTTAAATAAGACACCTTTTGAAATTCTCATAGGGAAAATTTGGAGGGTCAAATGTGCATGCTTTTTAAGCAAAACAAAACAAAAAAACCATACCTAATATTGATTTTGGGTGGATTTATATAATGATTTCCTTTCACATTACATTTTTAATGGAATTGATGGCATTCTTTAATTGGATCACAATTAGAAAAACTTGTTTAAGGTAATACAATTAGAGATAATGACTGTGTAGGCCATTGTTCTGTCCTTAGGTACATTTCAATGTGTCCTTAGGCACACAAAGCTCAGAAATGTGCCCCTGACCATTCTCCATGCAATGGACAGTGTCTGATTTGTTGCTGTTTGTTTTAGCTCCTTTCTCAGTCATGAGCTCTAAAGTAAGACTGAGATAATGAATGTGAAAGAACTTCGTAAAGGATGAAACAGTCAATACAAACAAGATCAGAGGTATGGGGCCTCAGTTGCTGGGCTGTTTGCTAGATTTGAGATATTGCCCATGAAACACAGCAAATCCTTTAGTTTAGCAGTGGTATGATTCATGTGATAGTATATGTGAAAGTGTTTTTATATGATGCTAGAGATAAATAGAAATGTAACTCTCAAAACTGCACATTCCACATGGATGAAAATGGTGGACAGCCCTTCTAGATGTTTTTACCCCTAATATTCAAGGTTGGTTATTTATGTCAGTACTTTATGACCTCCAGTGAGAAAACTGACGTGTGTTCACCACCATTCTACTCCATGCCGCGACCTGCACGGTGGGGTTCAGGATCTGAAGGAGGGGCCGACACATAAATGAAAATGCTATACAAGAAATATGAATTTAGAAGGCATTGGGGGCCAGGTGGAGCCTCTTTCTTGAAGAGTCACCCCGAATTCTGGCCTGGTCTGCCTTTTATTTACTTGAATATACATTTTCCCTTTAGCAATGCATACAGGCATATCAAAGGTAAAGTTTGGTAAACAGTAAAAGAATTATCAGGTTAGGGAATTGCCTTGAGCCACCACTATCTCAACCCAACAATCAAACAATCGGTGCTTAGTATCAGCCCTGCTAATGCCCAAGGTCCATTGGCCTTCTGCGTTCCTTAGTGCACTCTCGTAACAGTATCGGCAAGCAGTGGCTTCCCGCACTCCAAGTAATTTTCATATTCTACGGTCTTGCTTGATCTCTTGCATCAGTGAAATCCATTATTGTAACTATCCACTTCTACCACTGGATATCATATGGATGCTATCATTGGGAATAAAAATAAGGTTTAAAAATGCTCTTTAAATAAATAAACACAGCCTGGTATTATAAGCATTACGTGAAAAATTATTGTTCGAGAATGTTATGTGTGTTCAAGGTTGTGTTCACTTTGATGTTTATGTGATTTGAAATGTCTTGTGAGCACTATTCTGGGTTTTTCACTGAATCTTTAAACCATTTGAATTTATTGTAACTACAGAGCCAATACAATATTGCTTTACCATTCTAAGTAATTAATTGCTGGTCCTTAGGAAAAGACAACCATGGTTCCACGTCTACATTAATACTAAAAGCAATTTTATGCCTTTAGTTCAACGTCACTCATTCTTTCTCTTACATTTATTTCTTACATGATTTAAGTTAAAGCACAAACAGCCCCTGACAATGGGGTTACCCTTATTTTTCACTTGTGATAAGAAAAGATCTATTTTTATGAATTTTCTTTTGCAAAGTTTGCTTTTTTAAAAGAATTCTGTATAATAATTACATTTAGTTTAAAATGATAACAAACCCAAATGAAAATTAGCAGTTCTTGTTGGTGTTTTCTTGGACGGCAGCTTTAAGGAATTTTGTTCAGAACTCTATAGTGTTAAGAGGATTATTGGACACAAGACGACTAACTTCTGTCCCTGGGTTCTTCCATTGCGTTGTTTTGCCTTTGAAGTCTTTTATGAATGGCTTAAAACAAAGAATGGTTCAGTCATAGTGTTAATCATTGAGAAAGTTAATGTGTAGCATCTGTTGCTTGCTGGCTGTTTTTACCCTAACCCCATCCCTGTGTTGGTTAATATGTCTTTAGGAGGAAAGGACAGAGAATAGAAGCCCAAGCCAGTTTTACAACATGGTAATTCAGGTCAACTTAGATTAAATTTAAAAACAGAGGAAAGGAGATTTGAATATTTTCTGTGATTTGTCTGTATCTTAAGGATATGATCTGGTTATTATTTTATATAACTTTGGTAAATAAAATGTGCATCTTACAAAAGCAGATCATTGTTCGGAAGGAGTGATCAGGCTAGCTCAGGACCTACACTCAGCATCTGGAGTGTCCACTGGCTGCTGTGCCTTCTGATTGGTCGGTGCCCGTCATACCAGGAGTTCAGTATTCCTGGCACCTTGTCCGGGCTGGCATGTCTGAGTTAGAGTACATTCTGATGGTGAATAGTATTGTACAGTTCTCTGATAAGAACGGTAAAGACTCAGCAGAAGAGGTCAAGAGCTGAAGCTCTAACTAAATGTTTTTTAGAATGAATGGACAGGCATGGGAGGATTTCCTGTGGTTGAGGAGACACGAAGACTGGCGAAGTCTTCCCAGATTTGGAGAAAATGTATTAACTCAGCAGATATCTCTTGAGAGTGCCTACTATAGTAGGTGCTGGAGATTCAAGGTAAAGTTAATAACAGTCCTTCACTCTGAACAATCACTGTCTGCTTAAGATACTAATTTTGATACCATGCTTGGCATAGCCTGGACTGTTAAAGTGATGTCCATCCTTCATAAAGTTTTACACAGGGCATTATGAGGGAGTATTATTGCTACCGCTTACCATCCCCTTCCAGTGTGACAGTCAAAGTATTTAACAATCAGAACAAGCTTTAACCAGTCAGCATAAGGACGGGCAAACTATTTGTTCTCATTCTGCCCACCCATGGGGAACTCCCCTAATTTTCTCAAGGGATTTAAAGGCATGCAGTTTAGTTGGGCTGTCCTCTCAAAGAATAAGTAAAAGACAATGCATATGATTCGGGGTCAGTTTAGATGAAGAGACCTGATTTCAGACCTTGAACCTACCTACCAGTTTCCAGGGTTGGTTCTAAGCTGCCCGTCAGGCATGCACCAAATATTTAAGCTTCGTGTGGTGTTTTTTTTTCATCTTTAAACTGGAAATGATGTCATATGGAATGTGAATTTCTAAGCTCTGCTCCAGGTCCCCTGCTTTCCCTTAGAACTCTTCACTGTGTCCCCTGGTGGTGGTTACCAGCCTCTCCATATGGGCTGCTCTTCCTGGCCTTGAATATTGATAACTCACTCTTGCCTCCCTCTCCCATGTTTTCAGTTGCTCACTATAACCTATTTCTGGGATGAAAATGTCTGGTATAGCCCTCTTTTCTGGGCTGCTTGCTGTCTTATGTTTTTGTCTGCTGGTCATTAGGACCTAACGTTGTATAGATTACTCAGCTTAGCATTGTGGGTTTTACAATGGGAAGGGAAAGGGGTTCTACTTGCTCTGTCATTCTACTGAAATTACTGTGTAATCTTGGACAAATTTGCCTGAAACTTAGTCTCCTTTTTAGTAAAATAAGGATAGAATACTAACATTCTAAAGTTTTTTAAAAGACAGAAACATATCTTAGCTGTCATTTTGACCACCTAACCCGTGGGCACTCACAGATGGATGTTTCTGTTGTCATGACTTTTTAAGTTAAGAATTAATGTTGCATCACCAGTCCAGTCTGGGGAGTCATTGCATACTAGGTTCAATTTAATAAACTTTTATTTGAGCCTCCACTGTGTGTCAGACATGGTACTAAATGAGGGCAAACTGAGATGATACTAAGCTGACCAAGAAGAGACCCCTGTAACCATTGCAGCTAACACCCACCTGTTATATACCTGTCCTCTTTAGCATCTGGACTGAGTGCTGGCACGTAGTAGGCACTCAGTAAGTAGTGGTGAAGTGTCATAGCTGTGAAATGGATTGCCATCCCCATACATTTGCCTCTTGAAAATTAAAATTTGACCTCTTCCTTTTGAGTAGCTTGTTTGCATTTTCGTAGAACCCATTAGTGTTTACATATATTGTTAGAATTATAAATCAAAATGCTCATCAAGGCAGGTAGAACATCATAGACATGGAAAGGAATGCAAAAATGTATCGACCCAGGTTCTACCTTTGAGTAAAGCTATACTGGAAGTATCTCAGGAAGGTGTTTGATCTTAGGTTAAATTTTCAAGAGGGATGAACTATTGCCTTTGTAGTTATATCTGTTGCCCCACCCAACATTGCTTCTCACAAGTTATTTATTTTACTTACTTTACTGGCTGTTGTGAATACTGTGTGAGATAATTAGTGATTAAAATATCAGGAATAGACCAGTTTTATTGATTTCATGTTGACTTTTTTAAAAATAAAACTTTAAGGTTAAAAAAAAGTTCAACCCTGGCCAGGGCCGCTCAGTGGTTAGCATCAGCCCGTGCACCAAAGGGTTGCGGGTTCAGTCAAGGGCACGTACCTCGGTTGCAGGTCAGTACCCATCCCCGGTAAGGGCACGTACAGGAGGCAACCAATCTATGTGTTCTCTCACATCGATGTTTCTCTTTCTTCCCCCCTCCCCACTTCTTTCTACTCTCTAAAAATCAATGGAAAAAATATCCTCAGATGAGGATTAACAATAACAAAGTCTATTAAGTGATAGCAACCATTTCCTTAATTCCAAGTTATTCAGAGCATTTGACAACAAAGGATAGGATAGGAAATAAATACATAGTTTTAAAACATACATTGGCAAGTTCTACAACACTTTTATTTTTAATTTTTGTAAAAAATTATTTTAGTGAGAGAGAGAGAGAGAGAGAGGCGTTGATTTGCTGTTCCACTTAAATTATGCATACATTGGTTGATTCTTGTATGTGCCCTGATTGGGGATGTAACCTGCCACCTTGGCGTATTGGGATGACACTCTTACCAACTGAGCTACCCAGCCAGGGCCCTACAACACTTTTAAAATCACTTTAACTTCATTCAGTAAATCCAGTTTTTCATAGCTCATGTTCTTGTACTATGAAAAATGTACTGTATAAAGGATTTGCAGAATTAATAGCACACATGAAAATTAGGACAGAAACAACTGTGGTCTCGCCTTAGGAATGAATTATTTTTAGGTTTTAGAAAGAGCTTTAGTTGTAATTATTTTAATGTCAAAGCAAAAATTATAAAACAGTATTTTACAATCTCAGATGCCTCACAAGAAGCCATTTTATATCATCCCTACTCCTGTTTTCTCTGGTTGATAATTAAATTTTACTCCAGGTGACTCACAGTGGAGGTCACAACTTCCTATAATGGCAGTAATGCACATTAATAACTGTGTGGTCGCCAGTAACACAGCCCTTAATTAGAACCAGTAATCCAATAGGTTTAATAACGAAACAGGAGGCCCTGTTGAAGTTGTTCAGTTTCCACATGCAGACCTAGCACAGAGCCACTGCTGTACTTCGGCTACAAGAAGACAACAGTATATGGCTGAATGTGGCTCATGCTAAAATGCTCACTAAAACCAGTGTGTCCTTTTAATGTGGATTTTACACTTGGGGTTTTTCTTTTTTTAATTTATGGCATCCAGAAAGAATTTGTAAAATACTGAAATAGACAGTCTTAATTTTGCTTTTAGAAATATTCACTGGAAATCGGGTTCTGTCCTGTATTAAGATTCCACAAAAAGAGGAATTATTAGCCCTATGAGAACTGTGCTTTGCCCCTCCATGGATATTACATTTGATTGAAGTGGCCATTTTAAACCCAGGCAGTGGCCTTCTGGGCGTGGCCTGTCATGGCAGAATTGCCTAGAGTCAGGGCTTGGTTTCATCAGTAAGTTTCCATGAGGTGTGATGGTTTCTTGGGTCCCTTATTCCAGTTCTTTGGAGATAATCATTTTTTCATCTATCACTTGAAGATCTCCAGTTTGGATTGCAGTGGAGTGATGACAATGAAAACTTCTTCCTAAAAATAGTTTTTCCTTCTTTACTGCTAACTTGACATATGCCTTTTAAAGACTCTGATATGAGCAATGATGTGGATGCTGTAGGGTAGAAAGAATATCTGACCCCTAAGAACATGTCCTATTTCTGCTATAATGCTGCTTGAACAATCTTAAGAGGAGATTTAAATAAGTAGGTGTCTGGCACTATTAACAAAAGAATGTAATGGCTCTCAAGAATAATCTCAGCTTGGTTTTCTTTGCATTATACATTTTGCATCTTTTAATAACTGTAAGAGACACTGGTGATGTCTCTTTATATGTTTAAACATATATAGGAACATATCACTCAGGTGATTTTTTTTAAATTGAGATATAATTGACATGTAACATTGTATTAGTTTTAGGTGAACAACATAATGAGTTGAGATATATATATAGTGAAATCACCATATAAGTTTAGTTAATATTCATCACCACACATAGTTACAAATTTATTTTTCTTGTGATGAGAACTTATAAGTTCTCCTCTCTTAGCAACTTTCAAATATATAATACAGTAGTATTAGCTATAGTCACCATGCAATACAGTACATTACATCCCCAGGACTTATTTATTTTATAACTAGAGGCCCGGTGCACAAAATTCGTGCATGGGGGCGGGGTGTGTGTGTCCCTCAACCCAGCCTGCACCCTCTCCAATCTGGGACACCTCGACATGCACTCCTCTCACAATCCAGGACTGCTGGCTCCCAACCGCTTGCCTGCCTGATTGCCTCTAACTGCTTCTGCCTGCCAGCCTGATTACCCCCTAACCACTCCCCTGCCAGCCTGATTGATGCCTAACTGCTCTCCTACCGGCCTGATTGCCCCTAATTGCCCTCCCCTGCCAGCCTGGTCACCCCTAACTGCCCTCCCCTGCTGGCCTGGTTGCCCCTAACTGTCCTCCCCTGCAGGCCTGATCACCCCCAACTGCCCTCCCTTGCAGGCCTGGTCCCTCCCAACTACCCTCCCCTGCTGGCCTGATCACCACAACTGCCCTTTCCTGCTGGCCATCTTGTGGCAGCCATCTTGTGTCCACATGGGGGCAATCATTTTTGACCACATGGGGCGGCCTTCTTTGACCACATGAGGGCGGCCATCTTGTGTGTTGGAGTGATGGTCAATTTGCATATTACCTCTTTATTATATAGGATTATGTAGGATTGGAAGTTTTTTCCTTTTGACCACTCTTAAGATGATTTTGTCTCCCAAAGTTTCATGATACCATGCCAAGCATTAATGGAAGCCATTTTCTTCCAGGAGAAAGAGTCAGATATGTAAGACAAATTCCTATAAATGACAATAATAAAACAGCTGCTCAGAACTCAGGGCATCTTAATTAGCCCTCTGAACAACATGCTACTGTCATTGGATTTCACAGGCAATTTTACCAGGTTTTAAGATCAAACATTAAGATTGTGAAATGAAACATGTCATTGCTAGATAAAACAAGTGGTTTAAAAAGGCCTCACCAGGTTTACTGAACTTTTCTTTGAGAGAGTAAGTTTTGGATTGCATTTTCTCAGTATTATTAGTGGACCACATTAAGCATTTTAATTTAGTTGTAAATGTTGAAAACATATAACTACATTGGCAGTAAAAGTTCAACTTTAGATCTTGCGCACATTCATTTACTCAAATATTTATTTGAGATTTGAAATGGAAGGGAATTTGAGATGTGTGATAAAATTATTTGGACATTTAATGTACCTTACTGGTTTGATTTAAAACAGAAAACAGATGGTAGTATAGCTCAACTGTCCTATCCCCTCTGTATTTAGGGATACCCATTTCTAGGTACCCCTAAAAATGGGGAAAATATTCTCAGGTATTATCTAATTCATCTGTCGCTTTTTTGTGGTATTGTCACTAGATATATGGTTGGTTTTTCAGTTTTGATTTCTTCCTAGACCCTTAACTCTCCCCACCTCATGGTGAACATGGGATTCCCTTGTCCCTTTTGGGCTGTCAGGATGGAGACTTTCTGTCCTTGATAATGTACCAAGTGGTCAGCTTCAGTGTCGGTCCTGGGACTCTCAGGGGTTGGTGCTGGGCAGAGTGAAGATACCAGTAAAAGGATGTTTATGACAGTGCCATTTGTAATATTAAAAATTTGGGAACAACCTAAATGCTCACAAATAATTAATGTATTTATAATGTGCCCATTAAACCGTGTTATAATCATTACAGATCTTGTTTTCGAAGAATGTTTGAGGCTATGCAAAAAAAAATTCTCACAATAAAAGATTCAGTACTTACATATTTAACCTTATACCAATTTTGTTAAAAATTTTAGTTGTCTCTTCACCCACTCACATACGTATAGTTTTAAAACTCTTAAGAAAATTAATTTACCAATCGCATTATTTTTTAAAAAATGAACATTTCACAGAAGGAGAGAAATAATAGCAAAAATGTGAGTAAAATGTGAAACTGTTCCTAATCATTGGATTAAGGGTCGTTATTCGTGGTATGGCTCTATAATAGTTGGGTTTTTAAGTTAGCTTGAAGGTATATCACTCTTCTAAGACTTACATGTGTTTTAGAAGAGCAAGTGTGTTTTTTAAAATGTTATACCTTACTGACATGCCTACAAGTGTCCAAGTTTTCTAAAAGATTAAATTAGAAGTTTCACCTTTTCATTAAGGGATGGACATATACTACTAATTTCTTTAGTTCTGACTTTAAAGTTTGGTTTGGTAAGGGGAGGGGGGGTCCTGGATGGTGGTAGCTTGCATATCTTTATAATGCGTATCAGAAAATTCTGGTTTGTACATCTCTTTATTGTTGAATTTGTACCTGCTTTAGATCTTTCCTAAATGTCGATTCCTCATACTCTCAAACCTCCTATAATTTCTATCATTGTTTCTTTAGAGATCTTTCTTTCCTTCTTTTCCCTGTGCCAAGTCATCTGGTGTGTTTCTGCTGTTACTAGGTTGCTCATTGAGGAAGCAGAAGCCAGTGTTGGGCCTTCTGGGAGTATGTTTTGAGAAATTCTTACTTCTAGTGTCTTCCAGAATCTCATCTATAATATAAAAGCCCAGCAACCAAAGGGTGGATGACCAGAACAACCGGTCGACCAGTCGCTATGACGCTCACTGACCACCAGGGAGCAGATGCAGGAGCTGCCCCCTGGTGGTCAGTGCACTCCCACAGCGGGAATAGTAGCTCAGAGGGCGGGTCCACAGCCACTTGGCTGACCAGGATGAGCGGCGCTCCCACAGCACGCCCCAGTGCATGAATCCATGCACCAGGCCTCTAATATTCACCATACAACATAGCCCAAAGATGTCCCTTTTTAAAGCTGTTAGTGAGATTCAACAGAATTAAAGATGTTTTAGATGATAGACTTATGAGACTATTTTAATATTTTGGCTACCATTCTTTAAATAGTTGATCCATTAATACATTACACAAAGGAAAATGGTATGTTTTAATATTTTTTCTCCAAAATAATATATGTTCATAAAAAAAATGAAAAGCTATATATACAGTAGTTTAAAGAAGGTGCTAAGAATCAAAAGTAATCCCATTGTTAAAGAACCCCTCTCCACAGTTTGTCAATACTTAAAATATGTGTATTCAGTTAACCTTACCTGATTCATAAGGTCAACATAACACAGCATCAAAGTTACATGAGAGAAAGAGAGGGAGGGGGAGGGAGGGAGGAAAGGAGGGAGAGAGAAAGGGAGGAGAGAGAGAGAATGAGAATGAATGATTGATTGAGATATGAGAACCTAAGCAGTACAGGGTTCTGAAAGACAAGGACATGGTTCCATTTCTCTCTGAATACTGTGAATATTTAATGAGCACTAATGATGGTTCACACATCACCAATCCAAAGATAATAAAATAAATGCCTTTATATATAGTTCTTTGTAATAAGAAAAAATACCCCTACAAACTAAGAACTGGTCTTTTACTAACTATACCTTGTTGCTGTTTACTTTAGTCACAAAGGCTATTTCATATATATCTGGGTTTTTTTTAAATTGCATCACACACATGTGTGTAAAGATGTGTGCATATACCAGGCATATTGGAGTTATTGTGCTATTTTCATTTTAGACCCTGTTTACACACACAAACATATATATATTCATTTTGCTATTGTGTACTCTCTACTAAGAACCTTATTTTAGAACAGTCCACAGTGAGTAATGAAAACACCCTTGTGTTTCAGTTCCTGGCACTTTAGGAAAAATTAATTTACAACTGCTGTTCCCAGAACTTTTAGATCACAAATGATTTTAGTGCATCAACATAGCTTTGTGATCTGTTTCTTTCCAACTGCATTAGAAACCAGGAAAAACAACGGGTCAAAACCATTGTTATCATAAACTTCAGAGGCTCAATATAATTTGTTTTCCTGGAATTTTATGTTGAATATTATTAAAGTAACTTGATCATCAGTTTAGAGTTTATACTCATATTGTAATGTTACTCATAATGAAAATAAACTTGTTTCAGTAAAACAGAATGAGATTTGTGACAGGTCAAGGAAAAAGAAAGATAACTACTTGGCTCATGTAGCACAGAATTGTCCTCCAGCGTAGATGCAGCTGGCATCCTGGCTTTTTCTTTAACTGCCTCCCCTCCTAGAGCTGAGGGCACAAGGAGGAGGAATGTGATTTGGCACAAGCAGCCCTAGTTCCCTAGTTCAGTCTGACTGCCTGAAAGATCTTGGGCAAGTTGCTTTTCCTTTCTGACCTCAGTATTCTCAGTCATAAAGTGGGGGGATTAAGTAAGACAATGTATGTAAAATTCTTCCGCCAGTGCTTGGCCCAGATGGCATGGAACAAATATGGTTTCTTTCTTTCCTTTCCCTCGCCTTCTGTCCTCTTAGTGTTGAGTAGTTATTAGATATTCCTCCGTGCTCATTCTGTTGTCTGTGCCTTATGGCCACCATCTTTCCTTTTCTTTTCACAGTTTAACTCTTTAAATCAGTCAGTTCAACCACCATTTCTTGAGCATCTATTATGTGAAAGGCATTTTGTTAGAAAGTGTTAAGACGTGTAAATGAACTAGAGACCTGGTGGACGAAATTCTTGCATGGGTAGGATCCTTAAGCCTGACCAGTGATCAGGGCCAATGGGGGCCTTCTGGCTGCCGGCCAAGGCCTCCCTGCCCTGAGTGCCAGCTGCCGGCCGGGGCCTTCCTTCGTTCCGTGCCGCCCCCTGGTGGTCAGTGCACATCATAGTGAGCGATAGAACTCCCCGTCTCCCGGCTGAACTCCCATGGCGATACTTTGCGTATTAGCTTTTTATATATATAGGTAAGATGTGGTTCCTGTCCTTCACAAGATTATATTATACTAGAGGCCCGGTGCATGAAAATTCATGCACTGGAGAGGGGGTCCCTCAGCCCAGCCTGCCCCCTCTCTCAGTCCGGGAGCCCTCAGGGGCGGGGGAGGTGACCTGGCAATCAGGGGAAGGTGACGCCCCATCACAACTCTGATGCTGCCACTGCTGGCAGTGCAAGCCTCAGCCGGCCCTGGGCGGCTGGGCAGCCACCATCCAAGGCTTGCCTGTGCCTCGGAACAGGCCTGGGCGGCTGGGGGGCTGAGGGGACTGGGGGACTCCGAAGGCAGGTATGCACACCTGCCGCCCCGGCAGGGCTGAGTGGACTGAGCACCACCATCTTGTGGCTGTGGGCGCTGCTGTCTTTGAGGGCGTGGCAGTCAATTAGCATATTCCCTCCTTATTGGTTGTGGGCGTTGCCATCTTTGAGGGTGTAGCAGTCGATTAGCATATTCCCTTCTTATTGGCTGTGGGTGGGTCAATTAACATATTCCCTGTTTATTAGATAGGATACTAGAGGCCTGGTGCACGGATTTGTGCACCAGTGGGGTCCCTCAGCCTGGCCTATGGCAATTGAGCTGAAACTGGCTCTCCAACATCCCCCAAGGGGTCCTGGATTGTGAGAGGGTGGTTCTCAAGTGGCGCACCCCCGGAATCAGGCTTCCTCCTCTCTTGTTCTGGGTGCATCACCTGAGAACCTCAGCTGCCAAGTCTCGGCAGCTCCTGGGTTGAGTGTCTGCCCCCTAGTAATGCGCATCATAGCTACCAGTCAGATGGTCGAACGGTTGCTTATGCTTTCATATATATAGATGAGGAAAAGATGATAGATTAGCATATGGAAGGGAGGGAGGGAGAGAAGAGGAGAGAGAGAGAAGGGGGGGAGAGAGAGAGAGGAGATAATGAGTTTAGCTTGAAGTTATTGTGTGTTTTCATTAAGACCCTATTTAGATGGACAGTGGTATGTACTGTAATGTTTTTTACAGCACACTGTAAAATTAAATTGAGTATTCTATTCTGTATTCTGTTACAATCGAGCTATTATAGCGAAGGAAGAATGAAAAAGTGTGTGGTCCACAAGCTCCAGCTTTTCCAGGTGTGTCATTAGATGGGCTTCCTCAGAATTTTTTGTTATGTATCTTACAAAGATTTACAGAAAGCATTTTTTATTGAATTCATCATGTATTCATTCATATTAAAAGTGCCTTAACTTTGGAAACTTTAATTTCCAACTTATTACTATAGTTTTACTTTTCTGGATTTCTGCACCTTCTTTTCTGCCTCACCTGTCCCTGAGGGGAGCTGTCACCATTTTACAATATTTAATAAGGAACACCTTCTTGGTACCTACATATTCCGTTCATTACTATCTCTAGAGCTTGCTACCCATGTCTGCTGTTGTATACCAGCTGGGAAATTGTTCCCGGGACCCCATGTGCAGTTGGGGACATTGTCACCTGCACAAGAAATGCCTGACCCAGGAGGTGTTTGGGGCTGAAATCTATCTCACACTTAGTCACCAAGTCCTATGCCCAAGGGATTTCCTCCTCTCATAGAGGGTACCTTTAATGATCTACAAGAAAGGTGCCTTAAAGGCTAGCAGTGGTCCTGGTTTCTCCCTTAACATCATGTGGTCTCTTATGGTTAAAGTAGGATGTCTGGGACAGCAGAGGTCTCCGATTTGCAGGGCCAATTGGTTTCAGATTTAGTCAGTTCCTTGTTTTTTGACAGTGAATAAATATGTGGCTGTCCCCACCCCCATTTTTTCCTTGACATAAGGATCATAAAAAAATACGTACCATTCTGACATGTGATCCTAGGTTATCTGTGCTATTCCTTCCACCCAAAGTAGATGATGAAAGCTCATTCAAAGCCCCAAGAGTAAGGATGATGAGGGAAGACTTACAGTTTGCTCTGCTGTGTGCCCCAAGACTTAATTTATACTGTGAGAGTAACCATCAGTTCTTACCAAGTAAGTTAAAAGGAAAATAAATACTGTTGGAACTTTTCAAGTATATCTTGCTATTCAGACTTCTCAAAGATCAGTCCCAAAACATGAATGATCATTATCTCCCTTACAGCGAGTTTAGAAAAATTACTTCAGAATGCAGAAGTTGGAATATTGTCCTAATTTGTGTCCACTCTAAAGCAACTGCCATAAGCAATCTAAAGTGGTAGGGACCAACTGTGTAGCCATGATTTAAATTGTATCAGGCTACTGTTTCCCCTGGCAAGAGAAATGTTGGACTGTGGAGAGGCAACAACCCACATACATCCATATCTGTGCGGACACTGCGGGTAGCCACCAGCCATGTGTGGCTGTAGAGTGCGTGAAATGCAACAAGTCCAAATTGAGATGCACAGGCAGTGCAGAATCCACGCTGGATCTCAGGTACTTAGTAGAAAAAAAATGTTCAACATCTCATTATTATGTTTATATTGATTGTAAGTTGAAATGATAATATGTTGGATATATTGGGTTAAAATATTAAAATTAATTTCATGTTTCCTTTTACTCTTTAATGTGGTTACCACAAAATGTAAAATTACATGTGTGGGTCACATTTGTGGTTTGCATTCTATTTCTATTGGACAGCACTGGTCTAAGTATTTCAAGAAAAAAGGAGGGGTTGGAATGTGCCCATCATTTTTTTCATAGTCTATAACTCATAAAATACAATAATTTGTTCCCTTGTTGCTGGAGACCTGGGCTGTCTCCCCACTGTACTTAGGATGCGGAATATCATTAATTACATGGTCTTTCAATCCCATGGCTGTTCTGTAGTTTACTTAATATTTGGATTACTTAAAATATTTCTATATATTTTCAAGTGATCTTTGTACATCATCTTAATAATTTCCTTAGAAGAAATAGTTTTAAGCTGCTGCTCCAAATTGCCCTTCAAGTGTGACTAGCTTGCTGTTACCAAAGGTTGATGCCTCTTTTGCCATTTTCTTTGCAATGTGAGTTATCATCTTATCCAATTTGATATCATGTGTTATCTCTATCAGAAAAGGAAAAAACAACTAAACTTGACACTCTGACATGAGCTGGTTAGTGTAAAATAACAGAAAATGATGAAGGATAGCTTAATCTAACCCACATTGGACACAGATTTGAATTGATCTGTAGTCTTTGCAGAAATACGGCAGACTCCGTGACCACTCCACATTATCTTTTTAATGAATGTCTGGTCCTTTTTGCCAGCCATGAGGATCCTAATGAGTAAATAATTTAAAATACATGGAATACCTGGCAGATTAATCTTGTGGGAACCAATCCATAGATGTGCCCTAGAAGTGAAAGGAAACCAAAAACAGTTCACTTTACGTGGAGTTTTAGAAGCACATAATGAAGATCCTGGGGGAAAGAGTCCTTCTCGACTGGGAAGTTTTTAATTGGCATGGCTACCTGGGAGGCAGTTACATCAGCATTGCAAGGCCAATTAGCCAAGAGTTTACAAAAATCTCTTCTGTGCCTTCTGCACTTGAGAACAAATGGAAAGAAACCCGGAACACACCTTAGCTTCCCTTCTTTCATTTAGCAAGAGTAGGAACTGGTGCATGTCAAGAAATTGATCGTTGCTGTTGTCTCCAGAACATTAACATCTTTCACACACAACAATTTGAACAGTTCCCTGGGAGGTTGCTGCCCTGTAATTGTCATGTCCCAGGTTAGCTGCACGGTTGTAACAATAAGAGAGGCTCAGCCAGTTGATGAATTGCTTGCTCCTGGACATTTGTGCTGCCTTCTTCCTGCTACTCCATACCCTGAGTAGAGCTTGATGGTACTGCTAATCCTTATATCTTCTCATTTTTTCACTCAGTTGCTTTAAAATAAATATTTCTGAAAATACTTCCCCCTCTCCCCCCCAAATAATAGCTTATGCATACTCTTATCCCTCTTTCAGGCGATGGACGGGTCACATACCATTTCTCCAGAAACCGTTTTCTGTGTGTGTGTTTTTTCTTTTTTTCTGAGCTTAATGTGTATAAGCCATATTCTTTAGATTCTAGACATCTTTTTTTCTCTGCTGCCTGTGGGTGATAGATTTAAATCCTCATTACTTTGCTTTTTGTTATGTGATTAGCTGAAGGGCTTTGGCCTTTACTTTCTGCGATACCTTTTCTCCCCATTTCAGGATAAAGTATTAGGTATACATTTTAGCTTTTTTTGTTTGGCTCTATGACCATAGTTTTGGTTTTTCTCTCCTTGAATTGTCTACCCTGAGTGTCTACTTTTATTAGTATAAACTTAAAACTTGTGCTTTAAACTTAGCCTGAAATGGTGGCTAAAGGGATGAATTTTGGGTTTAAATGTTTTAGTTTCGTTTTCCTGAAGTGGATGGATTGTGTTGCATTATTTCCTTGGCCCAGCACACTCTTCAGGGCACAAGTCCAATCTTGGCTCTAGTAACGGACTCTTCCCATTTCAGCCAACAGTTTCCTTAACACACATTGTCCCTGGAAGTGGCTGCTCAGTGAACTTCAAGAGGAGCCGGACCGGGACTCCTTTTCACTGAGCACCTACGGGATCACCTTGTTTCCTTTCTGACCCCCTTTCTACTGCAGAGCAGTGGGTAGATGAGTCACTGTCCCCAGAGTCTCTCTTTCCTTTCTCTGTAGAACGGGACTGATCTCCTTTTCCAGGTTGTTGTGGGGCTTGGATGAGATACATGTGTGAAAGACTTCATAAAATATCAAATGTGACAATTCTTTAAAAGTTTATCATAAAAACTAAACACTCGTTAGAGCTTCTCCCCTGGTTCTTACTTAACTTGCCCACATGTTCATCGTACACTTGTTAGGCATACCAATTCGTCATTCGTTAATTCATTCGTTTACGCAAAAATATTTTGTAGAGGTCCTAAAGCATATTACTACATAGTCATCTTTATTTCTGCAAAAGCTCCTTATGTATTGTCTTGTTAGAGAAATGGAAATCTTCAGCTAGGTATATCGAGGATTCTTCATGGAAAAGGATGAAAGTATTTATGAAACTGCATGCTCAAAATTACCATCATTGCTCAAAATGGAATTTCAAGTGTCAGCATCTCATTATACATGGTATTAGAACAGGTGCTGTACCCCTCAAGTTTTCATTTGTTTTAAATGATACGCTTTATATCCCCGTTTTCCTTATAGTTCGCCATTCATGCTCAAGAGTTGCCTGGTTTCGTCTCTCTGAAAGATTTGTTGGTTTTAAAGAGACTGGTTTGTTATCATCTCCTAAATTTCCATTGCAGAGTCTCTCTGATTCTTCTGTGATTGAATATTACTGTGGTTTATGCCCAGTCAGTAGAAGGAAATTTAATTTGTCATTTACTGGACCTAAAAGTGCTTATTCCTGCCCATCCCCTGCCCCCTACTTCACTTGCCCTTCATCTCTGCCCAGTTGCCTCTGAGGTGCATGCTTTGGGAAGGCATGGAGTCTGGTCTAGGAAGTGAGCTGCAGCTTAAGGCCATTCCCTGCTTTCTTTCTGAGTTCAGGTGTTTGTGTGAGGAAACAAAGCAGGGCCTGGAGTAATTAGTGCGCCCAGGGAAGGCCTGGGTGTTAAGGGGGCAATTATCACCTTCCTCTGGACACAGTTTGGGAGAGACACTGGCCTGATGGGGCCCACCCAGGTAAAAGCAAAACAAATATTTTGGTAAGCTGATCTCTGAACAGTTAGGGGTCTTAACTTTTATTTAGGACTGAGTCTTTTATTTGATCCACCTTCTAAGAATAGATACCATGTTCCTTACAAGACAGTGGGAGTTAGTATTATTAGGATCCTAATATAGGTTATATATAATATATACTTAGCAAATAAGCACAGGAGAGATAATCATGTCATATGTCTACTTTTCACTCTCAACTCAAACTCAAACGACCTATCCTTCCCATCCCCACCACCCAGGGCCCGGGTCTCTAGGAACATTTAACTCACTTCCATCCAGGTTACCTTCTATTTGAAGCCCAGAGATGATACATTTGCTCTTTAAAGTAGGAAGCATTTTACACTTACCTGAAAAGAACTATATGTGTATGCATATATGTATGTATGTATGTATGTACATAAACTGTGTTGTGTAATGAAGCTCTTTGGTTACTTCCTTTGACACTGTGTCTTTAGTGATTTTCTAGAAGTACTAGGATTTTGGCTCCCTTTTGAGGATCCTGTTTTTGCAGGTTCTATAGGACCTTTGTAAGGACCTATAAATGCTGCATTTACGTTCAGGACCTGTTTCAGGTTGGCTGTGTATGCATGCAAGGTTAAGGTACAATGCCGGACATCCGGGGAGCCAAGGGTTGTGTCCTGCTGACTCAGCAGGATAGGTGCCGTAAGTATGAGGAGGCACCCTTGCAGGTAACAATACCCACTTCAGCTGCATCCCCGAGAGAACTAGAGGGAAGGAAGCTAGTCAGAAGCCTGATCCCTCTTCTCATTTTTTTTCATGTTTATTTTTATTGGGAGCATGGTCAATTCATATACAATTGTATAGAATTTATTGGACTGGTTTTGTCTCAGCTTATAACTTGAAATTAAAATAAATAGAATGCTGTGAGGTGTGGTGTGTTTTTTTAAGGTGTTTTCACTCAGTCATTCTGTCTACATAACCATTATTCTTATTGACATTAATCTTATTGATCATCCAGTCCAGTCCCCTTCTCAGAGCAGGGATCCCAACCTGTTACCCACCAACCCGTCATCTTTTAGTAAGTCCCAGATTTTTGGATTTTAAGGACCAGTGCACTAAACAAAAATAGTTACAGTTAGAGATCTCATCTAGAATCAAGATTTTATTTTGTCAGAAAGGACACACCGGAAACAACCATCATCTTTCATCACTATTTCATAAAAGGGCCACTTTAATAGCAAAAATGTAAAAAGTATATAATCTTAAATTAAAATTTTTGAAAAATGCACCACACTTACTTTCCTGCTTCCCACTAACAGACTGGTGGTGTTGTCCTCCCGGGTTAGTTTTGGGAGACATTTCTCTGCCGCAGCATGAATGGCCCCACCCCAGATGGTCACCTGGCTCCGCTTGGACACTACCAGGGGCAGCAAACGCCGCATCCTTCCTCAGAGGATGTGATTTCTAGATTTTTGTCAGTGGTGCTCACTCTCTTCTGAGAGAGCTCAGACTAGGTAAAGAGAGGTGTCCAGGACAGAGGTGTTCCATGTAGGAAGCACTCAATGAAAAGCAGGCCATCATCATTCATGTATTTATTCCTCTACTCCTTTCTTCTGAATTTTGACAATTTACTATTTGTCAGGCACTGTGCTGCGGCCTGAGGTGCAAAGAGGAAAGCAGTCCAAGGACTTTTTGCGGTACAGGGACGCAGACATGCAGGTAGTGCGGCGGTTGCTGGGTGTCGCACCTGGTTCAGTGGGGACACGCTGCCATGGGCACAGTGCAGAGGCAGGGCTCTGCCAGGGAAGGTCAGGAAAGGGTGCTGCTGGAGAGCTCGTTAAACCGAGGCTTGCAGAATGACACTGAATTTCCCAGGTGATGTAACAGCTTAAAGGTCAGGAAGTTAAGGTGGAACAGGGCAGACGCAGGGACTTGGATAAGGACGTCCCGGCAAGCTGGAGCTCTGTGAGTTTGCTGTGGCAGTAACATGGGGAGGCGGGGGGAGGGGAGAGGGGGGGACCTCAAACAGCAGAAATGGACCGTCTCAGTTCTGGGGGCTAGAAGTCCAAAACTAAGGTATCAGCAGAGCCATGCCCGCTCCGAAACTTAGAGGGGAGAGTCCTTCCTTCCTTGCCTGTTCCTGGCTTCTGGTGATGTGCCGGCAATCCTTAGTGTGCTGGCTTGCAGCTGTGACCCTCTACCTCAGTCATCACATGTCACGTCTCTGTCTGCGTCCATATATCTCTCCTGTAAGGACACCTGTCTACCTTGTATCAGGGTCTACTCAAATGACCGCATCTTAACTTGATTATGTCTGCAAAGACCCTGTTTTATAAGATCACGTTCACAGGACTGGGGCTTTTGGGGGACATGATCCCATAATGGTGGATGTTGGGAATGAAGGCCCAAGAGCATAAGTTATTTCAATGATGGAGATCATGTATTTTCCTCAGTGTAATCTAAGTCTGGTGTTTTGTTTGTTTGGTTTTGGTTTTGGTTTGGGGTTGTTGTTTTTTTCCTTCAGGGAACTTGAACTTGTTCCTAATCAGAACACTCAGATATTTTCATGTGAATAAGCCAAGGCTTTCTCTAAAATTTTACAGTTGATTTTTCCCCTCTTGAAACACATATGGAAGACTTACCGTTTTTCCTATTAAATATTATAGTGTTGGCTGTGGCCAAGTACTCATTCTAGCCTATTGAAATAATTGAAAAGTATTAATTTTGACGTCTTACATTCACCATCCCCCCTAGCTTTGGGACATGTATATATTGAATAAGTGTGCTATCAATGACCAGATTTATGTCCTTGTTTAAATGTTGAAAGTGCTGGCCAAAAGCAGAGCCTTGTGGCGCGTCACTCGAGGCTTTTTTCCGTGCTGACTGTGACCATTCTGACCAGCAGGCTTCAGCTCAGTCACTTGTTTACCAGTTGCCCCCACATCCAAACCAAATGTCTTCTTCCCAGACGGCCTCCAGGAGCAAGTGGTGGTTTGTACTTAACTCAGATCAAAATCTGTCATGCAGCATTCCCAAGCGGCCCTGTCTTCCCACCTGATGAGGTCATGTCAATAAGAAGTCCTTTTAGCCCTGACCTCCCTTCACAGTCCCTTCATTTGCATGGGAGAATCAGAACATCTGGAAAATGCAGTGAATTCTAGCTAGCTTGAGAGTGAGGCATATTACCTCCATTTTGGATATGGTAATTTTGCAAAACTGATACTGAAGTAACTTCCAGCATTTGGTTCTCTTTCATTCCGTTCTTACATCTATATATATATATATAAAAGCCCAGCAACCAAACTGTGGAACAACCGGCCGCTATGGTGCCCACTGCGGCCAACCAGCCCAATCCAGCCCCAATGGCGCCCCCGCAACTGCCAATGGCCCCTCCCCCCTCTGGCCCAGCCCCCTTACGGCTCACATGGGGTGGGCCGGCGGGACCCCACCGGTGCATGAATTTATGCACTGGGCCTCTAGTATAAAGATAATTCCCTTCTGATTTTCTTAAGTGTAAAGATTATAAATTTTTAGAGCTGCACTACTCTCTCTTTGGAGGGGTTGCTTATCTTTATCTACAGTGTCTAAGGACAGTCTTATTTGGAGGGAAACCAGTAGGAAACCAATGTGGGAGTCCTATTTACCCATTTCCATCAGATCCATTCCAAGAGCCGTGACCATTGTCACGAGTGACCCTTGCACAAAATAATCTAAGTTTAGAAACATCAACTGTGCTGGCAGGCTACCGTAGCGTTCCCTTGCTTATATCATCCAAGTGTGTTTTTTAACTAGTGATGCATTAATAGTATATCCCCAGAATTCTTAGAGCCGAAGTGACTAAAATAGATATTTTCGTTTCCAGTCTGTGCTTCAGACTGGCTTTTCAAGGTCGCGGGCAGTCAGGATTTATTACTTTAGAAAGGGATGGACTGACTACATTTGGAAATCAATACCCTGGTGCTGTGCTTTGGATCAAAGCCAAGTGAGTGTTCAGTCTAGGAAATGTCCAATTTGACTCCTGCCTTCTGTAGCTTGTGTTAGAATCAAGAGACCTTTCTTGGTAATTTGCGCACTCTTGTTTAATAGTTTCAGATAACTCTGTTTTGCTTCAGAGAGCATGTTTACTCTTACCCTCTGTCACGCTGTTCTTGTTTTGAATGAAGCCGTCATTTATGGTTTTCAGTGTGGGAGTTTAATGCATTCCGGTTCTACCAACTCTAACAGTCGTGTGTGTGTGTAAAAGATTTCCAGTTTTGATTTCTTTTAAAAGAAACAACAAATGTAGAGATACTTAAAAAACAATCTAGGAACAAAAAAACACTTCTAAGTCTTTTGTGTCTACCGCCCCCCCCCCAACCTTTTATAGTTTTCTTATTGGTGCTAATTTTTAATCCCATGTTAAACTCCTAAATGACCTTGGTTCCCTTGTGTGTTTTTATAACTAAATTGGTATAAAGTACAAGGCTATGTCAGTTTTCCAAGGCAAAATGTAATATTTCCCTTCTCCCCATCATAGCCAACCTCTCTTAATTCTCCACACCAAGCATTTTCAGGGGGGAAACTATAAAAAATGTGCTGACAAGTAACATAAAATAATAGGTCTAGCCCTGGCTGGCATTGCTCAATGGTTAGAGTGTCGGCCTGCACACTGAGGGTTCAACTCCTGGTCAAGGGCGTACCTGGGTTGCAGGTTCCATCCCAGTCTGGTCAGGGCTTGTGTGGGAGGCATCCGATTGATGTGTTTCTCTCTCTCCCCTCTCCCACCCCTCCACGCTCTTTGAAAATCAGTGGAGGAACATATTCTCGGGTGAGGATTAACAAAAGAAAAAAAAAGGTAGGCCTACCTTTTCTTAACATTTTGTAATAGGACCACATCCATATTAAGGTAAAGAGGTAGCTTAGTTTAGTGCTCTCAAGTGGTTAGAATCAGAAGGACCATTACATGGAGGGGCATGGCAGAAAGGATAACATTTATTAGTTATTGAATATCTATAATGTGTCCAGCACTCTGCCAGCCGCTTGACAATAATCTTGTGAGGTAGATGTTATTATGCCACTTTACAGAGAGGGTTACCGAGGCCAGACAACGATGCCAGCATCACAGAGCTGGTCATTGGCCAGATGAGCACTTGAGGATAGGTCTTAGGTTGCAAGTCTATCTTCTTTCCAATATAACATTGTCTCCCTTATGAGCAATAAAGTGAAGTGCTATATAAACATGAAGGTGAGGTTATCAAAGCAAAGAAAATATATTGCAGGTTTTTGTTGGGAGAGGAAGAGAACTTAAGAAATGTTCAATCATTGTCAGTTCATAAATTCAATTTAGAAATAAAAGACCACTTTCTATCATCAAATGGCCTTCATTATAAAAGTTAGACATTAGCCAGTGTTTGAGACTTTTAGGGATTCATTTCCGTGATAGGTAATCTACATTTTACTTGGAAACTTCTGGGTTCCGTTTTCAGTGTGTGTCATTTTCCTATGGCATATGAGTACTTAGGAGCCCTAATCTGGGTCTGGCCCTCTGGCTGCATCTGTAAGTGCTGCCGTACAGTGGCTTGTAGCAAAAATAGTGTCATAAGATGATGTAAATGACCCTTTGTGCAAGGTGCTCTTAAAAGACCATAAAATAGTGTGAAGCTACTTTACTTTGATTGCAGACCATAATAGACCTGATACTAAACTATAATAGCAAATCTGTGTAATAAATCAAGTGCTTTACAGGGTGCTTTTTATTTAGAAGGGAGGTATATGGTTTTCATATAATATGACAAAAACGCATCTTAGCCATTTTAATGGGGCAGTTTTCATGTACAGTCCATATGAATTATTCAGTTCAAGGCATATATGCAATCAACAGCATCAATTGTTAGTTTTGTGTAGCATTTATAATGGATTAGCTGTGCCACCCAGAAATGTCGAGAAGGCAGATTGGCAGGAATGGCTTCTAAATTTAGTCAGAAGAGGTTATTAATCCCAAAAACTGGGTGCAAACTACCAATTTTTTTTTGTGTTCTGAAAGGTTGTGTTTATCTTAAAATTTTAATGTTTTGAAAAATCAGATATGTGGACATATATATTTTCTCTAGAAAAACAGGCTATTTTGTCCCAAAGCTTCTGTAATCTATTCTTCATCAGCTCACCTGCTGTAGGGCCACCAGTCTAATGGGGGGTTAAACTACTTGACGATGGGCCGAGCTTCTGCTACGTCATCTCTCCCCTGCAAGCTCTAGGTCTGTGATTGCGGCTGAAACTCACTGTCCTTTCCAGGGCATCTCAGAAAAGTGAACCGTGGTGGTAGTACTTGTTCTCCATCTTCTCTACATTCACAGAGACAAGCCACCGGCTTTTCATGGCGCAGATACCATGGGTGGTTTTTCTCAGAAGTCAAGTTATGCCCTTATTATGGCTACTTTAAAGAAGCCCTGTGTCTTAAAAAAACTTTTTCTGTCCTTAGAATTTTTCCATTCGTCTTCTAGCTCTTCTTCATTTTAATTTCTTAAACTTGAGTGTCATTGCTTGAGTCAGAGATCAAAGAAATAACAATAACATAAAATGTGACATCTCTCTCTGCTAATTCTAGCCATAAGATTTTCATTAATCTTACTAAAATCTTGCTTTCGTCATATCATTCTGCAGTTGCAAAACCTCTGACACATTCCGTTCCCTGACTCCTTTTCTTGGAGCCCAAGTCCTCTAAGGGCCTTTTCAATCTCAGCTTGCACTGCCTCCCACACACAGGTGGCACTGGATTCTTCTGTTTACTAGTAGTATTGTCCTCCATAGCTCACCTGAATTTCTGCTTTCCCCAAAGTCTTTCTTGCTAAACTTGACCTTTATCCTATGTTTCTGCCCCCTTTCTTTGGCATTCACCATACAAGATCACAATATTCTTAGTTATTTTTTAATATTAAAAATGCCTTACATTCTCCCAAAGATTGTCCTGTATGGTGAAGGGCATACTGGAAATGTGCTATAAATATGTGTGGGTTGATTTCTTGGTCTGATCTCTTTCTTGACTATACTTGTGTTTCCTGTGTTTCTTTGACCTTCAGCGCCAGGTTTGGTTTTGACTTTTAGGGCTGTGGCAGCTTTTCCTGCCAGGCATTTTCCTCCTTCAAATCCTGGCTCCAGTTCCAGCTGCAGAAGATGTCACTTCCTATTCCATCCCAGGGACCAGGAATCACTGATTCACAGACACACCCAGCTATTCAACACAAGTGGGATGGGCAGTTATCAAATGGGAGAGTTAAGCCAAAACTACTGGAATGAAAAGTGGAATATATTTAATACTTAGTCTTCTAGAAACATTGAAAATCTCCAGGCTCAAAAAGATAAAGCTTTAGAAAATCTTTTTGGTATTGATTGCCTAATTTTAAAATTTACATGTCTTGTATCTTATCTTCAAATGCTTTCCACTTCCTATTCTAATTAAAGTAAATGTATCCAGCAGAATTACTCAAGGTAGTGAGGTTTCAGAATACAAGGATAAATGACTTTTCTACTTTTTCATTATTTTTATTTCTATCAGCAAAATAAATATACATAATTTATACTTTCTTTCCTTCCCCAATTCAACCACTCTTAGAAGAGCTAAGGCAAATTTTAGGAGATCCCCTTTTCCTGGGAGGCATTTAAAAAATAAAGCAGCAGAGAAAGCAAGTTAGAAAGTTACATAGACAGTATCATTTTTGTGTGAGTGTATATGTATATGTGTTGTTGTTTTTTTTTTCTTTTCCCCCAACAAGTCTAAAATTACAAGAAGAGTTTTGGCTTTGAGTCCCCAAATCCATTCCTACCAAATAGATACATGAGTTACTCCTTTTAAGCTTTAAAGGCATTTGTGCTGCCGCCTCCCTGATAATGTTTATATGTTCTGTTGGTGGGTTTCCTATTCCAAATAGAATAGTTGTCTACCCAGAAAGTCAGGTGACTCCTTTCTGAATTATCACCATCTGTCTGGGAGACTGTAGCAGCTTGAGTCTGCCCTCATCCCTTCACTGGTTTGGAGCTGTGCAGATTCAAGATGGGAATTACTTTGAATCTTTGG
Source organism: Cnephaeus nilssonii (assembly GCF_951640355.1). NCBI lineage: Eukaryota > Metazoa > Chordata > Mammalia > Chiroptera > Vespertilionidae > Cnephaeus > Cnephaeus nilssonii. The sequence continues at coordinate 54,842,003 of NC_137081.1, forward strand.
ACCGATCTGTGTTTGGTGACCAAAGTTTCTACAGATGTCAGTCAACATTTTGGCCAAAGTGGACTTCCTACCTCCCATCTTTGCTGCTTTAGTAGGTCCATATTCACTCAGTTTCACATCTACATAGTAGGAGTCATACTGTACCTACTCCAAGGACTGTTGTGAAGCTTTAAATAGAGGACCTAAGTCGCTTAGAACAGTGCTTGGCATCAAATAAAAGCTGTATAAATGTAAGCTGTTGCTCTTACTATTCCCCTGAATTAACTCACTAGATCATGCATGGCTTTCCAGTGTTGATGCTCATCTGAGAACCACACGCTCAGAAGTTTTGTGTGTGTGTTTTTCTCCCCCATCTCTCTTTCTTGTGTTGTCATTTTAACGGGCACAGCATCTCTCACAGGATGCGTGAGTTCCTCTGTGTCCTTCAGAGACAGTTCAGCTATTAAAACAAACAAAACCATGAGCAGTATCCTACCCTCTTTCAGTCTTAAAATCTTTTTTTTTGTTTTACATTATAAGTATCTACTTCTTACTGTTGTTTCCTACACACTTAGGCTTTTTCAGGTTTAATAATGTTCCTACAATATTCTAAAACTAACAAATACTGCAGCTGAGTCCATGGTGCCTTAAATGAATTTACCACTGGAATGACCAATATTAAAATAACTTATCAACCATTATCGCCATCTGTCGGCGGTAGGTGGAGTAGACACCACTCTGAAGAGCCTTGGCTTGTAACTGGGAATGTTCAAAAGCTGCAAGTTCCCTGGTAGAGGAATGAATGTGTGTATGTGTACGCATGCCAGTGCACACACATGTGTGATCACATTGGACAAAATCTATAACGATTTGCATCAATATGTTTAAATATTCATATCCAGGACGTCAAGTGATTTTAATGTTTCAACCTACTTTTCTGTGTCTTCTAATTACAATAAGTATGCATTTCTTTTGTAATTAAAGTACATTAACAAGAAGGTAGAATTTAGGAGGAACTAAATGATGGGGTAGCAGAGAAAATTAAGCTTTATTTACTAAATGCAAACTAAAATATACTTAGATTTTATATTATAGCAGATGAAAGAAGAGCTATAAATGGAAATGGTAGGGGGAGGATGACTTAAGTTCTGGTGCAAACAAAAGAAATTTTGGTAGATTCATAGCAAAAGGTTTTATCAGCCAACTTTACTTGGGCCAGTAGGTTTAAATGTGAGTTTTTACTTGTTATCCTCTCCCTTTGAAATTCTAATTATTGTAGTATTCTCTTAGTTACTCTTTATCCTTTTACTGTCAGAGCTTTCTCTGGAGTGGATTATCTACTCTTAGCAAAGAATAGTAGTATATTCAGGTAGTCAGGGCTGTGGTCTGAGCCTTGTTACTTTGAAGCTGGATAAAGCCCAAAGAATCTTTATATTCACATTTTCCCCATAAAATTCTACAGCTTGCTTTCTTGGGTACACATCTCCTTGGTGTTCTGAGAGTGTGAATTCTTACAGCAAAAGGCCTGTTTCTCCAAATACATTGTATGTCCCCGTTACCTAATGTCTTTTGCTTGTTTGTTTTTGTTTTTTTTTACAAATTAAGCTGAAAAGAGGAACGGGAGTGAGGGGTGGGGGTGTGAAAATCCGGTTGCTTTATGAGTTTTTATCCAGGTATCGGCTACTCTTACAGGCTATGATGATCAGCAGTAGAATTAGACTAACTGCTAGCCATCTGTCATGTTCTCCTCCCCTCCCCATCCCTTGTCCCACCGTATTAAGTCTTACTGCACTAAAATTGGTAGGGGGAAACGGTGGCCTCTCTGAACCCTGCCACCTCTTCTCCGTTCCTTGAGGTGCCATTTGATAGACAGTTCTTCTCTGTATTCTAGCTCCTTTCTCATATCATCAGAACTGCTTGTTCTGTCCCCATAGCCTGGTGACAGCATCTCCCACTGAGTCAGAGTCTGAGTGATGGAAAGTTTTAAGTCTTCCAGGTATTTTAAGGAGAACCTGTTGTGCTGTGAGTGGTATAACTGAGTGGATGGCCCCCCAAAAAAGCAAGAGATTTTTAGGAGAGGGAACCCCTGCACACCCCTTGGTAACTGCAGATAAGCATCCTCCTGATCCATCAGATTGCAGGGAGGCCAGTATGCAAAAGTTCCTCAGAGTGAAAACTGTCTTCTGACTTTCTGGGTAGTCATGGTCTTTCAGTCTTAAACCACAGATCGTGATGAAAACCACAGTAGAAAGTAAAACTGATACATTTCTGAATTTCTATGCTCTACACACACACACACACACACACACACACACACACACACTTATCCATCTTTCAACCATCTACTACATGTCTATTTCTCGTGTTTAAAACAAAAACAACTTGGGGAAAAAATCTATTCCAATACTGCAATGGAAGAAATCTTCCATTTTGTTCCTCTCCTTTCATACTCTGTGTGTATAAAGAAAACGTTGTTTCTCAAAATTACTTTATTGATAAGTTACAGTGAGAACTTAAACACGATTCATTTTTTAGTTTTGTGGCTATAGACAAGATCCAAGATTCAAAACATTTATGAGCATTTGTTTTCCTGTTTGCAAAAATAGGAGTAACAGAAACTACCTCATAAGATTGCTGTGAACTTCATTAAGTAAGATCATAATTACACTGTGCCTACAACTTGGAACTGAGTAAATATAATCCTCTTTCTGGTTTTCCTATAAAATGGCCAACTAAGTGGTTGAGGAGATACGGGATGGTTTCATAGAAAGACAGTGTTTGAACTGGTTCTTCAAATTTAAGCATGGGTGGGATGAGGGACATGTGTAAGGTAAATGAATGCAGCAGACAGGGTTGGAAGGACTAGAGGCTGGGGGCGAGGAAAACTAGCTTGTGCTCCTTGCAGAGATCTAGGCTCAGTGAAGGGAAGGAGCTAATATTAGGCATATGTCGGAGACAAAACCCAGAAGGGTTGTTGACTGCCTGGATTCAGGAATGTCTGAGTAGATGATGTCTCGCCATCAAATGAAAAAAAGGGGGAGATAAGAAAAGATGTTTGGGGTTCTTTGGGATGGGATTTAGAAAACAGTGGGCACGAGGTGATATTTAACTGGATATTTAATTATCTTAATAAAGTATTCAGATATTTAAGTTAAAAGAGGAAGAGACAAAAACTGAAACTTTGATGGGACTTTTTTCTTTTTGTAAATATGGAACGCTTCACGAATTTGCCTGTCATCCTTGCGCAGGGGCCATGCTAACCTTACCTGTATCCTTCCAGTTTTAGTATATGTGCTGCTGAAGGGAGCACACACTTTGATGGGATTTGAGAAAAATCGGAGGAGGGGTGGTGGTTAGTAAGGAAAAATGGACATATTCCACATAGATGTGTTCATTACAACCTTGTAGTTGTATGAATTTCCTAGGATTGGGAAGGGCTGCGGACTGGAATACTAAACGTGATGAAAGTATTTGGTTAAGGAAGGAGAGGAGGAAGCTGAATGAACCAAGAACCACTGAAAGAAGGCCCAGAGGTGGGTGAGGTCCAAGGAGAGGGCAGAGGCAGAGAGAGGTACTGGTCACTTAGATGTGGAAATGAAGAGTAATGTCAAATGTAGCAAAGAGATCAGAGAACCCAAACCAGAAGGGAGTGGCATGGATTGAGCATCAGTGCTCCCAAGGGTCCTTTCTCTTCTCCTGCTTCCCACATTCCCTTTCTCCATGTCTTCATCTTTTCCATCGTTAGTGGGGAGAGCAGAACCAGGAGAGAGAAGGCCAGCCTCTGACCTTCTCTAAATTTCTTTTTATTTTCTGTTTGGTTTACAAAAGACCATGAACTCTGCAACCCCAAGCAAAGCCTCTTAATCTCTGTGATTCTCAAACCCCTTATCCTAAATTGGAGTTATACCAACGTTCTTCCTTACTTCTGGAAAGGTAGAAGGCAGGGACGCAATCTGAGAACATTTTAGCTAAAACTTGTACAAGTGGCAGAGTTTGGGTAAATATTAAGCATGTAAGTAACCTAGGGAGATAAATGATTGCTAAAAGGTGGTCTTTAAATCATGTGTTTTTTTCTGGTTTGCAGATTTTTTAAATTATTTTTTTGTAAGCTCAGTGACCTGTGTTAAGGTTGCTATAAATACTCAGAATCTCTATGGGGAATTAAAGGTATTTGTGCAGCATTATGCCCCTTGGATGTAATTGTCATTTGAACCTTAAATTACCTTTACTTTCATGCCTACTTAGTAATCATTTGATTACATGATTACACAGAGTGAAATTTAACTGAGGGAGAGAGGTGGCTCAAGCCACTTGTTTTGTCTAGATAAATGAATTTCAGCTTCTTCAGTGTATGAACTAGAAACCTACAATACTCAAAATGATTTAAAATGCTTTACACAGATACTTTTTATTTTCTAAAACTTTTAGGACTCTTTTTAATCCTCAAAATCAATCATGAGAAAGCAATATTAGAGAAAATGTGAAACTCTTAAAATATATATATAAAGAGAAGTAAAATTTTGGAATTTACCCTGTATAAATGAGGAAGTGAGTCTCAGATACATGAAGTAAATTATGTACGTTACCCGAAGTCCCAATAACTTTTAAGAACTATTTTTAAAGCTTTCTTTTCTCAGTTTCTAGAAGACAAACCTAGGTAGCAATGTTTTACATTGTGGTCTGGTCACTGTGAAAGGGTGGGGAATTAGTACATACATCTCAACAATACTGCCATTTCATTTTCAATAGCAGTGGACTAGATTTTAATGTTCTGAATTTTGTCCTTCTTTCCCCCAACTTCCATTGTACAGTTAGGAAGTTGAACACATTCTCATAAAATCCTTATACAATTAATGCTTAATTTCTCATCCATTGTTTTCTATTCTTGATTGTCCATTTCTTGCATACATACAATGCACGTTAGCGATATATTATTATTACTGAGTTAAAGAAGTGTGAATAAACTATTTATGAATAGCTATCAAAATCTTAGGTATAAAAAGAGCTGTGTTAAATTCATCAAATGTGTTAAACACATGCAAATGTACCTTTCTGTGATGATCTAGAGCTGTGTAGTGCTGTTTGCAAAACCGAAAGGAATGGGTACAGTGCAGGCATTTCCCCCTCATGATCAGTTTTAAAGGCTGTGTGGATCATAGTATTTTCCTTTAATAATTCTGTAGCCTTGCATTGGGTTTTGTGTTTGACCACCGACATAGTGTCACTAGAACAATTTGTATGTATGTTTGTTCATTTGTTTTATTTATTTTAGAGAAGGTGGGGTGGGGGGAGAAAGAGAGAGAAAACATCCATGTGAGCCCTAGCCGGTTTTGCTCAGTAGTTAGAATGTCAGCCCGCAGATTGAAATGCCCTGGTTTCGCTTCTGGTCAAGGGCATCTACCTGGGTTGCAGGCTCAATCCCAGGCCCCAGTTGGGGTGCAGGTGGGAGGCAACCAATGGATGTGTCTCTCTCACATCAATGTGAGTGTCTCTCTCTTCCCACCTCCCTTCCATTTTCTCTAAAAATTAAATGGAAAAAATATCCTCAGGTGATGATTAACAAAATATAAAAATCATCCACGTGATGCGAGAGAAACATCGATTGGTTGCTCCCTATTGGCACCATGACCGGAGCTTAAACCTCCAACCCGGGTATGTACCCTGACCAGGAATCAAACCCACAACTTTTCGGTGTATGGGATGACACTCCAACCAGCTGAGCCACCTAGCCAGGACAGAAATTATTTTTTATAGAGCTCACATTCTACTTTTTTTAAAAATCTCAGGATTGTTAGGTAAGTACCTCACTCCTCAAAGCTAAACATCAAACTATAATCCAAATATTCCAATGGGAGGACTAGCCGATCCCTTTTTTAACTTCAGTTTTGAGTTTAGGATTCTCATTTCCTGTCCCCTAGTAAAGAACTATTTGTACTTTAAAATTTGCAGATGTTTAAAAAGTATGTGTGTTCTCTGGACTTTAATAAGCGTTCCTTGATTATAACCTCTTCTCCCCTTTTTGTCTTTTAGATATGGGAAAATAGTTTCCACGAAGGCAATTTTGGATAAGACAACGAACAAATGCAAAGGTGTGTTTCCTTGGCTGATGATTTGCTCAACCGTAGCTTTAGGAAAATGATGGATTTGTAAACCTGATCTTTGGTTTCAGAAATACCTCCATTTTATTAAAAACCAAATCTTACATGTCACCCAGTTTCCGTCTTGCACAATGTCAGCATATTGCTTACGTTTGTCCCTGGTCGAGTTTTGGCTGGAAACCCAGCAGCAGCTAGCAGTTTGCCAGAATCCCAGATTTGACGCCAGTGGAGTTAACTTGCAAAATACTGGTTGGCATTTAGCCCCTGCTCTTAAAGGAGCGTGGAGTTAGAAAATAGCTTTCTTTTGCTGAGCCTGAGGAGATTAGAGCCGCTCACTGAAGCCCACTGGACTGGACTAAAGAACTGAAAAGATTACATATTGTGCAAATTGGCTCCATTAATTAGAATAGAGTAGTTTTAAGCAGTACTTAATTACATGTTTCAATACTCCCAATTGTTCTCTGCTGAATGCCTGTTGACAATATTGGCAGCGGGGAGGAGAAAACCATTTTCAACTGACCAAACTGTAATAAGGAGGGGAGGTCATACGCCCCTTTGAAATATGCTGCTGCATTAATTTGATGCACTGACCTTCAGTTTTCTGTGTAATTAGGATGAGCTCATCCAGCCTCATGAGCTGGAAGAGGCGTCTACAGTAGGCAGCCCTGATGTTCCGTGGTTCTGACTTTTAATGATCCAGCATCTTAACAATAGGCATGTGATTTCTAGGAAAGGGGAAGAATGGAGTCAGCTGACTTTGAGTCTAACTACTGACCCCATGAATGAAATCAGGTTGACAGGAATAGGCAGAGAAGGCAAATCTTCTCGTTAATTAGACCCCAGCTTTTCAAGTAGTGGTGACTGCTGTGGCTTAGCACAATTTGAAAAAGGCAAAGAATGTAAATGAACCCTATGGTAGGGCCTGGCCTTAGAAGCCAGCCATTTCCTTTAATCTAGGCTTGAAGTGGTTCATTGTATTTCTGTCTCTTCTTCAAAGCTCCTAAATTTAAAGGAGCTATTGTTGCAAGTATCTAAGCCCATGTTTAATCAACATGGCCCATTAAGGCAGTTTTGCTCTAGGACAGTGAATAGAGCTGCTTTAAGTAGAGTGGTACTCAATACGTTTTTTTAATGAACTAAACAAAGAGAGTTAAATTCTAGATTGAAATGTTTACATTGAATTGCCAAAATTAGTCTTATTTAACATATTTGTCAATGACTTGGGAGAGCAAGGGACACAGAAAAAAATCTTTGCATTTTATAAAGAAAAATGGACTGTTGCATGTAAAACAGGAAGCTGATCTCAAAAATGAGTTTCAAACCAAGAGAAAAATCATAGTAGACAAGTGGTTTTAGAGATTTTTATAGCCTTACCCTACCTTTTCACCCGAAGAAAGGAAAGAGGGAAGGAGGGAGGGAGGGAGGAAGGGAGGGAGGGAGGGAGGGAGGGAGGAAGGAAGGAAGGAAGGAAGGAAGGAAGGAAGGAAGGAAGGAAGGAAGGAAGGAGTCTTACAGTGTGTTAAAAGCAGAGCTGCCCTAGATAAGTGAGGGACAGGACCCAGAGGCCTCCCTGGTTGAATTCTCCAGGACAGCCCTACACTGAAGACTACTATGTACACTCTTCTCCAATGAGACCCTCTTCCATAGAAACCAAAATTCCCCAAAATGCTCAACACAGTCTGGAAAAGGTATGACTAAAAAAATACTAATGCTAAATCTAACATATTGTCATAATACAAATCCATAACAATTGGAAAGACAAGTAGAGAGATTTGATGGGCTTTGAAATAAGGGTAGGAATAATTCAGAGCTGATTTCTTATACAGCATGTATTGAAACCTTTAAGATTCTGCCTGGGGGGTAGGGGAGCATGGTGAAGGGATGTGATAGAAACTGTTCAGGACTCTGTCTCACACAGGCTTCACGAATAGATGTCAACAGGTACCTGGTGGGTTTGTGGGTCAGTGAGAGAGTAAGCCAGAGGAGAGAGAGAAAGCCAGAATTCATGTCCCGGGCAGGATGGCTTAGGACAGCATGAGATTTTGTCATGCTACTCAGAACAGCTTGCAGTTTGAAACTTATGAATTGCTTATTTCTGGAATTTTACATTTAATGTTTTTGGACCATGGTTGACCATGTTTAACGAAACACGCAAATAAAGCAAAAGTGCAGATAAAGGGGGCCTACTATATATATATGGCACATTCAGGATCCTCCTTAAAAAACTTCCAAAGGATTGATTAGGACACTGATTGATTATTAATGCTTACAGAGATGCATATAAGATCAGAATACACACACACACACACACACACACTCATACGTAGAAATGGGTCATACCAAAGGAAAAATAGGGCTAAGAGCAGGAAACATACAGTTACTACAAAAATGGCCTTGAGTTTCCTAGATGCCAAAGCAAAAATAGAAAACAGCTATTCCCATGGTGCAGTCAGTGAAACCCGTAGAACCTGTGTAAATCAAAGTTATATGCCTTTAGTTTACTTGACCGTAACATAAGAGAAAATGAAAAGCATTAGGTTATTTTTAGGTTTATTATATTTATTTTCAGCTCATATTTATGAAACAATTGGAATGTGACTGGAAAAAAAACAACAAAAAAAGGATGTAAACAATTAAATAAAATGCAACCACTATAGGTTTTCCTAATAAGAAAATAACAGCCCTAACTGGTTTGGCTCAGTGGATAGAGCGTCGGCCTGCGGACTCAAGGGTCCCAGGTTCGATTCTGGTCAAGGGCATGTACCTTGGTTGCGGGCACATACCCAGTGCGGGGTGTGCAGGAGGCAAATGATGGATGTTTCTAACTATCCCTTCCTCTCCCTTCCTCTCAGTAAGAAGTCAATGAAATATATTTATAAATAAATAAATAAATTAAAATAACAGGTAAAGGAATACTAATAGTAGCTGAGAGGATAATAACTTTAACTGCAATAACATCAATATTGAGATCTTCCATTTATCATAATTTAATGACACCAGCAAAATTGGGGGTGGGGGGGTTTAAACATCCATCAGCAGGAGTTACATCATTTCAGTGGAGTGGAGTGTTCATTTATGACCTGCTTACATTGTGTTTGGGAATAAAATATGTGTACAAGTTAGAGAGAGAGGGTGTGTATCTCCCAAGATAGTTACACTAACAGCAGATTTCTAGAAAACACCCAAAATACGTTTAACCTGATTACTAATTGGGCAGTTGAGGAACGTTCTCTGCTGTTACCAGGATCAGCCTCTTTTTATTCCCAACCTGGCTGTTTTGCCACTTCTAAGTCAAATTAAAACCTTATTTCAGTCCCATTCCAAGTAATAGAAAGATACTGCTGCTTGTTTTAGCTTTAACACTCATCTCTCCTAAAATATTTATTTCTATAACAGATAGTCTACTTCATTTCATTACAACTTACTTGGTTACTAGGCAATATTTTTGGTACTAATATTGCACACTGGTCTTCGAACTATTTCCGAACCTTCTGTTTGGTCTTGTATATACACTGAGTGGCCAGATTATTATGATCTCTGAACACATAATAATCTGGCCACTCAGTGTATGTCCTATATAATAAAAGGCTAATATGCAAATTGTCCCCTCGACCAGGAGTTCGACCAGCAGGTAGGCCGGCCAACCGCCCATGTCCCCTCCCCCTGGCCAGGCTGGCCGGACCCCACCCATGCACAAATTCATGCACTGGGCCTCTAATACACACACACACACACACACACACACACACACACACACACACTGGGTGGCCAGATTATTATGCATTCAGAGATCATAATAATCTGGCCAGTGTGTGTGTGTGTGTGTGTGTGTGTGTGTGTGTGTGTGTGTGTGTGTGTGTATCTGTTATAATATCTATAAGTAAATTATAGGACTGGCCCCTCTTCTATGCAACATCCAAACAGTGCTTTTCTTTTACAAAAATATTCTTATTTAAAATTAATTTAAGCCCTGACCAGGTAGCTCAGTTAATTAGAGCATCATCCCAATATGCCAAGGTTTTGGATTCAATCCCCAGTCAGGACACACATAAGAATCAATCAATGAAGGCATAAATAAGTGGAATAAATCAAGGTTTCTCTCTACTCCTCTCTCTTTCTCTCTCTCTAAAATAAAATTGATTTAATAATAGGTTTGAGTTTCTAGAAAATCTCTGTTGGTATATTTTCCTGGTACCCTGATCTTTTAAACAGTATGTTAAATATAATTTAACCTTTACTCAATAACTTGAGTTGCCACAGTGAAAAATCATTGATTGCCTATTTTAATACAGTGATGCTCTTGGGATTGGTTGAATCAGGAAAGATGGCTCTTAAGCAGCGTAAATCCTGTTTTTGTATAGTTTTCCTTTTTTATTGCTTTTTACTAAATTTCACTGATAAATACCATCCATGTGTTTACTTTATAGTAGTCCCACCCTCAACCCAACTCCTTTTTTCTCTAATTTCCTGGTTTGGATTTGTTGTGGCCAGGGAAAATAACTGACCAGCTTGTTAAAAATGTTTATAAAGCTTTGGATAAATGAGCTTTGAACCAGGGCCTTTCTTAGGAGAGTATTTGATTATATATTTATTTTGTTCTTAGACTTTAGGACATGAACCACGTAAACAGCTAATTTGGGGTATCTAGAGGCAGGTTTTCCTCCCTTTGTTTTGAAGGGAGATCATGATGAGCTGTATTTTAGGTAAACAAGTAATGATATTTTTAACCAGGTTCTAAAAATTAGATTATTTTATATTTGGGTGTTTAAGGGTTGTACTCAATTCTTTGAAAAATAAAGTTTAGTCTACAGAATAAACACCATTTTATTTCGGTCCTCTGTAAGGTCCGTAGATGGCTTCATCTTTCTTACCAAATCATTGAAAATGCTATTTCTCTGAAGTTGATTTTTTTTTTTCTTTCTGTTAACTTTGGTTGGTAACTTAGATGTCATTTTTGTCAGTAAATATAGGACACCTGAAAAACAGATCTGGAAAGGAGAAAAGCTGGGTCTTTACTTTGAAGGGAAACTTACCTGACCGTGGTAGACACCAGGGAAGGCCACCCGAGGAGGATGCCTGCTGCCTTGCCGCTCTTGAGACGCGTCAGGTCGTCATGGTTTTCATTTTTTGTTGCCTGCACCAGAAACCAAATGGAGTCATTCTTTCCCTCTTCACATAATCAAACAATAATGGCTTAAACACGAAGTATGTTTTGCATTTCAGGTTACGGTTTTGTTGACTTTGACAGTCCTGCCGCTGCTCAGAAAGCTGTGTCCGCCCTGAAGGCTAGTGGGGTTCAAGCTCAAATGGCAAAGGTGAGTTGAGAGCCAGCGATCCCTTCTCTGGTCCCTGACTTTGGTTCTGAAGCTGACAGATTGTTTTCCTAGGACCATTCACATTTCTCCCCTCCATCCCAGCCAGCCACGGTTACTTCTGGACGCGTGTCCCATAACTCCACACCCTCAAGAGTAGTTTTATGCAGTATAAGCGGTAGTTGCTGTTTTGAATTTGTACAAAAGTCAGACATTTTTAGACATTGGTTATTTATGAGATATAAATCTACTCTTATCTACATGACTAAGATTGTTGAAGTGATATGTATGCCCTCATCTTTCTCGCCTGCGTGTAAGCTTAGGTTATATCATACCTGGCACCTATAGTGCACTTATTAAGTCATTCACATAATTATGTATTTTCCCCCATTTGTGGTCCTGGAATTGATTTGGAAAATGTTTTCAAGCCTGAAACTCAGCAGTTTGATATTTTGTACATTCTTTTCAAAAGGTCAGTAATTTTACTAGTATATTATCTGGCTTCTTGAAGTACAGAGGAAAGGAGTTGTGTGCTGTCCTGTGCTACTGCTGAGTAGTAGCCTGTGATCATTCCCCAAGGAGCAGTCAGATTTCCATAAGGAAAGAGGATTTATGCAGTTCAGGGACTCTGGTAAAGAGATAAGTTACCTGAGAAGAACATAGGTATTGAAGGACATATCTACAGCTACCAGGCTAGAGCATTACATGGACTAAAGGCAGCAACATAAATAAAGATTTTAGGAATTAGTGAAAGGTGTCACCTTTCTAAAGTATGCCTTGAATACTTAATGTTTGTAAAATTTGGGATTGAGTTGGACTTACTTTGTGTTTTCTTGAACTCAGAGTAGGTAAACAGAAACTGTAAATAGTAAGCATCAGGATTTTCAGATTATTTGTTTATAACATAGAGCAGTTTCCTGTGACATTGTTGAAAGATGGGGATTATGAGGTTTTAGATCATTTAATTGTGAAGATGCAGTACCTGTACTCTATAATGTAGAATGTTTAATTTTTCCTCTACTTTGCCATTTTAAATCACACCAGGAAGCTCCTGCTTCCTCCTCTCATGGATAAAATCCAGGGCAGGTTCCAGGACTTTTCTGGCCACTCTCATTATTTTAAAAAGTCCCATTAATTGTTTCATTCATTTCAGGTCTTTCTGATTAATTTTTTTTTTTTTTTGGTAGAACGCTACTTGATTTTTTTCATATACAAACTTCATGGAACATAATGAACTTTCAATACATTTTCATCTGTTTCTATATGTAGTTATACCAACCGCAATACAATATTTTAAATAAGATGTTGTATGGGGAAAGTCTCAAGTTACATTCCAAACACAGTTAGTAAAGTACCAAAATCATGTGTAGGTGTTTTGAAACTGCTGAGTCGGCTGAAGAAATGTGTGTCTTGGATGTTGCTGTTTCTAAAAGAAATCACATTTTACAAAGCAATTGACTGCTCAGGAAGCAATGTTTTAAAGGTTGACCTCCCAACATAACCATTTTTTTCTGTGTGTGTACACACACTCAGAGAGAGATTTACAAATGTAATTAGTTACATTTTAGGAAATAGGAAAACAAAATAGTAAATAGTTACATTTTAGGAAATTGGGGGTTGTAATTAATGTATTATGCATTATAACTTTTTTTCCTATTTGAAATCATGTAAGACGGGTTTCTAGTTAACCTTTGATGCTGAATGTCTGATTTTCAAGAACACATGACTGATGTTAAATGTATGCTGCCTGTTACTTACTGTCCAGTCCTGTTTATTTGACAAAATTTGGGGTATCGTGTAATGGTAACACTTCTCCCTTCCCCCAGCTAAGGTCTGCTCAAAGCAGTAAGCCTATAGTGGAATGGGATGTGGTTAGTTTCTTTCCTATTTCCCAAACTTGTGTTTTTCCCACTCTTCCATTCGCTCACTAGCTGTGGTTTAATATATGGCAATGTGACTTTTAAAAACCTTACAGTATCCTGATTAATTTGCTAGAGAGCCATGGGTGGTGATGGGTCCCATACCCCTTCTAGTGTGGAGCAGTAGTAACAGATGAGAAGGCTTCCTGACCTGATAGTTATGTCATCTGGTGTTGGCTTCTCTGGCCAGACAGAGAACCTCTCCAGAGCATCCCACCCTCAAAACTGCGGGAGTTCTTCAGAGACCTGTTACCACCATCGCCACCCCAATTGATCTTTTCCCTCTGGTCCCTTGAAGCTAGAGAATACATGTCCTCAGGCTGCTGGCCTCAGCTCCCAATGCTCTAAGGGTCTGTCTTCAGACGCTTTCTCCTGAGACCTCCTCACTCTTCATGGCAGCCTTCTTGGGAGGTTCTAACACAACGCTGGGCCAACCCTACCTTGCATGTCCACATCTGAACTACGTTTTTGCCAGTTATCCATAGGATAACTTCCCAACAACATTTATTAGGGCCCTTCAACCAGCCTTTTAGATTCCTCAAGCTCAAGTTGGACCTTGATCCGCCATGTCTCACAGAACACAGTTCCAGCCCCCTGATGGTCTGTTGAAGCCCCTCTTGTTTGAATGGTGGTGATAGGAAGCAGCCCCCAGGGTGTGACTCCGGCCATTACTGTGTTTCTCTCCACAGCTGTGTTCATTCTCAGCCTCTCCAGTCTCTCAGAGACAGACAAGAGGTGGGTGTTCAGCCGAAAGTCCCAAGCCAGGTCTCAGCCAGCTCTTGGCAGACTCTCTTTAGGTGGTCTGGTTTCTCACTGAATGTGGGAGTGCCCTTCACCCACTGTGTTGTGTCCTCTGCTGAATCGGAGAAAGAGGCCTATTTAACAACCAGCTACAAATGTAGAGGCCTTATTTAGACTGCACTTACCTCCGCATCTTTTCAGTGTCTGTGCCGTTAAGCAGGATAGTTTATTAAATATACTGTTTTGAAGAAGTCTTTACAATGCAGTTAGTCAAAACTGGACTGGATGTAATGGATGTCAACCATGTACTTGGAATGCCAGCTTTCCTGTGAGTTGATAATGAGCACTGTTCAAAGACCTCCTTAGGAGGCTTGGTACTGTAAATAGGCTAGAAAAATGATCCTTTCCTCCGTCATCTGTAGGGAAAGAACCATACGCAGGTTCAGAGCCACTGGCAGTGTGCCAACGTTCTGCACCTTATGAATTTCTTCAGGTCTTTGTAGGATGACTGAGTTTCCTGGATCAGATTTCTCTGGTATTATATCATCAAAGTTACAAAAGCTATTTTTATATGCTAGAGAGTCCATTGATCTATACCGTTGAACCATGGATTTGAGTATTTGGACTTAACTTAGCCCCTTCATGTTGCCTGGGTAAAGGAACACCTGCTACACAGTTTTTTGGAGACAATTTTTAAAAGAAGTTTAAGGTTGGGTAATAAGGGGCCCATCACTGTCCACTTTCCTTTAGGGAATTGATCAGGATGCTATAAGGTGTTGAAAATTCACACTCCCATGTATTAAAGGTTTGTTTTGTTACATAGTCAGGAAAAAATTAAGGGGCATTCTACTAGAGTCATCCAGGTGGTAAGAGAGAATATATTGTTTGACACATTAGCTACCTGGGTGGAAAAAGGACTCTACACACACTCAAAACTGAATTGCAAAACTGCCGATAAAGAGCATTAGACACCCTGGCCTATATGGCTCAGTGGTTGAGTATCAACCATTGCATCAAGAGGTCCCAGGTTCAATTCCCAGCCAGAGCACATGCCCAGGTTGGGGGCTCGATCCTCTGTAGGGGGTGTGCAGGAGGTAGCTGATCAGTGTTTCTATTTCTCCCTCTTCCTCTCTTTCTAAAAAAGAAAAATCAAGGAGAACATACTTTTTTTTTTAAAAAAAAGCATTAGACAACAATGACTATTTTTACATGTTTTAATTTCCAGTGCCTTATTTGGTACCTGGCATATGGTAACTATTGAATGATTGTTATGTTCTTAATTAAAGAAGCCAATTAAGTGAGAGGAAAATTTTCTTTCCAGGATGGGCAGATATCGAGAATTAAGAATGGGACATTTAAAAATAATAAAATGATCTCTGTCCATCAAGTACCTGATGATATTTATCAAAACGTTTCCCAAAGTCTCAAAGGCCAATCCTGTTTGTGTTACACTTGGCGTTTATTTCAAATGCGTGCATTTTTAAAATAAAACACCTGGAATCTATGAAAAGAAGAGAAAAACTCAGATAATGATCTAAAAGGACATAAAACTCAAATCAGCATTAGTGATATGTTAGTAGAGTGACTTGTGCAGGCCTTTCAGCAATGCCTCCCTCTTAAGGCCAGCTTGGAGTCAGCAGGTCATCCTATGTAACATGGCTGGTGGTAACCTTGCATCCACCCTCCCTCCCCCACTCCCCGCCCCCATAAATAGGCAGTTAAAGAAGCAGGAACTGAATTCCCCTTCCTCACTGAGGCCTACCATGCTTCAGGCAGTTTGCATTCACAAGCCCGTGAGCAGCAAGCGATCTGCTGGTTGGTGAACCTATTCAGTACAAGAGAAAACAGATGTCTGGTCTTCCTGCCAAGTCCCCTTCTTGCATTTTAGGAACCATTCCACACGCACAGGGAGGTTTTTGTTAATTTCTTTCAGATGATGACTGAGTGCCTTACACCACGCGGGACGTCCAAGTCCTGCTTTTCTACTCAAAGGAACATTAGTGGCCATTTATCCCTCTCATGGCCAATGTGGGATCCAGTTTTCTACTTGTTAGAGAAGCCATTGAACCCTTTCCATGGACATAAAGAGGCCTGTTGGCCCCATTTTTATGTTTGGCCACCCATAATTTATAGAAGAATTGTTTTTTCAGACATAGCATTGATGTAATAAAACAGTTATGGTTGTCACTGATTTTAAGGAAACTAAATTACCCTCATTCAAGAACAACCCCCCACTTCCTACAAATATTGTATGTTTTGTTCCTGTGAATGGAGGGTAATTAGAATGCATGGACACTTTGAGGGTTAGATATTTCTGTAGCCAATGCTGCCAGCTTGGAGTTTTATATTGTGTGTGTTTTTTAATTATTGTAACTGTGTGGTCACTAAATGACATTAGTTCTAAGGGTCATCCCAAATGAAAAACCTAACTTAGTTGTTGCTATTGAAAAAAAAATACATTAAAATCATAAAAAATATTTATTTGTGTTTACTCTATTCTACCTCACTATTTATCAAAGAATGGGTTAAGAACTCAACTTCTTCCTGGATTCTGATTTTAGCACTTATTTCTTTCTTCATTGGTAAACTTTCAAGATGAATCAAGACTTTAAAAACTATTTTTTAATATTTTAATAATAGAAGCAACTCTACAACAGATGTAGAAAGTAGTACCTACATTGTCAGCCCTTTTAACAAACTTCACATATGACAAATTCTATGAAATTCTTAAATATTGGTCATTTATGTTTTTATGATTATAACTTAAAATGAAAGCCCACAATATTTATTATATATATTTCTTATGTAACATTTTTTATGCCATATCTTTGCCCAAGGAGTGTTTTAATGCTCTTTAATTATGGGGTTCCCACCTGTATTCTGAATCTGACTAAGCATGATTCAGAAATCTTTCTAATTAGATAGGTTTAATCGTATTACTCTGTGCCTCCAAATGCTTCGCATTTTCAGGGTGTGGCTTTCTAACTGCTGTATGTGGTCGGCAGTTCCTCCTTCCTCCTACTCCCCCCTCACCCACCGGAGTACATGAAATCACAGGATAAACATGGCTTATCTCCCTGGAGTATGAGTATTACTTGAAAGTATTAGAACAGAAATATTCTTTCTATATTAAAACAAACTTGAATAGTTAAGGGGTAGATTGCAAAATTGGCTCCCCCAGCCCCCCCCCCTCCTTCTTTTAGATAAAAGCACAAGGCTTCAAAGAAAATGTGCAGTTCTTGCAAAGCTACTTTGGCCCTTGTCTACATACTCCTCAGGATACGTAGTCACTCTCCCTGCTGATAGCATTGCTTCAGTGGGCACGTTTAAGTAGCCGTCCCTGACAGAGTAAAATCAAACTCCTTAGGTAGCCTTTCCCAATCGGGCTTCAGCCTCGTGACTTCTGCCCGTTTCTCAAATTTCAGCTCAGAGTCATGCCCTCTGAAAAGTCTTCCCTAATCTTCCTAAGACAAGGTCCCCATCTGTGCTCCACAGTCATTTGTACACATCTGTATCATGGTATTCATTACCTGTGTTTTTATCTCCCCGACTTAACTGCTGGGAGACGGGACTGGAGTCAGAGTTTATGGTGAGTCTGGGTTGTGTGAGATGCACTGTCAGTGTCAATTAGCAGTATTAGGCTGCAGGGCCCCTGAATACCCAGCTTCAGACAGAAAGGGCGGACCCCTTCTATGTTGGCCAATTAAAGACCCGACTTCCGTAGGAACAAACACTGTCTTTAGCACTGAAGGAAAACGTGGGGATTTGGAAGGGTAGAACCCACATGAAATGGCTCATCAGGGAGCTTTGTGATGAATTGGGTGAAGTTGGTGGAGGTAGTGAGTGAAGTAGAAAGAGGATTTTACCACTCATCCCATCCATCTCAGAAGAATTTGAAAACTTGAATGCGTAAGACCATTCTGCTTCTCCACGTATTTTGAAATATGTTATCTTATTATTGTCATGCACTTGTTAAACAAATCACTTTTGATTTTTATACATTAAAGATACACTTTATGTAATGGTCATTAGGAAGTTTTACTCAGCATAAGATAATCAGTGATGCCACACTGAATTTATCTACAGCTAAAGGCAAAGATGGTTGCCATTTGGTTTAGTCTGTGGAAGGGTGAATGAGGGTACTCAGCTTGCTTTTGAGCATTTGAAAATTTTTAATGTTTTCTTGGACCCTACCACACGGACACACCCCTGAGAGTCTGGGGCACCCAGGCGGGATCCTGCTCTCAATACCTTTGCAACTAGCCTGGCTCCATGCTGCTGTCTGTCAGAACCAAGAAGTCATAGGGACAGTACTTTCTGCCCATAGTTTCTCAGTCTTTGATAACTTTAATTCTTGGGAATACCAGGATATTTATCATTTTCTGGATACCAGATTGTTATTTTAAATTTTACCAGAAAAATCAATATTCACTTTTACTGGATTATATATAAAGGAAAAGTTTCACTTCGAGATTCATTAGTGCTAGGATACACTTGAAAGTAGAGACTTTGTACAAATCAAACATGTTTATGCTTCCCATATATTTTTAAAGCACTGTGCATTTTGGAAATCTAAAATACAATGAGTGTGCTATTTTGTTGCCTAAAGCTAAAACATCAATTAATACTTCACTAATAGTGCTTATTGATGCGGACGGATTACAAGAATTCTCATGTTTTCTGTTCTAAGGCTTGTGGCCAATCACGAGAATTCTTTAAAAAGATATTAGCTTGTAAGAATATGTAATAAATAACTTCAAAATGCAATGGGTATTTAATTTTAAAGCGTGCCTTTAAACTGTATGTAAAACGTTTTTTGTACTCATTCAATAGAAACTTATCTGGCCACTGGGTAAAGCTAGCAATAAAACTACTGATTCGCAATGTGTTAAAGAAATAGCATAAGCTTGCATAGTTCAGTGTGTAAAGGTACAGTCTATATATATAAAAGCCTAAGCGACCGGCCAACCAGCCAGTAGCTATGACATGCACTGACCACCAGGGGGCAGATGCTCAACGCAGGAGCTGCTGAGCTGTGGTCACTTGGCAGTAACAGTTCTCAGGGGACACACTAGAAGCAGAGAGGAGGGAGCCCAATTACCGCTCCGCCCTCTCGAAATCTGGGACCCCTGGGAGAGATGTAGGAGAGCCAGTTTCAGCCAGATCCTCTCAGGCCAGGCTGAGGGACCTCTAGTTGGTTAATAAGATCAAAGGAAACCTGGTTTAAAATTAAGCCTGATTTAAAATTAAAATTAAGGCTACCCTAATCTCACAATTGCAGAGGTAAATTTTGACTTGGTAGGAAAATATTCCCATAGTCATAGGTTTTTCCCTGACGATTTGAACCTCATACTCTTAGTTACCTATACATAGCAGTTACCGGTTCTCAGAAAATTCTACTATATATCTTTGGTTTTAGCTGATTCTATCTCAATAAAGGAAAGATGAATAGGAAATGACCTGATTATTGCTTCTTAAACTTTCATATGCAAATGAATCACCTGGAAATCTTGTTAAAATGCAGCTTTTGGTTATGTCGATTTGGGGCCAGGGATTCTGCCTTTCTATTATGCACACAGGTAATGCCATCCCTGCTGGCCCCTGGATCCCTCTTTCAGTAGCAAGGACCTAGCAAACCCCCCTCCCCATCTGTTCTAAAGTTTAATTTTACCCAGATTCTAAAATTTGATCTGCCTAGAGTTTATCATTTTGTATGGCTTTGCTTTTGCTTTTTGTTGTTGTCATTCATTTTGGAGCTCTCCTTTTCCTGATGGTGATCACAGCTCAAAAGTAGTAATGACTCTGCCATGGAGCAGAGGAGGGGATTCGGGGCAGAGCCGCACTGGGCTTTAGATGACTTGGTCCAGAATCTCACATGTGTCTCTGGATTGATTAGCAGTAATCGCCTTCTGCGCAATAGTGGCCTGAAATGGACTCCTAAAAATAGTAGTAGAGCAGAGGGGGGTTATTTTGGGGAGTACCGCGGACAGCTGAAACTTGTGGTTCCACGAGGGGATCCTCTCCAGCTCAGCGTCCCTGCCAGCAGTTCCACATCCAGATCTGCTAAGAAAGGCTCCGTCGGCTCATGTTTGACCTGCACAGGTTGTCCAGGCTTCAGATCCTATTTTCAAGTGTCTACGGTGACTTGGGTATTCTGTAGCTCCCATGATCTTACCCGAGCAAAGAGAGTGGCTAAATAAAAGTAGGTGTGGGAACATATCTCACCTTATATTGGGAAGAAATGGACAATTCTCTGTTCCGTTTTAGCAACAAGAACAAGATCCTACCAACCTATATATTTCTAATTTGCCACTGTCCATGGATGAGCAGGAGCTTGAAAACATGCTGAAACCATTTGGACAAGTTATTTCTACAAGGATACTACGTGATTCCAGTGGTACAAGTCGTGGCGTTGGCTTTGCTAGGTAAGCACGATTTCCTATTTTTATTATGCTAACAACTATAGCTCTGCTAAGTTTCCTGGGAAATAAATATTGAGCAAGAAGAGAATTTAAGCCAGGATTATGGGAGCTAGTTGCACCATGAACTTAAAATAGTGTGTAAATATTGGTTTTCATTTTTCCAAATCTTTTGGAAGTTTATTTGTATTTTTGAACCCAAGGACACTAATATTTAGTGACTGAGGGCAAGGAAATATTATAACAGCAATTTTCTGTATATGTCCTTAATATTTTTATTAATTAGATCAGGATGTCTATAACTTCTTCAAAATAGCAATCTCCAACTCCTAAATTTTGTACAGAAATCAGTATGATTTTTCTCATTAGATAGAAATTTGATGCAACATCAGTAAAATCAATGACATTATTAGATTTTTAAATAAAATATTTCAAACTTTCAAAAAAGTAAATCAATGATATGACATCTGTGTAAGCACCAATTGTTACACCTATGGTAACATCTTACAATTTTGCTTCAGATTATTTTCTGAAGGAGTAAAATGTTACAGATAGATCTAAAGTGCCGTCACTCCTTTTATCTTACTTTTTACTCCCTTCCTCCCTAGGAAGAATACTTTGGTGTAGTGGTTAATTTGGTTTCCAAAGGAAAAATCTTAATTAGAAGGAGGTTTGATTTGTTACATAGTTCTAATCTGAAAGCCCATGTACAAAAACTTATTTTACATGGTGCATTATTTAGGAACTTAATACTGTGTAGTAACAGATAATGTCTATATGTCTTATAGTACTACTTTTGATTCTGGAGGAAAAATTGCTGACATTTTACTTTTATATACATTATCCTATTTGAGGTCAATCACATGTTCTCCCACAGACCTGTGAGATAACAAAGCAAGCATTGTTTACTATTTTACAGATAAGAAAATTGATGTAAAGAAGGGACTTTTTCATTGTCACTGGGCTGCCAAGTAATGAAGCAAGGTCTTCTGGCTTTTAATCCATTGCCTTTTCTGTTAGGACAGATAATATACATTAATAAAAAAGAAACATGCAAATTAACCACCACTCTGCTACACCCACAAGCCACGCCCACCAGCCAGTCAGGAGCGAGTATGCAAATTAACCCAAACAAGATGGCGGCCATCCACGGAGCTGGAGCTGAGCAGGAGGCTTGGGTTGCCCCGGCAATGGAGGAAGTCAAGCTTCCCGTCCGCCCTAGCCGGCCCTGGCCTCCACTCAAGGCTACAAAGTTTCAATTATAGAAGATAAATAAATCCCAACAAAAATGGCTGCGGCCACAGAGCGAGCAGGAGGCTTGGGTTGTCCCTGGCGATGGAGGAAGCCAAGCTTCCTGCCTGCCCTGGCCTCTGCTCAAAGCTACAAAGTTTCAATTATAGAAGATAAATAAATCCCAGATACCAGGGCCTCTGCTTGGGTTGCCGGGGAGCGTGGCCAACCTGCAAACCACCACAGGCTCCTCGCCCAGGCTGCCCCACGCCCCAAGGGAGCCCCCACCCTGATCCAGGACACCCTTCAGAGCAAACCAGCCGGCCCTCACCCGGCACCAGGCCTCTATCCTATCTAATAAAAGAGTAATATGCAAATTGACTATCACTCCAACATACAAGATGGCTGCCCCCATGTGGACACAAGATGGCCGCCACAAGGTGGCCAGCAGGGAAGGGCAGTTGGGAGGGACCAGGCCTGCAAGGCAGGGCAGTTGTGGGGGACCGGGCCTGCAGGGGAGAGTAGTTGCAGGGGACCGGGCCTGCAGGGAAGGGCAGTTGTGGGGGACCCAGGCCTGCAGGGGAGGGCAGTTAGGGGTGAGCAGGCCTGCAGGGGAAGGCAGTTAGGAGCAATCAGGCTGGCAGGGGAGCAGTTAGGCATCAATCAGGTTGGCAGGCAGAAGCAGTTAGGGGAAATCAGGAAGGCAGGCAGGTGAGCAGTTGGGAGCCAGCAGTAGGTAGGATCGGGCCTAAATGGGCAGTCGGACATCCCTCGAAGGGTCCCAGATTGGAGAGGGCGCAGGCTGGGCTGAGGGACACACACCCCCGTGCACTAATTTCGTGCACCGGGCCTCTAGTTTTATAATAAAACTAAAATGTTCTGCAGCCGAAAGTCACTAAGGCTAGCTTCTCCAGTGTGCACTTGATTGGCTAAAAGGATCCACGTGAAGCAATGAAAAGCTCGGTGCCATCTAAAACTTGTCACCTCTGTGGGTGTTCTTCTGAAAGCGGATCAAGTAGTTTATTTCTGTACCCAAAGATGGAATCCAATTAAGTTCTACTGCTTTTTAAAACTATTATTACCCATTAAAACCTGGGTGTAACTCTGGGTAGTCTGGGAGAGTAGCGCCTTTTGAATAGATAATTCAGTGTTTCTTCCATTAAAGAAGCATAAGTCAAAATCACTTAATTTCCCTGAAATGTTTCTCAAGTGTTTTTAGCCCCCTGCAGATGATGAAGAATACGTTGTAAAGTTAGGCTCCATCCTTTAATTATGCCTCCAAAGCCAAGATTAAAGGGAAGGTACATAATTGACTTAAATTTAATTTTAAACTTGAAGCGAATACAAAAACCATATAAGGTTCTACATCCTCTGATTGACACTGGTTCTTATAGAATCTTTTGAGTCTTTCATTTTGTGATCATGTAAAGGGAAAAGCCATCTTTAAAATATTCTAGCAAACAGTGAATACACTTGTGTTTTGAACTATTTTTTTGTGTTTAATTTAATATCATGACTAACAAAGCTATTGCGTATTGAATGTCAGTTTTCCAACAAGTAGATAAAAATTATACATTTGGTATGTTTGGTCTTAAACAATCTAGATATAGGTGTTTTTTTCTTTTGTAATTCAGAATGTACTCGTTAACAGTTTTTTTACTATAGAAGTATATAAGCCACAGTTAGATAAAGATAGGATAAACCCACTTCTTATTCACATGTTTTTTCCATTTTATTTGCATTCACTAAACATGTAAGAATGTATTTCACATGCCCAGAACAAAATGAAAACTAAGAGACCTCTAAATATTTGTTTTATTTTTATATAAATATAGGATGGAATCAACAGAAAAGTGTGAAGCCGTTATTGGTCATTTTAACGGGAAGTTCATTAAGACACCACCTGGAGTTTCTGGTATGTTGTCTAAAATGTTATCAGTGGTCTTTTTTATATAATACATGTACAATTTCAACACATGATGACATGTCAACGAACCAAAAAAACCCCACTCATTTAGCTCTTTAAAGTTTATTTCTTTGGATCTACAAATAGGACTTAGAAGTTCACCTCTCTGCAGACATTGGAAGCTGGCCCAGCACTAAGGATCTGTCTGACTGGTAAAGCCATAAGAAGCCTCTCTTCTTTGGATGCAAAAGCCATCCTCTAATCCACCTTATCACCACCCTCAACAAACCTGTCATTCAGTCACACAGCTGAGGATTGTGACACTTTCTACCCCAGCTTCTGCTTTTGTTACCTCCTCCCCCACTTAGCGTCTGGACCTCAACTCCTATGGCCTTCCTGTCCACTTCCTCCCATTGCTCTGCCTGGTGGTGTCGTGACCAAGAACACCGCACGCCTGTAGCTTTTCATCCCAACATCACACTATCATTCCCACTAAACTGGATCTGACATACAAAGGGATTCTTCCATTTTCACTTTTTATCGGTCCTTCTTTCCCATCCCATTTGGTCTCCAATTTTTTAACAATAAAACTGTTTATTTAGCAGCATCCTCAGTTTCCTTATACTTCATACCATGGTCATACCAGCATGGCAGAATGTTGAACTGGATTAATCCCACAGCAGTCCACTTTTACTGCTCCTGTTACCTCTGGGCAGGGAATGGCTGTCTCGTTTGACCAGACCCTAAGGGTCACTGGTCCTCACTCAGCTTCCTCACCCTTCCCTAGAAGAAGCTCTTCACCCTGCTCAGTCCCCTTCTCACTCCTAACCCCCAGGCTAAGCAGATGGCTTCCCTTCCTATTTGATGAATAAAATTGAGATCACCCATCAGGAATGCCATCATCAGTTTCCTGCTTCCTCCCAATAGGGAGACCTATATTCACACCCATTCTTGCCTCCCCTTCCCCCCCCCCACCCCTTCCTCCAAAGTCTCAAGGACCAAGGGTTCAAAGCTGTGTCCTTGATCCCATCCTATTGGGACCTTGCTTGGCCAGGTAGCCCATCCTCATAATTTCAGTCTGTCTTTTGCTTTTATTCTTTTTTTCATCAAAACCAAAAACCTTTCTTTTTAATGACTAATAGATACCTGGCAAAACTAGTTGTTGGAGAAAATACACAAATAATACTAGGAACAAAAATTCTGAGCATAACTACCATAGACATTTTTAAAAGCACAAAACTATGAACTGTTTTATGCAAATACATATATATATATATATAAAGAGCCAGGGGTCGTAACATCCACAACAACCGGAGGCTCAACCAAATGCCAGGCTGCGCACACAGCAGGCGAGCGGGCTAAACTGTTGACTTCTCGGAGACAGAGGGAGGCAGGACTGGTCAGCAGCAACAGCCTCTCTCTCTCTCCCAGAGGTCAGCAGTTCAGCCCGCTCACCAGAAGCCTGGGGCGGCTGCTGATCAGCCTTGCCTCTATGATCAGGCCCGGAGATAGGCCCAGAGATGCTGACTGGCATAGAAACTGACCAATCAGAACCAAATCTGGGTGAATTGCAAGGAGCCAGTGGCTGCCTAGGAGGCAGAGCTTTTGACGCTGACTGGCATAGAAACCGACCAATCAAAACCAAATCTGGGTGAACTGTGAAGGCAGAACATAAGGTGGGGGCTGAGGAGGGGTTTTAAGGGCAACAGCTGTTTGGTGTAAGGTGTAAGAAAGTGATTCAATTTTTTAATGACCAGTTTGTCGTATAGTGCAAATGGCTGGCTATCAGTCCAGATATAGGGATTATGTGTTTTTGTCTGCCAAGAGCATGTCCTCCTGCTGAAAAAGCTTCCCCCCCCCCCTCATTTAAGCAATCCTATCCTATATAATCTATCTATACTAATAAAAGGGTAATATGCTAATTAGACTAGGTCAACCGGCCATCTTCCAGATGTCCAACTTCCTTCCGGACAAAGCCATGGTGGTGGGGGCCGAGTCAGAGGCAGTTAGGGGAGATCAGGCCGGCCGAGGAGGGCAGTTGGGTGTGAGACCAAGCCGGCAGGGGAGGGCAGTTGGGGGCGAGATCAGGCAGGCAGAGTAGGGCAGTTGGGGGCACGATCAGGCCAGCAGGGGAGGGCAGTTAGGGGCAATCAGGCAGGCAGGCAGAGGCAGTTAGGGGCGATCAGGCAGGCAGGCAGAGAGGTTAGGGGCGATCAGGAAATCAGGGGGGCAAGGTAGGGGTGATCAGGCCGGCAGGGGGGCAAGGTAGGGGCGATCAGGCTGGCAGGCAGAGGGGTTAGGGGTAATCGGGCAGAGGCAGTCAGAGGGGTGAGGGGTGATCAGGCAGGCAGGCAGGCAAGTGGTTAGGAGCCAGTTGTCCCCGATTGCGAGAGGGATGTCCGACTACCGGTTTAGTTGGACATCCCCCGATGGGTCCCAGATTGGAGAGGGTGCAGGCCGGGCTGAGGAACCACCCTCCGTGCATGAATTTCATGCACCTGGCCTCTAGTAAATAATAAAATTTGTCCATTTGTGTTTCAGATTGTTCAGGTCGCCATACTCTTGAAACTAAAGTAAGCCCTCTCTAGCTCCTCCCCACATAAACCTTCTAACACTGTGTTCCACTTCCTCGCTTCTCATGCCCACCTCAACTCTCTCCAAGCTGACTTTTTTCCCCGAGGGTGCAACTGAAGTTCATTGTGGTAGACTTATTGTATTCGTCTGCTAGGGCTGCCGTGACAACATATCACAGGCTGGTTGGCTTAAACATAGAAATGTATTATCTCAGAGTTCTGGAGGCTGGAAGTCCAAGATCAGAGTGTCAGCAGGGCTGGCTCCTTCCGAGGGCTGGGAGGGAAGATCTGTTCCAGCCTTGCTCCTTGGATTGTGAATGGCTATCTTCTCTCTCTGCCTCTTCACACCATCTTCCCTCTAGGCGCGTCTGTCTCTGTATCCAAATTTCCCCTTTGTATAAGGACACCAGTCATTGGATCCAGGTCTACCCTAAGAACCTCATTTTAACTTTAAAGACTCTATGTCTAAGGGGATTGGGAGGAGGTAAAAGAGGGTATAGGAGGATAAATGGTAATGAAAGGAGACTTGACTTTGGGTGCTGAACACAGTGCAGTATACAGATCATGTATTATAGAATTGTACACCTGAAACCTGTATAATTTTATTAACCAGTGTCACCCCAGTGAATTCAATAAAAAACAAACAAACACCACATTTTAGAAATGACTCCATGTCTAAACAGGTCACATTCTGGGGTGCTTTTGTATGGAGGGAACACAGCTCAACCCTAACATTTACCTCCAGGGGTCAGACCTGGAGGCTTCCCTGTCTTCTCTGTGGTTGGTCTGCCTCCTGGTTTTGGTACTGCTGATCCCTCGCTCATCCTTGAAATGTGTCCTCCTCTGCCTGATGTTTTAGCTGTCTCTCCAGTTCCTTCCCATCTCGTGTTAATTCATTCTCTTTTGTGTGCTTGTTTTCTTCCCTCTGCTCCTTAATTATTAGTGTTTCCCTCAATTCCATTTTTGGCTCATGATTTTGCTAGATTTCATCCACTCAAGCTTTCAGCTATTATTTCCATTCTGATAACTCTCCGACATTCATTGCTTATCCTGGCTTTTCCCCTGAGTTTCAGGCTGCTGGCCTCACTCACCTTGGTTTTATCTACTTGCGCCCCTTCCCATCTAATCCTACTCCTCTACCAGTGTTCCTTACCTCTGGGAGTGTAACCAGTATCCACCCAGGCACCCGAACCTGAAACCCAGAACTGACTATCCTGGGCACCCCCAACCCCTCCTTTTATCATCTCTCACATACAAAGTCATTCAAGTCCTTACATTTTCACCCTGATTATTTCTAGAATCTATTGTCTCCCCTCCATCCCTCCTACTACTGTCTAGTGCAGTGATGGCGAACCTATGACACGCGTGTCAGCACTGACACGCGTAGCCATTTCTAATGACACAAGGCCGCTGAGGCGGCCGCATGCCGAGGATGAAACATTTGCTGCTCCTGAGGATGAAACATTTGTGAAATAATGTTTTTTCCTCAAAGTGACACACTACCCGAGTTATGCTCAGTTTTTTGGCGAAGTTTGACACACCAAGCTCAAAAGGTTGCCCATCACTGGTCTAGTGTAACCCCTCACCTCTCCCCTAAGCCATTACAGTGGCCTCCTGCTTGTCTGCCCTGTTTCTAGCCCTTTCCTTCAGGTGTCATCCCTGCCAGCGGTCAGAGGGACTTACATAAAATATAGGCCTTGTGTCACTTGACTGCTAAAAGTCCTCCCCCGCCCCCACACATTCCCCTTGCAAAAAGATCAGGATTCCTAGAGGCACATCAGGATTCCTAGGTTGACATTGCCTCATTCTTCAGTCCTGCCTCCCTCTGTCCCTAGCCTCACCCTTTCTCCTCCATCACTGAACTAGAAATGGTATTCCAGACACATCATGCTGCTTCATTTCTCTTACGTGGTTTCCACTTTCTCAGGTCCCTTTGCTTCCCTTTAATCTGGCTGTCCCCTCTTCGCTCTTCAAGACTGTGCAAGGCTTGCATCCCCCTGGGAGGGCCTTCTCTGATCCAGTAGGGTCACCCCCTGTTTGCCTAGCACCCCAAGGACATGCACCTGTATCATAGCATCTAACATGTTTACATGTGTTAGTCCATTAAACTGGAAGGTCTTCTAAGGCAGAAACTTCTCTCATCTTTCTGTTTTCATACCCAGCATAGCACTTAGACCATACTAAGCAATAATAAATGTTTGTTGGCTTTGTATGAATTTCACTAGACTCTTCACTAAGACAATACTACCTGTTTACAAGCTAGCATGCTAGTGGCTGACCACAAACCAGAAGTTTAACTGGTATCAGTATTTATTCTGCTATCGCTCCAAAGTTCCATCTTTAACTGAACGGCTGCTGATTGTGATAAGGGATTCACTTTAATTTTCCATATCCAGTTGAGTCTCACTCACTTCATAGAACACTTGTCTATAAGTACATGTGATACCGCAGACTATATTCATCTTGTCATACTAAAACCTAACAGCACACAGGTTGTGTGGCTGTATGTGAGGTTGGACTGCCACAGGCACAGGTTTGGAGCATAAACTATAAGACCTAGAAGTAGCCCAGCCGGTGTTGCTCAGCGGTTGAGCATTGACTTATGAACCAAGAGGTCATGGTTCCATTCCTAGTCGGGTCACATGCCCAGGTTACAGGATCGATCCCCAGTGGGGGGCATGCAGGAGGCAGCCAATCAACGACTCTCTCATCATTGATGTTTTTATCTCTCCCTCTTCATTCCCCTCTGAAATAAATAAAATATATTTTAAAAGACCTGGAAATAAACTATTCCAATGAACTCAGCCTTGTGAGCGAGCTTCCCCTTGTTTTTTTTTTTTAAGTTGGTTTTCTCCTTCCATCAACAACACCTGAATTGAAAGAAAATAAAATAAATAGGAATGTTTACCTTTCATCCAAGTAGAGACAAGGGAGAAATTTCATACTCGGGCACCTTCTGCAAACCCTGCCCTATGGGGCCTCCTCATTAACCCCTGTGGGCACTGCCCCCTGGTGTTTTCCTCACTTCCATGTCATCCTTTAGCACAGTCAGAGCCTCGCGGTATTCGTTCTTTGAAGGGCTGCTTACCCACCCAACTGTGACCACTTATTCTTGCGTGCGACAAGGAAAGTTCAAGAAAAGAAACGTCCCAGCCCACATTTGTTTTTGATGTTGTTATCAGTCTGAGATAAGATCTACCAGTTCCCCCAGTGGAACAGATTTCGGAGTGTCCTGGGTGGAGGTTGGACAGTTTCCTTTTTTCTCTGAAGGACTCCATGGTTGTATCATTTAACTGTTTTCTTTGAAGTGGTTTTGAAGATTATTGGTCACACCCATTCAAGGAAAAAAAGACCTGGATTTCCAGACCACATGTGAATGATTGTAGGAGTCTCTGTACCTTGCAACTAGTAGAAAATAGTTCCTTCCAAGGTGTGCCAAGTGTCAAACGAGGCACAAGAAACAGACAATTCCTTTTCCATCGAGATCATCTCTTTGAGGCGGGTGGGGGGCCGCTGTGCGGTCAAATCCATTCTCTTTGTTCTGAATCAGAACGTAATTTTGTGGCATTTTCTAATGTTGAATGATCTTTTCTGTGTGTTGGTCTTGGTTCCCAGCTAGACTGCAGGTTCCTTGGCTGCAGGGGCTGTGTGTTAGTTTTGCTTCTGTGCCAGGCCCAGGAAGCCCGTGCATCACCCTGTAACAGTATAGGTTACCAAGTGGGGCTAAGCATCCTTCCTGTGGAGCTCATCACAATAGTCATGGCTCTTTTGAGGGCCTTTTGGGATACCCTTCTGCATATAAACAAGGCTGAACTACATTTCGGCAGCGGTTTGAAACGCACACTGTAGAACTTGGAAAGCACACTGTCCCAATGAACTCAACTTTTCCCAAAAACAAGTCCCCAGTGGATTTGAGAACCCACAACAGAATTTGAAATGCTTTTCAACTTGTCTGTATCGCTCCCCCTCTTTTTTGTGTATATAGAAAATGAAAATTCTCTTCGACACCCAGTCTGTTCATTCAGGTGCTGCTCTCTCCCTGCGATTACCTGAGTGGCTACTCCAAAACATGGGTTGCTCCATGGAGGGCACATTATTTTCAGTAGAACCAGCTGAAAACAAGCATATTGGCAGGCAACGGTACATTGAGTGAGCCTTCACTTTAATCTTTAAATAATGTAGGCTCATTGCTAGGCAGACATAACATTTCATAAATATGGTCAGAGGGTGGTTTATTTAATGATGCGAGTTGTTTAGCCAGCAGAAGCAGAATTACCCGGATGGCTTCTGTCAGAGTACCTAGGTTCTTGCACGACTGGCAGGATGCCTGTGACATTGGAGCCAAGTACAGAGAAGAAACCCATGTTCGGCACAGTCCCCAAAAGAGACTTTAGGAAAATTAGCAAACTGTACAGTGAACTCATCTTGACTGACATTCTTAAGAAAGTCTGTAGATGGCTAAGCAGGAGGAGGTTGACTATACACATGAGTTGTCACATCGCCTATGCTTCCCATCCTTCTGCCAACACACTGTTCATCCCAGAGTGGGGGGCTGGGTTCCCCCGTGCCAGACATACCCCACCCTGGCCCGGGGCATGCTACATAACGCTGTACATGCTTACAGTTCTGTAAAAATCCACGTCACCAATTTAATGTGATCTGTATTCTGAAATTGGTTTTTAAAAATCTGGAGCTTTTGTGTCTGATGTTACCATATTTTCAAAGAGGCTTTATCATTTTTTTATAGCACGTTCTTCTTTAAATCTACATTACAAAAAACAATTGCTCTTGAGGTCTTTTCTTCTATCCTTCCCACCCAGTCTCTCATTTATCCCCTGAAAATGTTGAAGCCTCATCCTTTATTTGGATTTACTGTGGTATTGAGTGCAGCTGGTTTCCAGGAAGTCAGATATGCCGAGAATGTCCCCAGCCGGGGTGAAAGAACCAACAACTTCTTTGTGAAAAATCTACGTAAATTCCGTAGAGGTTTGAAATAACTACGTAATACTTACTTGATAAATACGGTATTCTATCGTTATGGGCCATTAGCATGGTGGCGGTTTCCCACAAAGTGAGCATCAGAAACAAGGGGTCCTGGCCCGTCTTGTCAGTGGTTACGAGTGTCAGCCCTCGAACCAAAGGGTCATTGGTTCAATTCCTGTCAACGGCAGGTAACTTGGTTGCAGATTCGATCCTCGGCCCCTGTCAGGGCACGCGTGGGAGGCAACCAGTGGATGTGTTTCTCTCACGTCGATGTTTCTCCCCCTCCTGCCTCCTTTCCACTCTCTTTAAAAATTAATGGAAAAAATATCCTCGGGTGGAAAAAATATCCTCGGGAGGATTAACAAGAAGAAACAATGGGTGGAAGTTTTACTTGGATAGAACTGATGTCCAAATTAAGAGACAGTCCCAAGTCAAAAACACTGTCACTCGTGGCCATGATTCAGAGACAGGTCTAAAGACTCCTCTTCCAGCACCTTCCTAGCAGAAAGTACAGTCTCTGAGAAGCTGATGCACATGGCCTGTTGCCTGAGCTCTCCTTGAGCTGCCTGCCCTGTGCCTACTATTTTTGCCTCTGTGGGGGACACACATTCCTAAGAACAAAGGCCACATATGAGTTCAGTGCTGCAGGAGGTAGTGTGACCACCATCTCTCTTTCTGGACCTTTCCATGACATTAATGGAGTCTGAATAGGTTCCTGTGTGCTAAGGGCAGAGAGTTAAAAATAAAGTGTGTGCAGTCACTGGGTATGGGAGTGCTGGCTAGATCCTCAGTATTGAGCTAGATCATTCCGCCACGTCGCTCAAGCTTTGTCTGCGTCATGGAGGAACTTCAGTGAAGTGCGTGTGTGACTGCTGGCCCACGCCATCCAAAGACTGTTTTACGTCTGCTTTCTATGTTACCCTGACTTTTCTGATTGGGTGTGTGCCCAGCAGGGCTTAAAAACAGCTCTGACCACATTTCATAACTGTATGTCTAGGTGATAGTGTCAGGGCATTGTCCTAAGCCAGGAGGCAGAAAAAGTAATGTTTGGAAGAAAAAAGAAAAATTACGACTCTAGTAAAAAGACTGGACATCCTTCAAGGGGTTTTATTGCCCATTTTGTTCTCTGAATGTTTGTCTTAAGCATTGTTTTACACGGAAAAAAACACACAGAGTTTTGGCAGTTGTAGGACAAAGACATGTGCGAACTCCTAGTCCTTTGAGGACATTGTGATCACACCTTTGAGACTGGGATCTGCTCACACGTCCCTCACCCCGTGTGCACAGCAGAGCAGTGTAAATGCACGCACTGGTGTGCTGTGCTCTCCAAGCTGCTCTCTTCTGAGCAGTCACTGCCACAAGAGCCAGCGTGCTGGCTGGCCCTGGGCTGAGCGCCCTCCTGCAGATCTAAAATTCCAAGGAAGGAAAGTCCAATTTTTAAAAAGTGACAAGGGACCACAGCTGGAAGGTGCCAGTGTTTTAGCTGAAGATGTTTGATTGATTGTTATGCCAGGCTTATGATGGGGCTGGCTTCATTGTCGCCGTTAATCACACCCAGCCTGCAACAGGTTCCCCGAATCAGTTTTACACCTTTTTGCTATCAGGTTGTCCCAGGGAGGAAGAATAAGAAATGGAGAAAAATGTTACGAAAGCATAAGGATCTTGGGTGGAGGATATAGATGTTACTATGAAACTGTTTTCTAAAGAACATTTGTGGGTAACTTCATCCTTAGCTACAGCTCGCGCACTCCTTCCATTCTACGTGGAGCCAAGGCAGCAGCTCGCCAGCTTGTTAAATCCCGCAGAATGAAATCTCAGTGGGAAGCACACCAGCGTGTAACCTCTGAACCCAGCCCCTCTCCTGAGAAGTTAGTTACCTTAGTAATTCAAAGGCAAGAGGGGGAACCATTGTTAAAATCTGAGCTCCTCCTGTTATCGTAGCAGTAATAATAATAGCTGATATGCATTGAGGGCCAAAGCACTTTGTATGTTAATGGTAACCATCTTTTGAAATAAGTTACTATCCCCATTTCACAGATTATGAAACCAGAAATATTAAATAACTTGCACCGAGTCACCAGCTAGTCAATGCAAACCCCAGGGAGACTAATCCAGAGCTAGTGTTCCAACCACCATACAATCTGACCACCAGTATAGCTGTTGGCAATGAGATTGGGGAGATAAATTATACACACAGAGAGATGTTCACACAGTATTATAATAACAGAGAAACTATATGCAATCTCTTTTCTAATAGCACATTATGTAACCATTTGTTAATTATTCTCTAAAAAGGTAGCAAAAGGTCCACAATGGAAATGGTGGAAGAAAAGGACCTAAACATTGCAAATATGAAAAAATAAATACAGACTTAGAAAAGTAGTAAACATAGAATAGTAAAATATTTATGTTAGAGGGATGGGAAAGGATTACATTTTTGTTTTTTACTTAACCTGACTTTAATATTGTTGAATTATTATTTCACTGCCAGGTAAAGCTGAGTGGGAGATGGAAGCACGATATAAAAGCAGGAAAGGAGAGGTGGAAACCTACCAAGAGGTGTGGAAGGATGGGCATCTGTAGAGAGAATCTGTAGCTCTGAGTCGTGATTGAGCGGGGCAGCAGGATTTGGTTAGAAACCAGGGGCTAAAAC
This sequence comes from Cnephaeus nilssonii, assembly GCF_951640355.1. NCBI lineage: Eukaryota > Metazoa > Chordata > Mammalia > Chiroptera > Vespertilionidae > Cnephaeus > Cnephaeus nilssonii. The sequence goes on from NC_137081.1 coordinate 54,875,816, forward strand.
TGGAAGGGATGTCGTTGGTGTGCACACACCGGAAAAAAAATTAATAGTCATTTTTATTAGATCCTTAGGTTGAGTTTTTAAAAGAAAAGTCCCAGATAGTTGCTTGCATGTTGTTAGTTGAGGAATTTTGAAAGTAGGCACCAGCATCAGGAAGAAAGCTAATTGCAGTTGCTGAGATGGCTAATTTTCTACAACTGATGGAAAAGCTTCTGTGGAGGGCTGTTTGTGTTTTATAGAATGCTGATTGGGATAAAATGCTACATACCTAGGAAAATGGTTGTTTGGACGTAGCCATTTCTCCAGCTGTTAGAACTCAGTGAGAAAAAGGTCCGCTCTATTACAAACCACAGTTTTGAGTCCTCCGAGCACTTAGAGATGTGAGGACTTCCAGGAGGGCAAATCAGAAGCTTGCTGCTTAGTCAGAGCAGGCATTTTAGAAGCGGTTTTTAGTGTGAGTATCAAGGGGAGATATTGGAGCATAAATCATTGCAGAGTTTGAGCTTCAAAAGGGAGATAAGGAAGCCGCTTGGTGGAGATGTGCAGTGAGTCATCCTGGGGATCACCCAGATGGCTCATCGTCCTTTAGGGGAGGTATGGGAGTGCCCCACAGTCAGACATGTGTAGATCATCCCGCTTGCAAAGCCCTGTCGAGGGCACGTTGGAGAATCCAGGAATGCAGTTCCCCCAGGTGGCTCTTGAGAAGGGCCAGAAAAGGTCAGGTCAGTGTTTGCCTGTGTGGCATTGCCTGCTGAAGGTTATGCGACAGTAGTTAAACTTTTGGAGGTACGTGTTCCTGTTGGTTCTGATGAACAAGCAAGTAACTTTTCTGTCTTGGATACTAAGAAGAGAATCTGACCTGAAAGATCTCACACACACACACACACACAAAAAAATAGGTTACTTAGGTTGAAATTTTTAAAGGAAGATTTTGAAAGTAGTTCACTTTATCAGAAAGGAAGAGGGTTAGTGTTCCACACTGAAGGAAACGCTTCTGTCTAGGGCAGTGGTCGGCAAACTGCGGCTCGCGAGCCACATGCGGCTCTTTGGCCCCTTGAGTGTGGCTCTTCCACAAAATACCACGGCCTGGGCAAGTCTATTTTGAAGAAGTGGCGTTAGAAGAAGTTTAAGTTTAAAAAATTTGGCTCTCAAAAGAAATTTCAATCGTTATACTGTTGATATTTGGCTCTGTTGACTAATGAGTTTGCCGACCACTGGTCTAGGGCAGTTTATATTTCACAGACTGTTGATTGGGGTAAAATCTGAGGTATACAATCTGATAAAATAAATTGATTAGGGGCAACTTTTTATCTTTTTTATATCACCTTAACGCAGAAATACATCTAAAATCATAAATCATGTTAGAACTTTCTACAATTATTTTTTATGCATCAAGGTAAAGAGTTGCTAATCTAGAAAGGAGACCATAAAGAAGTTACGGGTTGACAGTTCATACTAACTTTTTTTAACATAATTTACCCAAACTTACCTATTAGTCACAGTCTACACTGGTATTCATGGCACTTCCTTTTCTGCATGCCAGCCCTCCTCGATATTTCCCTTCTATAAAGAGCAATCAGAGGCCACCTGAAGGACCGGTCTGTAGAACAAACTGACATGGCATAGTGTCTCCCAATCTTATACCTGGAACCTGTGTATTAGGCTCCAAAAAACAAGCAAATTAAAGACTATTCCCTGGTTTGGAATTAGCCACAGGATATGCCAGTCAAATAAGAATCTTTCATTTTGTAACAAGCTTACATACACTAAAGAACAAGTGGATCATGATAGATCTGGGTGTGTGTTTGTTTTTCATTTCAAAACTCTTAACTGAAGTCATCTAACCCTTGCTCAGTTTAATGACAGCATTAGTGTCTTAAAGAAATTTTCACATGGTTGCTTTCCTGGAGCACCTGGTACACTCTTTGTAATGAATAAGACATCAAGGATTTACAGGGTTAAGCTGCTTCTCATAATGTCATCCAAGCGCAGGGAGCACCAGCTGTAAAAGAACTGGAGCACCCGTCAGATATAGCTCAGTTGGTTGAGGGTTGTCCCGTGCTGGGGTCAACTGGTTCAATTCCTGGTCAGGACACATGCCCAGGTTGAGGACTCAATCCCCAGTAGGGGGCGTGCAGGAAGCAGCTGATCGATGTTTCTGTCCTATCCCTCCCTTCCTCTTTCTCTAAAATCAATAAAAACATAGTTTTAAAAAAAGAAGAACTGGAGCTGTTCCTGTATCAAGTATATCACTTCTGGGTGGCATTTTTATTAAAAATAACATCTCTGAAAACAGCACTCTGTGTCATAAATGGTAAATGGGTTTCCATAAGGTTGGGTACACTCTCATCCCCATTAGACTACAAGCCTATTTTACCCAGCACTGTATCCCTAGTTCTTAACACTATACCTTAAACTTAGTGGGCACTAAAAAAAAAATTTCACCTACTAAACAGACCAAAGGGACTTTTAATAGAGGAAAGAAGCCATTAAAATTTGATTTGATATTGCTGGGGACTCCTCTTATGTTTTTAGCAGACTTTATTGTTACCTGAGATTATTTTGGTTTTTTGACAGAGGGTACTCTAGATGAATTGAAATGTGTTGGAAGCACCTGACCACAGACAGGGACACTTGGCCTTTGAACAGATGTGGCGTTTCAGCACTCACCAGGGATTGACCAACTGTTTTCATTCAGCCTGTAGTGAAGTTGCCGATGAGTCCAACTGGTCCCCTTCTTTCTCTGGAAGAAATGACGCTAATGGAAGAAAATAGTTCATTTGTATTCTCCATGCCAAGCAAACTTTTTTTTTTTTTAATTTAAATTTCAGTCCAGGAGCTAGTCTTTATACTGCCTCTAGATAAAAGCATCCTCTTAACATGAGGTTGCACAAAGTGCCCACAACCACAGAATTTATTATCTCTTCCTGCCCTCCAAGGTTATGGGAGAGCAGAATCCTAAAACCTCAGATGTCATTGGAGACAACATTTAGGGCCATAAGGACCTTTCCAGATCTGTGGAGAGTGAGATTTTGCTTCTTTTGTTTAAGTTCCTGATTTGTCCTTAGAAGTCAAGGTGAGACATCTGAGGCCACGGACACTCTCATCTCAGCAGGGTTTGCTTTTTATCCCCTCCTTCGCTTCGAATGTCTGTGTTCTCTTGGCCCTAGTAGTTTGCATCTGCCCCAATATGGCCCAGTTGTAGAACTAAAAGCACCATCAGTGATTGGAAAGCTCTCTTGCTTCATTGCAACCATTTACTTTAAAAGCCAATATTTCCTTTTCTTTTTTTTTTTTTTTTTTTTGAAAAGACTAAAGAGAGTAGCTCATCTACTGTCTAGGATTTGGCCCCAGTCCATCTTCCATCACACCCAGGTTGCTTACATGGAAGTTCCTTGTTCAGGTGAGCCTGGGGGAGTTGGGGTGTGGTAGGAGTCAGAAGGAAAACCAAGGACCCCTTTGTGAAAGGTAGGGCCAAGGCTCCCTGGAGTCTCACCAGATGCCTCATGGTTTTGCTCTCACCTCCTAGTACCCACAGCACAGTTGTCATTCAGCAGTGAGCTCACATTCCCGCACATCCTGTGGAGTGGGCCTCACGGGGGAGAGGAGGAGATCGTGCCAAACTACAGCCTAGACAGCCCCCGAGAAGGAATTACAGTTGGATTCTGTGTTGTGTTTTGTATTTTGGCAGAGAAGTGTTGAAAGACACTATTGCTTCCACCCTGTCATTAGTGGGTGGGTAATAGTGATATAAAATGAGAGATGAATTAGGATAATAAGAGGCAAAGGAGAAAGGAGTAAATTTTCCACAAGTAATATTTTTCTCTTCATGGTTATTTAACTTTGAGACAGAACTTGAAAGTAGTAATCACAGTTCTGTAGTAGACAAAGGATGGAATGTGAGAGCCAGACAGGAAGGTGTGATTGCCTTTATTGCCTTAAGGAGAAACGCACAGAAACATGCACCATTTTCAGGAATACACTGCTGTTTCCATTCTAGAAAGGCAGAGAAGAGTCACGGTGGCCAGCTCTGCCGCCGCCCTTTTTTTCTTTTCTCTTCTCTCTCTCTTTCTCTCTCTCTCCTCTGTCTTTTTAGTTCATGTGTATGTATCCCTGCATCCTTTGCTTTCCTGTGTTCTTGAGTTCTTTGGGTCATCTTATGATATGGACATAGAGTAAAGCACACTGAGTGGGGCGATTAAAGGCACAGAAAAACCTTGAAATAGGGTGTTCACGGGTTTCCAGCTTTCTCCCCAACAGCTGTCTTCAATGCTGTATCCCAAAACCAAACAAATGCATTGACGGAACCAAGGTAATAAGCACCCATAATGTGCCAGACCCTGAGGCTCTGGGGACACAGCGATGAACAGAACAGATGTCACTCCCCCTGGGGAGCTTACACTCTTGAAGGGAAATAGACACCAAACAAATCAACACACTCGCCAGTAGTTATAAACAGGATGAATAAAAATACATGTGAGGGGTCAGAGGGGGAACATGTTTCTTCTGGGGAAGTGAAGGCCTCTCTGAGGAATTATGGGAGCCTTTTTAAGGTGGGGAGGAGTGGATGGACATAACCATGTTTACATTTGGAGGTTTATAGAGGTGGAATTGGAGAGGGCCCAAACTTTTAAAAAGTGTATCTACACTTAAAGAAGTGGCAGAAGTGAATCAAATGATTCTTACGTGTCCTCAGAATTGCTGTTCAGGTGTTCTCATTACACTCTGGTTTGAAAATAATAATATATTTGTCACCAGTGGATAATCTTACAAGGGTCTGAGCAAACTTTTTCCTTAAAGTGTTATATTAGTTCCCTTACAGCACTCACACTGCTGCTGTTAAAGAAGCAATTCAGTCACATTGTCTGTCGTATACACACACACACACACACACATAAGTTTGGTTTCATATTGTTTCTCCCTGTGTATTCAGCTCCAACAGAACCTTTGTTGTGTAAGTTTGCGGATGGAGGACAGAAGAAGAGACAGAACCCCAACAAATACATCCCCAATGGAAGACCATGGCATAGAGAAGGAGAGGTGAGACTTGTAAGTTCTTTCCTGAAACTTTAGTGTGGGTGTATGATTGTGAGAGCCTGTGACTAGTTACACAAGCATCATCTGAACTTGGCCGCCACACTCCTGGAATAATCCGCATAATGTCGAATTAAAACTTTCCCAGTGGAAATGGTGCTAAGAGAGGGACAATTTGCCAGATGAACAGATAGATGGTGGAAACAGCTATGTTTACTACACATCAAGTAAAGGAGCACTTCAAATGCCATGGATTCTGAGAGAGGTTTACATTTATAACTATTCAGAAGTCATTCTAAATAACATTATTAAAATAAATAGTATATTTGTCATTGAGGGATTTTCTTTTTTTTCTTTTTTTTTCTTTTTTTTTTTCTTAATTCTTTTGAGTAATGTTCTTTATTTAACAAAAAAGAAAGCTCAATTCCTTAATTAAGATGTTGGGCTTCCATTTCTCCATGTTTATTTTCAATGAATTGTTTGTTTTTTTAAAGTAGCATACTGGTTCAAGAATTTCTAGGGAAATGCCATCCAGTAGAAATAAATATTCTGGAATATGACCAATGATAACCACTAGCCATGTGTAGCTATTTGAACACTTGAAATGTAGCTTGGATGCCGGAGGGACTCAATTTTTTATTTAACTTTAAATAACTGCGAGTGACTATTGGTTACTATGTGGGACAGTGCAGATCTAGAGCTTTAATTCTCATGTTGAGTTTATAACTGTGTTTGCTAACAGAAACTCCTTACTTTTATCAAATGCTATTAAACCATCACTGTTTCATGTTGTCCTGACTCTAAGAAATGGAATTTTTTAATTGTGCCTTTGCAGATGTTTCTCTTTCTTTTCATTCCCATAGGCTGGAATGACACTTACTTACGACCCAACCACAGCTGCTATACAGAACGGGTATGTCATTAAGATAAATACATAATGGCTTGAGGGAAAATGTAAAGGTGGAAAATATCAGACGTTTGTTCCGTGAAATACTCTGTTTAAAGGATTACTTAATAAAGGCTTTTGTGTTTGTTCTAGATTTTACCCTTCACCATACAGTATTGCTACAAACCGAATGATCACTCAAACTTCTCTTGCACCCTATCTTGCATCTCCTGTATCTGCCTACCAGGTTTGTACCATTAGGATTCATCAAGAGTACAGAAACTTGCTACATTTTTGTGTCTTAAAATTTTGAACATTTATAATGCAATTTAAGTCAAATGTTATGTAGCTTGGATACCGATTTAGAATAAGCTGCTTTTTACTTGACAGAGTGATTTACTTTTTATGTATAAGAGGATGAAAAATGGGAAAATGGTTTCCAGTCGTCAGTCCTTGAAATCTTAGCATTTCAGAATTGGGATGAACCCCAGTACTTCCTCCACTGTGAGCCCTGCTGTTGGATACCCCATGTCCCAGAAATTAAAGCTTGAAGAGAATTGCCTTCAGGCGAAATATCGAATAGGTCTGCACACTTGCCTTTGTTTCTTCATCAGCAGGAGCTAACAAAATAGCAAGTAAACATGCTAATAAAGATGTGTCTCTATTAGGTAACATTAAATGAGCAATACAGTGAAATTGTAGGCAAAAAAAAAAAAAAGGAGGTCACTCCCTGTTTAAGTTATTTTTGTGAGAAGGCTTTATATTAAATAAATTCCCAACTTAGAACCAAGATCTCATTAAGCACCTTGTTATAATACTGATTTGGTTTTATTGCAGGGTTAGCTTCTGTTCTTCGTGAACCCAGTGTGTACATACAATTTCTCTTTAGCAGAATGCCTCTAATAGGATTGCTGCATTGGCCCAGACAGGAACATTATAATGGAGTTCTATTACAGACATGTAGGGATATAGTTCTCTTTTGTTGACTGTTGAGATCCTGTATGACTAAACTAAACTCTTGTGTATTCTTGTTTTTAAAACAATGGAATGTTGTAGTCCTGATTTCTGGGGTTAGGGGGTTGTAGTATCTAGTAACTGTTTATTTTGCTTCTGTAAGCCTCAGTTTCCTCATCTTTAAAATGGGGATAATAATAGATTCTATCTCATAGGCTTATCATAAGAACTAGATGAGACTATGTATAGAGCTTAGCACATTATCCTGGCATATCATTAGCAATCAAATGTTAGCGATGATTATCATCATTATTAATGTGCAGGTTTAGCTGGCTGATGAGAATATATTCATTATACTTTTTTAAAAATAATAGATTGGTCAGCATAAGCAATATCATAAAGGTGGTTTTGCTTAAAAACATAAAAATCGCTTTGAATAACAAAGAGTAGTGATCAAATGAACTAAAACTGAAATTTTAAAATCGCATTCACAGCCTCCCTCAGCTTTCAGGTTCTTTCCTCCTCCTTTCCCTGAATTGTCTCTTATTTTTTCTTTTATCTCTCCGGGTTGTTATGTTACCTATGCTGGTGTTTCAATCTGCTGGACAAAATATTCACTCATTTAATGCCTCTCTAATTATTTTGAATTTAAGATTTCTATGTTTTCTTTGCCTATGTAAAACTCAGATCTGCTCTAGTGCATTTTCCCTAATTATTAACAATTCCCTAATTAACAATTTCGATATTGAAAGGTAGTCTTCTCTTAACTATCTGAACTTGGAGCCCTCTGCCATTTATGGATATTAATAAAAATAGGCACAAGTAAGCTTATTCTCAGGCGAATGAAAGATTGTGCATAATAATTTGAATGTGTACTGCTGTAGATATAATTCTTAATGCATCTCCCCACCACCTCTTTTCTACAAAAGCATTGAACATTTTGCCCACAGAACTGTTTCATAGAATTAAAAAATCAGGAGACTAGTGTTTGTAATAAACTTGATATGCCTAACTAGAAACAACATTTCATTTCAAAGACCTGATTTTTTTTCCTTAAGGCATTCTGTGTTTTCCTAAGATACGTGTGGAATTCTTTTCATTTGCCTTACACTCAGTGCCATAACCTCAAAGACTGATTGTTAACCCCATCAGTTCAGGGGCTTGGTAGGGTCAGCAGATGAGCTTTAAATGGTCTTTCTGTGATTCCTTTAAATTGTTTGCAAAATGTTGCTTGTGTGTGTGCAGTTAGTTGGGGGGGGCGGGAGGGGAGAAGAGGTCTGTATCTTTCATCAGTTTTTCAGTGGGCTCCATGACCTAAACAAGGGTAAAGAATCAAGGGTAAAAAGAAAAGGAAAATCATAGAACATAGATTATTATTCCCATTTTATAGTTAGGGAAAAATGAGGACTAGTCATTGACAGCAGCTGATTTGCTGCTTAAAAAAGAAAATTGGTTTAGATGTCATAGCTCCCTAACCCCATAATGCTATATTAGATTATCAAGACCACTGAAGCATATAAAAAATGGGAGCATCTGTCCCAAATTGGGGTCTCTATGGAGCTGCTCGCCTCCCCGTGATTTATTCAGTGAAGGCCTTGTACTCGTGTTGGAGTGGGCCTTTCTCCACTAAACCACCATATGCTTATACAATTGGATTTGAGAAATTGGCATCCACAAGAATCCACCAATACCCCGATGGGGAAAGGCTGCAGTCCAGATAACTGAAATGTTAACAAGGCAGAAGCACTTAACTTTGATCTGCCTTAGGTGGCAAAGGAAACCAGAGAAAACAAGTATCGGGGCTCTGCTATCAAGGTAATTCCTAATACATTCTTCCCCCATGACTCTCCCCTCGTATCCTCTCTATAGAACCTCTGAAGTTAACAGCAGGGGATAAGACACAGGAGGGTTCTGTTGTTAAGAATTATAGACTGAAACGTATTCTAAAAATTACATAGTCTCAGGAAAGTTCTGGGCATCAAGAAATGGACTGTTTTTACTTTTGTTTTTGTTTTTTTGTTTTTGTTTTTGTTTTTTCCTCTTGAACGGCAGACTGCTTTCTTTTCTGCCACAAAACCTGACTCTCACATCTTATTTCTCAATCCAAGAGGGTCTACTGTGTGGATGCCCTAGTGACTGTCAATGTCAAGATCTAGTTGCTGAAGTTTCATTTTCTAAATCTGAATTTCAGATTTTTATTTTCCACACTAGCTAGAAATTGTTGATCACCAAAAAAGATTTCTAAAACCTAATGAATATCCGGGGATCCAAGAGGGATTAAATTTGATTATTCTTTTTAAATAAGCACATACTTTATGAGTTAGTTTCTAATAAGATGTGCTGGAATTAATTCTCATTCATCTGTATTCCTGAAGCATCTAGTTCATACTTTGATGATAGCACTTTTCACTATTGATTGGAGTTCTTTACTTGTTTACCTCCCTTCCTTTAGACAGCAAATTTCTTGAGGGTGGGGCCCATGTCTTATCACCTTTTTTCTTTTTTGGTGCCTGATACTCACACACCTCAGTAAATACTTGTTAAGTGGGCAAATGGAATTTTGTTTTAAATAATCATTTCATCCTATTCAGAGTGACCAGTTTGCCAAGAACTCTAACTGCCTTAATAATCTTTTTAATCATTGATAGTATTGTTTCCTTAATTTCCTTCTGTAGATTTTAACATGATTAAAAGAGTTCTAGAGAAATAGGTAGCATTCCAATGGAAATCAATGTTTCTTTCAAAATCCTCCCTTTTCCAGGTGCAAAGTCCTTCTTGGATGCAACCTCAACCATATATCCTACAGCACCCGGTAAGTTTCCATCAAAATGGCTTTGTGCTTTGAAAGTAAACCGTGTATATGTTAAAACCATTCTCTGGGGGATTTTAAGCATGTAATATGTGAAAGCATAAGCTCATTGTAAAACTCGCACTCACCTTTGTCTTAAAACAGGTTGGTAGTTAACAAGTTAAATTTGCAGTCTGTCAGAACTTAAAATATATCATATTGGAGACAGGGCACCATCTTCTTCCTCCTACCAGTTCTGTAGGAGATCATTAAGTTGAGTTTTTTACTTTTTAAATTTTTTTTTATTTTGTTTTTCTTTACTTTTTTTACTTCTTAAATTTTTTAAGTTATAAGGGTGTTTTTTTTAATTGCTAATTTTTAGCAGCACTTGTGATGAAACCCTCATTTTTTACATTCTATTTAATGCAAATATAGAGTGTTCAAAATTGATGTAGAGATTTTTATTGGAGTTTCTTAGCCTCTCCACAGAAACTATAAATACTAAAGTAGTAACACCTCCTTTGGTAAATAAATGTGATTTCTTTAGTGACATGATCATTTGTTGCACTTATGTATACAATATATTTCTTTTAGTTGAGTTAAATTATCCTTCACCTTATTAGTGTATTTTAATGTGTTTTTTAAAAATACATAAAATCTAGATTGTTGAATTAAAACATGGGCTTAACAAGTTGAAAAAAAAATAGCCATAGCAAGTATGGCTCAGTTGATTGGGCATCATCCCATGCACTGAAAAGTGATAGGTTCAATTCCCGGTTCAGTCCCTGGCTGGGTCACGTGCAAGAGCCAGCCGGAATGATGTTCTGCTCTCACAAAGATATTTATCTCTCTCTTTCTCCTTTCCTCTCTCTCTAAAAATGAATAAAATAAAAAATGTAATAAAAATTTTTTTAAGAAAGAAATGTCTTTTTTAACATTGAAAAAATAAAGGTGGAGAACAAAATCGCACACAAAAAAGGCTAAGAATGCCCAATTCGGACCTCCCTGCTTGCCATGAGAAAACCACACCTTTGGCCCTAAGCTTTCTAATAACTAATGCAAAAATAGGAATTTTTTTTAATATGTTTTTATTGATTTCAGAGAGAAGCAGGGAGAGGGAGAGAGGGATAGAAACACTGATGAGAGAGAATCATTGATTGGCTGCCTCCTGCAGGCCCCCTACTGGGGATCAAGCCCGCAACCCAGACAGTGCCCTGACTGGGATTCGAGCTGTGATCTCCTGGTTCATGGGTCAATGCTCAACCCTTGAGCCACACCGGCCAGGCACAAAATGGGACTTGATAAGCAGTACAGCTCTCAGTACTCATAAGATAAAAACAGATCAGTTGGTTGGGAAGAGCACAGTCTTCTTGGCCTTAAGATGAGACAGGAATTTCTCTCCTAACACCTAGAGAAGACACTATGTAATGTAAGATCATGTGTATGAAACAGCAGACCAGGGATAAGTTCTGAATAGAAAGTTGCTGAGATGACTTTGAAGAAGCAAATAAAACTTGGTTAGGTAATAATACAGGAGAAAAGCTCCGTGCTGTGTGTCTACATACACACATATGTTTCTATATGCACACATACATCCACATATATATATACATGCCAACTCATGTGTGCACATTTACACCCCCACATACACAAACGCTCATGGCAGTCCATGTCCCTGGTCCTTAGTGCTGTCCTATTGTAAAATGCTGGAAATGAACTCACTTTTCATTTGGGGGCTTCGTGGTATAGTAGTTCCTACAGATGAATGGGAAAAATGAGCAGGAAAGTCCTTCAGCATATTCTGGACTTCTGAGTCATTTCTATGTTACACACACTCTGATGATGCAATTAACCCTTTAAAAAGAAAAAAAAATTTAAATATATTTTTATTGATTGCAGAGAGGAAGGGAGAGAAAGAGAGAGATAGAAACATCAATGATAAGAGAGTATCATTGATCAGCTGCCTCCTGCACACCCCACTCTGAGGGTCAAGCCTGCAACCCGGGGCATGTGCCCTGAACAGGAATCAAACCGTGACCCTCCTGGTTCATAATTTTTTTTATGAAATGTATTAACAACAAACTATTTCTGACACATCTATATTTTCTTGGCAACTTTTAGAGCCAAAGCTGCACACAGTTCGGTCGAACATCTTTAAGGAGACTGTAGTGTACAGAAGGTTCCTGTCTGAGGACTCATTTCCTGTCCCACCAGATCTGGACTGCCTGCAGCCAGAATTAAAGTGCCTGCACATCGATCTCGGCCCACAGTTGTGCATCTAATATCAATAAATAACTGTGTTTAGGGGATATGTCCCGTACAGTGATGCCAAAACCTTAACATTAAGTTTGTAGTGTTAGAATAATTGTATTCTCAGGCCATTGGATGATTGCAAAAGTGGGAGGAATTATATAATCCATAAGAATATTATATAGGATAAATTAGAGAAAATGTAAAAATCCAAAAATAGAATTAATTAAATTTTGATTTATGTAATCAGTGTACCATTATGTAATCTTTGAAAATTGTGATAATGACAGTTATGCAGTAGTTTAGATAGATATTTATAATGAAATGTTAAGTGAAAAGCAAAAACCCGGGATATGAAATTGTTTATGTACCTTCATTGCAACTCTGTAAAAACATGCCAAGTTTAGAATCTGGGCAGCAGTGGGAGCCTGACAGTGCTCACAGTGATGTAAGAGAGAGAGAGTGGGTGACTGGTGATTTTTCCCACCTCTCCTCTCTGTTTTTTTAAAATTATATTTTACTTTTAATGACCAGAATTTTAAAATAGGAAGTCAAATAATCTGAAATTGGTTTATTCATTATATCTGAATCAGTTTCCCTGTCCTGGCCCCAAATTGTAGTTGAAAGTGCTGGGAAATACTGAGTGAATGAAGAATGTGATCTTGATCTTGATCTTGAATCAAATGACTCTCTATATAGAACATTTTTTAAATAAAACACGGTATTTATAATATTCAATATAGCATATTATTTTGTGGCCATATAAATCATCCACTGCCATGTATTTTAAAAAAGTAAGCCTTTTGTAACCCAGCCAGCCAAAAATAGTTTGAACTTTCTGTTACAGCTCCTCCTGCTGGACTAGCTTTGCTTCATAGTTAAGTGAAGGTAAAGGGAGAGGTGGTTAATACAGGGATTTCCATGAAGTGAGTGCTCCTTAAAAAGTCTCAGGAAAATACGCTTTAGAAGAGTTTAAGGAGGTAATTTATGCCATTTGCAAATTTGAGGGGAGGTTATTTTTTTTTCATATTCCTCAACAAACAGGCATTTCCTTTGCAAAAAGTGATTACAGAATTTTAACTCTCTCCCTCTTGTCTTAACATGTATCTTACATGGCTCTTGTCTCCAACTTCCCAGGGTGCCGTGTTAACTCCCTCAATGGAGCACACCATGTCACTACAGCCCGCATCTATGATCAACCCTCTGGCCCAGCAGATGAGTCATCTGTCACTAGGCAACACCGGAACAGTAGGTGGCAAATTAATATCATCTGTCTCGTCAAAGAGAAGAGTATAAATTAATGCAGCCTGTGTCTTCCCTCTCAGTCACATGCTCTGTGATATCAACGATATGTCTGACCTCCTGACACCTCCTCTCCACACACATTCATTGCCTTCCTCATAGTAAATACTCAGATATTTCTTGATTAATTGATGAACTAAAAGTTGGTCCCCTGAGCATCTCTTCTTTACCAGAATGTAGCACCCGTACATGACTACACCCAGCCCCAGTAATCAGTCCTGTTCATTCATTCTGGCAGACCTGGTCTCCTGAATCAAAAGATGAAGGTGATACATGGTGGCAAAGACAAGGGATTTCTCCTCACTTATGTTTTTTATGGAATTTGGGGACTTTGAATCATGATCTCTCTACTGAATTATTTCCCCAGAGTCTAGGCGACTTAATTGGGCACTGAAGTTGAGCTGATACCACACCCATTAACTTCCAGGGTTAATATGGGTAGTGTTTGGATAAAACAACCAAAGGCTTTTAAGTCAGACCATATCTATGGTGGCTTAAAAGAACAAAGGGTATTAGGGTGTTTTCCCCACTTACACTCAAAACTAGCAGCAGCTTCTTGTGGAGGCTTAAACGGGCCACTCACCTCCAATGAGGTTGACTAGAAAGCTCTCCTGCCTTTGGAAAAGGATGCCTGTCAGCAAGGGTCCACTTCTTATTCTGCAGTGGCCTGTTAGAGATCTAGTAAGTCATTTACCCCCTGGGTCTCCGCTTAGGGAGACAGTTCTGGATACAAGCTCAGGAGGCTTCTGGGAAATAATGAGGCCCTTTGAGAAGAGAGCTTTTAAAATAGCACATTAATGAAGTTCATTGAGGATAAGAAACCTTAATGATCTTCACCCACGTGCTTCTTTGTTAGGAAATTCCAAGAAAGGTGGGATTTTTTACTTTGATAAATTCAAAAAGTAGAAAGCATTCGCTTTGCCTTTCATATGATATATTGATGTTAGTATACTAATTAAATTTTGAGCCCATTTAAATTTCTTCTTTGAGACTTCCAAATACTTGTCATCCCACCTCAAAATTCCCCAAGTGTTCAGAATTTTGCATGGCTTGTCCTGGCCCATCCTGACCATACTCTTCTTTTCAGTACATGCCTGCAACATCAGCTATGCAAGGAGCCTATTTGCCACAGTACACACACGTGCAGACGACGGCAGTTCCTGTTGAGGTTGGTGCTGACCCTTCTGGCAATGAATAGTTTCAGAAATGGGTAAATTAGATGAAATTCAAAGAAAAATCGATCAAGTCAAACATTTGCATAAAGAGCTCAGTTTAGAGGGAGTATATACCTAGAGTTATTTTTCACTATGAATCATCATTCTCTGCATGCAAATTAGTGTGGTGACATCCAGGCCACACCCCCAAGACTCCCAGAAACATTTTCCAAGCTTGTAACACCTTTCATTTCCCTTTCAAGGCTCTGTCTTGTCTCCTGTAAAATGGTACTTGCAGGCAAGTTAAGGTAAAGCTGAGTCAGTAATCCTAGTACCAAACATTCTATCAATCATAATAATTGCAAAAACAATCAGTTATAATTAAGATACTTGGAAATGATGTTTCAAAACTTTTACAGGATGAGGAACAAACCATACCTGTTTTCATGGAGGCAGTTTGTATAGCTAAGTAACTCCTAGTTCTTGTTATGGAAGATACTAATACAATATTGACATGAAATAAGTCTGACATTTAAAGTAAGATTTGAATTAAGCTTGGACAAAATAGCGTTTTCCAGCAAAGTGCCCTTAAAATTCCAAGGAAATTCATCAACTCAATCAATTCTACCTTCCAAGCAGATCCCATAGGTTCCAATTCCAGAAGCAGCCCTAGGATTGTGGCTGAATAAGGGGAGAAGGAGAGAGTGAGGGGGATGATTGTTGTTTTGTTTGCATCTGGTCGATTTAAATTTGTGCAATTATTGACAATCATAGTTACAAAAACCCAAAATCTTTTATCTGCAATTCTGAAATACACAAAAAACATTAAAACAAAAAAAATTCTCTTTGTAATTACTTTAGCAAATAACTTGACCTGCAGCAATACCCAACCCAAACTTATGCAAGACACAAATCGTTTCTCCACTTACTGTGCATATTTATATCTTCCAGTGCAGACCTGTTAATGTGAGGTACAGCCCTGGACCCCCACTGTCTATATTCAGTGAGGTACTGCATATGCATACCATATTTCAGATCCTAAAATCTGAAAACACTGAATTTCAAAGTCACATCTGGCCCCAAGGGATAAGAGATTTGGTTGATAAGTTGTAGCTTGGTTTGAAAAGACAACTCATAAATGTGGGGGTGGGAGGCTCTTTGGGTGTACCAGATATTTGAACTTCTTCGGGAAATAATTCACCTTGAAAGTTCTACATAACCCTAAGAAAATCACTTTTTAAAAAAATCACTTTAAAGAGTGCTTGTTTTGAAGATGCTGGACTCAGTCAGACCTGGGTAGCGGCATTTGTATCTCATTGCTCACATGTCTCATCTGTTCTGCTTTGTTGTAGGAGGCGAGTGGTCAGCAGCAGGTGGCTGTAGAGACGTCTAATGACCATTCTCCATATACCTTTCAACCCAATAAGTAACTGTGAGGTATGAGGGAGAGGTCTCCATCACTGTAGGGCTCAGGTCAAGAAAAAAAGCTAATGGTTATTTTATCAAAATGGTACTTAGGGTACCTGAGATTTCCTCACACTGCTGTGATCATGGCTAAGGAATCCAGTGTTATCAGAATGTTCAAAGCAGTGATTTTTGTGGATATGCAATTAAGTATTCTTTCCAAAAGGCGCTTATGTTGAAGTCGAATATATATTTACTCTCTCCCTTCTTAACTCTCCCCAAAAATGTGTAACATTAGAAAACAACAGGCATCAAATTTGTCCTACAGCACATTTATTTTACATTGATCTTACTTTAATGTTCACAAGCTCAAGGATATATAGCACAAGAGTTTGCATAATCTAGCATTGCAAGATTAGCAATATCTTGACTTAGGAGTTTAACCTTTTGCACTCGGATGTCACGGTTAGCATCGGTAGCAACTCTTTTTATACTCTTTGAATGTATCAATAATTTGAAATATAAAAAAATCCAAATAAATAAGTTTGTATGAAAAGAAACTCCAGTTTTTTATTCTACTGCCGCGCTTTGTAAAATCTGGGGTATTTAAAAAATTAAATCCCAAGTAGAATAAAGGAATCAAGAAAAAAGCAAGCGAGTGCAAAGGGTTAATGTCAGTATCCTTAGATTGAGAGGTTGCATTACCAGCTCTCACTTGGACCACAAATCTCACACCTTTTTACTTGACCATGCAGATTGCACTAAAATAAGTGGACGGAACTTGGGTTTCTCGTTGTTCTGGTGAAAGTATGTTGCAGGTCCCAGATTTCAAAGTTGGACTCGAAGCGTAGAAAGTGACCCTCAGTTCCAGAGTTTGCATTTATTGGCCTACTGCCAGGGATTAGCACAGCCTTTTCTAAGCACCTTTATCTTTAAAACCAAAAAGAGATTACAAAGCTCTGTGGTATGTTCTATCAAATGTACAAAAGCCTTTGTCTTTTATTTTTCTCTTTCAGATGTACAGAAGGGTGTTCTTACATGAAGAAGGGTGTGAAGGCTGAACAATCATGGATTTTTCTGATCAATTGTGCTTTAGGAAATTATTGACAGTTTTGCACAGGTTCTTGAAAACGTTATTTATAATGAAATCAACTAAAACTATTTTTGCTATAAGTTCTATAAGGTGCATAAAACCCTTAAATTCATCTAGTAGCTGTTCCCCTGAACAGGTTTATTTTAGTAAAAAAAAAAAAAAAAATACAAAAAAAACCCACAAAAAAACAAAAAGATTTTTATCAAATGTTACAATGCAAAAAAATGAAAAAAAAAAAGAAAAGAAAAAATGGAAAAAAAAGAAAACTTCAATTTTCTGGGTATGCACAAAGACCATGAAGACTTATCCAAGTGCATGACCGGATTTTTGTGGTTTTGTTCATTTTGTGTTTAATTTGTGTTTTTTCCCCGCTGTATGAAATGGGCTTTCTGACGTTTCACTAGTCCGACTTCACCCACGGTGTTCTGTGCTTGCAGTGCGAGTGTTGCTGTAATTCAGTGTTGCCGTCCGTGTCTCTTTTCTTCGCTTTCCGTTTTTCTTTCAATGTAGTGTGAAGTGTCTTATCCTTTTCTATGAATTCCAATTTGCCTTAACTCTTTTGATGCTGTAGCTGTTTCAGTAAAAGTTAGTTCAAACTAATGATGTAGAATGCTTTGACCAAATGAGCTGGTCTATTATGCCTTGTAAAACAGCAGCATAGGGCTTTTAAAAGGTAGTCAATAAAAGTTGCTGAAATTTTGGCTTTTTTAAATATGTAGTAGGTGTTTTTAATGATTTTTCACATAATGTGTAAGGTAGTGAAATGTAAGAAGGGAAAAACGATTTGTGTGAAACACGTTTTCTGACTGGGGAACTTTTAATAGGGTAAATTGTTTGTATGGCTGTATGCCAACAAGTTTCCTCTGATAGTTTGACTGATTTAGGATATCTGCTGTATGATGCAATGTAAAGTCTTTTTTGCCTTTTTTCAGGAAAAAAAAACAAAAAAACAACCTAACTTGATGTTCTAGATTTAGTGTAGGTAGTGTTGGGACTGGGGGTGGGGGGTGGGGGAGGGGAGTCCCCGAATGTTTTGTCCTTCCTTTATACTAATGATAGTGCTTTAGAATGCGAATTAGGCCTGAGATCTGGCAAACAGAAAAATGTTGGTATTGCGACTAAATGGCAAAAGCTAAAAGTAAGGATTTATCTTCAAACATAAGCTGAGATATGGATAGAAGCAAAACGATTGGCTACTAGCTCTCACTCTCTCCTCTCTCTATTACGTAAATTTGAGAAATAAAAATTACTTGGCACTTTTAAAGGTAACTTCACCAAAGACCGAAGAGCCAGTAACCAGTAGCTCCAACTTGTCTCAGCATCACATCTTCTGTGCTCTTTATTTTTGCCGGACCAGTTTGCGGTTAGGAGAATGTGCCTTTTTTGTACCTTTGCATTTAGGTTTTATAATTTTAATTGATGTATGGACACACACAAACAAAAAAGCATGAAGGAAGATTTGGATCCAAGCAGTGCCACACTTTACATCATCACTACAAGTGTTAAGTGTAAAGAAAAAACAATTTTGAAACTATGAAATTCCTGATTCATAAATACACAGTTATTTCTACTTTAGTACATACAAGATGATTCACTGTTATTAAAGCTCTTTTATTAAGATAATTGCATACGTTTGAAAAGCAACGGTAAATTAAGTTGTCTTCCAAAACTGTGTACTTGTCTGGTCAACTGTGTGTGATCAGTTATCTACCTCAGAGTCTATTTTCTTTTGTGCTGGGACAGGTTGCTGGCCCTCCCTGTTTCCACAGACCAAATCCTCCTAGCTCAGGAGCTAGGGCTAAGCAGTTATTTCTTTCGAGTATTTTTTAGTTCTTAAATTTTATGCTTGTATTTGATTCTAGATGTCAGTGACATTTCATAGTTTCAAAAGTCCTTGCTGCTCTGAGAAGTGTAGATTCTATTGAAAATTACGTAGTCATAAGAAAAATGTGTTTTTGTTTTTGTTTTTGTTTCCTTTTTTAAAGTTGTGGTATTATTGGTTCTATGCTCCCTGGAATATTACTGCTTTGTGAAAGTCCAGACTGAACGCAGTGCCCTCCGTGTACCTAGTACATTTATAAACCCGGGTCTCTCACTACTTGATATTTTTGCATTAGTTAAGACAGAAATTTGATAGTTCAGTTAGAGGGGAGGGCAAATCTGCTGCTAGAAATGTCTGAACTAAGTGCCATACTCGTCTGGGTAAGATTTGGGAAACATAACCTCTGTACATAAAAAAAAAAAGTCAGTTAAACATCACATAGTAGACAGCCATTAAATTATAAAAAAAATTAATTTATGAAGAAAGACCTTTTGTACAGATTGAAAAAAAAAAGATTTTCATAGAGATATCTATATGATCAAGAGAGTTAATTTTTTATTTTGTTTTACTAGTGCCACAAACTTGCCAGTGGTAACTTATTTGTCCGGTTCAAGATAACTCTGTAGTTTTCTTTCCTAGGACTTGTTGTTAAACGCCAAAAGACATTTTTGAACTGTACATTTGATCAGATTGTTAGCTTTTTCTGTTTTATTTCTTTTGAGAACCTTTGAATAAAAAACATCTGAAATTTTATTTTTCCTGTCCATTTTTTTAAGTAGATTAAAAGTGTGTCAGAGTTTTAGATGCCCTTCCTTGAGCTCAGTAGGCTGGTTTGAAAGTGAGTTGAAAATTATTTTAGATTCAGTGTGTACTTGAAATACATTTTCTTCCAAAGAGTTATATAAACCTTTCCACGCCCTTTGGGGTTATTTAAATCTGTGTACAGGGGCCAGAGACATCAACCAGTAGCTCCCCACATTTCATCTCAGCAAAAGTGCACCTTTGGTCTGTTGTCCCTCCTCCTCCTCCCTGCTGCCCTCTGACTGTGGCACTGCTTGCCATTGCCCAGCAAGGAGGACAGAATAAAAACTGAGGCCCATCAAGCAAGCCCCCAGGTAAGGATTTCAGGATGTTTTTAAGATGATCTTCTCCATGCCTTGATGGCTGTGGGCCTCCTGAGTGACCTTGGCTGTTCCCAGTAGGAGGCTATGGTGCAGCATTCATGGGGGAGGGAGAACTCGTTCCCATAACCCTTGTTTTATGGGAAGCACTTAATAATACAGGAAATTGATTCCTTCTACCCAAGGCAGATTAAGTGTTTTAGCGTAGCTGTCCAGTATTCGTTTTCTCTGTCCTGGTGATGAAAGGAGTGAGCAAGAAAAATATCCATCCCCTCCATTCCTGTACACGCCCCCTGCAATGTAGGTGATGTTGACTATGAACTAGATATGTGGGGCTGAGAGCACTTCCCTTGCTGGCGCCATGAAAGCCTGGTCCTCGGTGGCTGGCTCAGAAATGGACACAGGGTCCTCTGATGATACCCAGTGCTTCTGTGGGGGAGATGCCGGGCAGGAGGGAAGTGTGCCTCACTTTCTGTCCCAGCCTCCTCCGTGTGACCAACAACCAAAGCGCCTTCAGTTTTGTTGGCCTTGTTTTTGTTCTCATATTTTAAGAAGGCTTTCTGTCGCTGGAGTCCTGGGACATCCAGTGGCTGCCTTTACACAGAAACTAGTAGCACTTTCTGTGCCAAAGAGACGGACCAAATCAAAGTGGTGATGGTTCAGAAAGATGCCCATAGAGAGAGTCAGTGCAGAGCCTTTGGGGACAAACACCTGCTAAAAGGCATGGCTACTTGGTCGTCGTCAGGGGCCAGGATTTCCCCGTTGTCTAAGATGGGCTGGGATCAGCCTCCAATTGAGTTGGCTTGGAAGGGAGGGAGGAAGCTCTGGCAGTTGGTTCATGGGCATTGGCGCCAGGTAAATCCACTGGAGCCTGAGTGCCCCCTCTTGAATTTCACAAATACTGATTAAATGTCCACCAGGAGAGAGGCGGTGCCTCCCAGGCGGACGGAGGCTCCAAAGAGGTCCAGGTCTGATTGATGGTGTTCTCACTGCACTAGAATAGCCAAAAAGGATATCCCACTCCCTCATGGGGAGAGGTTATGGACATGTCACCAGCACCACTCTCCCCAATCACCAGAAAGCTTCAGAAAATGGAAAATGAGGAGGGAGGAAAACTCCGAGCTCAGGGTTTAAGAAAATTCTGGCAGTTCCTTCTCCTCAAATAGCAATGTGATGAGGTCACCACCAAAGTCATCAAGGAGCACGCTGATGCCCTCACTGGTGGCCATGCCAGATGGCAGCGGGGAGTGGGGGCTGCAAGGTGAGTGCCCAGATTCCCAGCGAGGATTCCTGGCACAGCTGAGTGGCAGTGCCCAGTGCCCATCCCTCCGTGTGGGATAAACCGCCGCCAGGCAATGGAATTTCAACCCTGTGAAATGGCTCCAGAGTGTCTCCTGGGTCTTTGTCGGGCCAGAGGGTGTTCTGACTTGAGCCACTAGAGGGAGGATTTTGTTTTCTTCTTCAACTGTGAGCTCTAAGGCAGCCCTTGGGTTGTGGCCTTGGAGCAGGGAGCTGCTGGTGGATATTCAATCTGCAAGCTTCCCAGGGAGAGAAATGGGGCAGGAGGGAAGTGTGCCTCCTTTTCTGTCCCAGCCTCACAGTCCCAGTGCTCCTCCCTATACCCCTGGGGATCACAGGGTTCTTGAATTGGGGGCTAATTGTAAGAACTGATGCGCAGATAATCACCATTGCCCAATGCAGGCAGCTTTCTCATCAAGACCATTGTTGCCCATACTGGGGAGTAACTTCAATGTGATTTTAAGGCACGCGGACGTCAAAAGCCTTACCAGACCTCGTGACTCGAAGGCCCATGAAAGTGCTGACAGATTTTGGAGTTGCTCAGAATTGAAAACAGGTGGCTTTAGATTAAACAGACTTTAACGCTATTATTCATTTTTTTAAATGTGACTCCTAGAGACTGAGATTTTATCTAGTTACTCACTTGTTCCTTTATGCATGATACAGATCATAAACCATACGCTGCAGGTATCTCCTACCTTCTAGTATCCCTGAAGGCACTTTCTCTGCTTGAATGCCCCTAGTGATGGGGCACTTCCCACCTCACCTGGCATCCTTTTGGGAACAGCTCTCAAACTTGCTTAAGGAAGGAGTCAAAATTGTGTCTATGTAACTTCTACTTAGCATCCTTACTTCTGCCAACTGAGATGCTGTGGAGTAAGTCGGTCATTCCCATTCTTTAAAAGGCAAAAGTACAGTGACGGGAAACATACTAGTATCGGTGATTGCCAAGAGTGGAAGGGATGGGAGGATGTGACTATTGGGGTATATAGCACAGGAGGGTTTGTTTTTTTTTTTGTTTTTTTTTTTTGTGTGTGTGTGGTTTTTTTTGGGGGGGGGGAGGAGTCTTGAAACTATTTTATATCCTAATTGTGGTTACACAATTTATGTGCTAAAATCTATGGGCCTGTACACCAAAAGTCTATTTCAGTGTATGACCACTTATAAAATAATTTTTTTAATGAGATGAGTAGGTCGTTCCTCAAGTGTGAAAAACTGCAGGCTCCACAGATCTCTGGGTTGAACATTGCTGGTGGCTTTAACTTCCACATCAGCTCTGGCTCCACACTCCCCCAGCTCACGCCCAAGTGCACCACAGGTGACTCGGGATAAAACCCAGAACTCGCAGAAGGGATCCTGAGCCTTCACTTACCTCCCAGCTCAGCCCATCCTGTTACAGGTACAATGGTTTCCTTTTTGACTTCTCGGGCACACCACAATTCTTAAAACTTGCAGCCAATTAAAATCCCTATGTCATTTTATCTTTTGTCATGATTAATTGTAACAGACACGCAATGAAATATGTAGTCATTTAAAATAAAGACTTGCCCAGCCAGTGTGGCTCTGTGGTTGAGCGTCGACCTATGAACTAGGAGGTTCAATTCCCGGTCAGGGAACATGCTCAGGTTGCAGGCTCGATTCCCAGTGTGGAGTGTGCAGGAGGCAGCCGATCAGTGATTCTCTCTCATCATTGATGTTTCTATCTCTCTTCCTCTCCCTTCCTCTCTGAAATCAATAAAAATATATTAAAAAAAAAAATAAAGACATCTTAATGGCATGAAAAATGCTCAGGATATAAAGTGAAGGGAAAGTGTTAGGTACATAATAGTAGTATGCTCATAACTATGAAGCAATACTTAAATCTGAATGGTAATTCAAAATGCTTAGCTGTAGCCCTCACTTGGAGCACTGTCCCACATACCAAAAGGTTTCCGGTTTGATTCCCAGTCAGGACAAGTATAGAAAGGCAACCAATCAATGTTTGTCTCTCACATCAATGTCTCTCTCTCTCTCTCTCTCTCAAAATCAATAAAAACATATCCTCAAGTGAGGATTTTTTTTAAAAAATGCTTAGCTATATAGGTAGAAAGATTGTGGGAAGTTTTGTGTTTTCTCATTTATACGTTTTCAAATTTTTCCAGTTTTCTATAATGACATTTTATAATCAGGAAAAGGAAGTTGTAACAAAGATTGTTGTCAGATCATCCTGAAATTATGCAAGTTGGTGTGTTATATTCCCATCTGGCATATTTGATTATTTGTTTGTTTTTAAAACATAATGCACCAGACCTCAGAATACACAAAGATGACAGAATGTGGTTCCAGTCCTCAAGGAACATGCTATGAGGAGACACAACATACAAGTGGCAATATTGTGAAAAAAAGTAACAAAAGTATGTTCTAAATAACGAGCTTTGGGACTTATGTGAGGGGGCCAAGACGACACTGACACTCTCCTGAGGGCCTTCTCATTGCCACATTACTAACCAGTTCCTTTTTGCTGATCAGAAACCACTCCAAAGCAGACCTTTTTGCTCACTGGTTGCTCTGCCTTCTGAGAGGTGTAATTGGCAGGCAGACAAATGAAGTCTTTGGTAGGTCTGGTCTTGCCAGGAGGAGACTTGGGGCAGATGTCCAAGGAGTTGATGTTCCTTTGTCACTACTGCTCTGAAAATAATGGAATATGTATCATGTTTTGTTTCAGTCAAGTTGGGTGTAGGATACTTTCCAAATAATGTCATTTTGACTTATTTTACCCTTGGTCAAATGTTCTCCACATGCCAGACTGGATTTGCAAACAACTGTGTAGTTTTCTGACACCCTCCACTATATCTTAAAAGCCCACAGTTTCTACTTTCTTCCCAAAAGTTTCCGTAGGAATCCTCTCATATCCTCTGCATCACATGCTGTGCTTTGACACAAGCCCGAGACCATGAATATTGTTCCTGCCAATTTGTCTCTTATTTTCTTATAAGTACTGAGGGAACTTTCTTAACATCCTTGCTATATGCATGATCTTCTTCCTAACATTTAGTTTCGTTTCACAGAGGAGGAGGTGTTTCTCTCAACTTTCACTCGTCCAATAACTTTCTGTTTCTATTTACTTCACAAACTTGTATTTTACAAAATTTTGAAGCAATTTACAGGAAACCCAATAAAACAAATTTTAAAATAAGGGCTTGGGAGGTTAACAGTAAAGAGAGGTACGAAGAGCACAGACTAAAGTTTGCAAACCAGAAGGCCTCCACCATCTCTCTAGTCGAACCTCAATAATTTTGAGTTTTCTGGCAGCCAAGGTGAAAGGGGAGACAGGTACATACATCTATAGCTCTTCTCACCAAAGGGAGCAAAGCCTCCCAGATCCTCTGGAGAAAGATGGTATTTGCTAGTTCTGTGCAGGGACCCCTAAAGGGGGCACGGGCAGTGTCTACCACATTTTCCTGCCAATACAATGATGCTTTCCCAGGGTGTTTCAATGAAAGCCAAGGACAGCACACCAAAGCGCCGCCACCAGAGCACCGCATAGTGACTCTGTGAGGTAATAGACTCATAATGGACACTTTCAGTTAAGTCTCTTCTCAAACGTTCCTACGTGATGTACTTTACTCCTGTCACCAAGCCCATTGCTCTGACTCTGAAGGGCAAGATCTGTTTTGAAACATCACGAACATTCTAGATGCTCCTTTCACTTTCACATTCAGCCCCTCGAATAAGAAGAGAAATGCACCCCACAAAGTCATCCCCCTGCTTCCTGAGCACTTCAGATGACACCTAAGACACTGTCCAGTCTCCCATTTCTCTGGAAGCAGCAGCATGCGGTCAAGTCCGTGGCTGGCTGATTTGGGCGGGCACGCACTCCTCCGGAGCAAGGTCTGTGAGTTAAGGTAGAATCATGGCACTTTTCATTACCTGCTGAGGAGAAATCATAGGGAACTCTAGGGATGTTGAGGCATAGTCCGTGTGGCTCACCATAAACACAAAAGTTCTCTTATTTTCTCCTCAATGAATGGCAATTTGATGTTTAACCTTATAACATCTCTTTTTCCCCAAGATGCTTGTGCCTTTTTATTTATTTCCTAATATTTAAAAATAAATCCAAACAAAAGTTGCAAGTACAATACAATAGAAAGAACTTTTATCCTGATGTGTTTGAGAGCCAATTATTGACCCCACTGCTCCATTATCTCCTTCAAACAAGGACCTCCTCCTACAAGGCCACAATACAACCATCAAAACCCGGAAAAGAAAATACTGGTGCATTACTGTCATCTAATCCTCAGACACCAGTCAATTTTCATCAGTTATTCCAGGAATGTCCTTTGTAGCAAAAAGCTCCAGTTCAAAATCATGCGTTGCATTTACTTGTCGTTGCATTTACTTGTCGTGTCTCTCTACTTTCCCTCATTCTAAAATAACTCCTCAGTCTCTATTTGATGGTCATTACTTGGACACAATTGAAGATTCCTGGCCAGATAGTTAGCTGAGTGCTGAGGTCAGTTCGTTGGAAGTTTCCGTTGGCCCTGCACCTTTGGCAGGAATAGGGCCAACATGGAGCTTGTTCTCCTTGCTGCATTCCATCCTGTGACAAAGGGTTTCTATTTGTCTCCCGACCGAAGGGGTTCCCTTTGATCACTTAATTAAAGTGGTGCCTGCCTGGCATTTCCACTATAAAGTCACTCTTTCCCACTTTGCAGTTAAATATTTTGTGGGGAGGAGCTTTGTAACCACATAAGTACCCTGGACTTGCTCACACTTTGAATTGATTCATTTACTGTTTTATGTATGGGCTCAGGATTTCCTCTTTTAGTTAATGGGGTCTAATCTGTTACAATTATTATTTGCTTTGATGTTCTAATTGACCCCAATTTGGCCAGTGGCGCCCCTTACAAGACAGCTTCTGTGTACTTTTTTAATCCTCACTGGGGATATGTTTTTATTGATTTTTAGAGCGAGAGGAATGGAGAGAGAAAAAGACATATCAATGTGAGAAACATGATTAGTTGCCTCCCATACATGCCCTGACCAGGGATTGAACCCACAACCCAGGCATGTGTCCTGACTGGGGATCAAACCTGAGACCTTTTGGTGTACAGGGTGATACTCTAACCAACTGAGCCACCCAGCCAGGGCACTTCTGTGTATTTTTAAGACATGTTTCCATTATTCTTTAAGCACTTCCTTGCTTTCTGGCACCACCAGATGCCCCAAGCTCATCTTGTACTTTCCCTTTCTAGTCCTGGATTCAGCCACTTCGCCAAAGAGTCCTGGTTCCTTTTACTGAAGAATGGCACGTAGAAGGTAATATTTGGTCACTAAGTGTACTTTTTATATTGATATGTCACTGTTCCCAAGCCCTGTTAGTGAACAGGGTTAGGGGATGTGTGTGTGGGAGGGGGAGGGATGTGGGTGCAGGTGTGCACACGTATTTACATCTCTATTTTCTACATTATCTATAAACTAGAGGCCCGGTGCACAAAATTCGTGCGGGGGGGAGGGGGGTGTCCCTCAGCCCAGCCTGCACACTCTCCAATCTGGGACCCCTCAAGGGATGTCTGACTGCCCAGTGGGATCGGGCCTAAATGGGCAGTCAGACATCCCTCTCATAATCCAGGACTGCTGGCTCCCAACTGCTCACCTGCCTGCCTGCCTGCCTGATTGCCCCTAACTGCTTCTGCCTGTCAGCCTGATCACCCCCTAACCAGTCCCCTGCCAGCCTGATTGATGCCTAATTGCTCCCCTGCCAGCCTGGTTACCCCCAACTGCCCTCCCCTGCCGGCCTGGTCGCCCCTAACTGTCCTCCCCTGAAGGCCTGATCGCCCCCAACTGTCCTCCCCTGCAGGCCTGATTTCCCCCAACTGCCCTCCCCTGCAGGCCATCTTGTGGTGGCCATCTTGTGTCCACATGGGGGCAACCATCTTTGACCACATGGGGGCGGCCATCTTGTGTGTTTGGAGTGATGGTCAATTTGCATATTATGTCTTTATTATATAGGATATTGAAAAACACATGTTTGCACATCCATACCTCTGATTCCAGTCCATCACCACAGGGTCCATTTTCCCTTTCCACATTTGTAATTCTCTTTTCTTCTAACAGCAAGAAACCTGGCTCCCAATATCCTTGATAAACTTAGCCATTTGATCAGTTCCCCTGCATGTAACCAACCTCCCATCTCTGACATTGCCATCGTGGCCATACAGATACCTTCGCCTCGCTCCCCCTGCTCAGGCTCTCATCAGTGTGTGAGTCAGGGGTGGTGAGGAAGTTCATCCTCCTCCTACTCTGCCCACAAGGATACAGGAACTATGTATCAAGGAACAGGAGTGATTCAGCCATAACAGGGTAGGTGTTCTCCAAAGGAAGGGCCTTTTGTGACACCATCGATTTGCCCCATGATGTCTGTTACCTCTCACTTTCAGATGGAACATGGTAAAAGATTTGAAACAGAACTGAAGAGCAGGAATGATGTGGAAGTAGGAAATCCAGAAAGGAGATGTAAAGAAAAAACATGAGTGTATGGAAGAAGAATAGAAAGGAAGGAAGTAGAAAAGAGACTTAGAAATGAAGACGGGTAGGAAAACAAATATAAGAAAGATTGAGCAGAGGAGAAAAAGAAGATAAAATGAACTCTGTTGACTGACCTCACCCTCCTAACACTGGCCCCTGAGCTTCTGCTGAACATGCTGGTCTCCAAGCTCTTGGCACCAACTTTGATGTGTGTTCAATTAAGGGAACAGAGATGTTTCTAAGATGCCAGCAGTGAATTGCTATCTCTGAGGCAACAAATGCAACATCCTGCAGAAACTGCGTGCACAGCCTTCTGATATTCCCAGGTATTTCTCCAGGGCCTCCTCCCAAGTGGATCTAGTCCAGCCTTGCAGCGGATGGGGATGCTTCCTTACCAGCTAAATCATGTCTTGATCCACCAGTTGATTCTGAAGCCTCTGAGATAAAGGCCTTTGAGTTTTTGAGAAGGAAAAGAGCTA
This sequence comes from Cnephaeus nilssonii, assembly GCF_951640355.1. Taxonomy (NCBI): domain Eukaryota; kingdom Metazoa; phylum Chordata; class Mammalia; order Chiroptera; family Vespertilionidae; genus Cnephaeus; species Cnephaeus nilssonii. Next base: position 54,903,906 of record NC_137081.1, read on the forward strand.
TAACCTTTTATGATCCTGGGAAAATAGTGGATTCGCTAATCTAAATGATCTTATCTGTCTTTCATCTGGTTAGCCCTCTCTGCAGCATTGGTCAGTGCTGCCAAATACACTTGTCTCCACTCCCCTACCTCCCATCCCACCTCCTTCTGCTGCAGTCTGGTGTCTGCTGACAGCTCTGCACTGCATGGTTCAACCCATCGGGGACAGGGACCTCCTGTTCCCAAGTCAAGGAACCCTCGATCCTTATCTGAATGACTTCTCTGCAGCATTTGTTGCTGTTGACAGCCCTCCTCATCTTGAAATTTCATTCCCCTGCTTAAAATCCTTTCACAAGCCCTCCAAGACTAAATGCCTGTCTCCCCCATGGCCTCATTTCCACTGTTTTGGGGGCCTCGCCTCCAGCCACACCCCATCTGGAACTTTAAAATCTCAGAAGAAATCTGTACTCTGCACCTTTACCCCTTCTTGTATTATTCCTAGAATGTCCTCCTCTCCCTTGATAACTCCTGTTTATTCTTGAAGATTCAACTCAGTACCTAATCTTTCTGAGAATTATTAGGCAATAAATAACTACTTTCTTTTTAGCCCATTAAAATTGTCAAATAAGCTTAGAAAAGTGCATGAAACATAGATGTGCAGCTCAAAATATTGTTGCAAAATGGGTATGCTGTGCTTTCTACCCAAGCTGAGAAATAGAACACAGCTCCCTCGCGAGACACACCCCCCCCCCGCCCACACACACACACACACACACACACACACACAGTCTCTTCACAATCATAAACCCCTTCTTAGGCTCATCAGGTAACACTACACAGACATTATAGTGTTCACTTCCTTGCTTTTCTCTATGATTTTACCACCTAACTATGCATTCCTAAAATCTAGAGTTTACTTTTTGCCTGTATTTATTTTCTTTCTCTTTTTTGAAAACCACAGCAATTTATTATTGACTAGTGGCCCGGTGCACGAAATTCGTGCATGGGGAGCGAAGGGGAGTGTCCCTCAGCTGGCCTGCACCATCTCCAATCTGGGACCCCTAAGGGGATGTCCAACTGCCAGTTTAGGCCTGATCCCACGGGGATAAACTGGCAGTCAGACATCCTTCTCACAATCAGGGACTGCTGGCTCCTAACTGCTCACATGCCTGCCTGCCTGATTGCCCCTAACCACTCTGCCTGCCGGCCTGATCAACACTGCCCCCCTTCCAGCCTGCTCGCCCCCAACTGCCCCCCCTGCCGGCCTGCTCACCCCCAACTGTCCCCCCACTGGCCTGATTGCCCCCAACTGCCCCCCCTGCCAGCCTGCTCACCCCCAACTGCCCCCCCACTGGTCTGCTTGCCCCCAACTGCCCCCCCCGCCAGCCTGCTTGCCCCCAACTGCCCCCCCCGCCAGCCTGCTTGACCCCAACTGCCCCCCCCCCTGCTGGCCTGCTCATCCCCAACTGCCCCTCCCCCCCTGCTGGCCTGCTTGCCCCCAACTGCTCCCGCTGCTGACCAGCTTGCCCCCAACTGCCTCCCCTCCTGGCCTGCTCACCCCCAACTGCCCCCCCTGCCAGTCTGCTCTCCCCTGAATGCCACCCCCTTCTGGCCTGCTCGCCCCCAAGTCCCCCCCCTGCCAGCCTGCCCACCCCCAACTGCCCCCCCTGCCGGCCTGCTCACCCCCAACTGCCCCTCACTGGCCTGATTGCCCCCAACTGCCCCCCTGCCAGGCTGCTCACCCCCAACTGCCCCCCTGCTGGCCTGCTTGCCCCCAACTGCCCCCCCACTGGCCTGATTGCCCCCAACTGGCCCCCCTGCCAGCCAGCTCGCCCCCAACTGCCCCCCTCTGCAGGCCTGCTTGCCCCCAACTGTCCCCCTCTGCCGGCCTTCTCACCCCCGACTGCCTTCCCTGCTCTCCTGTCCGCCCCTAACCACCTCTGCCTCAGCCCCGCCACCATGGCTTTGTCCGGAAGGCCGTCTGGAAGGTCTCCTGGTCTAATTAGATATTACCCTTTTATTAGTATAGATTCTGTGAGTTGGATAGATTCATCCAGGTGGTTCTTTTGCTTCATGTGAGGTTAACTATGGCCATTTACTAGGATTCACTCAACTGTCTGGTCCATGTGGCCTCTCCATGTGCCCAGTTACTCATTGCAGGGTGATCTCTTCCATGGTAGCCTAAAGCTTTTTCATGACAATTGGTTTCTTTCTTTCTTTCTTTCTTTCTTTCTTTCTTTCTTTCTTTCTTTCTTTCTTTCTTTCTTTCTTCTTTCTTTATCTTCATTGTTGAAAGTATTACATATGTCCCCTTTCTTTCCCCATTGACCCCTTTTGGCCTGTTCTTGCCCCGTGCCTCAGGCCTTCACCACACTATTATCTGTGTCCATGGGTTATGCATATATGCATACAAGTTCTTTGGTTGATCTCTTTCCACCCATCCACTTGCCCCCACCTTCCCTCTGAGATTCCATAGTCTGTTCTATGCTTCTATGTGCCTGAATCTATTTTGTTCATAAGTTTATTTTGTTCATTAGATTGCACATATGAGTGATATATGATACTTGTCTTTCTCTGACGGGCTTATTTCATTTAGTATAATATTCTCCAGGTCCCTCCATGCTGTCTCAAAGGGTAAAAGATCCTTCTTTTTTACTGCTGTATAGTATTCCATGGTGTAAATGTACCACAGCGTTTTTATTCACTCATCTACTGATGGGCACCATGGCTGTTTCCAGATCTTAGCTATTATAAATTGCACTGCTATGAACATAAGAGTACATACATTCTTTCTGATTGGTGTTTCTGGACTCTTAGGATATATTCCTAGAGTTGGGATCACTGGGTAAAATGGCAGTTTCATATTTAACTTTTTTTTTTTAGGAAACTCCATACTGTTTTTCATACCAGTCTGTATTCCCACCAGCAGTGTACTATGATTCCCTTTTCTCCACATCCTCACCAGAAGTTGTCATTTGTTGATATGTTGATGGTAGCCATTCTGAAAGGTGTGAGATAATACCTCGTTCTCCTTTTAATTTGCATATCTCTAATGATTAGTGACTGAGCATTTTTTCATATGTCTCTTGGCCATCTGTATGTCCACTTTGGAGAAGTGTCTATTTAGGTCCTTTGCCCATTTTTTAAATATATTGATTGTCTGCCTTATGTTGTCTGAGTTCCTTATATATCTTGGATATTAACCCTTTATCAGATGTATCATTGCCAATATGTTCTCCCATACAGGGGGCTCCCTTTCATTTTATTGATGCTTTTTGTGTGTGTGTGTGTGTGTGTGTTTGTTTGTTTGTTTGTTTGTTTTTTGCTGTGCAGAAGCTTTTTATTTTGATGTAGTCCCATTGTTTATTTTCTCCTTAGTTTCCCTTGCCCTTGGAGATATATTGGCAAACATATTGCTATGAGAAATGTCTGATGGTTTCTTCTAGGATTTTTTATGGTTTCACAACTTACATTTAAGTCTATGGTTTCTGCTAGGATTTTTATGGTTTCCCATCTTAGATTCAAGTCTTTTATCCATTTTGAGTTTATTTTTGTGTGTGGTGTAAATTGGTGGTCTAGTTCCATTTTTTTTTTTTTTTGCCTGTATCTGTCTAATTTTCCCAATTCCATTTATTGAAGAGACTGTCTTGACTCCATTGTATGCTCTTGCTCTTTTTGTCAAATATTAATTGAACATAATAGCTTGGGCCAATTTCTGGGGTCTCTGTTCTGTTCCATTGATTGATATGCGTGTTCTTGTGCCAGTACCAGGGTGCTTTGATTACAGTGGCTTTGTAGTATAACTTGATATCTGGTATTGTGATCCTTCCAAGTTTGTTCTTCTTTCTCAACATTGCTGCAGTTATTTGGTTCCATATAAATTTTTGGAGTATTTGTTCTAGATCTATGAAATATGACATTGGTATTTTAATAGGGATTGAATTGCCCTAGCTGGTTTTGCTCAGTGGATAGAGTGTTGGCCTGTGGATCAAAGGGTCCCAGGTTTGATTCCAGTCAAGGGCATGTACCTCGGTTGCAGGCTCCTCCCTGGCCCGGGCCCTGGTCAGGGCTCGTGCAGGAGGCAACCAATCAATGTGTTTCTCTCATATAGATGTTTCTCTCTGTCTTTCCCTCTCTCTTCCACTCTCTCTAAAAACGCAATGGAAAAATATCCTCGGGTGAGGATTAAAAAAAAAAAAGGATTGAATTGTATCTATTGATTGCTTTGGGTAGTATGGACATTTTAATGATGTTAACGCTACCAATCCGTTAACACGGAATAGTCTTCCACTTTTTTATATCTTCCTCTATCTCTTTTATCAATGTCCTATAATTTTCGGAGTACAAGACTTTTACCTCCTTGGTTAAGTTTATTCCTAAGTATCTTAATTTTTTTTTTACTGCAATGGTAAATGGGATTGTTTGTTTAGTTTATCTTTCTGAGGATTCATTATTGGTGTATAAAAATGCCATTGAGCCCTAGCCGGTTTTGCTCAGTGGATAGAGTATGGGCCTGCAGACCAAAGGGTCCCAGGTTTTATTCCGATCAAGGGTATGTACCTTGCTTGCAGCCTCCTCCCCAGCCCAATAGGAAAATATACTCAGGTGAGGATTAACAAATAAATAAAATAAAATAAAATAAAATAAAATAAAATAAAATAAATGCCATCGATTTCTGGGTGTTAATTTTAAGGAGAAGGTACTGATGCTTATCCTCAAATCTCATGTTTGCCAATAAATGGGGTGACCAGAGGTGCCAGTATAAATGGCTTCCATGTAGACTTGTATGGCTTCCCACTGTGAACACTGAAAAAGTGCTCCCCTCTTTTCTCCTGAAAAGAAGGAACTGAGCTTGTCTAATCAAGAATGCAGTTCATCAGTGAGTGTCTGGTGTCTCGGATGTTGGTTGGATGGCTTCCATGGATAGCCACAGCAGCTGTGGAGCTGACCAGGCTGCTCCTGGGCCAGCCCTCCTTACCAGCCACCCCAGACACCCCTGGCTTCCATCCCTCAGACTCAGCAATCTCCTCCACTCCTCGCCTGGCAGTGGTTACCATGGATCTCGCACAATCTTGACCCTCCCAGCCCAAAGAATAGCTACAGTAGCCTTATGTTGTCACCGCCTGTGCAGAGTGTAGAATGTTCTCCTTCTGAGTCTTTTACTCCTCATTCACCCTCAGAACCTGAGAGGGTGGGGCAGGTGAAGGTAGTACATCTACATTATTCTGAAGCTGAGGTTGAGGGATTACCTGTGTGTCCTCCACTTCATCGTATGGAGAAGTTGGGACCATGTCTTCATTGGATCCTTCCCTTTTCCCCGCCCCATACCAGTGCCCAACAGAGTTCCCCACAAATATGGGTACCTAACCTGCCACTTATTGAAGAATCAACTTTATAGCAATTGGGGACATAGAAAGAACCTGTTCTTAGAACTCTATAGTGCCATCTGCCAAGAAGGTCAGAATGACCATACAAATCTGCAATGACCATATGAACGGCACCCCTGAAGTTGTGCAGAGCATAGCTTTCCCACTGTAAGCTGTAATCTGTCTGATGGATAAATAAAATCTGATGCTTATCCTCAAATTTAATGTGTGCCAATAAGTGGGTTTACCAGAAGTGCTAAGAAGGAACAAATATCTAAATGAACATTAATTACTCCCTTTAGGTAGAAGAGCCACAAAATAGTTATTTAAGTTCAGGTCAGCCAGAATCTGCCAGCAAATGTATCTTGTTTGATTTAATAAAAGAGCCTGTTGATTTTTAAAAAATAGATTTGAAATTTGCCATAGCTTAATAGTTTTTTTCTTGTGGAACTAGAAAGCTGCCTGTTTGCAGAGAATTATAGACACAACATCAAAATGTATCCTTCTAGCTGTTCATGGTGAGGGACTGGGAAGGGGGTACTGACAGTGTGTTTGTTGACTGTGAATCTGACACCATGATAAGAGTCATGCAGGGTGTGTTGGGCTGAGGAGGGAACCAAAAGCAAGGCACCAAAAGGACTGTTAGGTCCAGTGGAGGGCTCCTTTTTCTAATTTGTCTTCCCACGGAGCATGTCTTGTTCTAATTCTCACAAGGACTAGTCCTGTGCAAGGTACTCAGACTGTTTCCCCCAAAGCTGAGCCTCATAGCAACAATTCTCTGAAAGTAGCATCTAATGTGCAATCTGTAAGGACAAACACCCTGACTTACTGATCATTATTTATTTCCTCATTTCTACGTTAAATTACTTATAACTCCATAGGTCAATGAAACCTCTGTGTCCTAAGCTCAGCTCAGTGACTTTGTGAGCTGGCTATTTTCTGTTGCTCCTCCAGATTGCTCTTTTTACACTCTGTTCAGTGTCCTAGGAGATTGAACTTTGGGGACAGCATCAAACAGGCTTCCTTGGCTCTGGTTTCCACCTGAGTTTGGCCAATCGGAGGCACCTCGGCAGGCTGGAGGGATGAGTGAATAGGACTTTTTACGCATGCTACAGAACGGCAGTGTCCCAGTCATGAATTGAATATTGTGTCCCCATAATATGCATATGTTGAAGTACTGATCCCCAGTACCTCAGCATGTGACTCTGTTTGGAAATAGAGCCTTTAACCCTTTGCACTCGCTTGCTTTTTTCTCGATTCCTTTATTCTAATGCTAACCGTGTCGAGTCACACTCGATATCCGAGTGCAAAAGGTTAAAGAGGTAATTAAGTTAAAATGAGGTCATTAGGGTGGACCCTAGTCCAATATGACTGTTGTCCTCATAAACAAAGGAAATTTGGCTCAGCTGCTGTGGCTCAGTGGTTGAACATCAATCTATGAACCAGGAGGTCATGGTTTGATTCCGGGTCAGGGCACATGCCCGGGTTATGGGCTCCATCCCCAGTAGGGGACCTGCAGGAGGCAGCCAATCAATGATTTTTCTCTCATTATTTCTATCTCTCTCTCCCTCTCCCTTTCTCTCTGAAATCAATAAAATTATATTTTTTTTAAAAAAAAGAAGAGGAAATTTGGACAAAGTTACATGCATAAAAAGACCATGTGAAGACACAAGCCAAGGAGAGAGACTTCAGAAGAAACCAAATCTGTCAGCCCTTGGATCTGGAACTTCTAGCCTCTAAAATTGCAAGAAAATAAACTTCTGTTGTTTAAGCCACCCAGTCATGGTACTTTGTTAGGGCATCCTGAGCAAACTTAACACAGCCCCTCTACCAAAAATCACAGGTGCTGACCGTGCTCCCTCTCCTAGAGCCATGATCTCACCCTGGGCTTGGGTCACTGCTCCCCCTGCCCCCACCCTTGACCCCAGACTTCAGGAAAGGAAGGAAGGGCTTCCTGCTATTGCTTCATTATCATGGCTGGTTTCCCTTTGCTAACCACCTTTATTAAAGTCTATTCAATTACCCATTTTGAGTGCACCAGGAGTTACTTCCAATAACTTGGACTGATCCACTTGTTCCCCTCCCAATTTGCCTGACTTGTTCCTCAAATGCAATCCTTCTTAGCAGAAACAAACCAGAATGGTTCATTGGGTGAGATAAATCCTTCTATCATCTTACTGGGTAAAAAAAAATTTCTGAAATTCCCTATGGTGACAAGAAGCTATTGGAATATGCAATAGCAGTGAGGTCTGCAGAAATAGAGACACAGAGCCTGTCCAGCCAAGGTCACACTGACATTGTGCTAACGAGTGAGAAAATTACTGCTCTGAAGAGAAATTCATGGCTATGGAGAAAACACTTTGAAGATGGAAATTTAGAGTTGTTTCCACCATTGTGTAAACTTGTTTCTGAAAACAATGTTTTCTCTGTTAAAAATTCTGATATGTACACATTTTTTAAACTGGGAAGTGGGATTTTTCTAAATTATTTAAAAATCTTTTAAATGTGTAATTTCTAGGAACATCCATCATCTATCTATCTACCTGTATACTGCACTCCTCTCTGTAAAAATGGTGCCTCAACCAGGCTTCCTAGCCTTTGACTTTCTCTGCGTTTAGCCAAAGGGAAACACTTTTCAATTTGATTCTAAGAACAATTGACTGATTATAAGGAAGATGGAAATTTCTTAGTAAACTTTCAACAGAATCTTTTCATAGCTGGTGGATGTGGCCAAAAACATGAGTCACAATGGAGTAATGAGAGACAACAATGCCCTTCTTGCATGATCTTTGTACCACAATAATAATCACTAAAACCAGGTATCAAAATGAGCTGTGCTTAGAATCAGACTCTAGAATCTCATCACAAAGTGGTAAAGCAAGCTTTTCAAGTGAAGCATCTTTAGTTCAGGCACATCTATATATGTAAAACCCTAAGTTACCAGTCGACCATTCAACCGGTCGCTATGATGTGCACTGACCTCCAGGGGGCAGATGCTCAACGCAGGAGCTGCCCCCTGGTGGTCAGTGAGCTCTCACAGTGGGAGTGCTGCTCAGATGACCAACAGGCACCAGACGCTGAGCTCACGGGGATTGGGCCTAAACCGGCAGTCCGGCATTTCCTGAGGGGTCTCGGATTGTGAGAGGGCGCAGGCCAGGCTGAGGGACCCGCCGAGCCTCTAGTATAAATATAAAATGAGCATACAACATTAATAGCATAGTACAAGCAAAAAGGGTTTTGTACCATTGAGAAAATAAACGACTTGGTATTTTCATCTTTAAAATGTTATCTTTGTACTTCAATAGTACATGTATATTTTTAAATAAATAACAAGTATGGAAAGCATCTGCTTAAAATCTTTTACTGATTCTGGTGAGACATACAAAAAGCCAGGAGGCCACTGAGCATTAAAGCATAAGGGTTGCAAAAAAAAATATCACTGTATCCAGACTCTTAGAACTTCAGAGTCACACAATTCCTTCTCCTTCAAAGTGGCTTTAAAGGAAACAAAAGGAGAGGCATGAAGGAATGCCGTGACCGAGGCATGGCCCGCGCCTCACAGCCTGCTCACATGAGCCAGGCTCATTTGGTTGAACCGCCACATCGTAGGAAGTTTTGGAAATATTTGGAATGCAGTGGGAGGCCCAAAGGACCACCCAGTAGTAAAAACCCAAATGAAAACCTCCCAAAAACAACAGGGGACAAAATGAGGGTCAACTCTCCCCAGCTGCACCCCCCTGGCCAGGGCTGGGCAAGGGGGTCAGCCAACTTGTCTAACGCTGCCTGCATCTCACATGCATTCCTGAGAGTCACAGAGGTTATGAGCCTTGGAAACCATGTTATCACAGTGTGTAATGATTGGAGGTGACAGAAAACACGCTAGTCATGTCAGAGAGAATAGCCATTTAGACTATAGACGAGGGGGAAATGCCCTGGAGCGCAACCCAGCAGGCCTTCTGTCTAATGCCGCCAGCCAAACCAGAAGCCTGCTCCAGGCAGAGCTGTGAATGGATAGTTACTGCTTGGCCTTTCAGGCAAAAGGCTGTAAAAATACATTGGTGGAGTGCAGACAGCAGGGTGGATTTTGAAAGCAACGCTGCTTCTTCCTATCAGTTTTCTGTTATTGTTTGTGTGTGTGTGTGTGTGTGTGTGTGTGTGTGTGTGTTTTCCAGGATGCCTCACTGATTAAAATTAAAATCTGGTCACAAAACAGGGGACCCGGGGAGACATTCACTCCTCTACGTCTCCACAATGCATCCTGCTGCTCCCAGCTTTTCTCCTTTGTCAAGAAAACAAAATTCAACTGAGTAAAGCTGAAGATCTAATTGGCTGTATTCAGTGACTTGTGAATTGGGCAGCATTCCATCTAGCAACTAGAAGGGCGCTCCGAAGGGTTATACAAAAGGGAAGGTTTTTATAGGAAGAAGGGTGTGTGTGGTAGGGGAGAGATTAGCAAAAGAAAAAATAATTATTTTTACACCAGGACATCTTTTTTTGGTGGGGGTGGGGGTGGGGGGTCATACATGTTGCCTCTCCTTCCCATTGGTGGGAGTGGTAACCTGGGGGATGGAGAGGGCCCACGTGACACGTTGCCTCATGGTGTTAACCAGAAAGTCACCGACTGGTTGATTAAGATTACATTTCTGGTGACGAAGGTTGAAACTGCGATTAGGTCAGGAATTGAGTCTACTAGTAGATTTGGTATGGGCTTCAGCACAGATGGTGCCATTTTGGGCCTGTGGTTTTCTCTTTCACACCTTAAAGGCAGGGTGAATCGAAACCGCCTTCTCAGCCCAAAGCTGTTTCATCTCCCTGCAGAAGCCTCTAGAGCCGTGGTTCTCAACCTTCCTAATGCCGCGGCCCTTTAATACAGTTCCTCATGTTGTGGGGACCCCCAACCATAAAATTATTTTCGTTGCTACTTCATAACTGTAATTTTGCTGCTGTTATGAATCGTAATGTAAATATCTGTGTTTTCCGATGGTCTTAGGCTCTACAGCAGCGGTTCTCAACCTGTGTGGGTCGAGACAGGTTGAGAACCGCTAGCAGGGACACCTAAGACCATGGGAAAACACAGATATTTACATTACGATTCATAACAGTAGCAAAATTACAGTTATGAAGTAGTAACGAAAATAATTTTATGGTCGGGGGTCCCCACAACATGAGGAACTGTATTAAAGGGTCGCGGCATTAGAAAGGTTGAGAACCACTGCTCTAGAGGAAATCACCCAAAAGGCTGAAGAAGCCAGCCTCCCTTGTGGTTACCTAAAAGGAGTCATTGGCTGATGTTAACAAGACATCCTTTCTGCTACCCACATTCACAGTCGTTTTCTTTGTGAAATAAATACCAGTGATGTGTTGTTGGTTTATTCTTACTGTCCATTAAACGGTGGTCTGATTAGAAATTAACAGGATTTTGTAATTTAGGTAAGGTAAAACCATCCCTAAATTTTGCTAAACCCCATCATTCAGCCTCCTGCTCAGGTAATAGGGGACCTTTTAAACCCCCAAGAACCTCCAGCTGAATGGAAGCACGACTTCCCTGCCTCAAGCCACACTCAGTAGAGCCAATGCTGGCAAATGCTGCCATTTCACAGGACTGTGACCTCCAAACTGGGTTTTTCTTCTCTTCACTCCTACAAAGAATAAGATCACATGCTCCCAAAGCATCTTCCCAAGATGACGTTCCAAATGGATACCTGGGGCATCCAAACTCCCTCCAACTGGGAGGAATTGTAACTGAAGAAACAGGTCAAAATAGTCCTGTGTTGTTGTTTTTTAAATATATTTTCATTGACTTCAGAGAAGGCAGAGGGAGAGAGAGATAGAAGCATCAATGATGAGAGATAATCATTGATTAGCTGCTTCCTGCAGGCCTCCCACTGGGGATCGAGCCTGCAACCTGGACATGTGCCCTGACCAGGAATCAAATCATGACCTCCTGGTTCATAGGTTGCCACTTAACCACTGAGCCATGCCGGCTGGCCAGGCAAATGTTTAATGAGATACTGTATTGTTTTACAGAGCAACAGACCAAGACTGAAAGTTATGAAGCTGGGGCGTGAGCAGAGGAGATAATCTTGGCCTCCAGCTGAACCCAGAACCAAAGTCTCGCCTCCTCCCCCTCACCACCCCCGAGAAACCAAACCAAAGGACCAGGACATACTGGAACTTCAATACTGGAAACCTGTCAGAAGCCAAGGGCCCATTGTTCAGGAAGATCCATCCATAAATGGCCAAGTTCCAATTAAGACTTGTCCCACCAGCACTTACTCATACCTGTTTCCTCTAGCCCTTTAAAAACCCTTGGCTTTACTCCACAAACACTGATGTTTTGAGTTTTGGCCTTTCAAAGCATCAGGTGCACAGGCTGTGGTCTGGTAACAGCACAGCACTTGTCGTTTACTCCACACACCACACTCCAGCAAAACCCGACTTCTCCCTGTAAAACTAAAGCACACACTTTAATCCGTTCGGCTTTTTGAAAAATGAAGGTGAAGCCTTGATTTACTGAGGTTTGCCTACCCTACTCTCTAATGCCAACACATTATTGGACCTGTGGCAGCCTTGTACTTAATGTTTTGTGTCGGGGCCATTTCCATCTTGGCTGGAGAACTAAGAGTGGAATTTTAACTATGACTTTCCTTGTGTTTAACAGGCTAAAGCCAAAAGGCCACTTCACATTCTACATCAGATTTGCATGAACAACTTCCACTGGAATGACTCATGTACTAGTATATCTGCGTTTAGTTAAAATACCCCAATACTCAGGCACTATTAAGTAACACTCATTTTTTAAAAAATATTTTAAATGTGCATGTGGGAGGGTGAAACAGCATGTGAAAATGCATCCAAAATTCACTCCATTTGAGGAGATGTTTCATTTTTAAGGGCACAAAGCCATTTGGACAGTCCTGTTCATCAGTTCCATCTTTGTATATACCAACCGCCGAGCTGCTCCAAGCTTACCTTGGAGGCCTCATTAGCTGAGTCCCACCTGGTTACTTAAGGGGCAGCTGTGGTAGAGCGGAGTCCACAGCAGGCCTGGACCCAAGAAGCAGGATCACATTCAAGCTCTGCTAATAGTTGTATTGACTTGGGCAAGTCACTTAATTTTCCCCCATAACAACTCATCTGTAAACTGTCGATTTGGCAAGAGTATTGTGTGATTCAATAGATAACAGGTGTTAATTTTGTATTTTTACCTGTTATTCAAGCCAAAAATGTAAACAAACAAACAAAAGCCCAACAATGATGGTGAAAGGAAGGAGAAACCTATACTCAAACAATGTTAGTTTGAGTATCAATTGTATAACTCCTTTGGAAATCAATTGCAATGCATATTAATAACAATGAGTATTTAAAATTGTCTTCTTTGATTTAATAATTCCACATATGAGAATTTGTCATAGGAAATAAAAAAATAGTAAGGGAAAATATCTTTGAATAGCTATTTCCTTCGTTGCATTTTTTTTTATCATGGAAAAACAAGTGAAACAACCTAAATTTTAAGCAAATAAGGGAATGTTTAAGCACATTATTACATGCTGAGATGATGCTTAGATTACATTCTGATAATATTAAAAAATAAAAATGGGTTCAAAATACACCACACATCTATATGATCACATCTTTGTACACCCTCCCCAAAACAAACAAACCAAAAATAAAATAAAAAACCATAAGCATTAAAAAGAATTTTGGAAAAAAATAGAACAAAATTTTCAACAATAATGGGTAGAAGAAAACTGGAAGATACTTTGAATAAAAGCACTATGTGAACTTTTGCCCCTCTTTGCATTCCTAATACGTTATATGTAGATGACAGCATATAGTAAAAGAATATTTTTAAGGGTTAGACCTTAGTTCCTAATTAACTAGAACATTCTTTTCAACTAACTTTCCAACTAATCAAAGTTTTACCTTAATTAGACCTACAAAATAGTTTTTGAGATACTTTTTCCAGTGGTTTATTCTTATTGTTCCATCCAACTATCTGTGAGATCATAAACATTCAGGAACTAGCGCATTTGGCATTTGGTCAAATAGCAAAAGCTTGGATTTAGCCATTGAGTGTCACAAGGCCCAACATCAAAGGAATTTTCCAATGTTGCTCCCTGAATGCAGCCTGGCCCATGTCATTTGATCCTCAAGAATGCTGAAGGGTGAGCAGCAGTGGGGGAGGGGGGTGAATGCCCATGGCAGGGGAGTCAATGTATACATTTCCATCAGCAGGAGGATAGGTGCGAGCCAAACCAGCGAGGGTGGCACGCCTTGAGTGTAGACAGCAGTTTTGAGGGAAAACTTGCGAGCATATCATAGTGAATTGTACATAAGGAAGGGGACACAATGAATAGAAACTCATTAATGTACAGAAATAGAACAAAGCATCCAAAATAGGCAAGTACGTGGATATTTGCTTCTCTTACCCACTAGAAGTAACTTGTATTGGCCTCCTTTTGGGATAATAGAAAATATCATTCTGTGTTTCTAGCATGTCCTACAGCGCTTGCTACAGCTCACTTAGGAGCAGAGCACCACTCCCAGCACACAATGGAGTCATCCACCGGGGCAATAGAAGGTAGTCTGGGTTATGGTAACCCACAGAGGAAATGGACTTTGCAGGAAAGGAATAATATCTCTATGGCAGAAATTAAGTCAGTTTTTGAATTTCAAATTGAAGCGTTTCCTCACATCTGAGTTCACTTAAAGAGCAAAAGACCAACCATGTACCACAATGGCAGGGAATTAAAAGCCCCTTGATGGCTTATGTAATTACAGGTTAGAAATGAAAGGTGGTTTTAAAATCTTCTAATACTTCACCACACACAAAACACACATTCCTTTTTTTTTTTAAGGTATTTTATTGATTTTTTTTTTTTTTTGAGACAGAGGAAGGGAGAGGGAGAGAGAGAGAGAGAGAAAGAGAGAAACATCAGTGTGAGAGAGAAACATTGATCAGCTGCCTCCTGCACACCCCCTCTTGGTAACTGAGCCCAAAACATGGGCATGTACCCTGACCAGGAGTCAAACCTGCAACCTTTCCATGCACAGGACAACGCCCAATCAACTGAGCCATACCAGCCAGAGCACATCCACATTCTTTATAGATAAAGGAGACAGTTCAGAGAAGTTAGGAATTTTTCTGATATCACACAGCCAGTAAATGCTAGAGTCAGGATTCAGTCCCAGGCCTCCTGGCTTTTTGCTCTTGTTTCTATACTACTCAAATATCACAGGCCTTTGAAGCTACTAAAGCTCCACCAGTACTGTTCATCAGACGTTCAAGAAGCAGTGTGGCATGATGTTGGACAGGTCAACTAATCTCTCTGAACCTCGCCCTCATGCATAAAGCAAGATAATAAACCCCGTAATGTGGTGGGAAGAATTAAATGAGATGATGCCCTTCCATGCTGAGCAGCAGTCCTGGCGAACCACGGAAAATTCCAGGGATAGCATCTCCCGTTACTATCATGCCACTTCCTTGATGGCAGGCCAAAATTCCTGAACTTTCAGCCTCAGCCTGGAAAGAAGAGTCTGATCCAAACACTTCATCCTTCTTCACAAAAGCTGTGTGGATGTCTCTGTCCTCAACTGTGCCCAATCAAGTCCAATCTGGACCATTTAGTGCTCGGCACTATTTTTAACACTAATCTCATCAGTTTTTATTTTCATCTTCTACTTACCCAAACAAACCATTTTTACAGGCTGATGACTTTAAACCAAAGCTGCCAATAAAATAGACTTATCTTGAAAACACCAGGATCTTTCTGAAGGAATGTAAATATAAACACACATGTTACAGGAAAATTTGATAGGAGTTTGGTCATTGACTTGGATGCCAGCTCAACTCTAAACTGGCCCTGTATGGTTTTGGGGTATTAAAATCTATACATGCTTAATATCCCAGCTACTCTGCCATCCATTAGGTTTGAATGTCCTTTATGGAATGAACTTGATCCTCCCCCCTTACTTTTGGTCTCTCTCCAGAGAAGCTAATGCGCTGGCATAGTTCTGCCATTTGTCAGCCAGAAGTCTGGTTACACATTTGCTCGTCAATCTAAACCTAACCTATTCTCATATGAGCACTTGGGGTTTCATGTAAATCAACCAGACGTTCTGTCATTCACCGGCAATATCTCTCTATAGTATTCCACACCCATGTGCCTTCATGAAATATTTCACTGTGTTTGTGGAAGAACTATTCAAATGAATGTGCTTTTTCAGGAATGGTGACACCAGAATGTTATAAATCTGTTCATTACCACAACAAGGATAAATGGTATTTCTGCCAAAGACTTTTGATAGCCGGTACAGTAATGAATCTCAGCACTCTCTGAAATTAAAGGTCTGCCCTGAGAGGTAAGTGGTATAATGCATGACTAACAAAACGCAAACCCAAATTTCGGAGCTAAGCTTTCCTTGTCAGTGTAATTGATCGTTTCCGACAGACACTGCCTTAGGAAGTTCCTAACACCATTTCTACTCTCTCGGTATTACCGTGCAGGTGAGGCTGACCCCGTTGTGTGTAAAAGGGCAGGTCCTTACTAACTTAGCATGTTTTATTGTGGTTTTTCTTACATTTGAATTCACACACGCTTTAACAGTCGTACTTTAAATGTCTGCTATGGTTTAAGGATACTATTTCATAGAATTATTACTAGTAGTTCATCTACTAGTGAAATAGGTTTTTTTTATTGTCTGAAGTTTTACATATGTCTTCTTTTTCCCCAATTGACACCCCCCCCCCCCAATCAGTGAAATATTTTTAACATTCAGTTGGATCGTCTCTGAGGAGGCTTTTTAAGATATTTGTTTCTGATTATAGTGATGAGTTAATTTTTTTTGTAGGTAGGTGATTTGACTGTAGCCTTCATGAGCTCTTTGGGCATTTTCAAGAGGAATAAAGCAACTAAGGAATTGGGAATTTAAACAAGAAAAACAAATATCAGTTCTCATGAACATGTGCATGACATTGGGCCAGTTAACTTCAGAGCTTCTGGATTGTAAAACGGTGTTTTAATGTAGAGCTCGCTAATTCATGAGGACTATGGAGAAAGTGGAGAGGGGAAGGCTTCCAATCTAACATTTTTTCAAATAGTACATTTTATTCCTGCAAGTGTCTGAAAACGCTTGGTATCAATACTGTTCACTGTGAGCCCTGGAAGTATGAACATAAGTGCTGTAAAAACAAACAAACAAAAAAACAATATCTGTAAAAGGTTACTGATCCAAATATTGTGTCCTTTAAAATTAAAGACCCACAGAGAAAGATGTATTGCATTGACTCTCAAAATGCCTAAAATGGACAGAATATAGCTGCCTAAAATGGTCAGCGAGTAATGGTTTCAGATTCTGAACAGGCTCAGCATATCACAGTTAAAATTGGTTGGTAGTAGGTTTCAGACATCAAGTCATTTGGTCATAATATAATGATGATTAGTGCCTACTTAAGTAAAATGCTGTGTCTTACTGAAAGGCAGAAATGCTTTTTTCCCTTCATTGCTGTTCTTTTTCCTCTATCTGACTTACTCCCTCTAGTGTTTACTGAGTAAAGCACAGGAACCAAAGCTCAATTTACAAACAAAAACCATTATGACAATCTCTTCGATATTTTCCCCAGTTACCGTGTACTAAAGCAAACATAATACCAAATGTTTTGACATGAGTTCTAAGTGACTACAATAAACTTTTATGTGAGTCTCAAAGTTAGATTTTCGTATTCCAACTTCAGATCCCAAGAGGGGTCATTGGCTTCTACCCTGTTAGGGTTGGGTACCTCCTCTGCCCTTGAACCCTTGCATTCTACTTGCTTTGATTGCAATATGCAGCAGGGGCAAAGATTCTCTAATGACTAAAGCCTGCAAGCAGACAATTCTTTGACATAGTCTCAAATGTATACTTTGATTCTTCTAAGTTTCACAACAGGTTCATGATATTTTACTCAAGAGAAAAGCGATTAATTTTTTTAATAGGTTTACAAAAACTCCTGGCTTATTTTCCACCACAGAAGTCCTTCACCAAACCAGGAAGAGTAGCTTCTTGGGAAATGTATTGCTTGTGGGAACTTCTTTATAGACAAGAAAATATACTTCTAGAGTTGACAGCTGCCATTGCTGCTACCTTGGAAACCAGCCACAGCTGAATGTAAGAGCTAACTATAGGCCAAGGTCATCTGGGGACCCATGCAGCCAGCTCACAGGAATGGCACCCACACCTTGCCAGAGCACATGGGCCTGCCAGCCCAGCCAGCCCAGCCCAGAGAGCTATTTTCAGCTGGAGTTCCCACAAGAAGGCTCTGGGACTGTCCTTCATGCCGCTGGCATTCAGTGTTACATGAAACCATTCCGAACTATAATTTTCTCTGTACTCTGATTTATTCTCTCCTTTACCACATCCTACCTTTTTGAGAGCCCTATAGGAGGTTCGTAGATGTCAAATTATAATATTAAAACTGACCTTTTACTTAACAACACAAAGCTCACCCATATACACAGCTCTACTACATCGAATTACTTCAATTAATACCCGAGCAGGAAAGCTCAGGCTTAGTTAGCTTCCTTCCTCATTACTGTCATCCACCAACCTCCAGTCTTTGCAATGTTGGCGAATTGGAGGCAGGGAGACTGGCTTGGAAGTTATGGCAGCAGTCTAGGCAAAAGTGGATGAAATGTAATGACAGTGGACGTAGAAGAGGAGAGGATCAACAGCAGGTCCTTAGGCATCTGAATGGACTCTTCTGAGGCTCCACAAGCAGCTTGCACACACACACACACACACACACACACACACACACACACACACACACCACACACATTTTGGACTCTCCCGTTAGGCTGTGAGACTCTTTATGTAGGAAATTTATATTATTGATTTTGTGTTCGCCATATAAGCCATACTTAAATTAAAGCAGTAAATAAATTTCATCCTAGTAATTAATAAAAATAGAAATCTCATAAACAAAGCAGCCAGTTGCATCCAAGAAAGTGTACTTTAATCCAAGTCCTGTTTTGACCTATGCCCTTCACCAAACAGAACCTGACTTACCAGATTGCAAGCTGGGTTGTTGTCTAAGAACCCATATCTATATTTCAGGAAAACTGATGCTTCTGCCAAGAGATGAACTAGAAAAGTCTTGAGGACCAGGGAATTCAGGTAGAGGAAAAAGTCAGGAGCAAGTACATGTGGGGCTGGGGCTTGCTGCCCAATAAGCAGAGTCCAACTCTGGAATACTTAGCACAAAAGGGGCTGTTAAAATTGAGACAGACACCATGCATGGCTCATATACACTGTATATTGTATGCCTTTAGGCTATCTCTTCTCTCAATTATATTCCTATACTCTCTGCTCATCCTTGCAAATTCCCAGCTTGGATCTAGGCTTCACTTAGTAAACTTGACTTCACACTCATTTATCAGCACAGTCCTCACATTGGCCTTTCCAAGTTAGATATTTCCCCTATGAAGTTTCCCCTTAAAACAAATACTTCTTTAAGAGGCTGCCGAGGTTTAACTAATCTATGCTTGCCCTTGGTGACATTTGGGAGCCAAAGTTCATGACGCACACTCTTCTCTGGCATCTCCTTATCAAACCAAGTATCAACCCTGCTTAAGGTCTGCACAAAGCTCGGACACAGGTGGATCACTCACCAGCTGTGAAAAATTGACTCCCAGAAAACTATTTTGACCATAAAACTCTTCTCAAGTCTGGCTAGCCTCCATATCTAAACTTCTCTTACTCTTCATCTATACAAACTCTCTTTTTTCTTTTCATTATCTTATTTGAAAAAGAAGTTGCTGAGTGTTTATGTGGTACACCTTGGATGGAGGCAGTGAACAAGACAAATGAAGTCCTTCCTCCCAAAACTGGCAGTCTAGCTGTTTTTCAGTTGTCCCTTGAATCTTACCAATATATAGGAATCTGTCTGTACGTGTCAAATATGCTTCTACCTGCTATTCCTCTGGGTCTTTCTGAATTCATATACTTCATGTAAATCTTCTTACCTATGTCTGCTGGTGTCCCTTTTATAGCAGGCTGGGTTATGAACCAGCTAAAGGATCATACCTAAAGGAGCTGCATTGAGCCAATGCTAATCTTAAGGAGACTTCTGTAGTATCTCCAAGGACTCTGTCATCCTATAATTTGTATCATTTAGGGGCTTTGATAAACATAGAGAGGGCATGCTTACTCCTTGTGTGAACAACATGAAGCTGGATGGGTAAGAAAGGTCTCCAACCATAGAATGAAAATATACTAGTTATCTCTTGCTACATAACAAATCACATCAAAACTGAGTGGCTTAAAACAACAAACACTTATTATCTCATCATTTCTATGGTTCATAAATTTAGAAGCAGCTTAGCTGGGTGTTTCTGGCTCAGGGACTCATGTAGTTGCAGTTAGGATATGGGTCAAGGCTGCAGTCATTCGAAGGCTTGACTGGGGCTGGTAGATCCACTTCCAACCAGGCTCACTCACAACGCTGTGTGCAGAAGAGCTCAGTTCCTCACCGTGTGAGCCTATCAAGACATGGCAGCAACCTTTCCACAGAGAGAGCAATCCAAGATAGAGAAGAAAGTTTCAGTACTTCTTATGACCTGGTCTCTAGTTTTTCCTATTTATTAGAAATAAGTCACTAGGTCCAGTCTATAGTCAAAAGAGGATAATTAGGCTTCATCCCTTAAAGAGAGGAGTTTAAACATTTTTGTGAACATATTTTAATATAACCACTGAAGCTGCTCAAAAATTGGAGCTGTGTCCTCAATCCAGGATGTGAAAGATCTAATTTTGCAGCAGTCTGAATAAAAATTCTTAGGAGTTTCAGTCAACAGAGTTCAATGTGGGCCTGCTCCCAAAGTCAACATGATGGTACGCTACATGAAGAACCAGGTGTCATCTGGGATGAGGAAGTGAGTCATGTCTGTTTTTCTGTGTCAGGGTCAGACCACAGTAGAGAGCTTTATTCAGTTTGGAACACCACATGGAGGGACACAGTGGGGCCTATGTAGAGGACAGCAAATAGGGTGATCAAGAAATTTGAGATGATGTCCCATAAAAGATTATTGAAGGAAAAAGAGACTTTTAGGTCAGAGAAGACTTAGGGATGCTGTGGCCAATATCTTCAAGAATGTGAAGGATATTCACTTACAGAGATAGACTAGTTCTGCTTTTCTTGTGTTGCATCCAGAACCAATGGGTTGAAGTCACAGGGGAAACACTTCGGATCAATGTAAAGAAGACAGTTCTAAGAGTCAGAGCTGACCTCATCTGAAAGCAGCTGACTTCAAAGGCCACTCTTATTATCAGAGGCCTCTGTCAGAGGGCTGGCTTAGGGTGTAGGAGGAGGGAACTGGTATGGTAGCTTTGTACAAAGTTTCTGTGATCTCATTTCACCCACTTTTCCCATATAGCTGCGTAGTCACCAGTGGAGGAAATTGATAGCAGTGGGCAGAATCTGGTCTTTAGTTCTATTGGCCAGAATGGCATGATCATTTACTAGTTCACATTTCTGTGGTTAGAGATTTGGGCTGGGCTCAGCTGGTCGGTTCTTCTCCAGGTCTCATTTGGGCCAGGTGGTTGGTCGAGGATGAGCCTCAATCACATGTTTGGTGATTAATAGGTTGTCTGCTGGGGTTTTGGGCTTTTTTTCATGGTATTCTCATGGGTCCAGTGCAGCAGGAGTTGGTATACCTCAATGTGCCAGTGCTTTTCAAGTCTCTACTTGTATCATGTTTGCTAATATCGCAATGGTCAAAACAAGTTACATAGTCAAACCCAGAGTCAAGGAGTAAAGAAATAGACTTCTCGATGGAGAGAGTGGCAAAGACCAATACACAAGGAAGGAAGTTATTTATGGCCATTTTGCAAACTACCACAGAGACTTTTTCATAGTTACCTGAATTATACCTGAATGTCACTTTGAAGATCCCTCCATCATTGCTCTGCATAATTTTGACCAGACCACAATGAGAATATCCTCTCTGTGATGGTGAGCCCAATGATGACGTGAAGCAATCACTGGTCAGCTGCCATGTGCAAATTGCTCAGACTATCTCTGTGTGCAGACAAAGGGGCAAACTCTCAGCCTTCACTGAGGAGCCTCCCATCCACTTGGGGGAAACAGAAGGACAAGACAAACCTAAAGATAACTAAGGGTCAGAAATGGCAACAAGCTCCATGGCATGTTTGGGGAAGAATAGTATTTTAGGAGAATTCAAAGATATATTCTGGGCCCCCATTTTCACTCAGCAATAAGGCAACATGGCAATTAGTAAGCAGCTGCTCCCTTTGATAACCCATAAGCTCTCTTACTGGACAGTCCCAACCACTTCCTTGTGGCACTTGCACTGTCTCTTAGCACTGAACCCCCCTGTCAGTTGCTATTTGAATCCGCACTTACCCTATTGTTGTCTTTTTGAAGAGTTTAAGAAGATACCCTTGTCTTTATTAAAAACGTGAAAACTGAAGATAGACCAGCAGGGCTATGATTTCGTAGAGGAGAGAATATTCCTGTGTATTAAATATACAGCAGGTCATCGAATAACACCATTTCCTTCTGTTATAATGTTGATGAAATGCTGTAGCTACTTAACTCGTGATTATATCAATTAGCCTATATTAAAATTGGCTTCATTGTATATCGTTTTGCCAAATTCCATGAACCTATTGATGACATTAAGTGAGGACTTCCCGTACAAGGAAAATGCATCAGTGTAAAAAAAAATGGACCCCAAAATGCTGTTACGAAATGTCTTCATTTATTCACTCAATTCATTCATGTTGCTCACCTGGTCTGTGCAGCCATTTGAGTTTTCCACTCCTGATGTACAAATACTCACCTCATTTTTCAAACTAAGGCTCCACTTCTCTCTGCACCCTTTGCTTTGTGAAAAATGGGGTGGGGAGAGTTGTCAACAAATATTTGATTGATTAATGGATAGCCTGGGTCAAGTGTCTGGAAGAGAATAAATATGAGGGAAAGGGACCTCCTTCCTCATTTAGTTAATATTTTGCCAAACCCAAATGGTTGATTCACATCTAATCATTGTATTTTAAGCAGGGACAGCTGGAGCTCACTGCTTGCATCCTGCCCAGTCTTTATTCCTTCAATAAAGGCAGGAAACAGAAGGGCTCCACACACAGCAGTCCCAAAACCTCATCAAAGACAAACCGCTGACATGGGAACCTAACCAGAAAAGGCTTGCAGGCCCAGCGTTGGCTTTTGGGAGCCACATGCAGGCACACACCAAGTAGCATAGTAAGCAGCCTTCTTCCTTTTTCCTTTGGGGGAGGGCGCGGGGGGACAAGGCTACCTCAGTTTTCTAACGAATGACCTATTTCAGTGAAATAAGAACGGGAGGGCAATCATGCAGTCCGTCAGTCAGTTATATGCCAAGTCATAGCGATGTTAGTATTTCATGCCAGTAATTCTGTCTAACAGAAAGTCATCTGGCTTTTTTCCATTCCTTTTAGCAAGATTGCAGCTGTAAATCAGCCGACTGTTCTGGCGGCTGCTTCAGGTTGCTGGTCGGGAGCTTCTAGGGGGAAGAATCTTCAGAATAATTTAGAATATGAGTCTGAGAGGGAAGGTCAATTTGCTCTTTAGAATCCGAGCACTATGCCAGACTGGGCTTTGAAGGGATGTTCTAAATGTCGGCCTTAGAATTTGAATTAAAGTATCTAAAAACGCAATAATTCATACTTGGACCCCCATGAGACCTAGTTCTGGTTTTCGGCTCTGACCTCTGACCATCCTCTAAACTGGGGAGACCACTTTAATAATAGTCCACTTTGGATTGGTAAAATCCCTTTTTACTCGTAAGATCAGTTTTATTTGAAGCTCCGAGAGGAAAATAGGGAGGGTGTTGTTCTGACCGGAAGGACATTATGGACAAAAGCTGGATTTGCAGGGAAAGTTCAGGTCCTGGTCCTATTTTTTTTTTAAACAACTTCTCCTTATTATACCCACCCTTCAGCCCCGCACAACGATTTTTTTATTCTGCTTCTATAAGTTTGACTTTTTTAAAAATTTAAGATTCCACATATAAGTGATACCATGCCGTATTTATTTTTCTCTGTCTGGCTTATTTCACTTAGCATAATGCCCTCAAGTCCCATCCATGTTGTTGCCAATAACAGGATGTCCTTTTCTCATGGCTAAATAATATTCCTTTGGAGATTGGTTATTGGTAATTTTGGTTATTGTGAATAATGCTGCAAATTAACATGGGGGTGCATATATCTCTTCGATATCCTGTTTTTATTTCCTTTGGCTAAATACCCAGAAGTGGGATTGCTGGATCATATAGTAGTCCTATTTTTAAATATTTTTGGTCCCACCTCTTAATGACAGTGTGACCTTAGGCAAGTACCTTGATCTCCTTGGGCCTTTCCTTCTTCATCTCTAAAATTAAGAGACAAGGTTATTCAGAGGAATAAATGAGAAAGAATTTTGTAAAGTAATAAGAAGGTTGAGTTAGAAACCATGGTGCAGGGAGATAAATGGCCAAAGTGACTCAACCAGCAACTGCACAATCAGACTAGAACCTGTGTTTCATGACTCAGCACTTAGCCCAGCACCAACTGGCTTGTGAACTAAAAGCATACCCATTTTCCTCTGAGGTCAGCACCTCTGAGCTAGGACTGCATTGATATGAGATACAAATTAAGGAGACTATGAAAGGTTGGATCTATCCCCTTCCCAGGGCTCTGATCTATCTACACTGCAACCCCTGCCGAATTTACTTAAACCTCAGCAAGTCACAGACACAAGCAGGACTCAGTTGGCCTTCTTTGGTGGAAAGAATCTAGTGCAGGAATCTATTATGGCCCCATTGCTGGGAAGCATGAGTGAGAAAGACACTTGACTTTGGAAACAATCCATAGAGATGGCAGCAATCCATAGCTGTGGACTTCACTACAGTCCTTGCCTAAAGCTTTCTGCTCTGTCCCTCGCCCTGCAACTTCAGCAGATGTGCCTCTTCCTTCGGTGCCTATGAATTCTTCCCCTCAGTAGGGTCACTGTTGAATTACAGCAAGGATACCTCGCTCCCCAACCATGATTTCTGCTGCACAGTATCTCTGAAGACCTCCCACACTCTGTGGACTTAAAGAGGAAGAACAGAGACCCCTGGGGATAAAACCCCACACTCCTCTTCCCTTAAAAGCATCATTTTTGGACAGCCCCACACTAGCTTCTTCTATCAGAAGTCATTGGGAAAGAAAGAAACACCTTAAGTAATATTAACTCTGATCACACTGCTTTAATTATTAACATTTGGCAGCCAAAGGCAACAATGGTACTTCATCCAGATACTTGGAACAGCTCATACCCCAACCTTCATAAGATGTTTGAGCAATCATTGTGGATGGGCACACTCACTCTTCACACATACCAGCAAACACTCCAGAGTGTAATGACCGATTCATTCATTCTGCAAATATTTATTGAACTGGCACTGTTGTAGGTGCAGGGAATATACCAGCAAACAGACAAGAATCCCTGTTCCTATGGAGGTTAGATTCTAGTGGGAGGTAGAAGAGGCAAATATTTAAAAATAAACATAATAAATAGGAAGGTATGAGAAAATATAGTAGGGTAAGAGGAATGGGGTAGGGGCGGTGTCTCATTTTAGATGGTATAGTCAATGTCAGCCTCATTAAGAAAGTGACATTTTAGCAAGGTCCTGAATGAAAAGAAGAAAGGATCCAAATGGATATCTGAAAAGTGGTGCTATAGACAGAACAGCCAGTGCAAAGGTCCTGAGGTAGGAACATACTTAAAGTGCTGGTGAAACATCCAGGAAGCCAATGCATCTGGAATGCAGTGGTGAGGAGAAAAGTAGAGGAAATGAGGTCATAGAAGAAACAGTGTCCTGATGGGTAGGGCCCTGTAGGCTAATGTATAAACTGCTTTCCTTTAGAGAGATGGAGCCATTGGAGCAGACGAGTGACATGATCTGACCTGGGTTTGTATAGACTTGCACTCTGGCTTCTGTGCGGTGGTTTCACTGTATGCTCAGATAAGGCCACAGGGATAGGCCATATACCTACAGCCACTTATTTCCTCCAAGACATTCAGGGTTGGTGGACTTCCAGGCTAACACATCAGCGTCCCCCATTGAACTGAATTCTTCTGTGGCCTCCATTATGCCTCCCTCCCACCTCTCCAAAGTCACATCACCTTCCATGCCAGCACCACATGGAGATGGACAGAGAAAGGGAAGAATCTCCCCTTTCCCTCTGTTTGCAGACCTCCCCATAACTCTGACTCCACCTAGAAAGATCCATTAGAGCTAATTAACAACCCTCCTTTCAGAAGGTGTCTTTTCACAATGATTAATTCTGGGGCAGAGACAGAAAGCTCATTCCATTACGGTTCTTTTTTAAAAATTATTATTATTCAGGCTTCTACTGCTGGCATGAACGGCGGGTGAATTTCTGAAGTCATGTTACTTAGCTGTCACAACTAGTAACAGAAAAATTCAATTTATAAAGAATTGGGAGAGGCAGGAGAGGCCTGCTCTTCGGTTTAGAACAAAGGAGATCAATCCTGACACAGTGGCAGCATGACATTCGTGGACTTTGAAGATTCCAGGCCTCCTCTTCATTAATTAGAGAGAATCAAGAGTTCTGGTGGTTAATTATTTGCAGAAATTGTACTCTGCAAAAGCAGCTGCCAGCTCACTCCAGCCCCCTCCAGCTGCAGCTCTGCATGATAATTAAACTTTGTGTCAGTCCTAAGCTCGATCTGGGTTGGCAAACAAACACTCAAATGGCCACTGCCACCCACCACCCCTTGGGTTTAGGCGGGATCATGAGACTTCCTTGCACAGGGACCCCATGGATTACCCTGGATAGGCAGGGCTTTAAAAATCCACATCAAGAAACATAAGGTCAAAGTCACCTCCAATCTACCCTTACACAGTATAAGTTTGGAGGGGTTGAGAGTATTTCACGAAGGTATAGTCAGTATTCTTGTGTTGTTGCTGCTGTTATTGTTATCACAGGGTTAAGTAATCAGTTCTCTTAAAAACTATTTTTAAAATTTTTTTAAATATTTTTATTTCAGAGAGGAAGGGAGAGGGAGAGAGAGATAGAAACATCAATGATGAGAGAGAATCACTGATTGGCTGCCCCCTGCACGCCCCATACCCCGGGCATGTGCCTCAACCAGGAATTGAACCGGGATCTCCTGATTCATAGGTCGACACTCAACCACTGAGTTACACCAGCTGGGCTTTAAATTTTTTAATGACAAAAGTAATACACGTCCTTTGTATCAATTTTAAGCCATGGAGAAAAGTAAAAAATGAGGGCTCCTCTGTGCCCCCTTCCAGTCCCCCTCCTGAGAGAACCATGATGCGGTCTGAGCCTTTCCCTGCAGACCGCAGCTGCCTTCAGACTGTAGTCATCAAACACTTCTCTGACCAGCCGGAGCCTGATGTCTCAGCATGACAGCTTAGCGTCCCTGCTGCTGTTTTGGTGCCCACGAGGTCCTCTACTCCCCGTTTCTCTGCTTGCACAAGCCTTGGTGGCAGATTCAACATAGGGCGTCTTGCCATTACCCTGGACTTAATGGCAGGGCTGGCGTGAGGACACAGGATGACACTGATACCTAATTGTATAATCTTCATGTTTGCATGCAGGAGACCAGAGGTAACTCCGAAAACCCTGTCCTGTTGTTAGCAGTGTGTCTGCAACTAACCACGTTAAACCCCGTCCTTTAACTTGGCAACAGATAATGTTGGAAAGGAGACAAACATGTACAATATGAAAGCCGTCAGGGCTGTTGAAGTAAACAGATGCCTGTGGTCAGTTCACGTCTACCAGGGACCGCGGAACAGGACACTTGTCTTCCAGAAATATCAATGTTGCCCAAGTGAGCCCAGGGCCTCATTTTCCACGGGTAAGGCAGCAGGCAGAGTCCCATCTCTGACCGGCCCTCCCAGGCATCTATTTCTTGCGGGATTTATCCAGATGACTTCAGATCTAAAGCTGAGGGTACCTGATTGACATTCAGGAAAAGCTGTGGGCAGCGGGATGAGAATGGCTGCCCGGCCCAGCTTTCCCCAAATACCCACATTACCTTGGGTGTTTAGACATTTGCTGGCATTAAGACCCTTTGGCCATTTCACAGACCATGTATTTAAGGCACTTGAAACTCTCTCTACAGTGCAGCTAAGGTTGTAATATTAGCCTGGCTGACATCAGATCTCTCTCCGGTTACCAAGGTCATTCTGACCACTTAGAGGTTACCCAACTCTAAACAGTAGTAAGCAAGTTTTGTCCACATCTTGACAATAGCGTGTGTTTTTTACACCCATTTGTAATTTATCTGTCTACCAGACTATCTCCCCACTAAAGAGTTACCATCTCCTTGAGGCAGTGAAAATGTTTAGTCTCTTGGTGCTGCCAGCACCTGGCTGGGACTGGGAACAAGTCTTAGGCTAACTCTGCTTTACTGGGCTTTTGTTATGTAGTATTGGTTTGTTTGGTGGCAGGGGTGTGTGTGTGTGTGTGGGTGTGTGTGTGTGTGTGTGTGTGTGTGTGTGTGTGTGTGGTGTTTGTTTCTATTAACATAATCTGATAGTATGTGATGGTTAGTTTTATGTCATGTGCAGTACCCAGTTATTTAATCAAAAAGTAGGTGTTGCTGTGAAGATATTCTCAAGATGTGATTGTTTATCATCCAATCAGTTGAAGGCCTTAAGATAAAAGCTGAGGTTTTCTGGAGAAGAAGAAATTCTGACTTAAGACTGCAGCATCAACTCCTGCCTGTTTCCAGGCTGCCAGCCAACCGTATGGATTTGCCAGCCACACAATTGTATGAGCCAATCCCTTTTTTTAAAAAAAAATCTTTATATATATATATAGTCTTCTATTTGTTTTGCTTCTCTGGTGAACCCACACTGATATACTTAAATCCATGTAAAACACACCATTCATTCATTCATTTGGTTAACTCAACATATATATTTATATAGTTAAAGTTTTTTTTTTATTGAATTTTAGAGAAAGAAGAAGGGGGAGAGAGAGAAACACTGATGTGAGAGAAGAACATCCATCTGCTTTGCCCTGCATGACCCCACCGGGGATCAAACCTGCAACCCAGGCATGTGCCCTGACCTGGAATCGAACCAGCAACTCCTCAGTGCAATGGATGCTGCCCAGCAAACTGAGCCACACCAGCCAGGGCTCAACAAATATTTTTTGAGTGTCTACCAGGTGCCAGGCTTTGTGCTAGTGCTAGAAATAATGATAGGAGGAGGCAGTTCCTGTTCTCAAAGAGTGGTTTAATTTAAGGCAAGTCCAGAGCAGTGAATCTGCAGGAACTAGACTCAGACGGTGAGTCACCTGCAGCTGCCTTGGTTGGAGAATGAACAGCCAGGACTGGTACAGAGCCAAGAGGGAATAAAACGCATTTGCTCAGGTGTCCAGGACATCCAGGCTTCTTAGTGCCAAAAAAAAAAAAGACACAAAGCTTCAGGGAGAGAGAGACAAGGTGGCATGGTTCCCGCCCCTCCCCCCCCCCAACCCCCTTTACAAGCAACCCTGAGGGTGAAAAACACTTTCCTCCTGGCAGGCACCAGTTCCCAAGAATTCCCCTTCCAAACGTGATGGGATGACCTCATTATGACCTCACTCCCTTTCCAAGAGCCCTGGAGATTTATCAGCCCGGAAGCTTTGGGGAAGGGCTGCCTTGAGCTCTGTCATTGCACCTTGAATAGTTTCGCCCAGAAGACTGGCTGATGGGAAGAGCAGAAAGAGCCTTGGCTCCTTGCAATCTCTGAAAGTGGCAACTTTTCAATTAAATTGTAAAGGAATAGCAATAGAAAAATATGTTTGTAAGTCTTTGTTGAAAATATGTAAGTAAACAACGCCATTGTCTGTGCCTACAACCCATTCCCAAGATGCGCCTTTTCCCTCAGCCTTTCCCCAGGCTCTGGATGGAATGGCTGCAAAGGAGTAGCCATATGGAAGCCAGCAAGTGTTTGGGAGAGTGCTCAAAAAATGGGTCCCAGCCCTAACCGGTTTGGCTCAGTGGATAGAGCGTCGGCCTGCGGAGTCAAGGGTCCCAGGTTCGATTCCGGTCAAGGGCATGTACCTTGGTTGCGGGCACATCCCCAGTAGGGAGTGTGCAGGAGGCAGCTGATTGATGTTTCTCTCTCATCAATGTTTCTAACTCTCTATCCCTCTCCCTTCCTCTCTGTGAAAAATCAATAAAATATATATATTTTTAAAAATGGGTCCCAGCACCATTTTTGAGCAGCGTCACCTATGGAAAGGCACCATGAATCACTCACTAATTGGGTGGTTGGAGATATCGATTATAATTCCTGATTCATAAGGTTACTGAGAACTTTTTATTTCCGCTTAATCCTCACCCGAGGATATTTTTCTATTGATCTTTAGAGAGAGAGGAAGGGAGGAGGAGAGACAGAGAGAAACATCGATGTGAGAGAGACACATCGATTGATTGCCTCCTGCAAGCACCCTGACCAGGTACCCTTCAGTCCACTGGCCGACACTCTATCCAGTGAGCCAAATGGCTAGGGCAGGTAGCCATCCTACACACCTGGCCCAGACACCTTCCTAATACAAAGAGTTCTGAGTGTCCCACAGGTTCTTTAAATTATGTACACAAAGAGTTTAGTGCACAGTGGGCGCAAAATGAGTACTGGTTTTCTGCTCTTAGAAAATTTTCATGTAAACCTGTGTTATAGAGAGGCCCATGTGATATATATCACTAGAGAGGGTGGCTAGGAGCAGACTCCTGGAACAGGTACCTGGGCTTGAATCACTTGCCACTTAATAGCTGTGTGAGTGAATTTAGAAGGTCTCTTAACTTCTCTGTGTCTTGTTTCCCCACCTAATGGGACTGATGGTAATAGCGCTTTCCTCATAGGAGTTTTTGTGAAGATTAAGTGAATTGTAAAGCAGGTACGTAAGGAACATATACATATGTTAGCAGTTATTATATTATATCATTATGCCTCTGATCATTATTTTATTTATGCATATGCATGAGTTGCAATGTCATCCTTAGTTCATTCCTTATGTTACTATACAAATATTCTTTCACACCTATGTCATCTAGAATAACACTGTACAATTATACCATGTGAAATTATAATTTTTGAGGGTGCTTTGTGGAAAAAAATAGTGAGTACCTATTATGCACCAGACACTATACTAAATGCTTGGGTATAGAATAGTGACAAAACAAAACTCCAGTTTTCATAGAGTTTATAATCCTCATATAGTAATCCTATCCAATAAAAGAGCAATATGCAAATTAACCATCACTCTGCTACACCCACAAACCACGCCCACCAGCCAATCAGGAGTGAGTATGCAAATTAACCCAACCAAGATGGCTGCGGCCATGGAGCGAGCAGGAGGCTTGGGTTTCCCCGGCAATGGAGGAAGCCAAGCTTTCCTCACACCATGGCAGGCCCAGGCTGCCACTCAAGGCTACAAAGTTTCAATTATAGAAGATAAATAAATCCCAACAAAAATGGTGGCAGCCACAGAGCTGGAGAAAGCAGGAGGCTTGAGTTGCCCCCCGCGATGGAGGAAGCCAAGCATCTGCAGCCCTGGCCTGCCTTGGCCTCCACTAAAAGGCTACAAAGTTTCAATTATAGAAGATAAATAAATCCCAGGTACCAGGGCCTCCACTTGGGTTGCTAGGGGGCATGGCCGGCCTGCAAACCACCACAGGCCCCTCGCCCAAGCCATCCCATGCCTCAAGGGAACCCCCACCCTGATCCAGGACACCCTTTAGGGCAAACCAGTTGGCCCCCACCCATGCACCAGGCCTCTATCCTATCTAATAAAAGAGTAATATTCAAATTGACCATCACTCCAACACACAAGATGGCTGCCCCCATGTGGACACAAGATGGCCATCACAAGATGGCCAGCAAGGGAGGGCAGTTGGGAGGGACCAGGCCTGCAGGGGAGGGCAGTCGGACATCCCTCGAGGGGTCCCAGATTGGAGAGGGTGCAGGCTGGGCTGAGGGACACACACCCCTGTGCACAAATTTTGTGCACTGGGCCTTCAGTAGTAAATAAATAAATATATAATACAATGTCAGGTAACAATAGTGCTATAAAGCAAAATGAATTCGGGTTGGAAAATAGAGAGTAAATTGGGTACTATTTTAGATGGGGTGGCCAGGAGTGGCTAAAAGGAGATGACACTTGAGCAGGACTGAGTGAATTCCTGAATGAAGTGAAGGGGTCAGCCAGGCAAATATGCAGAAAAATTATATTCCTAGCAGAAGGAACAGTCATCACAAAAGGCTGAGCTGGTAGTGTACTTGGAGGGCCCGGGAGCAAGTCCCAGGAGTGGGCTGTGTGAGGGGGACAGAGGAGGGAAAGAAGTCAGAGAGGCCATGAAGGGCCAGACTGTGCCATGCCTAAGGGCCACTGTAAAAACTTTGCATTTTATTCGAGATGTAATGGGAGCTTAGGCTTTATTTCAGAGGCAAAGGGGTGTTGAAGGTTTTGGAGCAAGAATGTGACAGAGCTGTGTTTTAGGTCCGTAGTGTTGCAATTTTGGGAGCACAAACGAAGTCTTACATAGAAGTATTATACTTAATTCAGATAAACAAGGGATGCTCTGGCTGAAGTGGGGATGGGAGTTCAGAGCCCCAACCATTGCCTCCTTCTCTTGCCTTCCCCAGGAACCTGTGGGACCCCCAGAACTCCTGGTACTAGGAAGGTGTCTGGGCCAGGTGTGTAGGATGGCTACAAGCTACAGACATTGGAGGCGGGAAAAGAGCTCAATCAAGGCTTTCCCTCAACCCAGAGGGGAAATACTGGGGTCTTAGGCTGCGGTAAGGGGTGTGTGCAAATGGAGCAGAATTGTTAAACAAATCTAGTCTGTTCTGCTTATCCTTCTGAGCTAGTGTATGCCTATGTTGTGCACAACCACTAAGAAATAAGAATATGCCATGGAATGTGCCAAAGAGATGACCATGTTTGGGATTTGGGGCGGGGGGGGCGTCTTTTCTGATGTGTAGTTTGTATAGAGATGAAGAAAGTTGAAGAGTAATTTCTACCTGATGGGAGAATATTATCAGGAGGTTGGAATAGATTTTCTTCCATTTCTCCACAAAAGGCCAACATTAAACGTTACCTCTTGGGCTTCATAACCACCATCTTCTCCTCACTCTGCCAGCCTCTTTAGTCTCCTCCATTTTCCTTGACTGCATTGGAAGTGCTCCTGCCTCAGGCCCTTTGCACCTGTTGTTCCTTCTGCCACATGGCTGATTCTTCACTGCCTTCAAGTCTTCGCTCAAATGCTACCACTCAAATGCTACCAAAATGAGGGATTCTATAGCTAATCTACTTGCTCCCCTCCCTGCTGTTCTCTTTTCTTCTTAGCACTGTTTGCTGTCTAATGTACTATATATTGTACTTCTAAAATATTCCTTATTACCTCTCTTCTCCCCTACAGTACATAAGCTCTATGAGAGTAGGGACTTCTGCCTGCTTCATATCTCCAAGACCTGCAATAGTGCTTGACATAATGGGGGTCCGTAGAGATTTATGGAATGTAGAAAGGATTTTCCCTGGTATAAGCAACTGTCACAGGGTCTAGTACAAGTTAAATAATTTATTACAGAGGATTTGTTACATTTATTTTTTAAAGGAGCAAAGCACATGTATAGTGGCCCATGTGATGGTGTGAAAAATAAGTACTTTATTCCTTGTTAAAAACACAAAAATAGAGGCTAAACAAGGGGTATGTTAGTCCACATGAGAATGTGAGACTTCGTTTGACAAATATTTCTATAGAAACTGCCAGTAGCCCATACTGTGCTAGGCACCAGGGTGTGGTGTTGAGTGAATTTGGTAAAACACTGAATTCCAGGTGTCCTCTGCACTTTCTTGAAGCAATTCTAAGATGCTTACCTACATCTGCAACTCACTCCCACAGTGTCAGTGTACTTACAGAGAGCCCCCAACTGACAAACAGGTTGCATTCTTAAGACTCATTTTTAATTCAACTGATGGAACTTGGAATACACTGTGTTACAGAACCCTTATGGTAAATAGGTGGGAATTTCTTAGGGGGGTGGGGGGCAACAAAAGTACATCTAAGAGTAATGCAGTTGACATACCATAAATTCAAGATGAAAAACTGTAGAAGAGAATACTGTTGGATTACTAATAGCAAACAACAAAATATAGTCTGAGTTAGAAAATGTGTTGTTAGGTATGTTGGGGAACCATACTTGAGAAAAAGCAATTAGCCTGGCCAGTGTTCTCAGTGGTTTGAGCATTGACCTGTGAGCTCTGTTCCCTGTCAGGGTACCTGCCTGGGTTGTGGGCTTGATCCCCAGATTCTCTCTCATCATTGATGTTTCTATTTCTCACCCCCTCTCCTTTCCCTTCTGAAATCAATTTTTTTAAAAAGCATTTAAACATGTTAAAAGGATTTTTGGATTTCTCAGGAGAAATTGAAAACCTGAATTTTAGTTTAATGACCTCACATTTGGTGGCCCATCCTAGGCCAGTGGCCTTAAAGCAGCAAGGCACATGTACTGTGGGCCATGTTCTCCAGTCCTTCCTTCTCTTGACTTTTCCATTTCCTCTTCCTCTGTCTTCTCTCTTTAACAGTTAATGCCTCTCTCACTTCTTTCTTGAGTACTATGGTTTTTGTAAATTTTTCTCCCATCTTTCCATTATTATCATCATCATCATTATTATTATTACTGCTTAAAACAGAAAAAGGGACATGGACAGAGAGCCGTCACAGCCACCTGTTTGGCCAGTTCCTATTTGAAAGGATGTGGTCTCTTGCCTGGATTTCTATAGACAGAGGGAAAACTTTTCCATGCCATTCAGGGATATCAGGAATTGTGCTAAATTCAATATTCTAGGAGTTTTTTGTTTTTTCTTGTGTGTTGTTTTTTAAAATAATTAATGTTGTAAATAATCTTTATGACTCAGCATACAGGATCAATATAAATATGAAGGTTTATATCTATATTTGTTTTGTTCACAGAATAGCTAAAGCAATGTGATAATGTACTGAGTTTAATGGGGTTCAACTCTTGCCAGGAAGGAAAGCTAAACATGGCTTCAGTCCTCATTGCTTCAGATCTAACAGACAGAAACCTAAATGGGACCAGGAGACACCTGGCCCTGTCAGTATCTAGGTGAGTCACAGAGTCAGTCCCCCAGGACTCCATTTCCTCAGCTTTAACATATGGACAGTAAATCTGTTCCTCCAATCTCATTAGACTATAGACAGAAATAAATAGCACAGTAGAAATGAAATTGCTCTCAAGACCTAAAAGCCCTGGAAGCTATGTATTATAAATTATCGAAAAGTTAACCCCAGTCAACTCTGCGTTCTTATTATAACCTGGATGATTAGGTCCTCTTATCTCACCCAGGAAAGTCCCAGGTTTCAAGAAAGAAGGGTTGAAATTACTCAGAATCTCATATTTGTTTTGGAACTATTAGCAATAAGCAGGAAGTTTAGTCTTAAGTACTATAAAATATATTTGCACAATGAGAGCCAGAAAGAGCAAAGGCTGTGTGGAATGAGTGCTAGATTTTATACCTGCATTTGTTTCTCCTAAGTTGGGCCATTTGCCCTTTAGAACTGAGGGCTCACACATTTAGAGTATGTTCCAGACGGGAATCTTTCCATGTCAACTGCTGAATGAGGAAACTTCCTCCCCCTGGGGCCTGACTCAGGTGTCTAGAATGTATTTTTGCTCATAAATAACAGGAGTATTCAGCATTGTGATTATTTTTCTCCACCTGGTTTGTTTGGGGATTTCAATTCACTCTGGGGTAGAATAAATGCTATGATGAGTGAGAGAGATTCACAAAGGATACCTACCATTTGTCCCATTCCCCTTGCCAGTCAGAGGCTAGTACGGGCACAGCATCTTTTGTTCTATGATTTACTTACATGCCTGGTAGAGTGTTTCAGTTTAAGATCCTTTCTCAAAGGCAAACTGTCTGCTGTTTTAAGGGAGCAGTGGACAGAGAATCAGGAACCTCACACTCTTGCCCTGAACAAGTGACAATGTGACTGTGGGTGAACCACTTAGACTCTCTGGACCTCAGTATCTCATCTATAAAGGGAGAGACTCTTCCAACTCTACAAATGTCAAGAGACAAAGCCAATGTTATAAGCGCTATCTGTCCAGTTTACCACATCAGGTGGGCCTTATATATAGGTAAATAAAGAGGTAAAAAACTGAGGCCAAATGGACCAAATAGAGCCCTAAGGCAGATTTGTTTTATAAAGAATAGTTTATTGATTCTTAGAGAGAGAGGAAAAGAGAGGGAGAAAGAGAGAGAAACATTGATGCATAACATCTTTTGGCTATCTCCTGCATGCCCCCTATCAGGGATGGAGCCTGAAACCTGAGCCACACTGGACTGGCCAAGACCCTAAAACAGGTTTTACAGGCCCTTTATAATGCTTGTTAAAAGTTTTTATTTCATTGCAAATCTTCAAAAACTGGGAGACATCATATAAGAATCTAGATTTATGGCTGCTCTTGAAAAATCAAAAGATCTGGCCACACTGGGCCCAAATCCAATATGGCAACAATTAGCTAGAGCTGGATGGTGGCTGATTCCTTTGGATCAGGAATATGCTCTTTGATTTGGCACAGTTCCCGCCATTCTCTGTTGCCGCCCACCAACACCTGGTCTACCTTATGGTACCCTCCTGACCCCTGTTAAGTATTTAAAATTGTGATCTTTGCCCTGACCGGTTTGGCTCAGTGGATAGAGCATTGGCCTGTGGACTGAAGGGTCCCAGGTTCAATTCCGGTCAAGGGCATGTATCTTGGTTGCGGGCACATCCCCAGTAGGGGGTGTTCAGGAGGCAGCTGATCAATGTTTCTCTCTCATGGATGTTTCTAACTCTCTATCCCTCTCCCTTCCTCTCTGTAAAAAATCAATAAAATATATTTTAAAAATAAATAAAATAAAATTGTGATCCTTGCCCTAGTATCTCTCCCTACCCCAGAGCATGAACCTCCACTTCCAGTACCTTTTCTAAAAGTAGATGTTTTGCTGAGAGAGATCATTAACACCCTGGCATGACATAACTGAGCAGATCACGGCTTATCAGACAGGAGGATCTGAGAGTCCTGGCGAGGAGGTAGGAGGGCGGAGAGGAAGGGCAAAGGGTCAGATAAAGCTTCTCTGTGCCATAGAAATATATGTATTGTAAGCCACAAATACGAGCCATATATTCAACTGAAAAATTTTTAGTAGCCACATTAGAAAGAAGTAATGAGAACTAGATGAAATATTTAATTGAACATACTCAAATTATTTTCTTTTTTAAAATATATTTCTATTTATTTCAGAGAGGAAGGCAGAGGGAGAGAGAGATAGAAACATCAATGATGAGAGAGAATCATTGACTGCCTTCTGCACGCCCCCCCACTGGAGATCGAGCCCACAACCTGGTAATGTGTCCTTGATCAGAATCGAACACGGGACCCTTCAGTCTGCAGGCTGATGCTCCATCCACTAAGCCAAACCAGCTAGGGCAACCAAAAATGTTTTCATTGCATCATGTAATTAATTGAAATTATCAATGAGCTATTTTACATATTTTTCCACTAAGTTTCTGAAATCCAGCATGTATTTTATACTTGCAGCACTTCTCTGTTCAGACTTACCACATTTCAAGTGTTCAATAGCCACATGTAGTGGCTGCCATAGGGGACAGCACAGATGTAGAGAATCGCCTTTCCAGTGTTACCTAGAGCTCTTGCCAGACACCTAATGAGAT
This sequence comes from Cnephaeus nilssonii, assembly GCF_951640355.1. Taxonomy (NCBI): domain Eukaryota; kingdom Metazoa; phylum Chordata; class Mammalia; order Chiroptera; family Vespertilionidae; genus Cnephaeus; species Cnephaeus nilssonii. The sequence continues at coordinate 54,941,045 of NC_137081.1, forward strand.
TCAGAAAGGAACCACATTCATTGAGGCCTCACTAGGCACTATATGAAAAACAATTATAATTTGTTTTCTTTTAGTGTGTGTGTCTCACTAACGAAGACAGCTAGAGCAGAGGTTAAATACCCTTGAAATGGTCCTTCAACGGGCACCTCAACTATGTCTCCTATTATTGCATGTCCCTAGATTTAGTATATTTTAGCTTTAAATCTAAAGTTTTCTCATCTCTAAAACTGGTAATGATTGTATTTACCTTAAAAGGTTAGTGCAAAATTCACAAAAATGCTTCACAAAATTAACTAACTACGATTTTAAGAAAAAATAGCTGTCTTTTATTGAATATTAGCCTCTGTGCTCTTTTGCACGTGTTGCCTTAATCTGTATAATACATCTATCTAATGGTATTATTATGAAGATTTTAAAACGAAGGAACCAAAGCTCATAGAAGTTAAATATCTGTGCAAAGTCACACAGATAGCAAGTGGCAGAGCGAACCACAGCTTTGAAACTATGTTGGACTATATTCATTGCATTATTCTAGTTGGAGAGTGAGAGCAAGGGAATGAGAGAATGAATCTTATCTTTCACTTTCTGAGACACTTGAGTGTTTTAAAGATGAAGAAATTGGAGCTTTATAATTATGTCCAGGATCCCACAAATGGCAAATTAATGACCCTGGTAATTTTAGAAGTGGACAATCTCTAGAGATGTTTTTCTGGTTTTAAGCCAATTGAACCCTCTGAGACGAAATGAATTTCCTGATTATTGAGATTATTTTTTTAATTCCAAAAATGAAGAGCTAATCCCTTTGAGGTCAGGTCTCATCAATGCAGGAAATGAATGTAGAGGACTGGTAGGGAAATCTGTTACCATTGGGTGGTTTCTGCCCCTTCTTTGCTCAGCTGACTTCAATACGTATCAGTCCATCCTAATTCTTTTTACTTCCTGAGAAGCAACTTCCTTTAATGAGATGATTTATTATCAAGTTGCCTAGCTCCAGCCTGACTTTTGCCAATATAAATAAGAAAGATGATTTATTACCAAGTTCCTTCACAATTGCACATGGATTCAGTGTGAGCTGAGGCATTATTGCCTCTGAAAGGATATACTAGTAGTTTCTATCATAGCAAGTGACACGATTTGTGTCAGGCTACATTTTTATCAAAGTGTCCCCACCAAACCTTCTTACCAGGTGGGCCCCTCTCTGGGCATGCACACCCTAATCCTTCCCAAGGATTTTTTTTTTTTTGCATGTGCTGTTCCCACTGCCTGGAGTGCCTTGTCCCTCCATCTCTCCCATCCAAAGCATGCTTGCCCTACAAGGATTATCAGCTGAGGTCAGGAATCGGATGACTTCAGCTGCACTATTTCTACATCTTTGACTTCCAAGCACATAGTGTCTGTGCCTCTCATTTTAGCCCACCTCACACTGCGCCTTGTTTTGTCCTGAAACTAGTTCATGTGTTTGTTTTTACCCAATGAGATAAAGGTTTCTTGGAGACAGGGCCCTGGTATCTACAGTGTTCTACACTTCAGCGGTACTTAAGATATTTCATTTACTAACGTCTTGAATGTACTTATTCTGTCTAATGGGGCTGGGTTTAAAATAGGTATGTAATATCTGTTGAACTAAATAAACCTTAGATTTGAAAATTGTATAGAGTGGTTCTCCAGAGGCAACAAAGCTCTGCCATTATTTCAAGGTTCTTAATTGTCTCATTCTCCGTTCCTCTGTCACATCTCTATAGACCTCAAATGTGAGTGACTAACTCCTGCTGTATTCCCATTTTCACATCTGTTTAAGAGCACTTTGATAATGCTACTCCCCACTTACAATATGTATTATTAATATCCTCAAGCAAAAGATTGAATTATCTTGCAAAGTATATAATCAGAGTAACATGGAAAGCAATAAAATTAGTATGGATATAATAAAACTTGGCTCCAGGTGAAATTGAAAAACTAATTGAAAACGATGACTCAACCGTCTGCATTTTTCCTGGTTTAACAAAGCAGCACAAAATGTACTACAGCCATGGATAAACTCTTCATGCCCTTCAGGTAATGAGTAACTGTGTGTGACTAAGACAGAATTAGAAGAATGGCTCAGACCTTCGGGAAAACGTTCCCATAACCAGCTAGTGCTGGATACTCCCAGTCTGGAAAAGATGATCATGTCATAGACTTGAGCGACATCAGTGCTTTTATTTGTCAATAAGAACCTGTAAGGAGTAGTTATTGTCTTTAATTAAAGAATAAGTACAGTGATAAAATCCAGGGATCTGTAAATTCCCTGAGCTCCCAAAGGCCCTTATGTCATACATTTACCCTTGTTGCGAGGTTTTTCACATTTCCACCAAGGTGTGTTTGTGCAGTCAGCAAACACCAGGGCATAGTGGGTTTGGCAATGCAGACTGTTCCTTTGGGGTCTGGGTTTTCAGGTCCTTGGAGAACAGACTGGGCAGGCAGTCTTCATGAGAACAGGCACTTGGGTTTACCTTTAAGTAAAACAAATTAAATTCCAACGTGAAGACTGTTATCAGAAATCGCCAAGACCAGCCCAGCTCCTGAACTCTGCCTCCCACTGCCAGGGGTATTTCATTGGGTAAACATGCTGGCCACTTTCATGCACTCTACCTTCCCTGGCTTATTTTAAGGTTATTTGACTTTCTAAGCCGTGCAATTGGCTATGGTTTGCTTTCAAAGCTTTTATTTGTGTGTTTTTTAATCTGAAACCAGTCGATTCCTCCAGCAGGTTTTCCCTATGTTTCTCCAGTACCTGCACATGCCAGGGGAGGAGGCGCTTGTTGCCCCTTTCCCTGCTTGTAGAATAAACCACCCTCCAGACATTTTGACAACCACCCTAGTTGACAACCACCCAGCTTCCCACATCCTGAGCTGGTAAGGGGCTTCTGGTTTCTTCCGTTGCCAGTCTGTAAATCCTTCCGGCACCCATCACTTCCTCATTCTCCACATGCAATCAATCAGCAAGTCCCCTCAGCTCTGCTTCCGAAGACCCCCAATCTGTCTCTGCATCTCTGCTCTCCCGGTGTGACACAGTCACCTGATCACCATCCTCTCCCATCCGTCCTACCGCATCAGGCTTCTGCCTGATCTCCCTGCTGCCTCTCTTGCTCCACTAGAGTCCGTTCCTCCCACAGCAGCCTAAGCTATCTTTTTAGAACATAAATCAGATTATGTGGCTCCCCTGCTTCAAACTCTAATTGCTTCCCAGTATGCTTAAAGCAAAGCACTAATGCCTCTCCTGCCTTGCACAGCCCTCCGTCATCAGGGCCTTCTCTTGCCCACAGACTGAGCTCTCTGGTACCACCTCTCCTTCCCTAGGAGACCTACCTTCTTTCCATCATCCCAGCTCATGGACCTCGCCCCAACCCCTCGCCCTTGTTGTCCCTCTGCCAGGAATTCTCTTTCCTCTGATCTTCGTGGGCTGATCCCTTCTTCATTCTAAATCTGCGATCACCTCTTCAGGGAGCCCTTCCTTGGTGTCCCAGTCCAAAGGAGACTGACTCCTAGCCACCCTCTCCCACATCACCCTAACTCAGCTCTCTGCAGAGCACTTGTCACGGTCTGAGATTTTCTTGTTATTTTTACTCTCTATCTCCAGAGTCTAGAACAGAGCCCAGTAAAGAGTAGGTGCTTAATAAATATGCTTGAATGGATGCCTAGATAAATGCTAATAAATGTCATGGCCAATAGCCATTCAGTAATGGTTTAACCTTTTATTATACTGACATGACCAGTTTCAACTTAAGTATACTTGCTCCACATTATCTCATATGATCTTTGTGGGGAACTGTGGGGAAATCAAGAAGGAATTGAAGGACCTGGCTGCCAAGAAGCTATAAGATGCTTTCTGTTTGATGCCAGAAAAAAGAATATGCATGGACTCTGGCTAGTGTGACTCAGTGGTTGGAACATTGTTCCATGCACCAAAGGACCACAGGTTTGATTCCAGTCAGGGCACATACCCAGGTTGCAGATTTGATCCCACCAGTCAGGGAGCATACAGGAGGCAAGTGATTGATGTTTCTCTCTCACATTGATGTTTCTCTCCCTATCCCTTCCTCTCTCTCTGGAATCAATGAACAAACAAACATATCCTCAGGTCAGGATAAAAACAAGAAAGGAATATGCATGTTAGAAGTTTCATGCTTTTCTTGTAGCAAGGCCAGCTGAGCCCAAGCAGAGGTCAGACAGCTGAGACCCACCCACAGATTCTGAGCGTTTATTAACATGGCGGATCTGCATAATCGTGTCTTTCAGCTGAAGGAGCTAGGAAGAGTTTCATGTGGGGACGTAGGGAAAAGGGGAAGGAAGGATATTGTTCAAGACCATGAATATAGGCCTAGCAAGGCTTGATCCTCTAGGGGAGCGAAACCAGAGCCAGAAGCTGAGGAACTGTTTGCACAAGAGAATGTTGGATCCTCAGACACAGCTTTGGAACTCAGAATATGAAAAATGGCACAAGGTGGGGCAGGGGCCAAGGGACAACTTTGCAGCACTAGAAGGTAGGTCCCAAATGACACAGAGGTGTGCTCACACAGGGCATCGGCAGACTGGCAGCTTCAAATGACCAACAGGCCAGCACTCTCTGAGAGCTGCAAACGGTTTCTGAGCATACTTGAGACATTCTGTGGACTCACCCCAAATAAGGAGAGAGGCTTTGAGAAAGGGGAGGCACGGAGGGCCAGAGTTATGCAGGTGGAGCAATCAGCTAGCAAACAATTTGAGTGAAAACGTGACCTAATTGGCCCCCACAGGCTGGGGAGGCCTGGAGACATTTGGTTACATCTCTGCCAAGGAGGCTCAGTAAACAGGTTCAGACCTACTCAGTTGGGAGGCAATTAAGTACCGATGCCAAGGGGGAGCCAAAGGCAACACTGGGCAGAACAATGGCCCTGCTGTGGCACCCAGGCCTCGTGGGCTTCTGGGTGGTGTTCCAAGCCAGCCAGCTGCACTGCTTCAGCACTTCAATAGGCTTCATTAATTAATAGGAGCTAATTGTAATCACTTCTGCCCCAGGTCCACATTCTGCATAAGTTTACAAAATATGGGAAAGAGTTTCCTGCTCTGCAATGGCACCGTAACCCCAACAGAAAGGAGCCCCAGATTATAAAAAGGTCTATGGCAAAGGGGTCCCATTCAGATTGGGTCTGTGAAGTTATCTATTAAGAAGTGAAATATAAATATCTATCATTATCTTCCATATCACTAACAAAGAAATTTATCTTTGTTTATCAGGGGCAGAGACCATATCTTATGCATTGTTATATCCTCAGAAGCTTCACCGGGATTTTGCACATAGTAGGTACTTAGGGTAAAATCTGTTGCATAAAGGGATCACACTCCAAAGAGATAACTGTCCTTTCTGACTTGGGAGCTTGTCTTTAGCGGTGAGACTCTGGAGTGTGGTGTGAAGAAGGCACATGCGTAAGGACAGGAGAGAATCAGGTCTTTTCTCATGAATGCTCCCAGGAAAAATAAAACAATTCCACTTAAACAGAGCTGCATGCAGGGCAAAACAAGAAGTTAATGAAACAATCTTACCTTTTGCGGCTGTCTAGCCACCCCCACTTGAGAAAAAACCTACACATTTGGTTTTGTTCTGTTGTTTGGAAAGCCCTGTACATGTACATGTGGACACAGACTGGGGGTATGTGCACCCATGTGTGTTGTGTACTGTGTGAACAACAGGACAGAGATCATCCCAGTGCACAGCCACAGCCATCGCAGGTGAGCACTGTGGATGCCACTGCCAACCAATTAGAATAAAAGCTCTTCAGTGGGCAGGATGGAAACTTAAACCTGGTCTAGCCTGGCCGATGTGGCCCAGTGATTGAGCGTCAACTCTATGAACCAGGATGCCACAGTTCAATTCCCGATCAGGGCACCTCCCTGAGTTGCAGGCTTGATCCCCATTAGGGGGTGTGCATGAAGCAGCCAATCAGTGATTCTCTCTCATCATTGATGCTTCTATTTCTCTCTCTCCCTCTCCCTTCCTTTCTGAAATCAATAAAAATATATTTTTAAAAAAGGCTGGCCTAAAAGCAAAGGACTATTGCCGTCCTTGAGTAGCCAGGAATCTCTGACTGGTCATAGCACTGTGAAGTTACGGGAAGCTGGTGTTGTGACTAGAGCAGTGGTCGGCAAACTCATTAGTCAACAGAGCCAAATATCAACAGTACAACAATTGAAATTTCTTTTGAGAGCCAAATTTTTTAAACTTAAACTTTTTCTAATGTCACTTCTTCAAAATAGACTTGCCCAGGACGTGGTATTTTGTGGAAGAGCCACACTCAAGGGGCCAAAGAGCTGCATGTGGCTCGTGAGCCGCAGTTTGCCGACCACGGGACTAGAGGATGAGAATGTCCTCAGGATAGACAGGTGTCTGCTGCCCCAGAGTAAGGAGCTCCCAGCTCCACCTCATTTACCCCTCCTGCAATGGCCCTCCCTGGGGCCGCTCAGCAGACCAGCTGGTCGCATTGGCCCCCCTGGGATCCAGGCAGCATCACCACCAGCTCTGGGAAGTCGCCTGAGTTGACTTCACAAATGGTCTCCCAGGCATTTTCAGGGGCGCTCAGGAGGCTGAGGTTGTGGCATTTGGGGCTATTCGGCATACTGCAATCATTACTATTGCATCTTACCGCTGCAGTGACCAGGAAAGCAATGTAACCTTTAAGAAATGTGCCAGTCCTTTTGGAGAATTCAGGCTGCCCCCAGGCCCTGACTTCAGATTCATATGACACATGGCAGCCATACATCTTGGCTTCCTAGACTACACTCCCTCTCAGATGTCCTGCTCCTTGTCCCATGAGAACTTCAGGGCTCGATGCCTGCTTTGGGCTGGGAATGAATCACTGCCTCCATGATAGCAAAACCGTGTTTCTTTCCATCAACTGTTGCTTCTGAAACGATGGTGACTCACCTGTCCCCGCCACCTTCAGAGCCAGAGGTGAGTCATCCGAGGCAAGAAATTGCTATCCAGACCCTGCGGGCCTGGGTTTAGGAATGAAAGGACCAAGTCAGACATGACAGGGAAAAACCAGAAGTGCTTAACCACTCTCCCTGAGCTGAGCCGTGTTAAGCTTTACATAAATGTAATCCAGTTTTTCTCCCACCACTTTTCATTTTTATTTATTACTACCCATCGAGCCAGAAGCAGAATGGTCAAAACACTCCCAGTGAAGCTGAAGCTCGGGGCATTGACGGTCAGCCTGGAAGCAGCAGGAATAGGATTTACAGGTTTGTGTTACCAGGCAGGCAGTCTCCCAAGCCCCAGCCTTTGTGGGCTGGTTTTTAATTAAATAAATGTGCAGGCTTTAATGGGACAAGATCTCTGGACCCCTGAGGGGCCTCCCAATACATTGAGAGAAGACCCTGCACCCAAAGGCATTTGCATCCCCTAGAGACCGCCGACAGGTGGGCGTTCCGGGAGTGGGAAGGACGACTGCAGAGAGAAATAAATCCCTGGCCAGTCAGCAAGGACTTGGCCGCGTGGGGGAGGCTGTCACATCTACTAGAAGGAAAAGGTTCTCGCAGCACCATGAGCTATTTCAGCCACGGCAAGGCAGCAGCCAGCGGTGATAAAGAGCATGGCTCCTTCCGCTTGGGTTCAGATCCCCGCTCTGGTCCACCCTGGCTGACCTTAGATAGGCTTCTTGAATTCTCCCAGAGAAGCTTCCCTGCTTCAGGACCGGGATAAGAATAGTGCCTCCATCAGAGGCTGCATAAGCAAACCTCCCATGGCTGCTGGTTTAGGAACCCTATCTGCATCCATCAACCCTATCTCCCCGGCTCCAAACCTCAGTGACTGTCTGTTTCACCTGAGAAAACCCAGGTCCCTCTAGGACCTCCAAGGTCCTGGTGCCCCGCTAGCTCTCCCGCGCCACCACTCTCCCCGGACCCATGGCTCTGGCCCCACTGAACACCGTGCAGTTCCTGGCACACAGAGCAGCCTGCCATGCTCTGGCCTCCAGGCCTTTGACCTTGTCTCCTCCTGCTGAAATGCCCCCTCTCCTAAGTCAGGCTTCTCCTTTACAGTCAGTTGAAAGACATTGTCACCTCCTCAGGGGGGACCACCCTGATAACACTGGATGAAATAGCCAGTGACACTTCCCCCAACACTCCCTGAATATTTGGTGAATGAAAAACAGCCGTCAGTGGGCGTCCCCCGGAAGGTCTCCCAGCTGTTGCCTGGTGGTTGTCTCCAACGTCGGTGAGGTTTGTAGCTATGCCCACAAAGACAGTGAGCATCGGTCAGCCAGGGTGCCACCAGTCTGTGTTACAAAGCTGCGGGGAACCTCTCTGCCGCCACCCATCTTTGGGTGGGCAGGGTTCCCTCCCCCAAGGGAGCAGGCTGCTGCACTGGAGGCCTGCAGTTCACAGGGGCCCGAAACGTCCCGGGTGCCGTACAGACAGGAAAAGAGCTCCTTTCCCAGGGTCTTGTCACTGACCGCATCTCGCCTCCCCAAGATTTATGGATCCGTTTTTATCTGCTGTAGCCATCTGCTCTGTGACCAGGGTTCAGAGTCCTCCAAGCAAGATGAAGAGTGGAGAGCATACCAGTCACACCACCCTCTCCACATCTTCCCTCCTTGAGCAGCGCCCCCCCCCCTCCCCAATTCCCTCTCCAAAAGGAAAGAAAACAGCTCTTGTGCATCTAGTGTATACAGATGCCAACAGATCTCAAGAGCAGGGGTGCCCGTGTGAGGAAGCGGTAGCCCCAGTGGACCATTAGTGCCCACGTGGTGCCGATATGCAAGTTGGAATGGAAGATACCCCTTCCTCAAGACACTTTACCTCCAGCTCTCAGAAAATTGTCGTAATAAATAGATGAATCTACAATGCTAACAGTGAGAGTTGTGTTTACCCAAGTGTCCTGCTGTGCAAGTTATCAGAATTAAGGTAGCACCTTCATCCCAGTGCCGGGCACACCATAGGCAAACTTTGGCTTGTTCGGTCAATACTGTTCATCAACATCAGGAGCCCAATAAACAGTCTGGCCCTTCCCACAATTCCTAGTCATTTGCAGGTAATCTATCTTTCCAGCCTCTCTCTCTTAATCATGGCATCTGAGCAAGGCCATTGTGAGTGACAAGAGGGTCCTGCCTGGCTGCCACACCACTCCCAATCACCTTCCACATGTCAGGTCATCATCTCACCCAGAGCCAGCTGGGGTAAAAGAGGGGCACGAGGCAGAGGGCGCGCTGGGGTCAGCCTGGTGCTGGGCCGGCTGGGGTGGGCCTGGTGCTACGACTGGCATTTCCTTCTCCTCCAGGCTCTGCTGAGGAGCCCGCAAGGAGGGTTTAGGTCATCTGCCTGGAAGCCAGAGTGGGGGCAGCTGGCCCAAGGCTCACTCCTCTCCCACTCCACTAGGCTCTCCCATAGCACAGCCACTTGAGACCTGCAGGGCTGGAAGCTGGCGGCTGAGAGGACGGACTGTTTGCATTGTTCTGTTTGTTTTGTTGAAAGAGGGGCGGTCCAGCTCTGGTGCTAAGCAGAACCACATTACTCTGGGATGATTTATTAATGGAGGAACAAGATTTAAAGCCTCTACTTCCCTCCCAAACAAATATGCCAAACACTGAGGCCTCCAGGCAGATCCCGCTGCCTGCTCACTCCCACCAGCCACCCTTGCTCCTGCCCCAGGCCGCTAGCTGTCCCCACCTGATGCTCCATTTCTCTCTGCCTGGAGCTACCTGGAGAAGCTGAGGAGAGAGAACTTCAGCCGAGGCTTTAAGGTGGTTCCTGGGATATGGAGTCCTGAACTCGTGACAGCAGATGTGGCACCAGCAGCACTGTCTGAGCCCTCTCTCTGCTCCCAGGCCTGGCTGCACCGGTGATGTCTCCACCTCCCACCCCCTGGGCCTGCACCCTGTACCCCAGTCACAAAGGAGAGAAGACCGTGAAAGTGAGCAAAAGTGAAGAGTCAAGATGAAGCAGAGATGGGACCAGTTATGACTAGGGCTTTGAGGGGAAAGGGGGTGTGAATCCTGACTTGAATTCAATTATTAGCAGCATGGCATTGGGCTACTTAAGTCTGTCTTAATATGAAGCAAGAGTTACCTTATTTATGAAAAAGAAAGAATAATATTTACCTCACTGTGCCAGTCAGGGTCCAGCAGGAGACAGAAAGGATACCAGCTATTTCAACAGAAGGAATTAAATATAAAGGATTGTTGACAGAGTACAAAGCTGTCAACTGGGCAACTGAAAGTGTAAAAAGATACACTTTCTAAGGTCTAAGGTATCACTGAGATAGCAACTGGGGAAGGTAGCTACCACTCTTGGGGCTGGGAGAAAAAAAGGAAGGATCTGAAAGGATTCAAAATGGAAATGTAAGAAGGCTTCACACAGCACTGGGACTCAGACCTCCAAGAGGGCACTGCAGGGCTGGCACTCAGGTCCCTGATGGGCATGATGAGGCTGGTTCTGTGAGTATTGAAAAATAGCAAACTGGATTTGACTATGCTACTGGAATGAGCTCCAAGGCCTGGGCGAGGAGGCGTTGCTGGGAAGAAACGGAAACAGGAAGCAGACAAGAAGCAGCAGGTCCCTTCTCCCTCCTCAGCCCTCCATTGCCCCTGTTGGCAGAGCCGAACATGAACCATCTGGCAAAGCAGAAATGTGGTGTGCAGAGTCCCAATTTCAGCATCACAAAGCAGGGTATAGAGGGCTGGGTCCGGGGCTCAGAGACATTAACTTCACAAATGGCACAGTTAGGAGTAAATAAAAAAAAATGTGTGCAAAATGCTTAGCACAGGGCCAGCACACAGTAGAGTCTAAATAACTATTGTATTATTTTTTATTATTATTTTATCATCATCATTGTCATCATTATGATAGATAAATGGGCTTGGCAATTAGGTGGAGGATAAAGGATAAGGCAGGCTCTGTAAAGGGTTGATTGTGAAACTGGAGATTAATTTCTGGATTCCTTTTTGGAAGTTGCATTGATTTCAAGTATAATGTAAAGGAGGAAAATGCTACCAAATAGTAGCAAGTTGGTCAATTAGTCACATGAATTTGATCTCCATTCCTCTTCATTCCCATGGCCCCTGCACCAGATCAGGTTCCCTTCACCTCTTGCCTAGATTCGTTCTCCCACCTCCAGCCCATCTAAAATCACTGCTACGAGTGCAATTGAGTGCAATCGTCATTCCTACTGACTGCTGTCATCTCATTAGACTCTCATCACCTGCAAATTAAAAGCCAAATTCCTGTGACTAACATTTAGCACACTTAATTATCTGGTTTGGGAGCTGCAGAAATCCTACTTTCCATTGGATCTGGCACTGCCCTCTAGTTTGACCTTACTTTGACTAGGGTCAAACTAGAAAAGTGAGTGGGGGAAGGGAGGTCAGGTTAGACCTAACACTTAAGGGATCTCACTTTGGATGCACTTATGGCAGCTCTAATTCAGAATATCAACAACAGTATTAATGATTCCTTCACCTCCCACCTATCCTAAATCTTTCACAAGGTCCACAATGCTGCTGAGGTGATGTCCTGATGCCCTGAGCTTATGAGTTGCTGCTCTACTCTTCCTCATTAAATAAGCAAAATCTCCCTTCCCCCTCTTTATTCTCTTTAATGGAGTCTTCTTTTACAGTTATCTGTATCAGTCCGCAAAGGCTAAAATAAGCTGTGGTAACAAGTAACTCCAAAATCTCAATGAGGTTCAATGACAATTTTTATTTCTATAGATGTGACTGTCGGCTCTGGGTCGAAGGTAGCTCTGCCCCACTTGCTTTTCCCTCCAGTATCTGGGCTTGTGGAGCAGCTCCTCTGAGGAACATTACTAGTTTTATGGCAGAGGGAAAAGAGAACATAGTGGGACCTCCCAGTGGCTTGTAAAATTTCCGTTTGGAAAGAGAATGCATCATTTCCCCCATATTTTATTGGCCACAGAAAGCCACATGGTTTCTTCTAAGTTCAGTAGGATAAGTAAGATGTATGTTATTTATTAGATTACTAGAGGCCCAGTGCACGGATTTGTGCACTGGTGGGGTCCCTTGGCCTGGGGATCAGGTTGAAACTGGCTCTCTGACATCCCCTGAGGGGTCCCAGATTGCAAGAGGGCAGGTCTCGGGTGACGCACCCCAGAATCGGGCTCCCTCCTCTCTGGTTCTGGATGCATCACCCGAGAACCGCTGCTGCCAAGTGACCGCAGCTCAGCAGCTCCTGTGTTAAGTGTCTTCCCCCTGGTGGTCAGCATGCATCATAGCTACTGGCCGGTCGGCTGGTCGCTTAGGCTTTTATATATATAGATGGGAATTTCAAGTCAAATGACCAAGCCTGACATCAGTGGTCTTGAATACATAAAATTAATATTGTGATTCAATAAAACAATGTACCACGTCATCCTAGTCAAGGATCTTATCAACTTAAACCTGGATTATTAAGTCCTAGGGGATGATGAATTTAATTTAATCTGACCTCAAAGGAAGTGTTTCCACACATCCTTCTGGGTATCCTTGTCTAAAGTGTCTCCATATTATATTAACAGTGGAGTAGCCACCACAATGTTGTTTCCTAAATGCTTTTATCATCTTGTCATTCTCTTGCTCAGAACCTTCAGCAGCTTCCTTTTGTCAATCACTTCAAACTTAAATGCAGCAGCCCAGTGTTCAAGATTTCCATCAACTGGTCCGTCCTTTTAAATCCAACAGCATCTTAGCCCCAACTCCTCAGATCCAGCCAGGGGGCTGATGCTTATCTTCATAAGTACTCCAAGGTTTTGATTGATATTAATCTTTGCTTGTGCTTCTTCTTGGCCCCTCCTTTCTTTTTTTTTCCAACCAGTTTACGTCCTTCATTTTTTTAAAGAATTGTCTCAAATCTCTTCAAAAACTGTTCTTGAATAATTTTCCTCCACTCTCTACACTCCATAAAATTTAAAATTACAGTTCTATGCTCTTGTTTTTATTTTCTGCTTCTAAAATTATTGTGTACTGCTGTGGGAAAAGACCTTGGGTATTTTTTATTCCACACTCACCACCTCCTTTGAATTTAGATATGAGGAAATTAAGACCGAGGGGGAGAATGAGGATAAAAGTCACTAATTTATGAAGAGGCTAAGTTGGGAAGGGAATTAAGTCTTCTAGCTTCCCCTGTATCAAATTGTCTCTTTTAATTTATATCTATTTCTCAAGGCAGATGATAACCTGCTTTAGGGTGGGGACATATATTATTTCTAATTCTAAGAACAACCTTGAAAGGTAGCAATTATTCTTATTTTACCAATGAGTATACCAAGGGTTATATAAGTCAAATTAAGAATCCAAGACCAAATAATCAATAAATGGCAAAGCCATGGTTCATTGAATGCTTACTGTATACTTCAAATTGTGCTAGTTATCACTTCAAAGAAATACAATTTACTTAAAAAATAAATGCCACCTCCAGCTGGCATGGCTCAGTGGTTGAGCTTTGACCTATGAACCAGGAGATACCAGTTTGATTCCTGATCAGGGCACATGCCTGGGTTGTGGGCTCAATCCCCAGTTGGGGGCATGCAGGAGGTAGCTGATTAAGAATTCTCTCTCATCATTGATGTTTCTATCTACCTCTTCCTCCCCTTTCTCTCTAAAAAAAAAATATATATATATATATTAATAAAAGGAAGCATGGGACCTGTTGCATAAAACACCTATATGAGCAGGGAACATTTACCCAAAGTAAAAAAAAAAAAAATCTACAAAATAAATTAAAAAATAAAAATAAATGCCACAACTTCAATATAGATCATAATGAATCCTTAATATGTATTGTTTCCAGGGCTATGGAAATTCATGTAGAGCAGGGTGGGGTGACAGGGAGTACAAAGGGTAGGGCTATTGCCTTCCCCCAGGCTTATGCTGTAAGGAGGGGAGTGCTCCACTCAAGAAAGATGTCATCTGTGGTATGAGAGAGGGACTCAGCATTGGGATCCTGGTGGCTGTTCCTTCAGCTCTCTCCCCAGAGCCACAAATCCTAGTCTCTCCTTACATGACTCTAGTCTGTTCTAGCCTCCCACCACCAGAGCCCAGGGTGAGTGTGTGTGAAGGAGGTTTGGGGCATTGGCCTTGTAAGAGGGTACCTGTGTCTCTAGCAGACTCCTATCTCTCCCTGATAGACAGAATCCTTGCTGATTTTCACAGGCAGATATTATGTGGGGGCCTCTTCTTGGCTCTGGTGCTCTGCACTGGGGAGTCCAGTATGGGATTGTGACCCCAACACTCCTCATGGGAAATGTTAGCAGCTGAGAAATCCCTCCAGAATCTTAGTGACTGCCCGTGGGAGCGGGGCCACCCTTCCTACCATTCTCCAATCTCACTGTGATTTCTCATGGTGAGAGCTACAGGCACTGCTAATATGATAGCAGTTTGTTGCCTACATTTATAATGGAAGGAAATATTTTATTTCAGTCTGGGATTAATATAAATGAAGATGCACTATTTCCCCCTTCCAAGATGACAGGCCCTCCTTTCTCCTGTTAATAGATAGACTTCAGGTTAAGAACATATATATTACAGGATGGTTTCTAAGTTGAACATAAGCTATCAATGCTCATCAGAGATTATACTAGACTAGTAGCCCTCTGCACGAATCCCTGCGCAAGTAGCTCGCTGCCGCGTGCCTCAGCTGGCCACCTGCCCACCGCCACTGGTAGATCTCCTCTGCACAGGGCTCACTGCCCCGCCCTCCTGTAGCTCTCCGCTGGTCATTACATGGCATAACGGCCATTTCCATATTACCTCTTTATTATATAGGATAACTACTCAGGCCATGTGGAGGTGACTCATTGTCACTCTGGGGAGCTGTCCATTAAGCTTGTTCACCACTGTAACGAACACCTAGCATCCTGCCTCACCACGAGTGATGTTCAGTGAATATCTGTTGATCAACTTGTATGATGAAAGGATTGGAGAGACAATGGAGTGGGTCTGGACTCAACTAACTAAAGGCTCTTCCTACTGCTCTTACATTCTGAGGCTAAATGGCTTTCTGATAAATGCAGAAGGAATTCAATGAAGCCAGCTCAGAGTCCTGTGACCGCAAGGAAGAGACCACAGGAGACAGTACAGGCAGGGGATGGAGCAGCCATGCAATGCAACGGGTGTGGCATGGGGTGGGGTTCAAAGCTGAATCCGGAGTTGTAACTCTGTTCCTGAGATAAAGATCCAGATCAGAAAATGGAAATGCTGCATCTGATGACTACAGAGGGTAACCAAGGGGCAGAGAAACAGCTGAGGCTGCCCACCTGTTTTTTTCTGCTCCATGTCCATCAGCATGGACAACGAACAGGAAATTCATTCATCAGGACCCTGGCTCATAACTCTCTTGATGAGGCGATCATTTGTAAGCTTAGAGTCTTTTTGTATTTCTGACAAGTGTCATTAGCTGAAAGTGTTCACTGAGGATGTCCCCTCATCTCTACCACCTAAATAGGGAATAAGAGAGAATGAATTCACAGAGCCTTGTGAAGTTCCTGGCAGGACTAAGTGTTAGAAAGTAAGACTGTAAAACAATTGTTATGTGAATAACAGTTGTATAAACTAGACACAGATAAATACCTTTATTTCAATAGAAAAATTTACTCAAGTTAACCCTTTTGTGGGGGGAGGGGGGGTTCATGTACAAAAAAGTATTAACAAAAAATGGCTCTCATTTATTAAACATGTTTACCATGCATCCGGTACCTAAGTAATTTTATCTCATATAATCCTCACAATAACCCAGGGTGCATTACTAGCCCCTATAGTGGGTTGAATATGTCCCACCAAAAGATACATTCATGTGGAACAAGTGGATATGATCTTATTTGGAAAAGGGTCTTTGCAAATATAATTAAGTTAAGGATCTTGAGATTAGATCATCCTGCTGGATTATACGGGTGGGCCTTAAACCCAGTAAGTATCCTCATGAAAGAGAAGACACAGACAGAAAAGAAGAAACACAGTGGAGAAGGCCATATGAAGACAGCACTGGAGTGATGTATCTACAAGTCAATGTCCTTGAAGTATATCGGAATGCCAAGAATGGGCAGCCAGCAGAAGCTAGGAGACAGATATGGAAGGAATTTCCCTCAGAACCTTCAGAAGGAACCAACCCTGCCAATATCTTCATTTTGAACTTCTGGTCTCCTGAACTGTGAAAAAATAAATGTCTGTTGTTTTAAGCCTCCCAGTTCCATCCAGGATCTACTCAAAGCTCTGAGACTCAGGGAGCTGTACTAATCTAAAACTATTCTAAAATATTAAATTAAATGGGGTAAATATCAGTACGTCACCTCACAGTGTGATAAAAATTTAGACCAGTGCTTAGCACATTGTAAGGGCCATTGCTCTCTATTATTTGAGGGGTATTTATAAGAACCAAGAAATTCGTATTTGCAATGTTCTATGAAATAGGCCAAATGATTTTTATCAAAAGTAAGATGATGCTCTATTCGTAAAGTAAGGTTGTGAGAAATGTTATTGTAACTGTGGTTTTTGTCTCACTCCAATGCTAGGTAAAGCCAAATACAGTCCCTAAACATTTTTTAAATATATATCTTGATGTTGTTTGGCTTATAGTGTTTCAAACTGATTTCTGACATCCATTCTACTACCTGCATACAGTTCAAAAGAATAAGCTAGCTTCCTTATCTGAGAAACATGGGGGAAAATCTTGAAAATATAGCTTTAAAACATATCCTCTTTTTTTTTTTTTCTAATCTGCTACTAGGTTTAACTTTTTTTAAAAAACACCTGTATCATATTTTACTCTTTCCTTGGAAAGTAAGGTAAAATGAGTTAGTGACTCTTTCTTTGCTATGTTGACATCCCACAAGACAGACAAATGACCTGTTTTTCATATAGTTGTTTAGATTCCCACCTCAATGAAATAATAACACTTTTATTGTTAGAGAATGACATAAGACTGATCATTGTAAGAAATGAGGTTTTTCAAGAGAAGAGAATCAAGCAGATTGTTCTTGCCTTGCCTCCATCTGTGCTTCCAATAGGCTTGAGAAGGCAGGAAAGAAAACAAGTTTGGAACAGAATGTTGCACACTTTCTCACCTGAAGAGATGCTTTCTACCCAAAGAAGAGAATCTGATGTCATAAGGCGCCTACTGTTCTAGCCCTCCCGGAAGCAAGAGGGGTTGATTGATAGACGGACGGGCTGTTGTACCAGTAAGGAACCCGCAAAGGGCAGACTCCGGCTGCTATGGAGTCCTCTGCCCAGGGGAGAGTGTGTCATAGCAATGTAGAGCAGCGCTTGGAATCCACTTCGCAAGGGAAACCGGCCTAGGTCATTCAGTACTAAAACTGTAATATCTGGGCTTTTTTCATAACCAAGGTCAAGGTATGGAGTTTAGAGATTTATAGTGAGTCATCAATACCCCCAAGGGTTCTCTCTGAATTATCATCTAAACAGAGCTGCCTTGTGGACTTCCCTTAGAAAAGATATTTTCTCCAGGGAAGTCCATCTTGAGAGGTTTTTAAATTGGATAATGCACTTTAAGTACATCAAGAAACAAATAAATTCACATTGGATTTTCTTAAGAAATCTGGTTACAATTTTTAAATTTAATTCTTGGTCTTTGACAGCAGGCTAGGTAAACATTCATAAAGCTTTCAGTATATCTGTTCTCTTTTGTAGCACTTTTTAACTATGTTAGTGACAAATGGATCCAGAGATGCTAATGAGTACATGAAGAAAAAAGGCTTTCCTTAAGCAAATACTTGCTTAATTGTTACACAGAGGTACACACTTCTCTTCACTGAGGGGCTTCTTACGTGTTTAATAGGTTAATGTGCATCGTGAATTTCTGATGGGCGAGATTAATGGTCTATATTAACTAGAGCATAGGAACATTTCATTTTCAGGGCAAGGATTAACAGCTCTCTTCAGAACACAGTTTGGGAAATAGTATTGATACATTATTATGTAAAGTCCACACTTTATTCAGTGCTCTTCCTCCAGTGACATACATTAAAATAAACGGTTCTATTGGTGGACATAATATTTAAATCCTGTCTTCCTAATTCTGATTGCCTAAAGTTTAGGCCCTAAAGCATTTCAAAATGAATTTACACGGGGCAACAAATGTCCAATAATCCACCAAGGTCTGGACTGAGCCCAGAGCTGACAACTCCATTCTCCATGCTATTGGGCATTACTCTACTGATGCCGAAGGAATCATAGTTTCATCAATGTATAAGGGAATATTTGCCACAAAAAAAAATTCCCAAAACATTTGCAACTAAGCAATTTTTTTCTAACAAAAATTTTCATTATATTTTGGTTGGGATCTTAAAAAACTTTGAACGCCTTTCTATGAAGAAAATTATTATTCACTACTTTAGTAAATGTTGAAACTATTGTTGAACCGTTCCCTGCACTGTGCACCGGTTGAAGAAACCCTGGTACACTCTCCTCAGCCACTGGCGCAAGGATGGGATCATCTGCAAGCACAGCTCCACCCTAAGTAGTTCTGAGACGACAGGTTGCAGGACAGGCAGCTGGTTTTCATACTCCCTCAAACAAGCCTCTCACACCTCACAGCTCCTGGGCGCCGCTGTTTGCCTGATGGAAATTATGCCAACAATATGTAGATTCATTACTTCTGTTGTATAAAAATCCAACATGCCATCTTTAATTAGATGACATCTGAATTTGCTTTTAAAGGCTTTTCTTCTTTCTCTCGTTCAGTTCTTGAGACATCAGGAGGTGAACGACATTTTTTTAAATAAATCTTTATTGTTCAGATTATTACAGTTGTTCCTCTTCCCCCCCCCCCATAGCTCTCCTCCACCCAGTTCCTACCCCACCCTCTGCCCTTACCCTCCTCCCCGCACCCCGCCACTGTCCTCATCCATAGGTGTAAGATTTTTGTCTAGTCTCTTCCCGCACCCCCCACACCCCTTTCCCCCTGAGAATTGTCAGTCCACTTCCTTTCTATGCCCCTGATTCTATTATATTCACCAGTTTATTCTGTTCATCAGATTTTTTATTCACTTGGTTTTTAGATTCACTTGTTGATAGATATGTATTTATTGTTCATAATTTTTATCTTTACCTTTTTCTTCTTCTTCCTCTTCTTAAAGAATACCTTTCAGCATTTCATATAATACTGGTTTGGTGGTGATGAACTCCTTTAGCTTTTTCTTATCTGTGAAGCTCTTGATCTGACCTTCAATTCTGAATGATAGCTTTGCTGGGTAGCGTAATCTTGGTTGTAGGTTCTTGCTATTCATCACTTTGAGGTGAACGACATTTTTAATGGCTTGTTAGAATAATTTATTGTTTAGCCTTTATAATGATTAGAGTATTTGCATCATGCTCAATCCTTTCCCTGTTTGATTTTGTGTAAACTGACTGATAGGATTCAGTGAGTGGGCATCAGCAGCAATCAGAAAAGTCCATAAAAATGGCCGTTTGAAAGTAATAAATCTTCCACATATTTCCTCAAAGGTATTCCTCAGACATAATTATTGGCCACCATTTCCCCCAGTTTTTTAAAGAATAACACCTTTACCCTGGCCAGGAAGCTCAGTTGGTTAGAGCATCATCCTGATATGCCAAGGTGGTATGTTCCATCCCCAGTCAGGGCACATACAAGAATCAACCAATGACTGGGTAAATAAGTAGAATGACAAATTCAACGTCTCTCTCTCCTCTCAAAAATCAATGAATAACATTTTTTCAAAAAAATTTTTAAAGTATAACAACCTTCGTACTATTATATTCTTAAAGTAAAAAAAAATCTGAAATTCTTCCACTTTGCAAGGATTTATTTTTAAATATACCCACTTCTTCTACTTTCTTACCAAGTGTCCTGATGAGGGACAAATTTTTAAAAAAAATCTGTTAGGAAGACGCTTTTGCTACTGAAATTGACCCAGTCTACCAGAGCAACTACAGAGAAACATTGGACCATGAGGCTTTTCCATGTTTTCTTTTGCTCTCCAAATGCCAAGTCATGGAGAATCCCTAAACAGAGATACCAGCTAGCTGGACTGAAGGAATGTCAAGGACACAAGCATGTATATAGTCTCACCACACAGCACTTGCCTGCATAGTTCCCACCTTTCCTGTTCTGCCACAGAACACCTTTTACAGTTATGACTCCTTCTACAGGACTCCACAGGTCATTAGAGTTGACTAGATCTCACTGTCATACGTATGATGAATAGATACTAGTTGATGTGTTTCTGACACGTCTGGAGAAACCTGTGAGTGATGGTGGGGTTATGGCCATAAAGCTTTTCTTCTCAGAACACAAGTCCAGAGTCCTGAACCTGGCCCAAAAGGCTCTCCTGACAAGCTCCCTACTGCCCTCTTGCCTCTCTGGACTGTCCTCTGTTATCTCCTGTGCTTACCCACTCCCTCCACCGGCTCATCGGTCACCCTGCTTGTCCTCAAGCACTCTCACCGGGTGTCTTACTTGTCCCCAAACACTCTCCAGAGAGCCATGTGACTTCCTCCCTCACTTCCTTAGGGTGCTGCCTAATGCCACTTTATCAGAAGTCTCTCTGGTCATCCCATCTTGGTCACTCACTGACTTCTTATCATTCTTTATTTTTTAGCATTTATCACTTTCTGACATCTTTATTTGTTTGGGTGTTTATTATCTGTCTCTGCCACAGATTTTTTTTAATTGATATATTTTTTAGAGAGAGTGGAAGGGGGGGAGAGAGAGAGATCAAAAGAAAGAGAGAGAGAGAGAGAGAGAGAGAGAGAGAGAGAGAGAGAGAAAGAGAGAGAGAGAGAGAGAGAGAGAGAGAATTGAACCCTCAACTTTGAAGTATTGGGACAATGCTCTAACAAATTTAGCTACCTGGCCAGGGCAGACTTCGTTGGTTTTAATCCATTTCTGTTCCCAGAATAGTACCTGGGATATTGCTGAATGAGTGAGTGAGTGAGTGAGTGAGTGAGTGAGTGAGTGAATGAATGAATCAGAGTCCATTTTTACTAGTAATACCATTGCCCATTGTAGTCCCAGAAGTAAGAGATGGTGCTCATCAGAAAAACAAATATTTGCTTTAAAACGAGGAATCCTAAGCCCTGGTTAGGCTGTTTGAATGATCTTTTAAAAAGAAAAGAGGAAATAATGCTTACCATGCTGTGAATGAGCAAATCCCTTTGCAATCAGTATTTCCATTTGTTCCTATGGCCCTCCTGCCGTGGCATACCATTTGCTTTTTAGATAGAGAAATAGGGATGAAAAGAGAGTGTAGTTCTCAGAATCAAATCTGAGTAAACTCTCATTCACTGGTACTTTACAGAGAAAGCTCATCTTTGGGTTTATTCCACACGCTAAAGGACAGAAGGAGCTCAGTTCTTGTAGACTTCAAGGTACTCTCCGGAACCTGGGGTCAGTGAGTTTCTCACGCAGGACAAATATACAGGATTTGCATCAGACTTTCCTTCTTAAACTGGCAGTGTGACTGACTACTGAGCTCCAAAGTGGGTGGAGGACCAGGACTTAATCTTGAGTCACCTCTGAACCACAGGAAATGCCTGTGACTGCCCTCTCCTGGACTCAACCCCAGGCCTGGCTCCCAGGCAGAGCCTCATGCTTTGTTTCAAGTTTGTTTTTAAGAGATATGTACCGACTTAAATCAGAACAAGAATAGAAAAGATTGTATGATCCAGGACCACATTTCTGTCTTATTTTTGTGGTGAATGACCCACAGGATGAAGAACAAACAAACCAAGAAGGAGACAGCTAGATACAGAGCTGGAGCTGGAACAAGGGGTCTGGAGACTGGGAGACACATGCATTTAAGGGTTCCTTGGAGAATGTCACTTCTTGTTGACAGCTGCTTTATGATTCTACAAACATCTTTTATCTACTAGGAGGCAGTTTGTGTGGTAATGCAGAGTTCAGGTTGGAGGGAGGGATCTGTTTCCAGGGCTCTGCTGCCTGAGCTGCAGTGTGACCTTGGGCAGGTAAGGTAGCCTCTTGTGCCTCAGTTTATTCATCTAATAAATGGAGATAAGATAGTCCCTACATCATAGGCATATCATGAGATGAAAGAGGGCAACGCTAATAAATATTTAATAGTGCCTGGCACATGAGAGGTGCTCAATAAAACTAACTACAATAAACTAGAATCCTGAGTAAAATCAGAGGAGAGATTTACCATGAAACAGATGAAACCCTCAGTTCAGTCCCCTAGCTTGCACAGGTGCCTGGGAGTGCCTGGGAGCCCAGGTGGGGATGGAAAGCCAGAGTACCATCAGAAAGGATTTCTAGGTAACCATTTCTAGTGAATTGCTTAAGGTGATATCAAGTAGAGAGGACCTGGAATCTCTAAGACTTCAGTAATTTGTTGTCATAGAATTTTTCATTCTCGTTTTAAATAAATATACACTTCCATATGTAATTTATTTCCAATTTGCATTCCTTTTTTAAACAAAAGGATTTTTTAATTAAAAATTTTTTAAACAGTTTACATTCAATATTATTTTGTATTAGCTTTAGGTGCACAGCATAGTAGTTAGCAATCATATACTTTACAAAGTATTCCCCCTGATATTTCCAGTATCCAACTGGGAACTTACATAGTTATTACACTATTATTGACTATTTTTCCTTTGTTGTACTTTGCATTCCCATGACTATTTTGAAACTACCAATCTGTACTTCTCAATCCTTTTACCTTTTTCATCCATTCCACCAACACTCCTCCCCTCTGCCAATCTTCAGTCTGTTCTCTGTATCTTTAAATCTGTTTCTGTTTTGTTTGTTTATATTGTCCTTTAGTTTCCACATATAAGTGAAATCATATGATATTTGTCTTTCTCTGACTGACTTATTTCACTTAGCATAATGCCCTCTAGGTCTATCCATGTTGTCATAAATGGTAAGATTTTGTTCTTTATTTATGGCTGTTTATTATTCATATTTTTATTTTATTTTATTGTTTTTCTTAAAGAAGAACCTTTAACATTTCTTGTAATACTGATTTTTTGGTGATCAACTCCTTTAGCTTTTTCTTGTCTAGGAAGCTCTTTATATGTCCTTCAATTCTAAATGATAGCTTTGCTGGGTAGAGTAATCTTGGTTGTAGGTCCTTGCTTTTCATCACTTTGAATATTCTTGCCAATCGTTTCTGGCCTGCAAAGTTTCTGTTGAGAAATCAGCTGACAGTCTTATGGGAGCTCCCTTGTTCGTAACTAATTGTTTTTTTCTTGCTGCTTTTAATATTCTCTCTTTGTCTTTTGCTCTTGGCATTTTAATTATGATGTGTCTTGGTGTGGGCCTCTTTGGGTTCATCTTGTAGGGACTCCCTGTGCTTCCTGGACTTGTATGTTTATTTTCTGCATTCCTTTTCTTAAAGATGGCCTCCTAAACCATATAATATTCAGGCTTCACAAAATCTGGATATATCTCAGAATGGTATAATTAAATCTTTACCATAATCCTGAAAATTATATATTATCACTGTTTCACAGTCTGAAAACTAAAGTGCTGAGAGATAAATACTATTCCCAAAGACATACAGTAGGACATGGCAGGGCTACAATTTGAACTCAGGTCTTTCCACATACAAAACTGGGTGAATATACTTAATGCCAATGAACTATAACTGAAAAATGGTTATAATAATAAATGTTATGTTATATATATTTTACCACAGTAAAAAAAAAAAAAAAAGAGTAAACTCCAGAATGTTAGGCTTAGGCCACAAAAATTTCTCTAGTATTTAGCACATTGTGAGCATCATACACCAAGGTGATAGAAAACTATTGCACACCTTTCTTTAAAAGAATTCTTCTGAAGGTCTTGGAATATGAAATAAGGTATCACTTCCAGATTCTGTGCTTCCCAAGTTACACCCACAAGCTGTAGCATCTGCAAACAATCCACTGTGTGGCACTTCACATATAAAGTTACATCAGGGCCAGATGCATCCATTTCCACTGTCTTTTAGCTACTCTGTCGGAGAGGTTTTCATGGAAAGACAACAGGAGGTAGACTTGTCACCAGTACTCGAAATAAAGCAGGCTAACACAGCAATGCCATCCCAAGACCTGACAGTCATTACTAAGGTCACCAGGGTTTGAACTGGCTCCCAGCCAGGTTGGCTCAGTATTTACTCTCCAAGGGTTGTTTTGAGATGCCCTGGAGTTGGCCCAGCTGGACCTAAAATTGTCATTCTCTGATGTGGATGAGTGACTGAGTCCTAGAAAGACCAAATCAAAACACAGGGAATCAAATGGGCTCACATGGCTTGCTGAAGTCAGGATTCCACTTAAGACAGCCCATTTCTAAATCTCAGAAGCCAAGGCCAGTAGAAGGGCAGAGTGTGGGCAGTGCTGTTTCCCTGGCTGTGAAGTGCTCTGTGAGTCCGCCTTACCCAGTTCAGACCCTTTGAAAAGGGTCAGACCCTCAATTAGATGGTAGCATGCTGCCTTATGGGCCTGAGCAGCCTATCTGAAAATATAGATGGTGTGACTTGTGATATCTTGATTTTAAGGAGCATAGAGACCCCTTCAACCACCCACAAATGATGATAATTTGTTGTAAGAATACACCTTTCTCTAAAAGAGACGGGATGCTGGGGAAACCCAGGAAGAGCCAGGCTGTGGGGAGATCCGATCTGGAAGGGCATTTATGGTCCATGGCAGCTCTTGGCCTGGGCCACATTCTGTCCCCTCAACAGAGTGAGTGTGTGGGTCTGACTCGAGCATTCCTCAGTTCATGGGGCTCAGGGGCCCTTCCTTCTCCACTGCTTTGACACTCTCCACCCACCACCTCATCAACTCATCATAGTTTTCCTCTGCCTGGGGTTCTGTCTCCTTGTAGCTGCAAATTCTTCCCAACACTGCCTCACTCCTGAAGCATTATGTTCCCTCTAAACTCATGTCCTCTCTCAGCCAGCTTCAGCCCTCATGACCAAACCCCTGACTTCGATCTGTATTTTCCAGCTCAAGTTCCATCTATATACAGAAACGGAGGTGATTAATCTGGTTGGCTTGGCTAAGGGGACACAGTTTTCCTTCCAGTGCTGGGGTGCTGGCTGCTCCTGGAACAATGGGGGCAGGGACAGGTACTTTCCAGGAGAGGGCACCAGGCATCACATCTTCAGGAAGCAAGAATGTTTACCCTGTGCCTTTTAGCTGGTACAAATTATCCAGTGTGGTGCCAAGGGGAAAACACAGTGGGTGGATGTTTAATTGTAGCATTGCTGTACTCTGTATTTTCTCTTAAATTCAGCTGCTTTTCTCCACCCTACGTTTTAAGCTTTCATCACCACCCAAGTGGGAAGCACCTTTTCCCTCTCCTAATTGCATTACATACCTTCGAAAACCAGTTATTCATTTAATTATTCATAAACTTAATATTAATGGAGTACGTGTTTTATAACAGGCAAAATCATAGATAATGAAGACTTAAAATTCAACCATGTACTTGATAAATAGTAATTGAATACTTACAAAGTACCAAGCATTATGCTGCTTGCTGGGAATACAAAGATAACTAAGACAGTCCCTGCCTGATACCTAGTAAAAATTCAATAAATGCTTATTGAATAAATAAATGCATTAAAAGACCTCACAGCCTTGTGGGGGAGAGAGGCAGGTATGCAGACACGTACAAGGAAAGTGAACAAGGCTAGCTTGGGGAAAGCCTCCTGGGAGATCATGACGTTCTGTGTGGGGAAAGTCCCAGTAACGTCTACACTGAGACCTCGATGGTGAGTTGAGTTAGTCAAGTGAGAGGAATAAGAAGGCAAGGGCCTCCAGGCAGCACAAATGGTGGGTGCAAAGGCTTGGGCCTGGGGGAGGGGCTGCAACTGGACTGGAGAGCAAATAAAGCAGTGCCCTTATTATTTAGGGCCTGGATGGAATTCTGTGCATGGAATAGTACAAGGTCCCCAGTTTAGCAACAGGGTCACATGGAGTGTCTGGAGTTCCCTGGGGACCTTGTTGTTGCTGCCTGCACCCAGTTCGAGATGGTCTGACAGTGGGATATATCACATCCTATATAATAGAGATGTAATATGCAAATGGTCGTTACGCCATGAAGCATTATGACCAACCGCGTAACAACCGGATCATGGATCAGCAGGAGGGTGGGGCAGCGAGCTACAAGTGGGCGGCGGAGAGCTACAGGAGGGGGCAGGGCAGCAAGCTATGGGGGAGGGGCTGGGGGAGCAGAGGGAGCTACGGGAGGGCGTGGCAGTGGGCAGAGAGCTACTGGCGAGCTACTGATGCACGGATTCCTGCACAGGGCTACTAGTTTAAAATAAAATTCAAGGTCAAGATTATATACAATCTGACCTCTGCCTCTCAATCTAACCTGTTTTGATTACTCTCTGTCTCTCATCTTGCCATCCACTGTCCTTAAAAATGCTCAGCACGAGGCTGTCTCAGGGCCTTTGCACTTTGTTGCCCAAGTCATTTAAGGATCTGTTAGGTAGCAATTGAGCAGAGAAATCCTCCCTGACTATTCTAAATGAAATAACTCACCCTTTCTATCCCTCTTTCTTTTTACCCAGCTTTATAATTTTCATAGCCCTAATCACTGCCTGATTTTAAGAATCTCTCTCTACTACTGCTCCCCAGCCTGGAATATACTAGTATGTTTTATGTCTCAAGAGCTTGCCTTTGTTTACTTGGCTTCTTCTAGAACAATCCTTGGCACAAAGTAGATGTTCAAAAAATATTTGTTGAATGAATCAATGAATGAAACCTAATACTAGATACAAAAATGGAGGCAATATCAGGGACACAGATAACTTGTGTAGCAATCTTTCTTCTTCAAGCTAAATCAACTTAATTCATAGAACTGTATTTTTCTCCCAAAAGGCATACTTCCAACTCTTTCATAATCCTGTTTTCTCTCTACAGGATTCTTGCCATGTTCTTCCAGGTTCTTGCGTATGATAGAGTTCAAAATGAACAAAGCCTTCTGAGAAGAACCTGTAATTAGTTTTCCTCTTTTCATAGGTTTCATATGCTTGCTTAGAAATACACTTTAAAAAAATTAAATTTATTGAGGTGACATTGGTTTATAGGATCATATAGGTTTCAGGTGTTGATTTCTATGTTATAAGATCTGTATATTGCGCTGTGTGCCCACCACCCAAAGTCAAATCATCTTCCTTTACCACATGTTAGGTCCCTTTCACCACCCCCACCCTCTTCCCAAAAAATAAGCCACAAAGAAGCCTAAATTCAGTTTGGAGAGAAACAAAGTGACTATTTTATTATTACCTGTTTGTAGTCTCTACACATCCAAAACATCCTCTTTTATATATATATATTGATTTCAGAGAAGGAGGGAGAAGGAGAGAGAGATAGAAACATCAATGATGAGAGAGTATCATTGGTTGGCTGCCTCCTGCATGCCCCACACTGGGGACTGAACCCACAGCCCGGCATATGCTTCCACCTGGACTCCAATGGCGACCTCCTGGATCAAAGGACAACACTCAACCACTGAGCCACGCCGGCTAGGCGCAAAACATCCTCTTGAATACATTAGGAAAATATACGTAATCACCCTCATGAATTTAGCCATGGCTTGTATAGGTTTTAAATTTGTTACTATTTTGTTCAACAAATAAATACCTCCTTATGCTCCACTTGGTGAGCTAGAAGCTGGGACAGTACACAACAAAGAGCACTTGGTTCCTATCAGGAATGACTCAGAATCTTGGGCATCAATGTTTCCGTTTCCACTATCGTTGTTTTGAGACTAATTCTGGTCTAATTTGATTTTATTATATTTATTTACAATATTGCTTTTAAAATAAAATTTCTATACTTATAGAAAAAAGTATCTTTCATCCAATGTGAAAAACAAGGGAGCACTATGTTTTGCTTTCCTTAGCCTGCCTTCTAAATTGACTGTGAAATGATTTATATTTTTCAGAGTTTATTTCAATTCTCTGCAAAGGATTTAAAATGGAATACAAAAATCTCAGGTATTTTTCTTTAGCTCAATTTTTTAAACCCTCCTTACCTATAACTTATAGATTTGTGTTTTATTTATCATCTTTACTGTTTTTCTTTTAAATTATTTTGGAAACAACTTTAAAACATTTCAATTGCTCTTTTGACATTTCACTGATCAATATTTCACTGAAGGTATTGACTTTCTCTAGGATGCAGAGAGACTAATAGAAATTACACAAAAATTTCTACTGAATGAATTTCTCCACCTTCTTGGTGATTGTACACCTGCTTTCCTTATAAGGAGAACAAGGAAGTAAATCATGTTGAAGTTGCTTTTAAGCACAGCTTTTCTTCTTTACCTGTCCAGGTAGCCTCTGTTTTCATTTGTCTTAATGAAAACGTTTTTATTTGCATCTCAAGTTTCTTTTCAAAGCAGTGTAAGTAGTATTCAAAATTTTACACTTGGAGGAAAAAAGACTTTAACGATGTTCAGCTTTGGTCTTGTAATGTTGAAGGTAATTCATTTTTTAATCTGTTTGCACAGCGAGAACTGAAACGAATGGGGATTGAACTGCTTTGCCTGTTCTTTCTATTTCTAGGAAGGAACGATCACGTACAAGGTAAGACCTGAACTCTCCGATATATTGCTTTCATGGTATGCTTGACAAACCTGTCATTTGGTTCAGAAACTCGATCTGAAGTCATTTTTTATTTAACCGGTTTGATTGCTTTCTTGCCATTGAGCGAACACTTTAACAAATTACAGGCAGACGCAGGACTGTTCCACAGCATATGCTCTAGGCTTAAAGTAAATAAATACAAAGGTTGCATGGGAACTTTAATGAGGAGAATTAAACAGCATTACTACACAATAGGACTTCTTAATACATTTGTGACAACCATTTTGTTAACTTTACTAGCAATTTTTTTTTATACAAGAGTAATGACCTTGAGAGAACAGGGATTTATTTAAAAACTAAAACTATAGTACATTTAAGAGAGAAGCATTTTAAATGGGTACAAATATATTTTTTAAATTAAAGTGGATGATAATGAATGAGGACAGTAAATGATGATTTTATATTTGTGAACATTGGAATATTTCATATTTTAAGAATAAAGAGAATCATCATTTGGGGATAATAAGACATACATATTTTCAACGTGGTTGATGTCAAATATAAACTTCATAAATTGGTAACATTTTGAGGACTGATCTTTGAAGACAAAAATAAACGTTGCTATTGCTTCCTTCAAGTACTTTAAGAGCCATAAGTCTGGGAAGTGGAGTGACTGAGAGAGTGCTGAATCCCTGTGTCTTGCTGGGTTTAAACACAGGTGGCTGTGCCATGGGAGGTGCAGAGACCTGCGGAGACTGTTTGCTCATTGGACCTCAGTGTGCCTGGTGCTCTCAGGAGGTAAAGCAAATGATCTCAACCTGTTGTAAAAGCCTCAGTTACACTTACATTAATGCCACCAGTGGTTGTTCTGATAGTGTCCTGCTCTCTGTGGGGTTAGAGGAGTGAGAGAAACCTAGGAGGGAAAATGTAAGCATTAGTAGATGGATCAAAGTAGTCATTGCTGTGATTACTTTCAAAAGCAATTTGCAGAGGGAGTAAATGTCCAATTATTCTGAAAAATATTTAACTTGGGGTCTGTTATTTCACCTGTTTCCTCCCCTTATATTAAAGCCATTTCTAACTGTTCACCAGTCAAATGCCATCAGCAGTCATGGAGATGGCATTTTCTAATGTTAAAAATATATTGACTTCAGTACCATCGTTGTAGTCCACCTGTGAACCGGGATTCATTCTGAATCATTGCGAGATTCTAAGAGAAGCGTTCTAGATTTGGGTTAAACTTTACTATTCAGACATTACCCAGTTCTTTTAAACATTACATTTCCATGAGCTTGGTGACTGTACCACAATGACCAAGCCCAAAATAGCATTCCTTATCTGATCAAATGGAAAAGTATGTGGAATTAGTATAAGGACTAGGAAATGTATTATAAGCCAGCCTGAGTCACTGCCTCCTGTGACACTAGAGAGCAACCTGTAATGATTCTTGATAAGAACAACAGCAAAAAAAAAGCTGCTTAGCCTTTTCTGGATTTAGAACACTTTGCTACTGAATCTCATGTAGAGAATCTAAACACAAATCAAAACATACCAACGCCAAGTTCAGCAAGGACTGGTAGCATGCTCCAGGGGAACCAACCTGGACATCTAACTCAGACCAGGCTAGAACTGTTCAACACGCCTCCCGGGCTGAATGTACACCCATGGAGGAGGGCTTCAGGGACCCCAGAGTGAAAATCCAGCTCACGCCCCCTACCTCTTGACTGATGAGGCACAAACAAAAGTGCAGTGCGAGGGAATTATGCTTTTTCTTTTCTTCTTTGTATTGAGTTCATTGGGGTGACATTTGTTATTAGAATTATATAGGTTTTAGGGGTACAATTCTATAATATATCATGTGTCTATTGTATTGTGTGTTCATCACCCCAAATCAAGTTTTCTTCCATCACCATATCCCCTTTTGACTCCTCCCATCCCCCTTTCCCTCTGGTAATCACCATACTGTTGTCTGTATCTATGAGATGTGTGTGTGTGTGTGTGTGTGTGTGTGTGTGTGTGTGTGTGTGTGTGTGTTTTGCTTCCTTTACCTTTTTCACCCAGCCTCCGGAATTAGGCCTTTCTGAGCTCATGTATGAAGAGTAGATTTGAGAATATACAAAGAAGGTAAAACCCACATTTTTTTTTACATTGACTCCCTGAAAAAGACAATATTAGTTTCCTACCAGAGATGTAAAACAACAAATCAGTCTAACAAAATGTTCACTCTGGAATTTTTATTTCAATGCATCTTTAAGCACTCATTTAAGAGAGCTTCCTAAGTTACCACTGATAGCTTTACCTGGGGATGATACTTGGTAGTTAGTTATTGTCAAATTTTAAGGCCAGATTATTCTAAAAGATTACTCTAATGGTAGCAGTTATATCAGCTGAGGCAGTTGGAACAAAAGGTAAATTAGGCTTCTCCTTAGAGCAGAGAGAAGAATAGCTTCTATGATTAACACCCGCTCTAGTCTTTTGGCAAAGATGGTAATTATAGGTGGTAGCAGTGACATGTTGAGAAGGGTTCTGAGTCCTTGTCCAGCCACTGTTTACCTTGGATACATCACAGAAAGTTAGTTTGCTACACCTAGCCTGGTGCCTCAGATATGCACAGGCTTGACTTATATAGAACGAATTATAGTCTCAAAAATCAATGTCTGAAGGAAAGTTTCCTAGCTGGTGAAAACAGCAAGAGTGGCTTAGAATTCTAAGGAATGAGAACAACATGAGCATTGATTTGCCTCTTTCCAAGCATGAGAGTCAATGGGCCTCAAGTTTGACTGCTTAGAGCCTCACAAGTTCTTTCCAGGTAAGACAAGTATTTATCCTTTCACTCCTTCTGCCTTTGTCCTGGGAATCCCAGGCCACATGTCTTCCTGGAAACACTCATCTCACTGCCTCCTGCTACTCGGCTAAATCAGAGCTACTGGGAAACTCCCGAGTCCTATACAGAAAAGCACTATATTCTCTTCCATTTCATTTCTCCACTTCCAAATCTTGGAAAAAGTTCTAAAAGATCTTAAATTGAATACTTTAAGACACTGGGTTTAAAGTCCCCAAGAGGTTAACTTTAATGAAGTGATACTGTAATGTAAGGGTGATGCATCCATGTATTAAACCAGGACAGCGAGCTAGATAAAGCGATGTAGGAATCCACAGAAAAAGGTCCCTGGATTTGGTGTTAGACATGCTGAGAACTTGGACAATCCTAGGATTCCACAAACCTACAGGCCATCGGTGAATTTATCACAGATGATATCTACTGTGTTATCTGAATCATCTGTCTCATGATTCTGGACATAGCACAGGAAATTTGAAAAATAAGCATTTTATAAAACAAAACAAAAAATTCTTGGGTAAATTCACTTGAATATAATAAAAAGAAGAAGGCAATTTTACTCTTAATTTTAGTGGCAGAATTCTCTGGTTATTCTGCTATAACTTAATTTTAGACATACTATCAATAGCAGGGATACGATATTCTGAGTATGGCAAGATGCCTAACTAGTAAAGCAAGCAAAATAAAATTGTATTTTACAAAAATACAGATTTGTCTTTTTATTGTTTTTCCTTTTTAGAATTTTACCCAGCTACCTGGAGTTGGTGAAAGATGTGATACACGAGCAAATCTTCTAGCTAAAGGATGTCAAGTAAACTTCATCGAAAACCCTGTCTCCCAAGTAGAAATACTTACAAATAAGCCTCTCAGTGTAGGCAGACAGAAAAATAGTTCTGACATTGTTCAGATTGCACCTCAAAGCTTGATTCTTAAATTGAGACCAGGTACGTTATGATTGACATGAGCATTGGATCATGTAAATAAATCTAAGATCACATGGTAATATCACTGTTCTGCTCATATTCCTTGTACCACATATTACAATACCATTGTTTATTATTTCCTTTTCCCATTCTTAAGGAAATAGAGAACTGCTTTTCTTTATTCATATTGGTCACTTGTACTCCAAATGTGTCACTAAAAAAAGCCTTATCTAATAGTAACCATTTGAACTGCTCAAATGTTGTTAAGGTTTCTCTCACATTTCTTCAAGAGTTGTAATGTAGCTTTAAACTCCTTTTCATTTTGCTCTCCTTTTCTAAAACCACATACAAAAAAATAAGCTTATCTCCCATCTAAATGGATGCTAGTCCTCCCACGGAGATATAAAATATCCTAACTTACCTCCTTCAGTAGCTCTAAACACACTGCTGAAAGACTGCCATGGGCTCATGCATTTATAAACTTTGCCACCTAGCTTATGAAATCTTTAGTATCTTCAGTAACTTCTTATTGAAATGAAATAGCCAGGTAGCCCAGTGATTGGCTAGTCACAAACATGTCTCAATGCATATTTATGGGTTCACTTTTCTTGCGGGGTATTTGCAGGTGGTGAACAGACTCTGCAAGTGCAAGTCCGCCAGACCGAGGATTACCCAGTGGACTTGTATTACCTCATGGACCTCTCGGCCTCCATGGATGATGACCTCAACACAATCAAAGAGCTGGGTTCCCTGCTTTCCAAGGAGATGTCTAAATTAACTAGCAACTTTAGACTGGGCTTTGGCTCCTTTGTGGAAAAACCCGTCTCCCCTTTTATGAAAACAACGCCAGAAGAAATCTCCAACCCTTGCAGGTAAGTAAATGATTCTCTGGAATCTTTGAACACTGATTTTCTGTAGAGATAGCCTTGCTCTGAGCTGCATTTGGCAGGAGCTTGCTAACTCCCTGGCATTTCCCTCCTGTCTGGTTAGATCTCAGCAGCTCTCTCAGTTGCCTGGGTTTTTCAGAACCAAGAGAAAGTCATCTTAATACATGGTGCTAGCCTTGGGTCCTTGCAGCATCTGTCTCTCTGTGTAGGTCCAGATATGGCAAATTTGGCTCTGTGTTCTGCAGACAAGGGGACCAAGTCTTTCGCTGTGGGTTCCACTCACCTGTGCCCATCCCCAGCCCATTTGAGACCATCTATTCTAAATGATCACCACTTTCTGTGGCCATTTGACAGTGACCCACATGTTCTCAGAGTCTCCACTATAATGACTTCTGCCAAAATAGCATGTTTTGCAGCTTCCTCTGACATACTTTGGGAAATGTGGATTTCTCTTACTGCTTGGAGAAGGCCTTTGTAGCCTTCACTGCTACCTAATTCAGTACAAAATTGGGTGGTGACTCCATTATAATATGCTGTAACCAGCTATTAAAATAATGTATTATGCAGGTGGTGATGGTTGAAGGCGAACTGCTTTGTGATGGTTTACCTATAGCGTCAATGACATGTTCCAAATAAAAGTATTTCATAGACTTCTAATGAAAAACAACTATCGTTTGGTTAGTGCCAGGCCATATGCTGAAGGTTTTACATAAATGACACCCTTCAGTCTTCATAATAACAGCAAGTCAAAGCAGATTATCTTATCCCTATTCGGAGGAAGTAACAGAGGCTCTGAGAGTTTAGGAATTTCCCCAAGGCCACATGACTAATCATGGATTTGTACTAAGATCTGGGTTGCTCCGAAACCAAGCCCTTTACTACCATAAATCTGGCATATATGAAATAACTTTCCAAGCCTCCATTGTCTTTTAATACTTGTATGCACCCAGGCATCCATCTCTATAAAAGACAAACAAGTTTAATAATATCACTTTAAGACATTTCAGTGTGATTTCCAACTAGAATCTGACATAACCCAAAATAATTTGACCATGAAAGGAACTCATTACTGATTGTAACTCTTGGGAGTTGTGTTTGCATTCAAGTATCAGAGATGGTGTCTGTCCCCACTTCCTTTTTTTACATATAATTGACATATACTACAATGCACACATCAAAAATGATCAGTTTGATGAGTTTTGACAATTGAATATACCAATAAAATCACTACCTGAAACATGATATAGAACATTTTCATCAACTCAGAAACTTCCCTGAGGCCTCATTACAATCCGTTCTAGTTCACCAGAGGCAACCACTTCTTGGTTCCTGTAATTTAAATAGGTTTTTCCTATTTTTGGATTTTATATAAATAAAGTAATGTAGTATATGCCTTCTGTGTTTGCCTTCTTTTGCTCAAAATAATGTTTTTGAGATTCATCCATGACGTTGTGTTTCTCAGCAGTTTGGTCCTTTTTGTTTTAAGTAATAGTCCATTATAGGGATTTATTATACTTTGCTTATTCATTCTTCCATTAATGGACATTATTTTGGATTGTTACCCATTATTTCGGCTAGCATGAAAAATGCTGTTACAATCACTTGCATATATTTTTTTTGTGTAGATAGATGGACTTTTTATTTTTCTTGGATAGATAACCAGAATTGGAATTGCTAAATGGTATAAGTATAGTTTTAATTTTTTAAGAAACTATCAAATTATTTTCCAAAGTGGACGTGTTGTTTTGCATTTTCATCAGCAATGTTATCAAAATCCTTGCTAATACTTGGTGTAGTCAGTCTCCTTAATTTTAGCCATTCAAATAAGTGTGTATCTCATTGTAGCTTAAATTGCATTTCCTT
Source organism: Cnephaeus nilssonii (assembly GCF_951640355.1). NCBI lineage: Eukaryota > Metazoa > Chordata > Mammalia > Chiroptera > Vespertilionidae > Cnephaeus > Cnephaeus nilssonii. The sequence goes on from NC_137081.1 coordinate 54,976,079, forward strand.
AATGACAAATAATGTTGAGCATCTTTTCATGTCTATATTTGCCATTTTTATATCTAATTCTGTGAGGTATTATTTCAAATATTTTGCCCACTTTTAAAAATTAGATTGTCTTCTTAATATTCTACCATATATATTCTTTATACATTTTGGATAAAAGTTCTTTATCAAAGTTCTTTATCTGTTTTGAAAATATTTTCACTCAGTCTATGGACTGTATTTTTACTTTTCTAGCAATGCCTGTGGTCACATAAAAGTTTAATGTTTGGATAAAGTACAATTTATCAGTCTTTTATGAAATGATTAGTTTTTTTGTTTTCATACGATAAATACCTTTATTTTTATATGACCACTGAAGTTCAAAAGCTCATGAAAGCATGAAAATCATGAAGTTTGTGCAAAGAGAGCTGGTTTTACTTTAACTTCCTTGGATGCTTAAGTTAATCCTCTCAGGAATGATATGAGAGAATGTAATGACACCAGTTATTTTCTTGAGATGTACAATTAGTTACCTGCCTGGTTAGTTCCTTTTTTGTCCTAAGAAATTTTTGTGAACCCCAATGTCACAAAGATGCTTGCTATGTTTTCTTCTAGAAGCTTTCCCATGGAAGCTCTTGCAGTTATGACTATGACCTCAAAATATCTGTTTTTATTTGAATGAAGAAAAAGGCCTATGTTTCCATGCAAATACCTAGAACTATTTGTTAAGCAAGATTTTCCTTTCCCCATTGAATGATCTTGATGCATTTGAAAAAGAGCAATAGACTGAATATGTGTGAGTCTAATTCTGGGAACTCTATTCTGTTCCACTGATCCTTTGAATATAGTTATGTAACCCTAATGCCTTATAAATCTTTATTACTGTAGCTTTATAAAAAGTCTGGAAATCTGGAGTGCAAGTCCAACTTTGTTGTTCTTTTGTTTGGGCTATTCTACATCCTTTGCATTTCCATAGTAATTTTAGAATCAGCTTGTCAATTCCTTAAAAGAAAATATGCTGAGATTTTTGTTAGAATTGCATTGAAACCACAGGTCAATTTGGGCAGAATGGACATCTTAAAAATATTGAATATTCCAATCATTGCACATGACATGTATTTCCATAAATTTAGATCTTGTCTCATTTCTCTCAGCAATGTTTTGTCATTTTCAGGATAAAATCCTATGCATCATTTGTTTTATTTATTGCTATGGACTTTTGAATGCTGTTGTTAAAGTTATTTTTTAAATTTTATTTTCTAATTGTTTGTTGATAACATATACAAATGCAATTGATTTTGCATACTCACTTTGTATCCTGAAAACTTGATACATTTTCTTATTAGTTCTAGTCTGATTTTTTGAAGATTCCTTAGGATTTTCTATGTAAATAATCAGGTCATCTATGAATAACAACTTCTTTCTCTCCAATATTTGTTCCTCTTCTTTCTTTTGCTTGCCTTTCATGCTGGCTAGGGTCTCTCATACAATTTTAAATAGAAATGGTTAGAAGCTGCCCTTCATCTTGCTTGTGATCTTAAGAGGGAAGTTTCAACATTTCACCTTTAAGTATGTTGTTAGCTAGTGGTTGTTGATGTTTTTAATTTCCTTTATCAGACCAGGGAAGTTTCCTTCTATTCCTTGTTTGCTAATATTTTTTAAAATTACAAATGAATATTGATTCTATTTCCTCAATTTAAAGGGTTTTGCCAGAAAATTTAAGAACTCCTTACACTTGTGTATCCTTGGCCAGGACTTAGTTACGTAGCCTCAGCTAGCTGCAAAGGAAGCACGTTGCTACCCCAAATAAAATCAGAATTTTGTTAGTAGAGAAGAAAAAAAAAGAATGGATACTGAGTGACATCTATCAATTCTTGCAACGTTGAACAGATTTCTATAGAGATATAATGATTTGTATCCTCAAAAATGCTGTATAATAAATAAGTTATGATTATCATTATCAATTGTTTGATTCACTTGTAAAGGGAAATAAGCTTGGTGCTATCAGCCTCCTTACTCTTTAATATAAAAGCATTTCTAATGCTTTTGGCCTTTTTTTTAAAAAATCACAGAATGTTGCACCAGTCTAAAATTTCTATATATTATGTCTTTCTCCTTCAACAAGCTTCAGTAGAGAGTCTAGTAGAACAATTCTATCTAGCATTACGAAGTGCTACCTCTGCCCCAGGGGTTCGTTTAAACTCATTTTTTCTGTCACAGGTCAGATCAGATGTAGTAACATAAAGTACAAAAATGACCATAGGGCCCCAACCGGTGTGGCTCAGTGGTTGAGCATTGACCCATGAACCAGTAGGTCAAGGTTCAATTTCCCGTCAGGGCACATGCCCAGGTTGCTGGCTCAATCCCCAGAAGGGGATGTGGAGGAGGCAACCAATCAATTTCTCTCTTTCATCATTAATGTTTCTGTCTCTCCCTCTCCCTTCCTCTCTCTGAAATTAATTAAAAATATTTTAATGACAAAAAGAACAATAGGTATGGAATGTTATCAGAAAAAAAAATTAAAATTAACAAACTTGAATGGCTCAGCTAAGCTGACAGCCCAGCATCTTGAATTAACAAGATCCTGTCCTTAATCAGGCTTCTAGAGAAGGAAAGCAGTTTGGCATTTTACAGCTTTGATTGCATTTCATTCATGCATTCATTTATTCATTCATCCATTCAACAAAAACTTACTGAGCTCCAACTATGTGCCAAGTATTGTGCTAGGCATGGGATCCCTGGGAAAAAATATCTGGGCCCCGTCCTCCAGGAGCTGAAACCCTTCGGGGAGCAGGCACGAGGTATAGTGTGGTTAAGAGAATGGGCTTTGGAGTCAGCCTGGAATAAGTCCAGATTCATCTACTCACTCCCAATGTCCCTGAAAGTGAATCATTTCACCTCTCAAAGCTTCGGTTTGGCCCTAACTGGTTTGGCTCAGTGGATAGAGCGTCGACCTGCCGAATGAAGGGTCTCAGGTTCGATTCCGGTCAAGGGCATGTAACTTGGTTGTGGGCACATCCCCAGTGGGAGGTGTGCAGGAGGCAGCTGATCGATGTTTCTAACTCTCTATCCTTCTCCCTTCCTCTCTGTAAAAAATCAATAATATATATATATATATATATATATATATATATATATATATATATATATAAAAGCTTCAGTTTGGAATAACAGCTGATCACACAGAGTGGTTTTAAGGATTGGTGGAGGTAATGAAGGGAAGCATTTTTTTATTTTTATTTTTTTAATTTAATAAATCTTCATTGTTCAGATTATTACAATTGTTTCTCCTTTTTCCCCCCATAGCTCCCCTCCATCTGGTTACCACCCCACCCTCTGCCCTTACCTCCCCCCCACACAGTCCTCATCCATAGGTGTACAATTTTTGTCCAGTCTCTTCCCGTACCCCCCACACCCCTTTCCCCCTGAGAATTATCAATCCACTCCCATTCTATTCCCCTGAATCTATTACATTCACCAGTTTATTCTGTTCCTCAGTTTTTTATTCACTTGATTTTTAGATTCACTTGTTGATAGATATGTATTTTTTATTCATAATTTTTATCTTCTTCTTCCTCTTCTTAAAGAATACCTTTCAGCATTTCATATAATACTGGTTTGGTGGTAATGAACTCCTTTAGCTTTTTCTTATCTGTGAAGCTCTTGATCTGACCTTCAATTCTGAATGATAGCTTTGCTGGGTAGAGTAATCTTGGTTGAAGGTTCTTGCTATTCATCACTTTGACTATTTCTTGCCACTCCCGTCTGGCCTGCATAGTTTCTGTTGAGAAATCAGCTGACAATCATATGGGTGCTCCCTTGTAGGTAATTAACTGTTTTTCTCCTGCTGCTTTTAATATTCTCTCTTTTTCTTTTGCCCTTGGCATTTTAATTATGATGTGTCTTGGTGTGGTCCTCTTTGGATTCCTTTTGTTTGGGCTTCTCTGTGCTTCCTGGACTTGTAAGTCTATTTCTTTCACCAGGTGGGGGAAGTTTTCAGTCATTATTTCTTCAAATAGGTTTTTAGTATCTTGCTCTCTCTCTTCTTCTGGCACTCCCATAATTCGGATGTTGGTATGCTTGAAGTTGTCCCAGAGGCTTCTTACACTTTCTTCAAATTTTTAGATTCTTTTTTCTTTTTGCTTTCTCGGTTGAGTGTTTTTTGCTTCTTTGTATTTCAAATCTTTGACTTGATTCTTGCGTTCCTCTAGTCTGCTGTTGCATCTCTGTATAATATTTTTTATTTCAGTCAGTGTATGTTTAATTTCTAGTTGGTCTTTCTTCATATCCTCGAGGGTCTTGTTAAATTTATCGGCCTATTCTATGAAATTCTTGAAAAACCTTATAACCGTGGTTTTGAACTCTGTATCTAGTCGTTTGTTTTCCTCCATTTCTTTTGTTTGTGATCTGTTTCTTTGTCTCCGCATTTTCGCTGCTTCCCTGAGTTGGTAGGGTGGCTTTGTGTGCTAGGTGTCCTATATGGCCCAGTGGGTCAGCTTCCTAGTTACCTGAGGTGGACACTCTTGGTGCATCCCTTTGTGGACTGTGTGTACAGCCTTGTTGTAGTTAAGTCTTGATTGTTGTTGGTGTCACTGGGAGGAATTGACCTCCAGACCAATTGGCTGTGAGGACCCGCTGTGTCTGTAATGGAAGAACTGCTGTGCTGGAGACACACTTATGGGGCAGAACTTGTTTCAGTGGGGCTTTGGTGCTCACTGAGTCTGCCTCTTGAATGTGTCACATATGGATGTGAGTAGTTGAAATCTGGTGTCATCTCACACTGAGCACTAGATATACTAGCTTCTAGATCTCCAATGGTGTGCAGGTCAGCTACTGTCTGAGGCCACCCAGCAGGAACTATAGCGAGAACTACAGTTTTCTCCTCTTTGCTTGGGGTTTGGAGGTTTTGGAGCTGTCTGACCAGAGCTGCAGTTTATTAGGTTAAGCTGCGATAGGGCAGGCCGTTTATATGCAAAAGCCGCTGTGCAGAGCTTGGGTGGGCTTGAAGATTGTGTGGGGCAGGGTCTCACGAAGTCACTAGGCTAGGGCGTAGCAAATAGCGACGGCTGCCAGTCAGCCGTCTCTGCGTTTCCGCATTTCCAAGTCCCCGTGTCCTGTGCCCCAGCGCAGTAAACAATGATTGCTAGGCGCACCTCTGCAAGAAAGTCACTCTCACTTTCCAACCCGATGGCAGACAGTCCAGCTTCTCCCCATAGGAGTTTGGGTCCCCAGCGTCTCCCCAGAAACTGGAGTTCAGAGTAATCAGGAGCTTGTTTCCCTTCGGGTTGAAAAAAGCAGTGCACCTAGTCGCCCGCTGCCAGCCTGATTCGCATGCCTCCGTACCTCAGCTTTTCAGCACTTGTGCACATCTCAATGCTCTTTTCTCTCTCCTTCTAGTTGTAGAACTTCCACTCAGCCAGCTTTCCCGTGGTTCTGGGTGATAGACATTTTGTCTTTTAGTTGTAGTTTTGAAATTGTTGTGCGAGGCAGCAATTTATTTGTTTACCTATGCCGCCATCTTGGTTTCTCGAAGGGAAGCATTTAGTACTGGGCTGGTCTTGAAACTCTAAATAAATGGCAGCTACTATCAATAATAGAGTATTATATATGAGATCTCTTAAAAGGTCAATATTTTTCTATTTTCTAAACTATTTCTTTATTCTTGTTGGCAAAATTACCATTAGTTAAACTTATATATAAAGTTCTTTTTTTGCTGCAACATTATATTTTTTCCTTTTCCATTACATCCTTAATTCTCCCAGTTTCTTTGTCCAGATACCTCCCCCCATACATATACACACCAAGAACTCAAACACTAAACACAAAAGTCAATCCTTTGATCAATCCAAACCTTGTAATTATGGAATAAAAATGTTATTTAGTAGAAAGGCAAACAACGTAAGAGGAAAGAGCATGGAGTTTTTCAGACCTGGGTTTAAATTATAACCTTGGACAAAATCTTACTCTCTTTGAACTCACTCCCTTCACCTTTAAATGGAAATAATAATATTCACCTTTTAGGGCAATCATGAGAATTGAATGAGCTCAGAACATAACAAACATTCAAAAGTGATAATTTTCTTCCTCTCATCAACACTTAGTATCTTTAATAATTTTAATCTAGTGGTTCTCAAACTTAGATCTCAGGACTCCCTTACACTCTTAAAAATTAAGACCTCCCACCAGGAGCTTTAGACTGTGTAGGTTATATCTATCAATATTCAGCATGTTAGAAAACAAATATTAAATAAATAATTAGTTATTGATTTATTTGATAATTACAATAAGAAATGCACTGTATATTATTATAACACATATTTACAAAAAAGAAACCCACACTATTTTTCTAAAACAAAAAGACTAGCCCTGCTTTTGCATTTTAAAAATCTCTTAACATCTGATTTAGTAAATGACAATTGAATTCTTATACCTGCTTCTGCATTTGATCGGTTGAAATACTTTGTTTTGCTTAAATTCCATGAGGAAAGTCAAACATCACATATATAGTTAGAAAAGAGAGACATATTTAACAGCTTTTTCTCATGTCTGTGGGTAATCTTCTTTGATACTACATTCAAACTAAAAGTTAGTTTCAATATGGAATCTGAAACAATGTCAATGAACTTTTCATATTCTATCATGTTAAAAGCCATTGGTCTGTCTTGCACTTTGAATGGCTTTTACTAATGTGTGTGATTTTGTAATAAAATGCTTTGATCTTTTGAAAACCATTGCTTCACTGAGTTAGGCAGATCTTCCAAATTTCATGATACAATGTCAAAAACATCCCATTTGTTAATATTATCAGATATTTCTTAATGCATTGGGTAGCTATTAATCTCATAGGTGGCAGATGAAAGTTTTCCAAAATTTTAATTTTCAAACTATTTCAAATTTTATCTGTGGCAACAAATACCAATGGTTGTTTTCCTTGAAATGACAACCTCACTTCCCTCATGTTTAAGAACATGTCTGCCATATATCTAAGTTGGATTAATAGTGTGTCAAGCATCTTTCAAGTGAAGATGGTATTCTATATATATAAAAAAGGGACCAGTTTAGCTCAAGCAATCACAGAAGTGCTTTTCTACTTTAAACATTTACTTCGGTGAGCAGCAGAAATGCTGTATGCGTATTTCTGTCTTGGTCTCACAGAAAAAGAAAATTTTAAACATGTTTTCAAGGGTGTAGACTTAATAAAATTAATAACTTTTACTGCCCCATCAAGGACAATCAAGTAAACACTTGCATTTTAAAATTTATTACAGTAAATGCTTGCTGGTGAAAATGTAAGAACAATTACACAGCTTTGTGCCTTTATCTGTGCTGAGGCACTAGCAGTTCTGCTCACTGTTGCTTTTGCATCATCACTGCAAATGTCAGCACAATGAAAAAGGCGCATAACATTTTTTGTTATTGTGAAAGAGTTTGACCTTAAGACTCTGAAAGATCTTAGGGATGTCAGAGGGTCTGTGCACCACGCTTGTAAAACTTTTTTTAATCTAATCTGTAATGCTTTTTGGAGTTTGCAAAGATTATATGGAAGGATCACACATATTTAATAACTGAAAAGTTTCTGAAATAAATTTTCAGTAATAGATGGTCAAATAAACTATGATACATATCATAACCATTAAAATTTATGTTTTCATTTTCTTGTTTACACTTTTACATAAAACCCAAATTTTCTTCAATGAACATGCATTATTATTTTAATCAGGAGAAACTATATGATTCTAGAGATATCATTAGCCAAATGTAGACTCTGTGTGAAGTAATTTATGTAAGAAATGACACTAAGGTTTAGGAAGCACTTATTCGGAAAAGCTCATTGTGCTGTGTATTTCACACATTTTATTTCATTCAAGCCTCTCCATTATTCTATTAGGACCATAGATGCTTTCTGTGGTCAACGCTTCAGAATTTCAATGACAGCCCATGCAAAATATTAAAAATAAGAGTTTAAGATTGCCTTCTGAGAGCTAAAGTTAAATATAATGAATCAGAAAGAAAATATGAAAAGTTCCCTGGAAGTGACAGACTGGCTTCTGGGCCCACCAGGCCAGGTATCCTGTCATAGCTAAAAGAATGAACAGAATTGGTAGGTTAGGGGAGGGCGAAGAAACAGGGATCACAGGTTCAAGTATGGGCCACATTCAATCCAAGGGCCTTAGCCAAGGCACTTACAATTTCTAGTCTCATTGACTTTCCTACGTTCCCAAACTTTTATTAGCCGACCACAGATCGGGGTGACCAGGAGCATCCATTCTGGAGATGGCTGTATTGGAACATCTCAAACTGTACCAGTCAGTCCTGGGGTCCTCCAATTCCCCTTATTCTGAACCCTGAGGACACATCAGATTATGACCTGCTTTCTGTGAAAGTCTACTGATAGTAAGAAAATGACTACCCTTGCATTCTGGTCTCAATAGAACTCCATTACTCTGTATGAATGAATCCATAGTCATTCTAATTTGTACATACAATTGATTTTCATTATTCAAATGAGTCTTGTTGTGTAGTCTCCTTGAACACTGAATTAGCAAATGTTAAACCATTGCTCCTAGAGGAGACACAAGGTTAGGTTCCTGTGAGCCTCTGGTCATGTTTTCACCAACTGATCAATATATAATTTTGTTTTCTGTGTGTAACACTCTATTTAATATATATTACTGATTCATTAACATTGAATTCACAGCCAACAACTGCTATAACTCATGCTAGAGCAAAGCATATCTAATACACTTATGTTCTCCATAAGGCATATCACAGCCTTGTGCACTTAGGAACACGAGACAGCCCTTCAGCACCACACTTGAGGGCCCATCTAAATAGCAAAATCACCAATGAAAAGCACAAGAATGCAAAAGACATGGCACCAAATAGACCCTGGAAAGGACACCTGTTTATAGCATGAAAGCTAAAGCAAGAAGACAAAGCCTTGTTTGACCTCAGTTGGGAACATGTGTATCTGGTGATTCAATTATTTGGCCACTCTGTGCATTCACATGAATGACTGAGAAAGTACTGAGAGTATTGATTTGGGAGTTACAAAGAAATTTTAGCAAGTAGGTGAGTTTGCAGATATGGAATTATGATTGATGAGGATTGGCTGTATACCTCAGACAGATGAACTTGGTGAACAGGAGCCTGACTCTGCAAGATGTACTGGCTCTATCTGTGTTGACAAGACAGGTTTCTGAACCTGCAAAGCTGTCAACCAGCTCTCCCCAGACAGCACACCACAACCTCACTGGGAGGTATACCTTTTGTCTCTACTACAACAGTGTTTCTCAAGCTTTAGAATAATAGATTTCTGAGCCTACCCCTAACATTTCTAACTCAGTAGGTACTACAGATTTTGCACTTATGACAAGTGATGATCATGCTACTGGTCCAGGGGCCTCACTTTAAGAACCTTTGCTCTGTACTATTATCTCCATTCTATAAATGAAAAACTAAAACTCAGATTGCTGAGTAACTTGCTCCAAGCCTTATGCACAGTTACTAACTGGCTTTCTGAATAAGATGTGGCTGAATTTATGATCAGCTTTTTCTGTTCCACTGTAATATTTGGGAGTAGATATCCTAACATGATATTTTCCCCATATGTAAACTGTATTAAGTGGTGGTTTTATTTCTGTCCACAATAGTCTATTCAGTCATAGTAGAGTTGGGATCTAGAACCAAGAGCCCTGCTCTGGTTTTTGGGCCGTTGGCAGCAGGGCTGGGAGTGCAGGAGGGAGTAGAGGAGGAAGAAGAAAGGTTTCACTCTCAGCCTTACTACAGGGTGACTCATACCTGTCATCGCGTATGAGTCACCCCGTAATAAGGCTGAGTGTGATGGTGGATTTGGGTTAAGAGGCAATAGTAGGTAATGATTACACACACACACACACACACACACACACACACACACACACACACACACAGGAGTGAAGAGTTTGAACACCTGATTACCTGTTATCTGAGCTTGAGCCAGTGTAAGATACTAAGTGTTAGCTAATATGATTAATTTGGAAGGGGTGGGTGGGAAATGATAACAACAACCCTAGCAGTGAGACTCATAGCCAAGTTAGAGTCAGGCTCTTCAGGAAAATTCATTATCATGTAAGAAAATGTTGCCAGACTATTAGATCTATTACTTGTGTGTTATATCATATTTCATCAAGAATCTTTTCACATTTTGCTTTTGTAGTAGTATTCCATACTTCTGCTTACCTACATTTGGATTCAAGCATGTTTTGCCATTGACAAATGATGCTGAAAAATTCAATGAAATTGTGAAGGATCAGAAAATTTCTGCTAATATTGACACACCTGAGGGTGGATTTGATGCAATTATGCAAGCTGCTGTGTGTAAGGTATGAGGAGGGAAAGTGTATTTTACTCTGATAATACAAATTTCATCTCTTATTAACACATCTTCTTTGAAACGCTTGGCTAACGTAATCTTTACTTTAATTGCCATATTTCTACATTTGATATTTTTATTAAAACAGAATCTCTGTAAAATCTTTCATTCAATCATGTTACAATGGGACAGTTTTATGCCTAATATTTGGGTATCCTAATGAAATTGTAGATGTCTTGGGGAAATTTTACTACAAGTCATGTGTGATTAATTTTCAAAGATTTAAATCAGATTGATTAGTTTTTTAGTTAATCATGGTAAAAAATAAAAGGCAGAAGTCATTTAAAAAGTAAAGATGACCTGAATCAGTATAAATCTCTACATATGAATAGATATCTATTGTTTTGAACTAACAAAATAAGCATCCAAAGCCACACGATCTCTACAACAGTGCAGGAACATCACTTGTCCTTGACAGTCAGCAACGTATCCACAGGAATCATTTCTCTGTCTTCAGGCGTTAGCTCTTCGTGGAAAATATCAGGAAATGGACAGGCTGAAGCTCCTAGAAGGTGGGAGGACCAGGGAATTAGAAAAGGAAGGAGGCAGAGGCGGAGGAGGCGGAGAAGGAGGAGGAGGAGGAGGAGGAGGAGGAGGAGGAGGAGGAGGAGGAGGAGGAGGAGGAGGAGGAGAAGGAATGGTGCAGCCAGGATGAGCTTTTGCCCCACTAGTTCCAAGACTACTGTTAACTGAAGGGGAGAGCTCTGCTAAGAAACAGCCAATAAACCACTTTAATTGGCAGTACCTTGAGGCAATACTTTGATAAGCAATTCTTATCCTTCTATTATGTTTATAATTTTTGGATGATACAGTAGAAAGAGAAATATGTGCTTAAATGTTGGCTGGTAGTTGAATAAAACAGGTTTACTCAGGTCCCATTTTGTGCTGCATTCTGCTTAGTTTTGCTTCATCTTGGATTTAGGATAAGCTGTGACCGACCTCCCTCATTTTTCTGGTACATTGAAAATGGACAGTAAAAATAACCATGTAAAAGTTGGGATCACTGAATATTGATTGTAGTGGAGCTGTTTTTTTTCTGAAGCATAGATCATCTGAAAATGTTATCCAGAAAGAAACAAACATCACAGAAATTTTGTGTTTTTAATACATTAATATTATCAACTCACAATAGATGAAAATGGCTGAAATAGACCAGCAATACAATTTTTATATTCTGAATGTGTCCAATCATAATTGATTCACTCTCCATAAATGCCTGCCTCTATCCAATGCAATCCAAATGTTTCTCTCTCACTGCAGGAAAAAATCGGCTGGCGGAATGATTCCCTCCATCTCCTGGTCTTTGTGAGTGACGCCGATTCTCATTTTGGAATGGACAGCAAATTGGCAGGCATCGTCATTCCTAATGATGGGCTCTGTCACCTGGACAGCAAGAATGAATACTCCATGTCAACCGTCTTGGTGTGTAATCTGTACTCTGCACTGTTTTCAGGGCTATAAGAAGGCAAATGAAGCAATAATGGCTATAGGACATAGGATAACCCACACTTGGTGCACACAGTCCATTTCCTGATTTGAGATGAATAGATTTCCCTGTCTCAACCTCACCACCCTCAGGGGTTCCCGCAGGAGTACAGGTGGGTGGTGGGGTTATGTAATAAGTTTGGATCTGTTATAGCCCAGATGACCCCAGAACCTCCTGATTTTTCAAAGAGCCGGAGGCCAGCAAAAAGAAGCAAAATCAGTTCATTCTGTTCCCAACCATAGCTCCAGAAAGATGGGCTCAGACCAAAACAGTCGTCACCCAGGAGTTACTGTGAATGACGGGCCCAGTGCATGCTCCCTAAATAAGGCCATACTTTCCCAGACCAGGGCCTCTATGGGAACAATTAGTCAAGTACTGCTTGCTTGGTGCATTTTCACATTTGGTGTATTTTTTGTCATTTAAAAAATGCTAGTGACATGCAAGGGGGGAAAAATGCTTGACTTTTGTAAAACAAAGTAAAATTTTCAGAGTTCCTTCGATGTACATTATCTCATTCAATTCTCACCAGAATCCTATGTATCTAACTGCTTTCCTTGAACAGACCATGAAGCTGCCATGTGTGCGTGTATGCTATTCCCTCTGTCTGGAATGCTCTCCCATCCTAGGCTGCTGAGAAACTTAATTATTCTTTAAACCCAGATTGATCATGGCTGCTCCCACGGGGCCCTTTTTGACCTCTGCTGGGCCAGGTAGTGATCGCCTCTCCCTCGCTCCCATACCTAGATGTCTTCTTGCCCATCACTGTGTGGAAATGTGTTTGCTCATGTCTGTCTCTGTTTATTTAATGTGTGCTCCTCAGGGCCAGGAGGGCCTGGAACGCTGTGGGCGCCGACTAATTTAAGAAATAGAATTGAATTATGAAGCAACAAGCTGAGAAAGTTATATTATCCCCATTTAATATCTGGAAAAATATGCCTCAGAGAATTTAAGTGACTTCTTAAAATGACAATGCTGTAGAAGTGTATGGAGTAGAGAGAAAGAGAAAGAGAAAAAAGTTAAATATAAAGATGAAGAGAAAGAGAAAGAGAAAGAGAAAGAAAAAGAGAAAGAGAAAGAGAAAAAGAAAGAAAAAGAAAAATAAAAAGAGGAAGAGGAAGAGAAAGAGGAAGAGAAAGAATGAGAATGAGAAAGGGAAAGATAATGAGAAAGAGAAAGAGAAGGAGGAAGAGAAAGAGAATGACAAAGAGAAAGAGAAAGGGAAAGAATGAGAAAGAAAAAGAGAAAGAATTCTAATTTCAGATTGAAAAGCACTATTCTCCAAAAAAAATTTCAGTGAGATAATGGATATAAATGCTTACTACAGTGTTGCCAATTAATTTTTTAAAATCTAATTGTTCACAAATATCTGCTACCATTTCTTGCCTAAATTTCTAAACTTCAACATGAATATAGTCTCCTAACTTTTGATCAATAGTATTCCCCACGCTTATATATTCTTTAATCATATAAACTGCCTTTCCATATTACAAGGTCAATGAGGTAGCCACATTTTGTCTTTTAGCCAACAAGGAGCAAGAAATTGTGAGAAGTGAGTCTGCTCCCCCCCCCCCCCACCATTTTTGCAATTATTGAAATGTCCCTCATAGAATCTTAGAAAAGGTAGGACCATAGAAGCAAACATTGCCTGTTGCTTAATATGACCTTATCATCTAATAAATGTTCAATTAATTCTTGCTGAGTTTCTACGAACGCACAGAAGCCATGAACTATTTCTGTGTCTGCCTGTAACATAGCTCCCTGTGCCCTTTGAGCACTTCCTATGCACACAGCACTGGGCCAGGCTCCAGGAGCCATAAAGTAATAAGACATGGTCCCTGGCTTTGAGGAACTTACAAGATAATTGTGTGGGAACTAAACCAATTGATGTGGGTCAAATAGAAAATCATGTTCGCCCACCTAGGAAGGGCTACATGGTATGATTCTGATTACACATGCACAGCAGATGAAAGGTTTGAGAACATGTGGAGATAAGGAGGGGTCAGCATTGGAGAAGTTCATGCTTGAGGGTGAAGGATGCTTAGTGTTTGGTCAGTTGAACAGCCGAGGAGACTAAAAATGTCAGACTCGGGAAGATTTACATTATCTGGATTTTATCAATATCTACTAATAAAAATCCAAATGGTGTGGAAAGCATGTATTACACAGCCAGATTTGCCATGGGGTCATTTACCTGAAGTGCTGAGAACATGTGAACACACCACACCAGCATACAGTGTCTCTCTACTTTGGCTGATTTCAGAACCATCGACAAATTCTTAATTTAATTGTTTGCAGGCTACTCTTTCACTTGCATTTCTTCTTTCTTCATGATCCACATTTGGATTCATATAAGAGGCAACTGTGCTGTGTGTTCTTCAGCCTTGGAAAATAGTGGCCATCTTCAGATCTGATAATAAATGGCTTCTTTATTTTTTAAAGTATCCTATCACTTGGGAATGATGTGCCGATGGAATAGAAGTGCAATGTGTTTTCAACTGTCCTGTGAAAACATCGCAGGGCCCTGGCTGGTTTGGCTCAGTGGATAGAGCGTCAGCCTGCGAACTGAAGGGTCCCGGGTTTGATTCCCGCCAAAGGCGCATGTCCAGGTTGCAAGCTCAATCCCCAGTAAGGGGCATGCAGGAGGCAGCCAATCAATGATTCTCTGTCATCATTGATGTTTCTATCTCTCTCTTCCTCTCCCTACCTCTCTGAAATCCTCAGAGGGAAGGTAGGGGAGGGTGGGGATAAGGGGAGGGATCAACCAAATGACTTGTATGCATGCATATAAGCCTAACCAATGGACACAGACAACAGGGGGGTGAGGGCATGAGTGGGAGGGATGGGGGGAGGGGTTATGGGGGGATAAGGATACCTATGTAATACCTTAATCAATAAAGAAATTAAAAAAAAAACATTACAGGGTCCCATAAAACTAATTAGTGGCATCAAAAAGGCAATTAAGACCAAACCCAGGAATTGGTATAGGAATGTCTCAAATCTGACAGACATGGGAATTGTAGTGTGCCATTCCTCAGCCTCAGCCCACTTCATGCAATTGCAGGACCAATTTCAGAGCTACAAGAGCTGCCCAGTCCCATCCTTCATAGTCTAACTACCTCTCTCTCCTCTAACATTCCCTCTAACTGGAGACTGAGTGGCTCTTGGAAGAGGAAATGTGAAAATATGGCCCACTCCTCATTATTAAATACATTTCAAATGATCTCCTTAGAAGTAACAGACCATAAATACACCATACGTCATTGACAGGCACTGATTTAGGAATTCATTGGATTTACAAGATTTAGGAAATGATTATTAAACAAATTAACTAAATAATGCTAATTGTGTATTTGTTTACTTAGAGTGACAGATACAATAATGCCTATGAGCATTGAAATGTCAAACTCATTAAGATATCTGAAAGAAACATTCTTTTCTTTATTTTGCATGTTTTTCTTAAGATGATACTTAAAATCTATATATTAATTTTAGGAATATCCAACAATTGGACAACTCATTGACAAACTGGTGCAAAATAACGTGTTACTGATCTTTGCCGTAACCCAAGAACAAGTACATTTATATGAGGTAAGCAAACAATGCAGGAAATTCTTTCAGGGGCACTATTCAACATGAAACTTTAACATTAACCCTGTGAATTTAACACAGGGGATGCCATTAGAAAATCATTAACACGTGCCAGCTAAACGGGATACTTGGCAAAGTGGACTCAGTTACTGTTTGCTATGTAAATTACAAATACAGCAGTGCAGAGAGGAGTGGGGGACAGAGCTGTGGTGAAATAAGGAAGAAAGAGTTGTGGGAATGAAAAGGTAAGTCTTTCCTTGGACTATTTCACCTGATCAGGAAGAAATCAACAGAAAGAAGAGAAAATTATGAGAATGGGAGAATTGACTTTAAATTCTCTGACATTTGCAAATTAGACACATAAAAATATATGTAAGTAGAGACAGAATTCAAGCTATTGAGGAGTGAGAAGTTGAAAGAATACGTTGTTCAATTGGGCCAAAACGTTATTTCCCCCTTAAAGCAGCTGGTCTGCAGTTCAAGTTTAGGGATGGAAGCACCACGTACAGAAGGAGCATGATCTCCATTAGATGAAATAATGTTTGGAAACCAATGCATAAACTAGAAAATGCTTGTGCAAAGTCAAAAGATTTCTGTGGTTTCTTTTCAGCCTATGGAAAACAGTGTGCCAATATGTTATGAAATGGGATACTAGCAAATGATCTATTCCTAATGAGCAATGCCACAGAGAAGTAAGGAGTCTGCAGCCTGGGCGCTGGAAAATGTAGAGGAAATAGGTGTACATTAAATTGTTTCTGACTTCTATGAGGAAGCTTCAAACACACCTAAATTCAGAGTCTGATCTCCCATTCCGTTTGAAAGGACCTCTTAACAAGCTTGGTGACTTAACAGGGCTCAGGAAACTCTGAGATTATTTCACAGAGGCTTTGATTAAATGCCACTCAGTGCTAAGGACCGCGCAGCCCATGAACTTGCATCAGGTTCTGTAGAAGGAATTCAGGAGGAGATTCTATCTTGCATTTTGAATGAGAGGAGGGTATTGTACTCCAGGTGAGATTGCCTTCTGCTGAAAACCAAGGAAGTCCCTTGCAATCAAGCTGCATGCCCAAGGCCTTTGTTCTACTCAGAGACCATGTGGATTCACCTGATCTGGGTATTTTCTTAGGGCTCTTTAGTATCTGATACTTGTTGCCAATGGTTTTAAGTAGTAGAGCTGCAATACACAAATACAATAGTGAGTCTATTCTGCCTTTGATCCTTAAGGCTAGCATGAGAGGACCCTGGGGGTCTCAACACCTCCTCCACAGCAGGGCTCCTGTTTAGAAGTGAGCAGAGGGGTTGCAAAAAAAAGAACTTTTCTTAAAAGGAGAGTCAGGGAAACACGACTGATGATCATGAACATAAACACCCATAACTCATGTTGGTAATAGCTTTTAAGACTCACAATTCATTTATATAGCTCCTCAAAACTGCGATTAAAAAGACAGAGGAAGGTGAAAAATAATTATATGGCAAAACAGAACCTGTCGGGTTTAAGCTAGTTGCATCCTCCATTCTCCCGTTGCAAAGAAAATGATCATTTCCATGGAAAACACCAGATTAGAGCTTGCCTCTAATGTAACAGCAGGGCATTTATTTTGACTGCCTACTAATCTCATTATGAGACGAATTTATGTTCTGTCAGGATCTGTGGTCTTTACCATCCAGGTTCCACTAAATTCAAAGGGACATTTTCAGGGAGCCATGCAGGGGACCAGGTCAGCAGCCCACTCTGTGACTCCAGTCCTTTCGTGGTTTTATTTTTATTTTATTGGACTCGCCATGCCATTTGCATCAGTGGGGCAGGCAGCAGCCTGGTCTGAAGATAATGACAGCATCATTGCACTTCCCTGAAGGCTTCACACAGCATGAAAATGCTGATGTCTTGTTTTATTGATAATGAAAACTGAAAATAGACCAATAATGGCCTGTGTTGCTTTTCTATTTAAATCTCTTAGATTTAAATGTGTACAGGAAACCCTGTGCAACCTGATGTTTGGATAGCTGTAATAGAAGTAACATAACTACCAAAGAATAACTGAAAAATAAAAACAGCGCTAGGATTAATAAAGCCACTAAGTGGTTGAATCTAATGGAAATTCCAGAGGGCAAATGGCTTGCCCCAGTGCTGTGTTAGGCATAATTATGTGCATACATCCCTGGCAGGGGATGGGCCAGGTTCAATGACACCCTGTCTTGCAGCAAATAAGATTTATGTTGCCCATTCACAGGATGCCGGGGAAAACGACTATTTTTTCCGTAATTTTGGTAAGATGCTTTGGACTGCCCAGGTGTGTAGTGTTGCTGCACTTTGTGGTAACAGCGATGAGCAAACAATGGAAAGGATGGAGTAAGCAGTTTCACCTCAGTTCAATATGACTGCAATGTGCACCCCCAGACTCCGGCAAACAGATGATTTTAAACAAACTGATTATTATGAATAGTTTCCTGTTTGTCCAATTACAGGGTTCAAAAGATAATGATAGATAATAGACTGAGCAGTAGGTAGTATATTATATTCTAGTGCTAAATACCATTTTGATGCAGGATTTAATTATCCAAGCTTAAAAAAAAATGTTTTAACCTCCTCTGTTGTTTTCAAACGTTTACTGTTAATTTACATTAAGATAGTATCAGGCTACTAAACCCCAACTATCTAATTTTCCTAGTCTTTCCTTTCTAGTGAGATACTGAGTTAAAAAGCAATTAAATCAGTGTTCTGTACTACATTGTAAAATCATATTATTAATCACCTGGCATTATTTGCAAGATTTTAAAATAGCCTATATCTTTCAATATGTCTACATCTGCCTGGAAAATATGAGTTTTGTGAAGTTAATAACAATAATTATTATATGACCTGGTATTTATGATGCAATGTTGAAACATAGCACTTGGGAAGTAAACAAGATATATTGGCAATAGACACATCCAGTTTAGTCAGTAACACCTATGACCACTAATTGACATCCCTATGGTTATCAGGACAGAGTGATGTGTCTAAAGCATGGGACAGGGGACCCAAGCAGGTTTTTATACCATCACAGGACCCTTCTCTCTGGAGGGAAAAAAGCCCCCGATTATTAGCTCTTTAAGGAGAAAGCTGAGTCTTGCTCATCTATCTGTTTAGGCCAATTCTCTGTATACAGTAGATTCTCAGTATTTGTTGAGCGAATTCTTTAAAAATTGCAATGCAAGCACCTTATCTTTTCTCAAATGGAGTCAAAGTTTCTAAATAAGGACTTGGAGTTTTGGGTGACAAATACCTGTCACGGTTGAGGGAGCCCACGTACAAGAGCAGGCAGGGGTGCCTGACCCTTGTTACTGCCATCCCTGCAGCCCGGGCTACCCCATCGCCCTCCCCTTCCACTTTGACCCAGAGGCACCAGAGAGGAAAGAAGTGCTTTGCCATCAGTCTTAGTACCAAACTGTTGGAAAAGCTCCAGAGCCTCCTTACTAGGCCATGAAAGGAAACCCCTGAGCAATTGCCCTCTTGGCGGTCGTCATATCTAAAAAAAAAGCATGAAGAGTAGCCACAATATGCTCTGAGCCTGATGTTCTCTTGTAGCTTGTGAAATGTATCGACCATATATGAGTCTCAATTTTTCAGGAATCAATAACCCAGTTTTTATTTCACCCCTTCTTTCTTCTTTTTGTTTATCTTTTGAGCTTTTCACTGTAGCAAGGGAGTTGAAAAGAGAAAGAGAAATTAGGAAGGAAGATAAAACAAAAATTGGATCCCTTTGCCATTTGTTAGCTGTTATGTTATTGTTTTGTTTTAGAATATTCACTGTTGGGAAAGATCAAAACAATTTTGACGGGATGAAAATCCCTTTATCTCTGGCCTCAGTTTTTATAAAACACACACACACACACACACAACCTCCAGCTTTAATAGTCAGTGGCTCAGCCTGGAGGGTGGGAATCACGAAGGATTCCAATGATCTTTGCTCAGATAAAATATAGTTAACTATAAGATAGCTAATTTTAGAGCATGATGTAGAAAGTTGTTCTTTATCCTATCAATCCCATCCTATAATTGGGGATTCCAAATTTATATGCTTTTAGAAAAAATAAAATCATCTAAGAATATAGAGAAAATTTGTGGATTGTGAGAAATATCCATGAAGTTAATTTTTTTTTAAACTCAGGTGTAATGAAAAGGATTCTGATTTCCCTCTCTAATTGAGATTCTGGGAACAAAGACTGAGGAGAGCCAGCTGCCTACACTTTCCTCATTAAGAAAACCTCTCTTGGAGAGGGAGGATTCAGAAATAAAACGCATCCTCAGATTATCAAGGCAAAGTTGTTAGAAATGTTTTCTAGTCTAATTAATACATCGCAATCATGAAAGTCATCAGTTGCTATCTCTTAGAGTCCACATAGTACTTTTCGTCTAAAGAACTCAAAGGCTTGCAATCCAGATGATAAACAAAACAAAAAAGATACCGATTTAAAGTAGGGTATTCATGAGATGCCTATTAAGCCAACCCAAGTATAACTATTACATGGGATTACATCAATACAAGCCCTAAATATTTCAAGATTTACACAACACCCAGAATGTCTAGCATATGATTGAAACTAAGACGTTATTGATTGCATTCATTCATTTATTCATCCATTCATTAAACATTTCATGAGCTCCTCCAAAGAACCAGGGTGTCTGACTATAAAGAAGAATAAGACACAGTGCCTGCCTTAATAAGTCTCATAGAGCATGAGCAGATTTGTAGATCAATCATCTGTTTAAAGAATAAGATAAGGGCATTTCAGAAGTTGCATTCTGGAAAGAGACCCCAAGGCAAAGAGTTTGCTGAGGAGCCAGAGCTTTCATATCTGTCAATATTTTTACTCTTTTCTATTTGTTAGAAGGGGCTGCAAGTTAACTGGCAATCATAAGCTACCTTTGATGCTATCAGTACCATAGTGTTGGACTAAGCCCTTCACTCAATAGCAGAGGGCCAGATATGAAATGCAACTATGATTATAAGAATAATAGGGAAGGTTTGCTGAGGGCTCATTAGGTAGCAGCCTGGGGTTAAGCATTTCAACTCATTTTATCATCTAATTTCCATTTTATGATAAAAGAACCCAAAATAACAAAGCAAGTTGCATAGGAGAACCAGGATTTGAACCTAGGCAGTTTGAGTCCACAGCTTCAACCACTGAGTTAAAGTGCAATGGAATGTGGATTGATGTCGTGAAAGAAGTTGCTAATTTATAGCCACTAGACTACCAGCCTTCTATAGTAACTGACTTTGAAAGTCACTGAGCAGTGAAAGCCCAGAGCCTAAGGGTAGAGGAGAGCTGCCTGACAGATGAACTGATAGGTGAGATTCTTATAAATGGCAGAATCCTTCAAGACCAGTAAACACTAGGGTCCTTTGATGTTGCTGCTAATTTAGCAAGTTTTAAATGTGTGGACTTGAAAAAAGAGAGACATTTGGATTCCGCCTTATGGGTTATTTAAGCTCTGAGTGGTATGAGCAGGTTCGGGAACATGATTTCATTCGTCAACCATCTACAACAGCTATTGTATATGGTAATCACTATCTATTGTTTCAACCTAAGGGGGGTTGGAGGGAAAGAAGGCCTGACAAAGGATATAGGTTTGTTATGGTACAGTTTAAGTACACAGAAAAATAGAATAATGTAATGAACATCCATATGCCTACTATGCAGATTTCTTAAATCTCAACATTTTGCCTCCATATTTGCTTCAGATTTTTTAAAGAAATAAAACATTTCAGATGCAGTTGCCTGCTGTATAACTGCCCAGTTCTGTCTGATCCCATCCCCTCTTTCCTCCCATAGAATTAAGTTCAGTGTCCTGAACTCAAGTGTTTAGTATTTTGTACTATTAAAACTATATGTACATCCATAAATAATTGCATAGTTTTGGCTTACGAGTTTAATTTCTGCAAATGTTTTTTGACTCAATGTTATGTTTCAGGATTTTCTTTAATTATGGTAAAATATACATAACAAAATTTACCATTTTAATCATGTTTAAGTATACAGTTCTGTGGCATTAATTGCATTCACTTTGTTGTACTCACTGTTATGTTTTTGAGGCTTAGCCATGGAGACCCGCATAGCTTTCGGTTACTCTATTCCATGGCCATGCATATTCCATTAAGTGTATTTACTGAAATGTGTTCATTCTGTAACTGAGGGCATCGGATCTCTTCCACTTGTGCAGCATTACAAATGTTGCAGCATGCAATCCTTGCATACATTTTCTCCACTGAGGAGCCATTGCTAGAAGTGAAGTCCCAGGTCACAGGGGAGTGGCATCCTCAGCTCGCCTGGGTGTGTCCAAGGAGCTCTCCAAAGGTTGTATCAGTTACTCTCCTACAGACAATGAGGGAGTGTGAAACCCCCCCCCCCAAAAAAAAAAAAAACCACCACACACTTTAAATTACTTCTTCAGATGGTAAAATTAACATACTATTTGAAAGGGGGGGGGGGGGGGGGGAAAGTGAGGATACAGAAAAGCACAAAGAAGAAAATAAAGATCACTCAAAACTCACCATGCAGACATAACTAACCATTCTTGACATTTTAGATTAAGTCCTCTCTTTTTTCTTTGAATGCATTTACATATTTTAACATAATTGGCATCATACTGTACCTATTAAGTATGTTCACATTTTTTAATGAGTTTATATATTTACAGTTTTATAAAGGCATAAAAATTGCACTTAGTTATATGTCAAACACTCACTTTTATTGACAAGAATAACATCAAGTGAAATCAAGGTGATTGTACCAAATTCGGAATCTGTGTTTGCTATCCTCACAGGGCAGGGCGCCTGCTTTAAAATAAAAGCAAGCTTGCCCTCCTCCCACCAGCAGCTCCAGAACATCACAGTTACTACATTTTTACTTACCAGGTGACGTTTTTACACATTCCCATGATGCTTGGTTACTTTTTTACATGTGATAACTTTAATAGGACCAACAAATTATTTCTAGTATATGTTTTCGTATGCCTGAAAGTTCCCCATTGGTGAGGACTCAACATCTGTGAACAAACTCAGTTTCTCCAAAGACTCCTCTCCATACTGCAAAGTGCTCAAAGCTGTGTGATTACCTTCTTTATGCCACCTCAGAGCTACAGGATGCAGGCACTCCTCTTTAACGCAGTTGCCCGTAGACCCCCTGAAGCCTTGCCTGGGGTTGCAGTTGGCCTCTCTGGCTGGTCCAAATGACACCTCTGCTTAAAGGAAGCTCACTCTGGCTGGGGTTGCCATGCAGGAGTCTAACTGCAAGCTAGCATTCTCCACGTGGCAGAGCCCATTGAACCAGGGACAAGTTAAAGTGATAAGAAGAGTTTGGGAGTATTATATATTTTCCATAAGAAGAGTTTGGGAGTATTATATATTTCAATTTTGTGCCCAATTGTTATTGGTGAGACGGGAACTCGGTTCTTGTCTTCTTGAAAGAAATATTTTAATCAAGAGACGAAGTGTAACAAAGTAAGAATTTATTGGCAGCAGCAAAAATATACTTAAGACAGTGAAACAAGGAAAGGCATAGAAGTAACAGGAGAGCCTAGGCTGGGCAGCTTTTTCTCACTGAGAAGTCAGAGAGAAGGGGACCTTGGAGACAGGTTTAGGGGGTTAGTTAGCTGCTCATTTAGCTGCTCATTGCTCCCCTGGTTGCTTGTCTTGTGGGGTCCCTTAGAAGGAAGAAGGGGGGAAGGAATGGTATAGGCCTGTTCCCCCAGGGTGGGGGATGGGGGAGAGTGAGAACTGAGTCCTTCATCCTGAGCTTATCTCTCCATTGCAGGTGGAAATCTTAGGGGAGGTCACAGGGGAGGGTCTTAAAAGAATATTCATCAGCTTTCCAGGTGTGCTCTTTCAGGGTCCTGGCCCCCACTGATGAGCTGTTACCAGGGCAGGGGGTCATCTGTTAATGTACCTAGTAATGAGGCAGTTATGGTATTACTTGTCTGGTTCTGCTGTTTTTCTGGTCCTGGAGCTGAAATACAACTGAGACCTAGAGGTTATATTTAGGAAGGAACAGGTCAGGGGGTCTGAACCACATGACTAGTGATATGAAAGATTAGGGGTCCAAACTGTGATATGCTAGGTGAGGAAAGGTTACCCTGGGTGTGAGGTTCTTGTTTGCCCACTTTTGCCCCTTGCTAGGCCTCTGGGGTTTTCTGCCCTGGTGAATTGCTATACCTGGCCCATCATCCTTGCTCTGGTCATGACAGTCTAATTGCCACAATATGATTATCTGAAAGAACCCAAAATCTGCTACAAAGGGGCTAGTATTAATTAATTAATAGTTCAATATTTTGTTGCCCCTATATACTGAATGTTCAAAAAGTAAATAGATAATTTTGGAAACAGAAAATATGGTTGAGTTTGAACAGTTTGGGCACACTTCATTCATCAATTCAAGATTGGCATACTTTTTTTCTATAGGATTGCCATAAAAAAGCAGGTTGCCCAGTTAAATTTGAATTTCAAATAAGCCACAAAAATTTTTTTTTTGAATAAGTATATCCCATGCAATATTTGAGGCACATTCACACTAAAAATTTTTGAAAAATTAACGAAAAACTGGGAAAGAATAGTGTGTAGGGATGGAGAATAATGAAAGGAGAGAGTCTAGGATCTTCAATAGGATCTTCAGGGAAGACTTCTTACAGGAAGTATTTATGTTACCACTTCAAGGTTTGTGTGCCTGACACTTCACAGGCCAATATTCAAGACATCAGAGTTTGGAGTAAGAAAAATTTTGATTGAGAAGGCCCAACTCAAAAAGATGGGGGTGCCTTACAATTTTCACAAATCCATCTTAAGAGGGCCCAGAATTCAGGCTTCTTTTATGTCAAAGGAAGGGAGGAGGCCAGGGACAAAAGGTGTGTAACATAGGCACCAGCAGATCTAAGGAAGAGTGCAAACTCTCTAAATCTCTTTGTTCCCAGTCAGTTGACCCCCCACTGATTTGAGTCAGGTCTGGAGACATCTGTAAATCTTTGATAAATAGTCATTATTTTGTATATTTTCCCCTAATTCTTTGGGAAAGGCACCTTTTGGCAAGAGGCTGTTCTTGTGAAAACTTAAGCCTCAAGCAGAATTCCTCTAGTTAATTAGTATATCTACAGCAGGAGCTATTAGCCTAACAGCCCTGGAAGAAATGCAGGTTAGAATTAAGATAGAGTCAGAGAAAGCAAACTTTTCACTGTTATAATTATGAAGCAGCAACCTGAAGTGAAGAGTTTTCAAGAGGAGGAGGCTTGTACAAAGGCCCTGGAGCAGTAAAGGACTCAATGTTCAGGCTAGTCAGTTGATGTGAGCTATAGTAGGAGAGGAAGTGGGAGAGAGGTTAAAACCAGGCCCTCTGTCTTAAAGGCCAAGGGTAGTGAGCATGGTGCCCTTCTGTGGGCAACAGGCATCCAAAAACACTACTTTTGTCGTTGAATGGAGAATTGAGGTCTTAGG
This sequence comes from Cnephaeus nilssonii, assembly GCF_951640355.1. NCBI lineage: Eukaryota > Metazoa > Chordata > Mammalia > Chiroptera > Vespertilionidae > Cnephaeus > Cnephaeus nilssonii. The sequence continues at coordinate 55,001,007 of NC_137081.1, forward strand.
TATCAAAATGTTGAACTATATTAAAACTGAGGATCCCTTCTGAATTAAGGGTATACAAGTTTCAGAACATAACACCTTTATTTTCCAAATTGCCACAGCAACATTTTTACTTTTGGTGCTCTTTAGAATCGCTGAGGGAGCTTTCTAAAAAACTCAATGCCCAGGCATCCCCCTGATTCAATTAAATCAGCATCTCTGGGTCTGAGACCCCACGCACCAGTGTTTTTCAAAATCTCCCCTGGTCTATCCAGTCACCTGTGGAGCTTGGTAAAATGCAGACTGATTCAGAAGGTCTAGACCAAGGCCTGAGATTCTGCATTTCTCACAAGCCCCCACATGCTGCTGCTGCTGTCCACCCAGCACACTTCAAGTAGCGTGGGGCCACTCCCTCTTTAGCAGTCCTTGTGCATACACCTGCTTTCTCTTTTCTGCTCCTCTTCATTGTGCTCCCAGCAGTCATCCTTCAAAGTTTTATTACCTGCCATTGAGTCTGCAAAGCAAAGGAGCATGCTAATGACCCCAATGTGGTTTCCCATTTTAAAAAGCGCTTTCTAAAGCTTTGGGATTTGCATTCCACAACAAGGTCTGCAGTTCCTCTCCAAAGGCAGGTTAATCTTATTAAGAGATGATCTGCAGGATCCTCAGTAACAAGGACTCCGTGTAGCCTCTTTGTTCTCTGAAGTCTCCATTCTCCATCGCCTCTCTGCACTTGTTTGTCTCACAACAGTCACGCACGGCGGATCCATTTGTCTTGCCTTATCACTCCAGTACTACTGCCGATCACTCGTTCCGCTGTGTGCTGCAGCTCCTCGGCTGACAAGATAATTACACTCCGGGCAGACTGGAAGGAAGACAGGTAGCGCTCCAAAGTTCCGAAGCCGACTGCTAGTCATTGCTGGTGCAGACTTCAACATCAAGCACCTGATCTAATTAGCACCCTCCCATCCTGCCTGCCTGCCTGTGGAATGCTGACAATTGAAAGCCTGAAGGCAAAGCAAATATCAGGCAACCCAGAGACAGACATTCACGCTCCCTCGTGCCAGAAACAATTACACATTCTTTCAGGAATCCTGGGTGTCCTAGTAACACAGTCCAACCTGGGGGTTAACTTTTGCATAATACTGGGAGCCCTGCATTTACCGGTAATGAACGTGAGAACCAGCCGAATGAAACCTCACAGGGATGAAAGACCTCACGGGAAGAAAGCCTTCCGACTGCCTTCAGAAGAAGGGCTTATTCCAGCACGCGCGCAGGCTGCCCCTAGCTCTGGAACAAGCACACTGCTTGACAAAAGCAAGGCGTCACCAGCAAAGAGCTATTTTCCTTTGACCAGATAAATAGCACAATACAGTCCCCGAGGAAAAAAAAAAATTTGACCTCTATGGTTTCACTACTTCCTACATTTCTTTCAAGAGGTAGCCTTTCAGTTTGAAAGTGATGACAGCCACAACCCTTTTTCCTCCTTTCTTTTTGCTTTGGGTGCACAAGTGTTCTATAATCTCTAAGCCCCTGCATGTAACTACAAAGCATCGTTACTGTGTCTTTCTAAGGAGACTCACCCTCGATGGCTGTTGGCATTTGCGCCAGTTCCTGGCAGGGCCTGGCGGAGCAGGGTGAGCACTGGCTTTGCAGTGGAGACCCGTTCGGACCACTTATTAGCTCTGTGACTGGGCAAGGTTCTCACTTCTCAGCTCAAGCTACGGGTTTAAAGGTTAAAAAAGTCAAAAGAACCAAGCAGAATGTCAGGGGTTGAATTGTGTTCAACCCCTGAAGCTATGTGAAAGTCCTGATGCCTAGTAAGTTCCTCAGACTGTGACCTTATGTGGAAATAGAGCCTTTTGGATGTAACTAGTTAAGATGAGGTCATACTTGAGCATGGTGGACCCTTAGTCCAGCATGACTGGAGAGTACTTAGAAGAAGAGAAGAGACACGGAGACAGAGACACAGGAGGAAGAACACCATGCAGCTGTGGAGGCCGAGAAGCATGATGCACATCAAGCCAAGGATTGCCGGCGACCACCGGAAGTGAGGACGAGAAGGGGCAGACTCTCCCCTTCAGGCTTCAGAGGGAAAAGGGCCCTGCCGACACCTTACTCTCCGTCTTCTGGCCACAGAACTGTGAGACAGCAATTTCTGTGGTTTCAAGCCACCCAGTGTGTGGTACTTAGTTACAGCGGCCCTCGGAAACGAATACATCAGTTAACATGGGCTTCCTCATGAACCTCTCTCAGGCTCCCCTAGGACATCTCCAGACCACAACAGCCGTTGCCCATGTTGGGTATGTCCCATCCGTGTCCTGGTTAAGAGACCTGGCTCTAGGGCAGGGCAGGTGGGTCCAGCTCTGCTACTTCCTGGCTGGATGACCACGGGCAAGTTCACTAAAGTCCCTGGGCCTCAAAATAGTGGAGCTTCTCTGAAGGATGAAGGAGATGACACTGCTAATTGCGAGTGTTAGCTCCAGTGATTCTTGCCCAGATGGTGGTAAGAGGATCGTCATGGGCACCTGTAGCCCTGTCTGCAGCGTGGGCTCATTGCACCAGAACAGCGAGCTATGTAGAACCGGGGAGATCAAGAGCAATGCGGTCCTTTCCCCGGCATTCCCGCTACTTCCCCAAGCTGTGCGTGAGTCCCCAGGACAACATGCCCTCTAGGAGCTTGGGTTTCGGGAGATGTGCCCAAAGGCAGGAGGTGCTTGGGGATGCCAGGAGGCTTGCGAGGACCTCTGCATCCTGTTGTAAGGCCCCCTAAGTTACTAACTGCAGCTCATGTGGGACCAGTTCCCAAACACAGCCAGGCCTGAAACCTGAAGATGAGAGTTAACCCACCAGGAAGTACCAGCAACGCAGGAAGGAAGGTCACTGTCAGGAGCTATGCCTCCTATGGGCCAGAGCACCAACATAGCACCAAAAGTAGCCAGGGTTTGCCAAGGTCCTCAGTCTGAGTCTTTTTAAAGAGAAAGCCAAGCAACAGCCTGTCCACAGCTAGCAGGGGCAGCAGGTATGTCAGCATGGCTCTCTGCCCTCAGCCAAGCAGGCGCACACACCTGACAGCTGGTTCTGGCACTGAACTTGAGCCTCTGAGAGTCTGCAGGTGTGAATTCAGTCGCTTTCTTCTGTATCCTTTCATGCCTGTCCGCTATGACCCCCTGTCTATTTCTCACCCTCTATCCTTGACAGGAGACTTTTGGACCCCAAAAAAATACAAATAAATAGGGCTTGATGAAAAAAAGTTAAGAAAACTAAAGCAATCATCAGAAGACAACCTTGCAAACATGGAGGAGAAAAGCAACCTCAGGAACTCCTGGGTGGCATGGTGGGAAGGAGGGGGGAAAGTCCATAATTAGGATAATCCATGGACAGATAACAGGGAATTCAAGCCCAAGCATAGGAGTTTGCATTTCTCATCAGCTCATGTAACATCGTGTTTTCAGAGCTCACCATTTTTAATATCCAACAGTCATCTTTTATAGTTACAGTGCTATAATTTATCACATCCAGGCATGCAAAAGCATCCTTTTTCTACCATTAAACATGTTTAATCAGGACAATTTATAATAGCACATTAGGGATTTAATGAAAGAAAGGCATTTGACACATGATATTTACAGTAATCATAACACTACAAGATTTAAAGTATAATTTTTTACAGCGTTAGATCAGGACGCCAAATTGTCCATGCTTCTAGTTAGTTATTTGCAAGGCTTTGGGGGGGAGGGGGGGAAATCAGCGTCCAGGCGTTAATTAATAGTTTCCCTCTCCACAATGGTCAGTACTGTCACTGGGTCCCGCTGCTGGTGGCCAACGGCTTTCTGCCCTGGCTCCAGTGGCAATCAGCAAACACGATTCATGCTAAACCACTTGTCCTAATAGCCAAATGCCACATGCCATACCACATATAGGAACATAATTGTGCTTTAGGAAGTACATGGATTTGGCTTTGTTAACCAAGAATTAACCCCCAAACTGGAGGCCACTTGGATTAGTGCTTATGGAAAATACCCTTTAGACCTCAGCCTCGGGGATAGCTGGACATCTTTTCAAGGGAAGCAATTTTATGCAACGCTAAGAGCCTTGACATTCTTTTTCAAAAGGATCTAAACCTTTCCTTGTCAAGCTCTAAAGATTCCATCTGCCTTCTCTTCTGGGACTAGTCAAATTTATACACATTCCAGCTCCACTTGAGTGAAACTCAAGTTCCTACTTGGGTATTCTCCGTTAACCACAGGCCTCACGCTTCACGGCCTTTTTGACGTGTTTATTTGAAAAGGCAAGTTGATAAACCGGTGCCTTCCCTGTATTTGACAAGTTCTACCTGACTCAGGGAAACAGAGTGGGGCCCACCTTCACCGGGGGGCAGGGATGTGGCCGCAGAGAGATGGGAAGAGCGTTACCTGGATTACTGCCCACGGCCCTTCAATAATAAAGCACAGGGTCCAGGCAGAGAGGGACAACAGACACTTTCAAGGGTACAGATTTACATCAAATGCAAACTGAAACACAACCATGAACACTGAAATAAGAGGAACGAAACACACAAATTAAAAACAAAGTCATTCCCTCCCCCCGCCCCCACCTTTTAATACAAGAGGCGTAGAAAGCTTGGACTTAACCCAGGTGCCCACCTCTGGCAAGTGGGTGGGACCTCATAGACCATGTCATCCTGGCTTCATTTTTGTTCCTCTCCTTGGTCCTCCTTGTCCTCATTTAGTTATTTACCATCACAATGATGAATGATAATGATCAGTTGTAAGTTTGCTTTGGGTATTTCCTAAGCTACTTAAATCTTCTGTGGAATAAGAATAGGGTATTATGTTTGAACTACAGGAGATGCCCTAAATCCTTCACTCAACGCTTCCTTCTCTTTTCTATGTACAATTTTAATAAATTCAGCCATCTGATTTCACAGCACACAGCAACTTAGAAGACCGCAGCTGACAAAAAGAGTGATTGTCTCTTCTTGATGTCTCACAGCATAGTAAGCCGACCTAATAGATGTTGTCGATGCCACAGCAAATGAGTAAATTGGGAGGCAAGTGATATCTTACAGCTTAGCAAGAAGAAGGAAACTATTTAAAAACAAATGAAAGAAGCAAAAGCATAGCAGTTGGGGCCCACCTGGTATGGGTGTGACCTATCATGGACTTTAGAAGCCTTTGATGATGACAGAGCTATAGGTATTATTGATAAGCAGGACTCTCTTCAAGAAAAAGAACATCAAAGTATGCTTTAGAGCCTTTATTTAAGAAAACAGGGGCGTGTGCACTACACTTTAGACAACTTTCTGTTTGAAAATAGTTTTAAACATAAAATTTAAGAGAGGGGTAGTTATCAGCTGTCTGGAAAATTCCCTTCTTTGCAATGCCTCATTCCCTGGCCATGTTCAATACCTGGAGTGTTGAAGAAATGGGTGAGTCCTACTCAGGTGGGAACCACATCTCAGGAGAAGCAATGTAGATGGGGATGCAGTGGTGTAGAGGGAGGCTCCGATGCACTCAATACCGCTGGGAAGGGAGGAGGTGACAACCAGCAACCAATAATTCACGCCTTTTCTCCACCAAGCGATTGGCAAACACCCCTGGACTGAATGACTAACAAAGTGACCTGATGGCGGTCAAGGGCCCGTGTATACCAAATCTTGGTTTCTGCACCGTTACAAAAAAAGAGAAGGTAGTTCCTGACAGTACATTCAGAATTTTTTGGACAAAGACACCCCCTGAGTGGAGGATGTTATTATTACCTAAGACTTGACTCCTGTCGTGATCTAGATCACAGCCCTAGACGAAGGCAGTCACTGACACTAGATTTCCCAGCGGCGACGCGGGCCCGTCCATTTCCCCCTTGCGCGAAGGCTGCAGCAGGAGGCAGGGCTCCAGTCTCAGGAGCAACGTCTGTTTATTTTCAGGAGCCTGTTGCCCCAGCCGGTTAACTAAAAGTGATCTCAGCCAGCAGGCGGAACCCCACACTTGACATTTCTCAATTAAAGTGAGCAAAGATTGACTTCTTCTTTTTGTTTACAGAATTATGCAAAACTCATTCCTGGAGCTACAGTAGGGCTACTTCAGAAAGACTCTGGGAACATTCTCCAGCTGATCATCTCTGCCTATGAAGTATGGTACTTTACAGTTGGCTTCTCTTTTTTTTGGGGGGGGGGGGGGCGGGGGGCGGTACTTGTCTGGTATTCAAAAACTGAGATGTGTTTTAGGCAGTTAACTACACTTCTATTTGTTGGTAGAGAGAATGCTTATCCAGAGAAAAATCTCCTTGCATGAATGCAGCCAAAATACACATTTTGTTCATTCTACTTGCAGATATTCTTCCTGAGAGGTGAGGCTGAAAGTAGAAAAAAATCATACACCTAATTATAAAGTTGAGGTTGTTTTTATAATAATAAGCAACAACAAATTTTTAATTCTACTGAAAAGGACCCATGAGTCATACAATTAAGCTCCCCTCTTCTCTGCGTGGGAAGAGAGAGAGAGAGAGGAGAGAGAGAGAGAGAGAGAGAGAGAGAGAGAAACAACTTGAAATTGCCAGCTCCACAGGCTTAGTGAGATTACATCATAACTCAAAAAACACACAAAGCACACCAGGAACAATGCCACTTTGTGATTCTCTGCTTTGGGGAACCAGAGGAATTTTCTATTGGTTTTATAGTTTTTCATATATATACTTTTTTGCCTTGACTTTGTTAATTAGTACCTGAGAGCAGAATTCCTTCCTTAAAGTAGGATATATACCTACAGAGTTGCTATGTTCTCTTTCTTTGTTCCCATTACATAACTCAATTCATCAGTAGTAGATGGCCAATTGTCAACTCTTTTTTATTTTGGTTACTAAATATTATCCCCCTTTCTTGCCTTTACTTACAAAGAAAACACACACACACAAACACAGAGAGACACACACATGCACACACACACACAATGATAAAGCTCTAAATTAGGACAGGAATGAAACAAAAAAATTTTAGAAAGCACTAAAGCTCTAATATTTGCTCTAGACAGCAATTACATAATACCTAATGAATAAAATTCTAATTTTCAGTGTTTTAAAATTACATCTAAATTCCACATGCATTCTATGCCAATACTTAGTTATTCCCCAACTAAATGACATTTTGGAATCATCTGGGAAACCTTTTAAAAAACAGGTGTGTCCAGATGTCTCTCACAGACATCTTAGAAGAATTTTAAGGGAAGAAATTTATATTTTGAAAAAACTCCCCAATTATTTTGAGATTGCCCCGTCAATTTTGAAACTCACCTTAAGTGGGAAAAGCAAAGTATTCCTTCTCAAATATATTTTCTCAGAGAATTAAATACAGATATGTCCATTAAAATTATAGGATGGGTGTTTTCCCCCACACTTATATTCTCAGAAACGTCAGTTTTCTTAGCTCCCATCAAAAATTTATTACCACATTAGCTCATGCTTGAAATTCTTCCAAACAGGAAAGCTTGTCAACAAAATACTAAAAAACCTGTCCTGCCTTTATGCAGTAATTAAGAGTTTTAATGTGTCCAATCAAATAAAATCACATAGCAATCCTTCACCGAATTAGAACACACATTTTTCTTTAACCCAGCATTCTCAAAAGTGCTATCTACTAGCATCTTCAAAGGAATTAAGCAAAACAGTGTCAAAAATATATCCCGCTCCTGTCTGACCAGTCTGGTCCATGTGTCTGCTCACTCTGTCAGAGGTTATGCCTCACTGTGGTTCCAAATCACTCACATCACTACAGGGGCGTTGAAATCACATTTAAAGTGAATCTCCTGTCCTTATTTTACTGTCTCAAAACTACAAAGTGTCTCTTCTTCTTACCCAAACAGTCTTGCTCTGGAGTTACATTGAAACGTCATGATTCCCTGGATGAAGTATGCAGCAGATCTTGGCACTAGTTCAGATTATTTTTCTGTTCCGGTATTTTTAAATGTATTCTAAAAGGACTTTAAATTGTGGGAATCCTTAGACTGGATTTCTTTCCAGTCTATAAAGAAAAGAGCAGGAATGAGGATATGTTGAGAGAAAACAGGAAACGCTTCTGCCTAACTTCTAGTGGGGCAGCGACAGACAGATCGTGTGTATAACTAGTGATTACAAACTTCAGCTCAATATTTTATGGTGCCATGCTGACATAAAAAAAACAACCTTAAATACCAGATGTGTGTTCATTTGACTATCATCCACTAATTTCTTTCCTTCCCTAACCACATAGTAAAAGCTGCTGAAATACTAATGCTGCCAAGGCAAGTTCCTCTCCTGGCATTTAAACTCCAGCAGGGAAGTGACTTGGTTTGTTTTCTTTTGCCTGGTTCATAGTAGACACTCAACAATGGAATGGAGAATATGATAGAATATATAAATAAACACGGATGTCCTTTCTTTTGGAAATTCACATTAAACTATTCCTGGTGAAATTTGCGACGTGATATTTCAATCATATAATGGTGAGAATCCTTCATTTGGGGCAGATTATGTCACCCACTACTCCTCGTTGCTGTCATCTACAGACTTTTAGGTCGCATCCCTCATTTCTCATTTAGTGCTTGACTCACTGGGCCACTCCCTCTCTTTGGCACTACTCCTGTCTATTTTTTTTTTAATTTTATTTATTGATTTGAGAGAGAGAGAGAGAAAGGAAGAGAGAAACATCAGCATGTTGTTTCACCCATTTATGTAGTCATTGGCTGACCCCTGTATGTGCCCCAACTGGGGATCGAACCCACAACCCTGGTGCATTGGGACGATGCTCCAACCACCTGAGCTACCCAGCCAAGGCACCCCTGTCTTAATTCTTGATAATTTGTGTGTGTGTGTGTGTGAGTGTGTGTGTGTGTGTGTGTGTGTGTGTGTGTGTGTGTGTGTGTGTAAATCTTTCCCATATCTGGCCTCTGTTTCTTAAACTCTGTTCCAACAATTATCTTGTCCCCTTACCACTTAATTACTTTCTCATGCCTTTACTTTTTGTCCTACCTTAAACCTTATCATTGCCAATTAAATCTCAACTGCATGCAACCATCCCTGATTACCACTTCTTATCTTTTCAACTCACACCTGCTAGTTCCCTTAATATTTCTTTCAACCCATCAGAATCTTTAATTAATTGACCCCTTACCCTCTCTTTACAGTTCCTCATCTCCTTGATGTTCTCTCTGGCCAGGAACCCCAGCTTAAATTCAATCATTATGTTCACTCTTTAGACACACCTTCAACCCCTGTGCTCATTATTGCTTCTTTGAGGTTGCTTGGCCAAACATGGTCCTGATTAAATACAACTCACCACTCTTGGCTGTCACTCACGGCTGAATGGGAATGCAAAAAACATAACAATCATCCTAACCAGTCTCATTTTAAACTTGGGTTTAGGGTGGACCTCAAGCAGGTCCCAGCAACCAGGCTGTATTTCTGTAGTACATATCCAAGTAGAGATGTCTAAGAAGTCAGTTAATATATTAGTTGACAATTCAGGAGACTGAACTCTCCCAAACATACTTCACTGATAGTTTTCTCCTTCTAAATTGATGGTAATTCCATCCTTCCACTTGTTAGAGCCAAAAAAGTTTGAAATGATCCTTGATCCCCTCTTTCTCTGACACCCCAATTTCATCCACCAGGAAATCTTGTTAGCTCTATCCTCAAAATGATTTAGAACTTGATTCAGTCACTGCCTCCTCTACCCTCATCCTGGTCAGAGCCACCATCTTCTTTCACCTAAATTATTACAAAATCTCCTAATTGCTACCTCCCATTTTCACCTTTTGTTTCCTACATTCTGTTTTCAACAAAACAGCTAGAATATTCTTTTCAAATTATAAAGTCAGATCATATCACTCTTCTGTACATAACCCTGTTTTCTCATTTTACATAGAAAGAAAAACTAAATTCTTTCTGACAGCCTCCCAGGACCCTGTCAGATCTGTTTCCGTTCACCCCATTACCTCTCTGACTTCACCTCCTGTTACTCTCCTCCAACCCTCTCCAAACCCAGTTCTCCTTGCTGTTCTGTTCCCAGAGCAAATCAGACATACTCATGTCTTAGGGTCTTTGCATGGACTGTACTCTCTTCCTGGAACACTCTTTTGACAGTATCTGAATGGCTAATTTCTCCTCACTTCCTTGAAATTCTTAGCAAATCCTGACCACTTTTTAAAAATTGCAGCCTACAGCCCTACACATGCTCTCTTAATCTTCATTATCCCATTCTAACTTTTTTGCATAGCATTTATCACCTTATAGAGTGCTATATAATTTTCTTATTTGTTATGGCTTTTTTTTTCTTTTCTGTCTTGTTTTCCAAGCACCTAAATCAGTGTTTGGTACATAGTGGACACTCCATAAATATTTTCTGAATGAATAAACATAAACTATAACTAGTTGAAATGGAACAGATTTAAAGAGTATATTTTAATGCTAGTTTGGTAGAATTTAAAATCTTAAGACATGATGGAAATAATCTCTAGGATGAGAAATGACACTTTAATATCTGTGCATATTCTGAAAAGTTAGCCTATATCTACTGAAGGAGTGACAATATGAGGAAAATAAAAAGGCAGGGAAGAGGAGTGACTTAGAATTTATAGTCAGCAACTTAGAATTTGGAGGAAGACAAGGTAATATTATGCAGGTGGCAAAATTGTACTTGAGGAAAATTTGAAGCTGAATACGCTTTTGAAATCTGAGCAATGAAGTGGGTATCAGAATTCAAATCATTTTAGATGAACATAAATATAATTTAATTCATAATGTTTTATAATTTATTTATATTGTTTTATTTTTAATAATTGGGATTTGTCTCCCAAATGCAGACTTTTTTTTAATTAAAAATGTTTTTTCAACTACAGTTGACATTCAATATTATATTAATTCCAGGTGTATAGCATAGTGGTTAGACATTTATATAACTTATGAGTAATTCCCCCGATAAGTCTACTACCCACCTGACACCATACATAGTTATTGCAATATTATTGATTATATTCCCAATGCTGCCCTTTACATTATCATGACTATTTTGTAACTGCTACTTTGTACTGCTTGATCCGTTCACCTTTTTCACCAAACCCCCCACCCTCCTTCCATCTGGGGACCATCAGTGAGTTCTCTGTATCTACGAGTCTCCTTCTGTTTTGTTTGTTCATTTATTTTGTCTTTTTTAGATTCCACATGTAAGTGAAATCATATGGTATTTGTCTTTCTCTGTCTGGCTTATTTCACTGAGCATAATACTCTCTAGGTCCATCCATGTAGTTGCAAATGGTAAGATTTTATTCTTTCAAGTAATAGTTCATTGTATATATGCACCACTTCTTCTTTATCCATTCATGTATTGATAGACACTTAGTGCTTCCATATCTTGGCTATTGTAAATATTGCTGCAATGAATTAGTTTCCAATTTCTTCAGATAAATACTCAGAAGTGGACTTTCTGGGTTATAGGTAGTTCTGTTTTTAATTATTTAAGGAACCTCTATACTGATTTTTATAGTGGCTGCACCAATTTGCAATCCCATCAACAATGCACAAGGGTTCCCTTTTTTCCGCATCCTCTTTCCACAACACTTGTTTGTTGACTTACTGGTGATAACCATTCTGACAAGTGGTAGGTGATATCACATAGCTGTTTTAATTTGCATTTCTATAAATATTAGTGATGTTGAGGATCTTTTTATATGTCTATTGACCCTCTGTGTGTCCTCTTTAGAGAAGAATCTATACAGGTACTCTGCTCATTTTTTAATTGAATTGTTTGGAGGTGGGGTTTTTTTTTGTGTTTTTTTTTGGGGGGTGGGGGTATTAAATTGTATAAGTTCTTTATATACTTTGGATAGTAACTCTTTATCAGTTGTATCATTGGCAAATATCTTCTTTCATTTGGAAAGCTGTCTTCTCTCATTTGGAAGGCTCTCTTTTGTTTTGTTGCCGTGCAAACACTTTTTAGTTTGTTGTAGTCCTATTTCTTTATTTTTTCTTTTGTTTCCCTTGCCCAAGGAGATATATCCAAAATATATTACTAAAAGCAATGTCAACAAACTTTTATTTTGTAAGAGAAAGAGGAACAGATAAAGTCTGAATAGTAACACCAACTTTCCCCAAACCAACAGGTCTCCCTCTGCCTTTTTTGACATTTTTCCTCCTGAAAACCTTGCCTTTATCTCCCCCTCTGGTATAACCTATATGCTTCATATCTAATCTTCCTCTCTTAAATCTATGTCATCACAATACCAACCAGCCCAGTTCCTAACCCTCATGCCTCAGGCCAGGATAAATGCAACAACGTTCCAGCTTTCTAGACTCAAGGGTTCCAATCCCCTCCACTGGTCTGTTATGCACAAGCCTTCCGGGCAACTCCCTTGCAGCTATCTTTTCTGTAGATTGTGCCCTTGCTTAACAGCTGCCAGTAATGCTTCCTATGGGTCTAAAGTCATCTCTCCAAACTGCAAGGCTCTTTGTTGTCTGGTATCTCTCAGAACAGTTGGAGTGTTGGCTTGGCCTGAGCCCCCTTGTCTTCATTCTGTCCCATTCCTGGCTTTGAGCTTTTTCTTTTCTTTATTTTTCTTATTTTTTATTCTCACCTGAGGATATATTTTTCAATTGATTTTTTAAGAGAGAGAGAGAGAGAGAGAGAGAGAGAGAGAGAGGCATTGATGTGAGAGAGAAACATCAATCGGTTGCCTCCCATCCTCACCCCAAACCTGCAATCTCTTGGTGTACGGGACAAGACTCCAACCAACTGAGCCACCCAGCTAGGACTGAGCTTTCTCTTTTCTGATCCCCTAGGCTGAGACACCATTGTCAAGGATTAGTCTTCTAATACTTCAACCTTCACTGATCACGCTCTTTTCTGAACTGCCCCAAACTCTCATCTGTATTATACAATTTTTTTAAGTTAATGCACAATGACTGACATTGTATGTTACCTGCTTCACTTGGTTCCATCTTGTTGTTTTCAGTAAGATGATAATCATCTTGAGGGCAGAAATCTGTAGTTAGACTCATTCCCCTACCCTGACTCTACACTAAATGTAAAATAGGACTAGATAAATTCCAATATTGCTTTCAAGGCACAGTTCCTCCCACATATTAATATCTCTAAAATTGAGATGCGTTTTATAATTAACTAGAATTCATGCACAGGTGAGGTCCCTCTGGATGGCCTGCAGGGATCGGGCTGAAACCCACAGTCCAACACCACCTGCTGCTCTCATTCATCTTGGCCCCACTGTGCCTGCTGCGGGCTCGCACCCGATCAGTCCTGATAGGGAGAGGCTCATGCTGCTGCAGCAGTGCTCACCAGCCATGAGCCCTGCATCTGGCGCCCTCCCCAGGGGAGTGGCCAGTGGGATCAGGCTGAAACCGGCTCTCCAACATCCCCCGAGGGGTCCCGGATTGCGAGAGGGTACAGGTCAAGCTGAGGGACCCCACCGATGCACGATTGGGCCAGGGAGGGACAGCAAGAGCTGCTCCAGGACGTGTCCAACCCATCTCCCTCAGTCCCTATCAGCCAGACCCCAGCAGCAAGCTAACCTACCAGTCGGAGCATCTGTCCCCTGGTGGTCAGTGCATGTCATAGCGACTGGTCAACCAGGTGACTGTCTGCCCCTTGTGGTCAGTGCACATCATAGCGAGCAGTTGAGCAGCCTTAGCATATCATTAGCATATTACACTCTGGTTGTTTGGTTGTTCTGCCGTTTGGTCTATTTGCATATTACCCTTTTATTATATAGGAATATTATGCTTTGATTGGTTGTTCAGTTGGTCTTCCATTTGGTCTATTTGCATATTACCCTTTTATTATATAGGAATATTATGCTTTGATTGGTTGTTCAGTTGGTCTTCCATTTGGTCTATTTGCATATTACCCTTTTTTATATAGGACTAGAGGCCCGGTGCACAAAATTCATGCACTGGTGTGTGGGGGGGTGTCCCTCAGCCCAGCCTGCACCCTCTCCAATCTGGGACCCATCGGGGGATGTCCGACTGCCAGTTTAGGCCCAATCCCTAAACTGGCAGTCGCACATCCCTCTCACAATCCTAACCGCTCACCTGCCTGCCTGCCTAATTGCCCCTAACTGCCTCTGCCTGCTGGCCTGATCACCTCCTAACCACTCCCCTGCTGACCTAATCGCTGCCTAACCGCTCCCCTGCCAGCTTGAGCACCCCCAACTGCCCTCCCCTGCCAGCCTGATCACCCCCTAACTGCTTGCTACCCCGCTGGCCTGATCACCCCTAACTGCTTGCTCCCCTGCCAGCCTGATCTCCCCTAACCGCTTCTGCCTCGGCCCCCACCACCATGGCTTTGTCTGGAAGGAAGTCGGATGTCTGGAAGATGTCCAGTCGACCTGGTCTAATTAGCATATTACCCTTTTATTAGTATAGTTGTGTCTTACAAATGCTGTCAGCTGGGCAAAAGTCACACTGTGCTTTTCATTTCCTGCACATGTGTGCACTTGGCCATAACTGTATATATTGTTATTCAATTTGTGAAGTGCACTCTTTGTACTATAAATATTGAGAATAATTGCCATTTAAAAACATCTTCAAAATTATACACTATGATTTGATATTAAAATGAAAAGTTATTATATATGCAGAAATGTACCAAAACAGAGCTTCAGGGTATAAAATTGATATTAAGGAAGCAAATATTCATTGTTGGGGGAATGATTGCAATTCTGTATTCTTTGCAAAGCAACAACCCACTTCCTCATGGGGCATGAAAAATGATGATACAAGAAAAGGAAGCTATTGTTACATTTTGTTGCTGAGTACAAGTGAAAGAATTGCCTCTTATATGTCAAACAATGCAACTCAGGGCTGGAGAATTTGCCAGATCCCTCAGAATGGATAAAATAATTTTCAAAGCAATGATAGGCTGATGGCATTGATTCATATGTTGTGCAGAATGATTCTGAGGTATTTTATCATCGTTCGTTATAAAATAATGTGTTTCATAATTAATAGCATCTTGGATTTGATAAAATACGATTGTGTGTGTATCTTGCTCACTTGATTAATGATACTGTGAATTTCTTTTATACACAGTTTAATTTTATTCATTTGTAGTTTAGTAAATATGATTCTGATTCTCTTTTTGGCTGTGTTTTCTGGTTGTGACTTCATCTAACTCTTTATGTCTTAATGAAAGGAACTCCGGTCTGAGGTGGAACTGGAAGTATTAGGAGACACAGAAGGACTCAACCTGTCATTCACGGCTATCTGTAACAACAGGTCCTTCTTCCCACAGCAGAAGAAATGCTCCCACATGAAGGTGGGAGACACGGTAGGTACATGGCCAGTGGAGGGTCTGAAAAAAATATTCAGGCAAGTCAGAAGTTACCTTAATGCACTGAAGGTGCACTTCCCCTTTCAATAATTTTCAAAGCAATTGTCAAAGATTTCCCAATACGTGCTTTCTGGCAAAGGTGACCCCCATGTGGCTTTGTTTCCCCCCGTACATTTTGGTGAATAGAAGAAGATAATTAGTATTTTCTTTTCCAGGCTTCATTCAACGTGTCTGTGAGTATACCAAACTGCGACAGAAAAAGCAGGCACATTATCATAAAGCCTGTGGGGCTGGGGGACACCCTAGAAATACTTGTCACTCCAGAATGCAACTGTGACTGCCAGAAAGAAGTGGAAGTGAACAGCTCCAAATGCCACAACGGGAACGGCTCCTTCCAGTGTGGGGTGTGTGCCTGCAACCCTGGCCACATGGGTCCTCACTGCGAGTGCGGGGAGGACGAGATGAGCACAGATTCCTGCAAGGAGGCCCCGGATCACCCCTCGTGCAGTGGAAGAGGCGATTGCTACTGTGGGCAGTGCATCTGCCACTTGTCTCCCTATGGAAACATTTATGGGCCTTACTGCCAGTGTGACAATTTCTCCTGCGTGAGACACAAAGGGCTGCTGTGTGGAGGTAGGCTATGTCTAAATCTACCTTACTGTGCGGCTGAGCAAGTATTAAGGAGGGGCTCTTCATCCTTTGAACCATCCACAGTTGCCTGGGCATAGTAGGTGCTCAATAAATACTTGCTAATCAACTGAATGGGTTAATCTTCAGACCCAAGGTAATGATTTTTTCTTTTCTGGCTCTTACATTCATTTGGAGTGAGATCTCTGCCAATTCAATTTGCATGTCTATTATTATTTCCCTAAGAGTAAGTAGGTAAAAGATGGAAATGCCTTCTCTTTGGTTATTACACAGATTCCACAAAACTGCATGTGATTTGAACTCCATTATCATCCAGACTTTTCTGGATCAGACTGCTGGGTATCTGACCCAACGCTTAAATATTACTTTGGAAAAATTAAAAGCA
The DNA here is from genome assembly GCF_951640355.1 of Cnephaeus nilssonii. Classification (NCBI taxonomy): domain Eukaryota; kingdom Metazoa; phylum Chordata; class Mammalia; order Chiroptera; family Vespertilionidae; genus Cnephaeus; species Cnephaeus nilssonii. The sequence continues at coordinate 55,017,326 of NC_137081.1, forward strand.
AGACTGCTTAAGGAGCATAATGCCAAGGACAAAGGACACACAAAAACTAAATGGACTTTCAGGGCCTTAGTTCACTTGCACAAATATTTATTGAACATCTATTATGTGGTAGATACAAAATCAGGAATGGGGTATAATAAAGATGAATAAGCACATCTGTAAAGAAGGTTATGATAGGGTAAAAATGAAAATTACAGAATTTTTTGAAATTGAGAAAATTTTAAAATAGCAGAAATTTTTGTTTCTTATCCTTTGTAGATGTAAAATCACTTTATTTTAACCTTTTGCACTCAGATGTCGAGTGTGACTCGACACGGTTAGCATTAGAATAAAGGAATCGAGAAAAAAGCAAGCGAGTGCAAAGGGTTAAGAATATATTATACCATATATAACATGACTACTACATAATCATTCTGATGTATGTACATATATTTACGTATAACCTATTAAGCCGAGAATGACAAATGTGTTTATATACTTTTAAATGATATAAATGTGTGTTACAATCGAAATGTAACTGCTGAATTTAAGCTCTCATGGCTCCCTTTTTCACATTGTCTGAGCAGGCAGCTTTTCAAAACAGAAAGCCATTCTCTTCAGAGAAAACTAAGCAAGTTATGTTTTCAAAAACCACAGGGTCAGGAACATATAAAAGAGACTGATTTTCAGGGGAAAAAAGCCCTGAGAAAAGAAGCCTCAGAGAAGCCTAAGTTCTTTGAAAACCATTTGATACCCTTAGAAGGGTGCCCATGTTTCCTTTCTTTGCTGCGGCTGCTGCTGCTGCTGGCAATAGATGCCTCTGAGGCTGCCTTCTTTCTTACCCCAGAGAGAGAAAAATTCAGGGTCTGTCTAGAGTGGGACACATTTCTCTTTCTTTTCATTGAAAGGTGCATTTCCTTATTTAATGGGTGTGTTTCCAAACCCACACCAGTTGGTTTCTTTGCACAAGACGCACACAGGACACAGTCTAAAGCCAAAGACCATCACCATGTCTTGGAAGGAGTATGCTCAGCAGAACCCCAGATTGCATTCCTACTAGACATCTTTTGATAAAATATGTGCTCAAAACATTTGAAATTACCTTTCAGAAATCATGAAGTGTAAGCTAATGCAATGTAATAGCAACGTTAACCCCACTTTATTTCACCTTAAATCTTAGATCGAAGAGATCTAGGACAGTAATAATTGCTGCACTGTGTTCAGCAACCACAGTTCTTCCAGTGTCTTGATGGGTTTTCATTTTGTTTTGTACCATGCATGCAAACAAAAAGAAACTAAAAAAATGTTTGACTTGATCTGTGCATTATAGTTCATAAGGTCTGACAACAACACCTCCCTCTGTATTAGATACAGTGATTGCTAAAGAAATTCTATTTAGAAAATACAATTATTTCTTCAGTTGGACTCGCAGAACTTTACCAATGCCAATTGCTTTCATACTTTGGGGGTAATTTATGATACGCAACCATTACTGTTTCTCAAAAGCTATTTTGTTTTTTAGTCACATCATAAAGGATGTTTGTTACTCTATTATTAGCAATTTCCCTTATAAAAAGGGATACTAAAATTAAGGACAATTATTCAAATTCAACAAATAGTTATGGAGTACCTACTATGTGCCTGGCCTTGTGAATGGACGCTCTGTTGTTTCTAACAGAGCCCAGAATATGCTATAGCGTCACTTGTGTAGACCTCCCTTATTTTACAACTGATATACTCTGCAATGGCTGCTTCTCTGAAGGCTACTGTCACAACGTTCTTTTTCAAGCCCCTTTTGTCATCCATCTGTAAGCACTCACAGATAGAGGACTCGATTGATTTTTTTTTTCTTGCCCAAATTCCATTAGTCTTTTGTATTTTGGTTCTAGGAGATTGGAAACTCTAATGGTATTATAGTAAAAAAAATCTTCCTGCCATTATGCACTTTTAGTTATCAGCCAACAGCATTCCAGAAAGATCCATTCCTCCGAAAAGAGCCTGATAAATTTTTCTTGATTTTTGGTTATCATCTTTCTTCTACATGAAGCCATTATAAAGTTTTTTTTGTTGTGGTCATGGTGTGAACAGGTATTTAAGATAATTAGTTGTCGTGAATAGCAATTAGCAACTTTTGTGACTAGGTAATGGTTCTGGAAGGCCCCCAGAAAGGAGGGTTTCTTAACTCTGAACAGAGCTCTTGAAAGGTTTTCTAAATCTCTGCCAGCCGATTCTTACATGTGATGATACACTTGGGCATTCCCAAAGCCTTTGGAGATGCACATTTCACTTGACAGTATTTATAAATCATATTAATGTTTCAGGATAAACTTCACTATAGGAATCTTTCCCTATCATAAAGTAAATTTCTTCTTTTGCTGAGGAAGAAACAAAAAGCAATTGCAGTTTAGAGGATAACTTACATATAAAAGTTAAACTAATGGCTTGGCCTAAATCACCTAACTATTCTTAGCTTTGAATTAATTAGTTCAATTATGAATTAAATAGGTTATGAAATGCAGTTGGAGTATGTCTTAATGTCATGGAACCAGCTAAATTTCAACTCTTAATCTTTCACTAGAGAAGTATATGTTTTTAGTATGTATATATATATCTATAAATATGCTAATATATTATATATATTTCAACTCTTATCTTTTATTAGAGACATGTGTGTCTTTTTTGTGTGTATATATGTTTATGCATATATCAGAATCCAACTTCCAAATTTTTGTGGCTGTCTCCTTTGTTCTATGATTTCCTACTTCATATCTCTTAAGCTTAACGCCAGGTCAGCATGGGAGGCACCAAAAAACACACAAGCCCATTATAATAAATACTTTATTTGTCACTTCATAGTATTTCATACAGTATTATGTGGCCAGATCGAAAAGGAGCTTTTCAGGGCTGGATGAGCTGCTTGCCTGTAGCAAGTCTCCAGCCTCCTTCTTCAAGCTGTCTCTGCCCTGGGCTTCTGCAGCATCCTCTCATTCCCCTCTTACCTCTGAAAGCATCCTTTTCTCTGATTGCATTTTAAATTCTGATGCTCTCCAGGGGGTGTCTCACTCCATCTGCATCCCCTAGATGATCTACCTGATTCACAACTTCAACTGCCATCTAGCTTTAATGGATCCCAAACCGCACGCTTCAGGTCCATATTCATACATACAGTGGACCCTTAAACAACACATGCTTGAACTGTGTGGGTCCATAAATACTGTAAATGTATTTTCTCTTCTTTATGATTTTCTTAATAACATTTTATTTTCTCTTTATTGTATGAATACACTATACCATACATATAACATACACAACAATTGTTGATCGACTGTTATGCTATCAGTGGGGTTTCTTTCTAGTCAACAGTAGGCTATTAGTTGTTAAGTTTTTTGGGGGTCAAAAGTTATAAGCAGATTTTGACTGTGTGTGTGGGGGGGGAGGGGGTCAGCACCACCCCTAACCCCCATTTTGTTCAAGGGTCAACTGTATTCAGCTGCCTACTAGGATGTCACACAGGTCGCTCATACTCAACGGAACAAAAAATGAACACATTTTCTCCCCACTCAAAACTTCTCCTCCTCTGCTTCCGAGCAAACTGTTCATTCAATAATGAAGCAATACTCTACGCCAGGCACTGGGGATAAGACAGCGTGAGCTAGTTTCCATTCCAGGACAGTGGAAAGCCCTACCATCCAGCTAGCAGTCTGGTCACCTGGGGAGGATTCTACCCCTCTATCTCTTCCGCTCCTCTTCCACCCAGCACCGATCGCACCCACACCCTAAACAATTCCCTGGTTGCATACCATTTCCTCTCCATTCCCAAAGATGCAAGGTCTGATAGTTTCTGAACTGGTTTTCCCGTCTCTAGTTTGACCCTCTCTACTGATGCCAGGACATTTCTAGAGATGTATCTATCTGTTCAGGTCTCTCACCTACTAAAAATTCTGTAACTTTTGGGACAAAAGTTCTTACTTTAGTCCATAAAGCTTTCCATGATGTGATTTCTGACTTTTTGCAGACCTTTCCCCCCTCCCCTCCTGCCACACCTTTGGCTCTGTCTATATGAAACTACCGTGGATATTAAGCAGGTCACACGATTACACACTTCTGGTGTTAACCTGTTTTCTCTGCTTAAAATGCATGTCATTGTTTTCTATCTTCCTTCTACCTTTATCTTTCAAAGTCAGCTCAAACATCACTTCCTCTAAAAACTTCCCAGAGCTCTAGTCTAATTTGGAAACTCTTCCCCATGAGTATAACAATGATCATATTGTATTGTATTTATTAGTAGTAGTATTTATTTGCCTGCCTCCTAACACTAGACTATAAGCTCAGTGGCCTTGCCTTATTTAATTTTGTATCACCGTGCCTTATACAATATTTTGCACATGATATGTGCTCAATTAAAGTTTGTTAAATAAATGAACTTGTTGAGCACTCACCATATGTCTGTAAGACATCTAATGAGTGAATGCAGAGCCAGGAGACTGACACAGTGTCTCACTGAGCACAACCATTGGAAGTAGATCTTATTCTTTCTATTTTACAGATGAGGTTTTCACGATCATCGAGATTGAGTGTTGTAAAGATGGGCTTTTATCCAGGTCTGTCTTGTATCTTTATGCTATGGCACCCAAATTTAAAGCAAAATATTGTAAAAGCAATTATCTCCTTTCACCTGGCTATGAATTCTCTTTGATATAACATCAGGTAAGCAAGCTGGTCTTCAGTTAAGAGACCAGATCAATAAATAAATACAGTTAGCAAAATATACTACACATTCATAAAATATATCTACACTCACTCCCTTCCCTCCCCCCCCCCCCACACACACTCACTTTTTTCTCATTTTTTCCCTTCATCATTTTGATGGTGTTTAAAGGTAAACAGAAAAGATGGTGCCCCAAATCTGAAAGTGGTTTTGACCCTAAGAAACAGCGTTTTGTTTTACAGATAACGGCGACTGTGACTGTGGCGAGTGCGTGTGCAGGAGTGGCTGGACCGGCGAGTACTGTAACTGCACGACCAGTACGGACTCGTGCATCTCTGAAGAGGGGGTGCTCTGCAGCGGGCTAGGCGACTGCGTCTGCGGCAAGTGTGTGTGCACGCACCCCGGAGCCTCAGGACCGACCTGTGAACGCTGTCCTACCTGTGGCGATCCCTGCAACTCTAAACGGTAATGGCTCTCCTTTCTTCAGTCCCCTTCGTCCATACATTTCCTGGTGATCCAAGTCACAGTGACATTTTATAAACTCAGACCTCGGGTTGTTTTGCTGGATTTGGTCTCCAAGGGTCCGCGGAAACACGCAAGCCTGCGAGGCCCCTGTGACGGTCAGCCTGGAACGCCAGTCCTTCACTAGCCTCTTTCCCAGTCCTGATTACCCAGGACCACAAAGTCGCATTTCTGCTGGAAACCAGCAGGGGAAGCTGAGCTGATGTCTCACACTGATAATATCAGATCACCTCTCAGTTACAAAGCCAGCCACACAGAAGGAATGCCCTGGGGGTAGACTGACGACTCCCACATTCAGTATTTTTTTCAGGGGAAACAGATAAACTTCTTTCTTATCTGGAAGTTCATAGCCTGACCTCACTGATTCATTCCTACCTATAGACCCATGAAAGCAAAGTGGCAGGAACACAATCTTGGCTTTCCATTTTCTTCCTTCTTTACCACTCATGCTCATTGGCCCCTTCCTTTGGTTATCATTCTGCACGACTATTGGGTATTGTGTTATCTTTTACACCATATGAACAACAACAACAAAAACAAAACACATTTTCTTATTTTCTAATAAAGAAACTATTTCTTTGGTTGACAGCTAGCTTTTTTTTTTCTTTTTTTTTTCAGGGAGAGAGGGAGTGAGAGAGAAACATAGATGTAAGAGTGAAACATTGATGGCTGCCTCCTGCACACCCATTACCAGGGATCAAGCCTGAAACTTGGGCATGTGCCCTGACTGGGAATTAACCGGCAACCTTTCAGCACACAAGACCATGCCCAACCAACTGAGGGCTGACAGCTAACTTCGTAATGGAAGTGGGACAATATTTGTAGGTTAAGTGAAACAAGTCTCCAAATTGGCTGTGTTATGACATTGCAGTGCATGATGTACTTTGCAGCAAACATGCTTAAACAGCTCATATTTTCATTAACTTTGGTGCCCCAAATGATGGCATTTGCATTTCTAATGTAAATGAAGTAAAAAAATCAACATTCACTCAGTGGTATTCACCATTCAGGTGTTAAAACTTCTCTGTCACATATGCCAAGAGAAGGATGGGGACATAGACTTATTTGAATAGAATTTAAGGTAAAATGTTCTTTTAAGATGTTTCTTCTATTATTTTTCTATTTTGTCATCTCTGTAAACATGATTCAATCTTAAATCTGATTTATAAGATAAGAAGTTAATAGTCAAGTAGATTAAATTTGAGGAATCAGAGTGATCTTTGTGGTATTTACATTAGTTTTAAGATAAGTCCATTCTTCCATTTATTCACTCATGCATTTATTTATTAAGTAGGTATTAAGTACCTTCTCTATGCCAGAAATAATGCCAGAATCAAATGGGTTGTATTCAAATGGGCACGCAGCGATGACAGAACCTGTTATAGTTTCTACCACTACAGGTGCTGAGAATCTAGTGAGAAAGACATATATTTTTAAAAGTAATGATGATGCGTGTACTACAAATATCAGGGGAAATACTTTGTAAAAGTATATGATTGTCTAACCACTATTCTGTATATCTGAAACTAACAGAAAATATTATTGCTGATAAACTGTAATTGAAAAATAAAATTTAAAAAGAACAAAAATAGTTATGATGATATCTGGACTGACAGTTACAACAGGAGATATATAGGGTGCTATATGGCAGGAACTGTATGTATGACAGGAGATAGGCCCCCAGACTAGCTTGGGCAGCCATCAGTGAGATGCCCAAAGGGGTAGAGGTTCTAAGGGCTTCCACAATCTCCAGCAGCCCCCTGCAAAGCCACTCCAAATAAATATATAACATAGATAAATGCAATACGCTTGCAATGCAAGGAAACTCTCAGACAAGACTTCTATTCCCACTCCCACATAGATTGCTGCTCTTAAGCCCTTCCTTCAGAGGAACTCGGAGGCTTCTACTGCAAGGGAACTAACTGGGAAGGGTCATGGAAGACTTGTCTGAGGAAGGAGGTTCCAGCTGAGATGTGACAAGGCATGGGTGCGGGTGGGGAATGTTTCCAGCACTTACTAGTAGAAGAGTGTACATGTCCATGGCCAAAGGAAGAGAGAGGCACCATGATGTGCCCACAAGTAAGACAACATTTGCTGTTTGGGGTTACTCCAAACACAATCTGTTTGTAGTGATTTTCAGCACAAGATAAATTCAGGGTCAAAGTTTTACTTTGCTATAGAGACATCTTTACAATGGCTTAATTCCTGGGCTATGCTTTGGGAAATACACTTTTCTATAAGTAGCAATCTTTTATTAAAAAGCTTGTATTAATGCAGACCCAGTCTACAATTCTTACCTTTTGAAAATATCCCTATCAAAGCTTAGATGCATTCAAAAGGGTTACAGAAAAGTGAATCTTTAAAATAGTCATTCATGACATAGATGAATTCTTGTTAAGATATGGACCATTTCTATTAAGAAATTCAGACTTTGTCTACACTGTAATTATATTTTAGCAGCCTAAACCCTTCCCAGGAAAAATATAAAATGAAAACATAGCGAAATCAAATACCAAAATAATTGGGGGGATTTTTTGTTGACTTTTATTTTTCTAACTTAAACAATCATTAGAGATAATGAGGATAGTAGCTATTATCAGGGCTGGCTCAGGGAACATTGATTACTGAGTGGAATTCAGAATAAAGCAGTTTCCTCTTGGACATCACCCAACTACCTTTGAAAGTAACAAAAGGCACCGTCCTCTCTGAGACACACCTTTAGCATGTACCACAGTAACAGCATTAAGCACTATCCCAGCTGCCAACATGAACTGATAAACTGTTGAATAATGTTCCCAGGAGCTGCATTGAATGCCACCTGTCTGCAGATGACCAGGCCCGAGAAGAGTGTGTTGACAAATGCAAACTAGCTGGTGTGACCATCAATGAAGAAGAAGGTTCTGCTTGTCTTAAATTGCTTTCCTTTTCTTTGCCTAGTTCTTGAGAGGCACCAACTCTGTGGTGGGCTTTCCAATAGCTGGACTTCATTTGTACCAGGGCATTCATTGCCTCATATTAGTTATTAAGGGGAAATGTATTCCATAAGGCTAAACACCTGGTGGTTGGGGATACAAGACATTTAAAGACATGGCTATTCTATTTGACATCAGCTCTGTGGGCAAGTTCACCTCTCCTTAACAGATACAACTATAGAGAATTCCAGAATGCTATATTGTTTGAATTAGAAGGAAGAAAATTGAAGCAATACCTAAATGTTAACCCCCAAGCCTGAAATTGTCCCCTATTACCCAATTGCTGTATTTCAAAATAGGACAAAGCAAGGTATATTATGGGCCTCCTGATAGAGCCCTCAGACACCAGGCAGTTTCTGATTAGTGGACCAATTTTCTTCTTCTCCCCTCTGTATGCTTTTACTCCCAACTTTCCAAACATGGGCTCTACATGGGCATCCTCAATTCTCCGTTGTCTCACTCTCAAAATAGGAGAAGGGCCTGTTACCTTTAACTGCTTAGCAAGCCCTGCTCTTGTTTTCACCTGTCATTTTTAGACGTAATTACTTAAAATTATATTTTTTCCTTCATGGCAAATTGGCATCTCAAATATTCACATGGGTTGTATTTTAGCTGGGAAAATAATTTGTGGACATTAAGACAAAGAAGATGACTGACTCCTCTCAAAGGGACAGTCTGGGGGGACTGGTGTTTCCCCCACCACACACTCTGCGTCATTATGCTGCTCAGCTAGAACGGCTGCTCTGCGTGCTGTACAGATGCCACCAAGATGTATCTCAGGTGAAGTGGCGTAATCAAGACAATAATTCATGACACACTTGAATATATGGGATCAGAATACCAAAATCAATCCATTTCCAAGGAGGAATAAGTTAGTGTCATTTAGTTTTTTAAAAAAAATTACCTACATTGTTTCAAACTTGAGATCTCTGACTGTGCACCATTGAATAACCCTAGATGGAGGGGCCTGATTGGTGCTCGTAAAACCCCTCGTCTGTGTTTTTTCTGGTAAATAAAGAAAAATATGCCAAATAGCCGTAAATTGGACAAAATGGTGTATACCTTACACCGATACCGAAGGCAAGATGCCGTGAGAGCACTGAGGAAAGTGGCATTTGTGGACTTCCCAGTTTAGTAACTAGTACAAATCTCAGCATATCCTTCTGGCTTCATTTCACACCAACCATCTGGGATATTTACCAGATATTTCCAAGAAATGACTAAAAATTGCAGAAAATGCCCTGCAAATGACTAGAACCCTATGCAGTAGCAGCCAGAGAAATCTAATGTGCTGAGGGGAAAAGGAGAGTGAACCTTGGAAACATAGAAATCGTGAACAGGGGAGTTACCATATTTAAATACACAGTTTTCTAAGTACATTATCATAAGTGCTTAGATTTGAGGGGAAGACTAAATCTCAAGTGGCATTTAAAATATTTGCATTATTATTTTTTGTGTTCTTGTCTACATTATCTTCAGAAAAGGGGAATGCAACTATTTCTAACTCAGAAATTAAAAACAATAATTGCATTTCTAATACCATTTAAAAGCACTAATCTTTAAAAAAATATGTATTCATTAGCCTATGAATTCAAAAGTCATTTTTCTAATGAGCCTGTTATAAGTCCTATTTCAAGTTACTCACCCAGTTATGTTATTGATCATATCACCTTGAAATTATCACAACATATTTGTCCTTCCATGGGGTCTTTATCAGCCCTTCCTTCCCCAACTAGGACATGGAGGGTAACATAAGTATAACTTTATAATCCAAATAAATCGTTCCCCACTTGTGCTGTGGTGATTTGTGTGAGCATTTCCAAGGACATGCAGTTTAATTTTATTCTATCCATTTTGCAGAAAGAGACATTGTTCATTTACCCCAACATTCATGTACTCGGAGCTTTGTTGCTCAAACCGTGTTCCATGGGACACTAATTCCAAACGTGTTAAATGGGAAACTACGCACCCATGGTCATATGAATTTTGGAAATGGGAAGCTACACCTTTTGTTTCCTTAAAGAACTCCTGAAAGTTCCTATGCACATGATGTTAAATGTACGTTGCAAATTTTCAGGAGAGGCAAAGAAAGATTGCTATACTTAAATACACCGTATTCTAAGTACTCACACTTATCAACCACAGAAGCCTTTTTTTCTGCTTGGGAAACTGTTTTCTCTGAGAACTACTGACTTGGCCCTGGAGCAGAGGTCTTAAACACACAGTTATCTTGATTCAGTGGTGCCGGCGGTTTATGTTTTCCACATTTTTCCTAGACCTCCCTAGACCCCAGCCTCCTCACCCCATTCTCACATTTCTTCCTTTTCTAAGTATGATTTCATGGACTGCCTGAGATCTTATTTTCCTTGTATTATTCTAGCACAGCACTGCTGACACTCATAAAGGTGGGGAAAAAGAAAGGTCCATTTCTTATGAACAACAAAAGAAAACCTTAGCAGCTAATTATGCAAATCTCCAGCCCAAGCTGGACCCTTACATTGCACATTCAATAATACCATTTTAATACCCAAACACTGTGAAGCGGGCCAAGTCTAAAGTCATAACCGTCATGAAAAGGAGTGGTGAAGTAATTAAAGCAAGAAGGGAGTCATGACTCAAAGGTCATATTAGCAGTTCCATTAAAACTTAAATAATCCTGGCCAAGTAAATTAAGCCTCCCAGTGCTTCGACATAGCTATTTAAAAGAAAATAAAAAAGCAGGATTAATATTACTGAAAGGAGTATTATAAGCTATCCACATATTTTCTACCTGAGAATAAAATGTTCCATTAAGTAAGCTCGAGAGGAACAGAGTGGGTGTGCGCTGTCGTGGTCAAGAGAAGGAGGGAAGGAGAAAAACAGTGCAACAGGAAATAGCATACTCCCCAAGGCTGGATGAATCCTAGTTCACCAAGTGGTGTGGCAGAAGGATGTGTGTTGAAGGCCAACTAGAAATAACCGAAGTATGAATTATATATAGACAGTTCTGTTGGTATCAAACATATGAAATAACACAAATTTCATTAATCGAGTGTTGCCCGGAGGTTCCCAAATCTCTGAATTAGAATCACCTTATTAAAAATACTATTAAACAACTCACTCAAATACAAATGCCTGTGTATACCGATGACCTCCCAAATCAGAATGCCCAGGGGCGGGCCCCTGAAATCCATGTTTCCAGAACTCCCAGGTGATTTAGATAATCATAAACATTTAGGAATGACCAAATGAGAATGATTTGTAATTAGATTTCTTAATATTCCTGTGTGCATAGAGGCTTCTAATGGATTCAAAAACACCTAAACCTATTATCTGAAATCTTAGTAATAATACTAAAAGTTTTACTAGTCTCTGTTTCCATAGATAATATAAGAATACCTCTCACAGACCCTAACGTGAGACTTTTATCTTAGAGATTGGATGCAAAGCAGCTTATATATTTGTGCCTTTCTATGAGTATGGCAATGCTGAACAACAACAACAAAAATCCTATTAAGTTCTCTTTGTTAGAGTCAGAGCAACACATATAGATTCTCTTTCATTAAAACCCTTTTTTATATTTAAGCACTGAGAAAAGTTATAGGTCTAGCAAGAGTACGTCCAAGATTATCTAGGACAGTCCCATTTTAATATTCTGACCCACTGAGTCTTAGTACACTAAGACTGGATTTGTCTTAAAATTTTAGGTTAATAACAAACAACAATTGTATTTACAGGTTTCTGTAAAAGTGTTTGTAACTATATCAATAAAAAGTCTCCAACTTGTAAGATAGGAGAACTTGAAGCAAGTTGTTTTTTAATTGGGAAAAATGCTACATAATTTTGGCATAGATGCAGGCCACTAGCATCTCTGATAAATAGTATTAACATCTCAGATTGACTGTTTTACTTTATTTTCAATTTCTGATATGACATTCATTTTCTGCTTCTTGAATAAGCTCAGCAAGAAAATAATTTCTATTTGGAAAAGATTTAAGGAAAAATTGATTTTTTTTTTAAATTAAGAAAGGGGCTATGCTGAAGGGTCAGTCAAACTGTTATCCTGGGTTCTTTTTATCTGAGCTTTACCTTTATCTTGCTGGTCCCTGAGCTACATAACACTTCAATCTCTGTTTCCTGATATTAATATATATTTATTGTTGTGACACGGCATGGCCAGAAATCTTGACTAGGGCATTGTGGGAAAGCTGCTCCCCTACCCCCTTAGAAGTATCAATATCAGTTTGGACTGTGGAGTCTCTTTCTGGAGTGTAATCTAGGCTTCCTCCCAGATGCTCGCAGCCAAGAAGAACATATAGCCCCCTCATTACCATAATCAGGGCCATTCTATTCCCAAGACAGCTAGGCATACCTGCCTTGAAGTACTTTTACTCTATTGAAATCCTGCCCCCATCAGTTTGATAGGTGCATTTGATGGTCAGTCCTGATTGACCACACCTGGAACTGTTCTTCTGGAACATGAGTAGAAACTAAAACCTCAGTCGGTGGGAAACATCTTATGTCCTTTCTATTCCTATCGTGCAATGTTGAAATTTCCCATTTGCATATTAAAACTCAATACTACTTTGCTTTCAAAATAATCTCTTTTGGAAACTCATTTAACCTAATGAATGATTCCTTTATCTGCAGATTTCTCAAAGGATAGTTCTGTTTCCTGTTCTCTACAAGGAGAAAATGAATGTCTTATTACATTCCTAATAACTACAGACAGCGAAGGGAAAACCATCATTCACAGCATCAATGAGAAAGGTGAGTGGTGTGCCTTTCATTGTCAATGGTAAGTGATACTACATGGGAGAGGAAAAAACAACCAGAAAGACACTTTGGGTAGCTTGCCAGGAAAGACATTTCCAAATTTTTGATGATATGCCTCTATTTTCCCAATGACTGAAAGGTTTGATAGCTCCCAATATCTCTTAATAAGACTAGATGACAAGATGAGTGTATTTGTACCAATCATCCTCTCCCAGAAAGGCTGAATGCAATGTAAGCAGAAAGCGTACCTTTAGGAAAGACTAACGGGAAGGAGCATAACAGCCTATGAGACTGAGTTTTGAATCAGGTGAACCTTGGTTCAAATCCTGCTCCGCCACTTACTAGCTGCTTCACACTTTGGAAGATACTTGCCTCTATTTCCCCATCTGTAAAACAGGAAAAATAATACTTTCTTTTAAGGAATTACTCAGGGATTAAATGGAATGATGCATATAAAACATGTACCAATTCATAACCTAGAGCCATGGGTCATTAGATGATAACGCCGAATCAAAAAAGACACAAACCAGGAAGTGAGGAAGTGATCGGAGTCCATTGCTTCTGTGGCTTTGCTTCCACACCAGCTTCTGGAGCCACCTTGGGACTCAGGAAGCCCTCAGATAAACACCGCATCTTCAGTGAAGAGGAGACAGAAGTTTATATTAGAAGTTGATATAGAGAAGAGAGAAGAGTGGGAAAGGCACTTTTGTTGAGAAGTTGTTAACCTTTAGGGAGCATCAGACGCACCTAAATCTTGCAGGTCTGAGTGTGGCCCGGGCAGCTCTGATACTGAGGGCTTCAGGACCTCCTTTGAGCGACTCTGTCTTAACAGCCTTGGCCACATTCTTGGATACTCACAGGTGCCCCACCTTTTCTGTCTTCAGTTAAGAATGTGTCCCTCGCCTGGCTGGTGTGGTTCAGTGGTTGTGTCGGCCTATGAACCAAGAGGTCATGGTTCGATTCTCAGTCAGGGCACATGCCTGGATTTCGGGCTCCATCCCCAGTGTGGGGCATGCTGGAGGGAGCTGATCAATGATTCTCTCTCTCATCATTAATGTTTCTATTTCTCTCTCCCTCTCCCTCCATCTCTGAAAGTGTATATATATATATATATATATATATATATATATATATATATATATATTTAAAGAATGTGTCCCTAAACCTTTCCAGCAGAAATGACAACTGCACTAAATCAGACCTTTCCAGACCTTGTCAGCAACTTCCTCCTCCTCCCCCATAAAGCCTGGAGCCTAAGTTCTGCCCCAGACAACAGCAGTGAAGGCAGGCTAGAAGGCACATGTGTTTTGTTGTGTGTGCTTGCTCGTCAGTGTGCTGACAAAATATTAAGTCCTAAATTTGAAACCAAGAGTATCAAACTGCCATCACTTCAGAGTGTAAAAACCAAAGCAATACCAAGGTAACCAAAAAATAAGTTTAAGACATTGAAACCAAGCAAGAGAATATGATTAGAAAAATATCACATTGCAGGGCTAAGGGTCGGGAAGAGGCAAGATGCAAGGCTATGATTGTGACCATGACCTTGGAGCTCAGGTGGGCAGAGTAGACCTGGAGACGTGTTCTTGAGAATCTCATGTAAATAGACTTCTTTGAAATGAATATGTAAAATGCATCATAGGCCATTAGTTAAGGAAAGTTAAGATGAATTCTATTGTATAAGGAAGAATTCTTTCACAGTAATTTTGTCTCTGTCTGTCTTATAAAGTCAAATTCTTCAACTAGACCCTCAACTCTCTGTCTGTGACTGTGGTGGTGGCTTTAGCATGTTTTTCTTAAGTCAAAACCATTCCTTATAATATTAATTCCATTGGGAAAACGAGTTCCAAGCAACAAAAACAAACTTCCAAAATAGGGTCTGTTTTTAATTCAGGGGCTTTTGTATATAGTTGGTTTAATTTTTATTTTATTTTATTTATTTATGTGTGTGTGTGTGTGTGTGTGTGTGTGTGCATGTGTGAAACATCCCTTTAGCTAATAAATGCCTCCTTGGTGTTTTTTCTTTTCTTGTCCCACAAAATATGAGTAGCACATCAACAGGCCATCCTTCCAAGAGCACTCAGATGCCCTGAGCCTTACAGTTTTTTCTGCCCCCCTGCTTTTGTAGTCAGTAGTCACCTGACAGCTCCAAGAAGGCTGCCTTCCTGGCAAAGGTTGGCCTTCCTCGCTAGTTAGGCCAGAGCTCTCGGGGCCCTGAGGGCAGAGCCCATCCCCAGGAGTCCGTAGTTCCCTCTCCCTTTAAGACCAGAGACACTTCGGACAGCTGGTGGGAGGCCTGGATAGAAAAAGAGGCAAAATGGGAAAAGAGGAGATGGAGCTTAAGAATTCCAAACAAATTGAAAAAGAAACCAAGTGAAGGGTCATCATCAGGGGTGTGTGGATGTAGGGGGAGTTTGCTCATCTTTTTTTCTTACATCTGGAAAAACTTTCAAGGATAAGAGCCACATTCATGAGGGGCCAGGCAAGAATAGTTGGGGAGTCTTCCTGGCAGGGATGTGGGTATTGCTTCCAACTTGGGGGTTCCAGGCCCTCGCGGTCTTGAGGATAGAAAAGGGGAAGAGTGAATTTGTTGTAGTAATAATAGCAACTCTCAGCATTGAGCCCTTACTAGTACCATATGCCAGGTATTATTCTAGATGCTTTACATGTATTAATTCATTTAATACCCTCAGCAGCCATATAAAGCAGGTATTGTTATTATTTCCATTTTATAGGTAATGAAATCGAGGCATAGAGAATTTAAATAATTGGTAGGTTTTGCAGCAATTATGTACCAGCGCTGGTCCTGGAACTGGAAGTCCATGTTCTTAACTATTGTGCTATACTGCCTCCCACTGGCTGTATGATCATAATAAATATTTGAATCCCCAAAATATGTTAAATCAGCACTGTCCAATATAAATGTTAATGCAAACTACATATATAATTTTAAATTTCCTAGTAACCATATTAAAAAGTAAAAAAGGTTTAAATGAATTTTAATGCTTTATTTAATCCACTATATCCAAAATGATGTCATTTTGATGTATAATCAATATAAAAACTTAATGAGATTGTTTCCATTTTTTTCATACCAAGTCTTCGAAATTAATGTGCATTTTGCATTTATCACATTAATTTGGAAAGTCACTTTTGTAGTGTTCAGTAGCCATATATGGCAGACCTACCAGATTGGCAGCATTAGAAACTCAGGTCCTTAGAATTAGGTGCCGTACTGACCTGGATTTTCTATTGTGTAATACTTGCTTTGGTACTTGGGCCAAGATCTTGTCTTGAGAAATGAATAATTCCCAATGATTCTAAATTCTTAAAATAATCATCTCTGCTAGGTCATGCTAATTCCTCCTCTTTTTATTCCCTAGTGGCGAGCCCTCCTAATTCACATTCTGGCTGCAGGGTCTTAGTAAGGTTCATCTTGCTTTAAGCAAGAATATGCTATGCCCCGTCCCAGACATTCTGTAGTCAAAGATGTAGCCAATATATATTCTCATTGACAGGCACCTGCTGCTCTCTTCGAAGGAGTGTTGCTAACCTGTTAGAAGCAGCCATGATTCATTTGCTATGCTAGAAACAGTCTTTAGATCCTCACACTTTAGTTGCTATTTCATTAGCTCCTTTACTTATTTCTGCACAATCTCCTTACATGGTTTTTTGGCCAAAGAACAAAGATGTGTGAGGCCAGCCATCACACGGTCAAGGGGTCATTAGTCCCGCTCAAATTCAGACCAGCTATAGATTCTTACCTTGAAAGTAGCATGAGTAATCTGGGTGTATAACTCTCCTTATTAAATATTGAAAAGCACTAAGAGTTAAAATAAACTAAGCATGATTCATTTCCTCCTCAGATGCCATGAATTTGCCTCACTTCTTGCAGAGGGAGGCGGATATTTAATGATAATTTTTATATGGGATATTTTTCCCCATGAAAGCAAGGGGAGAGCTTACTTATAATGTTTCATTAAGACTGTGTCATCTCCTAGGCATATTGCAAGGATTATTAGTCATTCTGCTGTCAATGAGGGAAGGTACTGTATAATTGCAAAATTACATTAATATCATCAATAGTCAAAATAACATTTCATAGAATGTTCAAGTTAAAAGGACTATACAAAACATCTAATTTTCCAAACTTCCCTGAAGATAACAATCACTTGGGGTACTTTTAATAATAAAAAATCTTTGGCTGCATCTGAGACTGACTAAATGAGAATCTCGGGGGAGAGGTCTAGAAAGCTGTGGGTTTAATCAGCATGAGCTCCTGGGCTTAACCTTATTTCAGGGAAGGAAGGGAACAGTGAAGTCCCACACCTTTGTTTTACAGATGAGGGTTCTGGGGCTCAGATAGATCAAAGGACTTGATGGGTTTAGATGGCTACTGTACTTCAATTCAGATAGGAATTGAACCCACCTCTCCTGACCCCAGTCCAAGAACTTTGCAGGACATCAGGTATTAGAGTTAAAATAAAACTGAAAGCCGTGATTCTCTTCTGTCTATTAAAAAAACATTTTAAATAAGAAATCAGCAGCAGACCTTAACTGGTTTGGCTCAGTGGATAGAGCGTCGGCCTGCAGACTGAAAGGTCCCAGGTTCGATTCCAGTCAAGGGCATGTATCTTGGTTGCGGGCACATCCCCCGTAGGAGGTGTGCAGAAGGTGGCTGATCCAATGTTTCTTCCCCATCGATGTTTCTGACTATCTCTCTCCCTTCCTCTCTGTAAAAAATCAATAAAAAATATATATTTAAAAAAAAAAAAGAAAAGAAACCAGCAGCAGTAAGTAGGAAACTTTTCAGGAGGCAGATTTCATATAATTTTGAGTATAATCTCTTAGTTTCAAAAAATAAATAAAAGTAATTATGTGTATGTGTACACATAAACACTCATCCCATTTCTACTTTATCATATACCCAGAAGAGACTACTATGTTTAGTGATTAAACTGTATCTTATTTATGCTCCTTTATATATTCCATGTGCATTAATTTTCACTCTTTTGGATTCTAACTCTGAGTCAGCCTTTCTAGTGTATATCCATTTGCTTTGAATAGCCAAACTGCTACTTTATCTTCTGTTCTACTTTGAAGGAATAGGGCTATCCTTCAACAAGTAACTCATTTAAAAATATTTTTCCAGCAAAACAAAAGGTGTTACTATTTTCCCCTCTACTAGAAAAATGTACAGTTGGAAAACTTAATGACAAATGTTTATCAAAATGTTAATTGTACCATCTTCTTAATATGATTTTCTTTGTTCCCACAGACTGTCCAAAACCACCAAACATTCCCATGATCATGTTGGGGGTTTCACTGGCTATTCTTCTCATTGGGGTTGTCTTACTGTGCATTTGGAAGCTACTTGTGTCATTTCATGATCGCAAAGAAGTTGCCAAATTTGAAGCAGAAAGGTCAAAGGCCAAGTGGCAAACGGTATGTGAACATGTAGGGGCTACTCCTTGTCTAGGGGAGAAAGTGTCTTGTAGAAGAAATGGGAAGTCAGCTTTCTTCTGCTCTAAAAGAGAGTTAGAACGTCATGCTCTTTCTTTGCTCCTCTCACCATGTCCTCAACAGCTTTGACTTCTGTTCTGCCGTGGAGACAAAGGAACCTCTGTCCACTAATTGGGTCCCAGGCGGTCCTCATAGCATGCATTTGTCTCTCAGGACAGTGGGGGATTTCCCCACTCTGAAGAGTCTCCTTATTTATTAGTAGCTACTTCAGGACACCAAGGACATATATTTTATTTCTCACCACCAGGAGGACCCATCAGGCCCCATTTGATAAAGCATAGGTGCTGTGTGTACGCATTTCCATAAACGGTTATGTTATAACTAATGGAATAAGATTCATGAGTACTAGACAGTTCATGCCAATTACCATGGAAATACACATTACTCCAAAATAGGTTACAAAGCAAAGTTGAGAAGAGTTTTTAAATACCATCCAGTTTTTCTGAATATCATACATTTCAAACAGCTACCTGAAAAAAACAATCCCAAAAGTATCAACCTTTAAATATACATACTCAATAGATATAATTTATGTGTCTCCTCTTTACAGTAATCAAACACAAAGCAGGACTCCAATTTTGTGTGTTTCTTTTCCACGGGAGAGATAGTTACATTTCTAGAGGCCCATAGAAACAATTTCATAGTTTTAATTTCATCTTTCTTTCCCTAATGGTGCGTCCAGCTATCTAATAGCAATTATCTTACATTGCTGATTCTAAAAACAGTAATATCACAGGAGAAAATACAAGCCAACACAATGCTCCTGAGCGTTCATCTGCCCAGATAAATTGGTGTTACAAACACTTTTTTCTCTAAGTTTTTAGTGATATCTTCAATTCCTAGAGCAAATGGAATCTTCTGTTTTGGATAAATTTATCGTGATAAGGGATGTTTATATATTATGTAGTTGTTTTAAAATAATCATATTATATGGTGCAGGACAAAGGACCAATAGAACATTTTATATACTTGATCTTCCCTTTAAAAATGCCTTTATATACAACAACCAAATGAAATGTATGGATCTTATTTTGATTCTGATTTGAATAGTCCAAAAAAATACTTTTTTTTTTACAACTGGAAAAAGGTTAATGTAGACTGAGTATTAAAATGATAGCAACATATTGTGATTAATTTAATTAGGTTTGATAATGGCATGATGACTTTGCTAAAAAAAAAATCCAGATTTTGGGGTGAACGAAAATGAAGCCTGGTTTGTCCTGAAATCATTCAGCCAAAAGAGAGAGAGAGAAAGTGAGTGAGAGTTGAAGTAAGTGTGGCAAAATCTTGATAATTGTTGAAGCTGGGCAATAGGTCTACAGAGGTTCATTAGACAGCTTTTATCTTGTATATGTATGGATTTTTCATAATTAAAAAAAAAAACCCTTTCGGAAAGTAAATTGTGGGTTTGCATTGAGTATATAGTTTATCCATCCATAACAAAGTCAATGTAACCTACAGGTTAGTTTGGTGACTTAGAACTTGAGGCCAAAGTGTTGGTGCAGTTAACATAACCTGGTCCCCTGGCCATCGCTGTTTTAACTCTTACAAACTATCAAGCAAATGCCTGACAATGGTTAGAAGGGCAACCAGGCAAAAGAATGTCATTAAGTTGGCATAAAAAACAACAACAACACAACAGCAGCAGTTAGTTGAATAGCCACCAGCCCCGTGAAATCATCTTCATATTCCCAATTTGAATGTAAGGAAACTGAGGCTCTGAGCGGTTAAGAGATTTCTCCAAGTGCTGATCCCAACTGCAGCCTCTTCTTCCAAGCACAGCCTTGACACTCCGGGGAATAATAAGCAGGTGTTCCACGAATAAGCACTTGGGCAATTATGTGATGTCTATCTACCAAGCAGCACATTTTAATGTTCTCATACAAAAGCATGATTACTGACAAGCGATTAATATCTTTAAAATAACATTTTAATTAATAGTTAATTTCCCCAAAACATGAATTGTTTTCTCTTAGGATGTAGAACATGACTGAAATTCAAATGCTAAAATTTTGCCATTTCTACATCTAATATGGAACAAAAATACGCATTATACAGATTAAAGTATGAATGAAAAATGTTATTCCCTTGTTAAACTGAGTTTCTTTGAATAACAAATGTTTGATGTTCTTGACTAGATAATGACTGGATAATAATTATTCACTTGGATGCAAAAGAGGTTTAACTCAAGTAATTCAACTCAAATTTCACTAATATATCCTATTGGGAAAAAATGTTGCTCAGTGCATCCATTTTATGATCTTCAATTTTATTCTGTTTTTATTTAAAAATCTATTTCTTCTTGAAGAATTGAATTTGACTGGTCTTCAAAACCCAGGGGACCTCCATATACTGCAGAGGTAGTTGGGTCTCCTGACTCCAAAAGTGACAGAGCTGAGGATGAAAAAGAGTTTCATTCTTGCCTCCTGGAACATGTCATCAGAGCCATAAAGAAAGGTTACCTTTTACTGCTTTTAAAAATAATGCCCACATCCACATTCTTTATGAAAACAGAAAGGGAAGATATTTAAATTCATCTTTGATTAGACATTTTTTTCCTAGGATGATAAGTCATTCACTAGCGGCAAAGAATGTTCAGTCTGACATTTCTAGCAGTCATGGATTGATTTTGTGCTGTACTAAACAAATCAGGTCTGCGTTTGGCAGTTAGGCAATCATTAAGAGAGCTGTGGGTCATGACAGAGAGCTTTCTTATTACCACTTTTGCAAGCTCTAAAAATGTGCCATTGCATTTGCAGAATCCACAGCCTAAATTAGTACCCCTAGATGCCTGGGGGGATTAGCCTAGTCACCCCAGATGGTTGGGGGAAACACAACCTTGTCAAGGGAAGGAGTGCAGACTCACCTGAAATGGAACCAGACACAAGCCTGTGTCGCAACTGAAAATCTTTTGTGGGAAGTTGCCACTTGCATGGCACTAGAAGAGGCAAGGTCAGACATTGTCACACTTCCTGCTGTCAACAAAACCCGGTTTGAGCTCATTCTGCTGAGCTGCGAGCATCAGTTGAGGGCAGGAAACACTCTCCCCTCCCCAATATATACATGCTCTTTCTTTTAAACTTCCACCTTACCCTCCTACTACAGTGGGGTCTACTTTATCCACCATCACCTATTAGCGTGCCCAGGCCCTACAACTAGTTTTGCAAGAGACTCCCAAAATATTGTAGGCCTGAATAAATTAAGTTGCTTAAAAAATATAGAAAGAAAACCACACAATCAAAATTACACATTCAACTAAGTGTCTACAAAATAACATTGTGTAATCAATCAGTCAATCGCAACTCATCTCCTTTGCAGTGCATATAAATGACATTTAGAGTGAGATGGGGTGAATTTCAATTTGTCTGACATGATATAGGATGGGGTCCCCAAGAGAGTTCCTCGCCCTTCGCTGATCCAAGCTGGCCCTTCTCACAGCCAGTTACTCTGAATTTCAGAGTACCTTGCCTTCTCCCTAAGCCACACTCTTCCTCCAGGCCGGTGCCCCTACTCATTATCCTCACCCTGCCCTTCTTATTTTTTCTATCTTTCCTCTTCAATTCATTTCTTAATCTTCTGTAACCAACTTAAACTGAATAGCATATAGTCTCTTAATAGAATTCCATGATTTTGTTTGCAAATAATACTCGACCTGCATCTAAGAACACATTAGTATGCTCGTCACCCTCCAAATTTCAAGTTCTTATGGAAGCGGAACGAAGTAAGAACTGGAGGGCCCTCAGATTTATGCAGGCTGACCTCAGGAGCAGAGACAACATGCTGACGTAGCCTTCACTCATCATCCACCACCAAGGAGCCTCTTTTCTGTTTGCCCTCATGACTGAGATAGCATCTCACTCCAAAGGCCTGAGCAAAAGTGACATGTTACTCAGTCTGGGGTCAGGCCACTGGCTCTGGGCAACAGAGAAACAGGTGCAAGTGTTATTCCTCCTCAAAATGAAGACTGTGGTGAATCCAAGGGCAACAGGTGGGAGAGACCAGGGAGTATTTTTCATTTTATTGAGGTCTTCCAAGAGCTGAGAGAAATGTACTTAGAAAGCCAATATAATCATGTTTTTTTCAGACCTATGCCTGGAAATTGCTACCATTTCTACAGTTCATGAAATAAGGAGACCAAAGTATAAGATTTAGCAATTTGGAGGCTCTGAGATGATATGTGGACTCCATGCATACTCAGAAATAGGCTTGGGAATGTTAAGAGTACCAAAACCCTGGGGGGAAATAACTTTATTACACTCTCCAGGACAGAAAAGGAAAGCAAGTTCCAAATAGAAAGAAGAGCTCTAAGTTAGAGCTAATAAAAAGAGGCAGCATTTACTGGGGACTGTGTGCCAGGCACTGTGCTAAAGTACATTACCTCGCAGATAAGGTAGGCATTTTGGCAATCTCTCTTATAGATAAGGACACCAAGGCTTGGAGTTGCTTAAGTAAGGTCACACAGTGCTGCTGGGTTTGAACCCAGGCTGTCTGACACCTGAGCCTCTGTGGTCAATCCTGGAAAGAAGGAGAAAAGAGACTGTGCCTTACCCAGACATCTTGTGCCAGCCAGGAGCAGTTAAACCAAAGGAGAGAAATAGAAGGAACAAGCTTGGCATTTCTTTAAACACCTAGAGAGCTTTGGTCCTTCTGGTCCTGGTGACAGCCCCTGGAAACATACGGACAGCCCAAACAGCACAGCTGGATGATCCAGGCATGAGTACCCCACCTCTCACTGCCCCGAGGGCATACGCATCTTGCCCAATCTGCCTTGGGACCTGTGCTCCTTCAGGAGTGCAGTGTCGCAAACACCAAACACCCGACTTGTGACCCTGATTCAAACACTCGTTAACAAAAGCTGTCTGGTTCTTTCTCCATCCAGAGCAGGCAGTCACTGTCCTGGGAATCTTTCCCTGCTTCTCCCAAGCAGCTAGCCACTCCTCTTTCTGAATTTTGACCTCATTTTAGCAAATTATTTGTGCCTTTGTTTGGTGCCTCTCACCAGAAACACATTTCCTTTTTTTTTTTTTTTAATGTATCTATTTTTATTGATTTCAGAGTGGAAGGGAGAGGGAGAGGGAGAGAGATATAGAAACATCAATGATGAGAGAGAATCATTCATTGATCGGCTGCCTCCTGCATGCCCCACACTGGGGATCAAGCCCACAACCAGGGCATATGGCCTGACTGGGAATCAAACCGTGACCTCCTGGTTCACAGGTTGACGCTCAACCAGTGAGCCACACCAGCCTACCCAGAAACACGTTTCTTCTTCTTTTTTTTTTTTAATTTAAATATATTTTTATTGATTTCAGAGAGGAAGGGAGAGAATGAGAGAGAGAGAGAGAGAGAGAGAGAGAGAGAGAGAGAGAAAATTCAGTGATGACAGAGAATCACCGATTGGCTGCCTTCTGCACGCCTCACACTGGGGGCCAAGCCTGCAACCTGGGATTGTGTCCTGGCCGGGAATCGAACCGGTGACCTCCTGGTTCCTGGGTCGACGCTCAACCGCTGAGCCACACCTGGCTGGGCCACATTTCTTAAAGGCAGGTACTACTGTGTCATTCATCTTTGTATGCTCACTTTTTTCATTTTTTACTTTACATTTTACTTTGAGTCATCTATTGGTTCATTCTATTCATTCAATAAATAACCAAATGCTTACTATGAACTGGGCACTGTTTTCAGTACAGTTAAAGTCTTGTTTTCTATCAATAAAGTAGTGCATTTCCAAAAAAGGTAAGATTTTTAGAATACACATATGGGGCTAGTTCTGCATATTAAAAAATAAAATGAAGATGTATTAATTTTAAAATATTAAAAGTATAACATCAAAATTATTTAAATGGCTTTCAAGATTAAGACTGACTCTCTTTTTCCAATTGGTAATGTACAATGAAATTATTTAGATATGTTAAAACAGTGTAATAACAAAATATACAGACTTCTATTTGAACATCCTTTTTATTTTTTAGGGAACCAATCCACTGTATAGAGGCTCCACCAGCACCTTTAAAAATGTAACCTATAAACACAGGGAAAAACAAAAGGTGGACCTTTCCACGGACGGATAGAACTACTTCATGCACGAAAAATGTCTGTTTCACTGATATGAAATGTCAATGCACTGCTTAGTTTTTCTTTCTTTGTTGCTTCAAAATGAGCTTGGTTTAAGATAATAATAGGTCATTTGGAGATCAGTCTTTCTCTGCATGAAGGTTAGAGACTATGTTGGCAAGTTCAAAATAATCAAGAAGAGAAATACCTTAGCAAAGGGGTGACTTTGGGGTTCATTTGAGGAATACTCACTCTGTTGCATTAATGCCTCAAAAAATCATCGGAATGATTCATGGGAGCCTGATCTGCATTTGAAAAATGTTTGAAGTTAGAATCTCATTTGTATCCGGAATATAGCTACCTGAGGTCTTTGTCTCAGCCAAGTCACAAGGCCCATATGTTCTCTTTACATATGCACATTCGCCAACTTATTCCAAACTTTTAGTAAATGTGCCTTCCCTAAAGGAGGATTTTTTTTTTTGTCTAAGAGATACTGATTTTACTTCAGCTGAAAGAATGCAATTCTCTAAAGAAATCCCAAATGTAAGAATGAAAATTAAGTGTTAATTACTGTGAATTTGTCTGAACCTAAAAGTCAGATACACAAATAAGTGTTTTATTTGTTTTACAGATGAGGAAGAAGTAATTTATAATTTTAGGTAGTCGCCAGTAAAAAACAAAACAACAACAAAAAAATAACAAGCCTATCATTTAGATTATTTTCAGTTACTTACCCCAAAATAAACTTCTACACTCAGATCACATGCTTCTGAGTCTTCAAACTATTGCTTCCCCCAAATTTCTCAATCCATTTTACTCAGTTTCACAGTCTTCTAACCCCTGTAATTACCGTATGAAAGTTTTAATTTCTTGTTAAAGAATTACTTTAAATGGTTAGTTTATTCATCAAGAGCCCCCATATTACAAAAGGAACAACATTTTAAGTGGTTTTAAATCAAGCACATCGAGAGTACAAAAGTCCCTCGTGCGTAATGGGTTTCCTTACCTATATTCTTTTCCCACTTGCATAACCTAACTTGACATTTCAGCTGCATATGGTAAATATGCATGATATATTTACTTTAAAAAGTAAGATTTTACTTGCAAAATACATGGGAGTGAATAGGGATCCTTAAATTGACTGAAGAGATGGACACTGCAGAATAACATTTCTTACAGTAAATACTACTTTACAAAGCACATTCTTCTCCTCTGATCCTCGTAAGGAAACTAGGGTTCAGAGAGTAAGTAGAACTGGTCCACAATCCAGACCTTCTAGCTCCAAACCATGTCTTCTTTCCGCAGCATGAGGCTGACTCCTTAGTCAGTGAAACGATAGAAAGATCTTGTGAGTTAAGCAGCAACTCTCATTTGTTGGACAGAACATGCAGCATTTAGACTTCTGGATTACAGGTGAAGTCTTGTACTTTTGTGCCATGTTTATTTCCTTTGAGTAAATTACAATGTGAAGTCTTTTGCTATGTGAAGAGTTCATTCTGTAATGGAGGCTTCACGCTTATCCACTGAATTGGAGCAGATTACTCTATGGTAAATCTCATCAGTCTTACAGGTAGATCTGTACACACTGATTACTTGGAGACTTTTTATTTCTGGTTTCTTAAGAACTCAGGTAAATCTCACACTTGTGGAGTACACAGCTATAGTAAACAATTACTAAGCAATCACCTTGGAAACCTGAAGGCGGATGTTCCCCCTACTTCCCGACTGAAGCCCAAGGTCTGGGGAAATCTAGAGCAACAAGGAAGTTGCAATTCTGATGGCACAACCGTAGTATTCACCTCGACATGTGACATTTCTGTATTGTTACTGGAATGGGGTTTTAGAAAATATAAGTTTTCCTCCTGTGTATATATAGAGAAGAATTTGCTATTTGTCTGAATACTGTTTTGACCCAGGGCTGGACCTTGAAAAGGCCAAAACATTAACAGTAGTACTTCTGTTCACTGAAGAGTTATGTTACATGAAGATAAAATGGGTTTTGTAAGTTGTTTTATTGTATTTTGTGTTGACATAAATAAACATGGTAATTTAAACAATGAGCCGTAGATGGCCGATAATTCCTTTTATTTACTTGGTACAAAACCCCCTTCTTGGATTTCTGGATCCCTGTGTGACCTGCTCTGACCGCCTTGCTGATCTGACGGGGGCCAAGGAGAAGAGCAGAAAGAGGCAGCCACGGGACGCAAGAGACAGCAGAAAACAGGCTGTAATTTGCTGCCTGGTTATAACACTGCCATTACGAGGCCTTTTAAAACAGGCCTGGACATTACCGCGTATTTTGTGAAAACAGGGTTAATGTTATGGGTTGAATTGTGGTCCCCACCCTAAAACTCGTATACTACTGAGGTCCTAACCCCCAGTACCTCAGAATGTGACTGCATTTGGACATACAGTATTTAAAGAGGTAATTAAGTTAAAATGAGATCATCAGGTTGGGCCCTGCTCCGTTGTGATTGGTACCCTTACAAGAAAAAGAGATTAGGACACAGAAGTGCACAGAGGGAAGACCACACAGGGCACCGAGGGAAGACAGCCATCTACCAGCCAACAAGAGGCCTCCGAAGTGCCTGGATCTGGGACTTCCAGCCTCCAGAACTGTGAGCACCTGCATTTCTGTGGTTTGAGCCATCCACACTGGGGTGCTTTGCGTGACAGCCCTAGCGTACTAATGCGGTCAGGTAGTGCCATTTTTCTGGGCCTCCATTTGGCAGATTCCATGGTGCCATGCTCGTTTTCCTAATCAGAAAAAAACAAACAAACAAACAAACAAAAACAGAGAGGCCAAATACTAACGAAAAAAATCAGCCTAGAAAACGTCATGTCTTAGAAAGGCCCATTCCTTACAAAAGGAAAGAGAAAGTCCGGTCAAGAGTAATTTTGTGCCGAAACACACTAAGGCTGGAGGTCTGGAAATCCACAAACCGCCCCCATTTTGAGGAACACGAAGTTCCCCAAAGTTCCTTTATTTTTCCATCTGTAAAATGGTGCCAATGCCTGTCTCTTTTAGGAACTCTAACAATACCTGACACCCAGCAGGGGCTCAATAAAGTCATTCACTCAGTATTTTTAAGTATCTAGTATATGCCAGACTCTATTCTTAGGCTTATGCACACAGCAATGAGCAAAATAAGCAGCTCCCATACTCCCAACTGGAAGAGAAGATAGTAACAATCACATGCATATTACCAGAGTACTGGGTTCAGTTTATTCACATCCCAGATCTACTTGGCCTGCCTGTCTCCCAGGTCTAAGCTGGGAGTCACCCCAGCACTGACTCACCCAGTCCCCTTGGTAGGAAAGCCTCTGCTTCCACCTCACTCCCTTGGGGGTGGGGGACCACATCAAATCCTGTGCCAAAGTCCAGAGTGGCAGCTGATCTGGGTTATAATGAAACATAAATTTGAAAAGAAGAATGCCAGGGTAAGTTGGCCTGAACAGAAAAGCACTGAGCCAATTAGGGAAGGGGAAACAAAAGAGTTTACCTGGGGGAGAGCCAGGAAAGATTGCAAAACGTGGGAAGGAAAAAGAAACAGTCTTTGGGGTAGCAACTATGTATGGGTGTTATTGAGAATGAGATAGATGGGGTGGGGGTGATTGGCTATTCATGCAAATGTCCTCATCCTTTTGGGCCTGCAGCCTGAGGGCTTTGAGATAAGAGTGAGGCCCAGCCAGTGTTGTTCAGTGGTTCAGTGTTGACTCACCAACCAAGAGATCACTGTTCTATTCCCGGTCAAGGCACATGCCAGGTTGCGGGCTCGATCCCCGCATAGGGGACATGCAGGAGGCAGCCAATCGATGATGTTTCTCCCTCATCGATATTTCTATTTATCCCTCTCCCTTCCTCTCTCTCTAAAAATCAATAAAAACATATTGGGGGTGAGAAGGCCAAGCTCCAGAAGGTTTCATCTGAGACTTCATGTGATATATTTAATTTGGTCTTGATTCCCCTTTAAGATTCCTCAACACAAGAAACAATTGTGCCCTGAAATACTCCTATGAAACCCCCCATATGGCAGACCCTAAGTCTTCCCAAAGCAACCCAGAGTCCTCCAATTTGCTCTCTCTTTCATCTCTCCACACACATCCTTCTAATACTTCTTGAAGGGACACAATACTAGGGAAGCAATCTCACCAATAATATTTTTCACTACAGGTGAACACTGACCTCTCAAAAGAGCAAATTTATTTAAATGTTCATGATTCATAACCCTTTTGTAGCATCCTCACCTTATGGGAATCTAAATGAGGAAAAAAAATTCCTTATTTAGAGAGAATGTGAAACAGAGATTGAATGAAATGTGATAGAAATCTCCCTTCTGTTAAATTTAATTATACTGCAACAGACTCAACTCAACACAACTAAAAAGTTAAAAAAACAAAAACAAAAAACTGAAGTAGCTCTTTTAAGAAGTTAGGATATTGGATTTTGGACTTTGGACTAGGATGTTCTAGAACTAGATGCCTGGTATTCTGGATGAGGCTTTTGCAACCAGTAGGTTGAGCACACCATTAGGGCCAAGACATTCATTCTTTGGATGGTGAAACCTTCATTCTTTGGATTGTGAAACCCGGTGTTAAATGCTGTTTCTCTGTGCTTTGGAAACATCTAAAACGTGAATCAAAGGTTGAAAAACTTGACCCACTGTTCTCTCCCACTTGGTTGCACAACCAACAAAGAGAGAGGAGCATGAGCACCCCAGGAGTTTTTCATCTCCTAAGCTTGTCCTGGAGCCAGGTCCTAAGATAAACCAGACCCTGGAAAGCATACATTCGGCCCACACACGTTATCGGGTGTGATTAACGACTTTAAGACTTTATGAGTGGTTCTAGTTCAGTTTGAAATTTCAATCTGACCTTTGTAATTTCTAGGTCATGTTTTATTAGGAAACTTACTGTTCAAATAGTATTTGCTCTTTCAGCCAGAAATGTGTTTACTTTCATGTTCCTTGCATAGCAACCAATGCTTTTGCAGGTCAACTTCTAAAGATAGTGCATCATGAAACTCCATTGTTTGTCGATATCTGACTTGGTAAAAAGTCACTATGTCCATTTTTTTTTTCATCCAATTGGCTTTGCTATACTTAATATAGATATGTGTGAGCACATACAAGCACATACAAACACATATTTCTTACTAGAGGCCCGGTGCACAACATTCGTGCACCTGGGGTGGAGGTGGGGGGTGTCCCTCAGCCGGCCTGCGCCATTTCACAGTCCGGGATCCCTCAGGGAATGTGCAACTGCTGCTGAGGTGGGAGAGGCTCCCGCCACCTCCGCTGCACTCACCAGCTGTCAGCCCGGCTTGTGGCTGAGCAGCACTCGGTCATTCTGCCGTTCAGTCGATTTGCATATTACCCTTTTATTATGTATGTTAATTACTAGACTTATTTATATCTATGTATGTTACTAGACTTATTTATATCTATTACTTAATTATTTATTTATATCTATTAATATAAATAAGTGTATCTTACTATACACATGTATTACTTCTTTCTCATTTTACTGGCATTAAATAGCTGTAATTGTTAGTAAAAATAGGTAACACCTATTGTTCCAAGTGCTTTATAAAATCTAATTCATTTAGAGCTCATAACCTTCCTACGGGGTGGCATTATTATCTCTTACTTCACAGATGAGAAAACTGAGGCACAGATATGTTAAGTAAACTTGCCCAGATCACACATCTAGCAAGCTTTGAAGCCAGGATTTGAATCCAAGCAATATGGATCTGAAATCCATGCCCTTGACCATTATGCTACACTCACTTATAAACCCTGAAGACATAACAATGATAAAAGTCACCATGTATTGAGTATCACCTATGAGCATATCTCCCTCCAAAGCCTTCAGTTTTAACCACTGTTCTATACTGAACGTCCCTGATTGGGTCCACCTTCTGCTCTATCCCTTCCTCTGTATGCAAAGGAAGGTGCTACTACTCATCTGCCCCTGGTAGGACATGTTCTGGAGTTGCTTTTCTAGATGTAGTAATGGATTAGCACTAAGCCATGAAGGCTTAACTGCAGGGTTACTACAGGGTTATGATAAAATCTAGCTATAAAATAAAGGCCCTTTCAGGGCGTTGGACTCTAACCAACAGAATTAGTGAGCTGGAGAATCAGTGTGGGCCATGTCCGGCTCAGTTCTCATTCTATAGCCTTGCCTGCCACCCTTTAAGTCAGGTGTTTTGTAGGACTGCCCCTATGAACCCATGAGTGAAGTTCAAAACTCTGTGTTCTAGGTGGAAGTTTCTCATGTTTTGGAGGTAGGGGTCTTAGCATGTCAAGGAATCTCCTCTTAGCAGCAACAGACTTTCATAACCATACCAGTATTTTCTGGAAACTCTGCTGTTTTATGTTAAACTAGTGGCCTGGTGCACGAAATTTGTGCACATTAAAAGGGAATTAATTAGAGGAAATATTTTAATATTGCTATTTGCCCTTTCTCTATAATAGAAGTATCAGAGATGAAAGAAAATTAGTAAAATTTATATGAAAATCTTCCTCCTATCAGAGTCTGGAGCGTGCTGTGGGACCCAGAGTCAAGTCCCCGCCCACCCACATGTGCCTCGAAATCACGCAATATCCAGACCCCACCAGTCCCACCCCCATCAAGCCCCGCCAGGTGGGGGTGCAGCCTCTGATTCCCCCATCAAGCCCCGCCCAGTGGGGGGGGTGCAGCCTTAGGTCCCCTGATGCACGCCAGGTGGGAAGCACAGCCTCAGGTCCCCCAGTGCACACTGGGCAGGGGGCACAGCCTCAGATCCCCAGGCACACACTCAGGTCCCCCAGCCCAGCGCCGGAGTGGGGGGTGCAACCTGAGTCCCCCGTCAAGCCCTACCAGGCTGGAGGCATGGCCTGAGGTCCCCTGGGCCAGCACTGGGGCGGGGGGCACGGCCTAAGGTCCCCTGGCCCGGGCCAAGGCGGGGGGAATGCCTTGAGGTCTCCCGTCAAGCCCTGCCAGGCAGCGGGGTGTGGCCTGAGGTCCCCCAACCTGGCACTGGGGCAGGCGGTGCAGCCTCAAGTCCCCCACCGGGCCCAGCTCCACGCAGCCTCAGGTCCCTGCTGATCGCTCATTATGGGAACCCGCCTCCACTGTGGGCACAGCCATCTTGTGACAGTGTGATGGTTAATTTGCATATTACCTCTTCATTATATAAGATGGGCGGAACTGGTTGCCTGATGGGAGATAGTCCCTCTTCTTACAATGTCCTCACTGAGGGCACACACTGCTGTCCTCATGGCTGCCCTGCTCCCTTCGGTTTTGCTCAGTAGTTAGAGCATTGGCCTGAGAACTGAAGGTTGAAGGTTCAATTCTGGTCAAGGACACATACTTCGGTTGCAGGCTCAATCCCTGCCCCAGTTGGGGTGTATGTGAGAGGCAAGCAATAGGTGTGTGTCTCTCTCACAGCAATGTTTCTCTGTGTGTGTGTGTGTCTCCCCCTCCCTCCCACTCTCTCTAAAAATTAATGGGATCACTAGGTCCAACGGGAGTTAAGCCCAAAACACTCATCAGAAAGGATATATGCATCCCTATGTTCATAGCAGTGCAATTTACAATAGCTAAGATTTGGAAACAGCCTAAGTGCCCATCAGCAGATGAGTGGATAAAAAAACAACTGTGGTACATTTACATAATGGAATACTACATGGCAATAGAAAAGAAAGAACTCTTACTATTTGCAACAGCATGAATGGACCTGGAGAGCATTATGCTAAGTGAAATAAGCCAATCAGAGAAAGATAAATATCACATGATCTCACTTCTATGTGGAATCTAATGAACCAAATAAACTGATGAACATAAATAGACCCAGAGACATAAAAGCATGAACAGACTGTTGAATCTAAAAGGAAAGGCAGGGGAGGGTGGGTGAGAAGAGATCAACCAATGAACTTGTATGCATATATGCATAACTCATGGACACAGACGATGGGGTGGTGAGGGCCTGTGGGGTGGGGGGGAGGAGGACAGGAATGGTCTGGAAGAGGTTAATGGGGGAAAAGGGAGGATCTATGTAATACTTTCAACAATAAAGATGAAATAATAATAATAAAATAAAAATCCATGGGAAAAATATACTTGGTTGAGGATTAACCAAAAAAAAGTGTGTCAGATCTTGGAAACTTTTTTTACTGAGGAGATGGAATTGAAGAAAAAATATATAAATAAACTAGTAGCCATGAGCACGAATCCATGCACGAGTAGCTCACTGCCACTTGCCTCAGCTGGCCACCCCGCCTGCTGCTGCTGGTAGCTCTCCACCACTCATTGCTCACTGCCCCCTCCTGTAGCTCTCCTTAGCTTGTAGATCGGTTGTGACCTTATGATGTCCTGGCTAATTTTCATATTCCTCTATTATTATATTAGACTAGTGGCCCAGTGCATG
This sequence comes from Cnephaeus nilssonii, assembly GCF_951640355.1. Classification (NCBI taxonomy): domain Eukaryota; kingdom Metazoa; phylum Chordata; class Mammalia; order Chiroptera; family Vespertilionidae; genus Cnephaeus; species Cnephaeus nilssonii. The sequence continues at coordinate 55,050,249 of NC_137081.1, forward strand.
AAATTCATGCACATTAAAAGAGGATTAATTAGAGGAAATAATTTAATATTGCTATTTGCCCTTTCTCTATAATAGAAGTGTCAGAGATTAAAGAAAATTAGTAAAATGTATATGAAAACCTTCCTCCTGTCAGAGTCTGGGGCGCACCACGGGACCCAGAGTCAAGTCCTCACCCACCCACATGCACCTCAAAATCGCAGGAGACCCAGACCCGGCCGGTCCCCCGCATTGGGCTAGATCCAGACCTGGACAGTCCCACCCTTGTCAAGCCCCACCAGTCAGGGGATGTAGCCTCAGGTCCCCTGGCCCAGCGCCAGGATGAGGGGCATAGCCTGAGGTCCCCCAGCCCAGACCAGGGCGGGGGGGAGGGGTGCCTTGAGGTCCCCCGTCAAGCCCTGCCAGGTGGGGGACATGGCCTGAGATCCCCTGTCAAGCCCTGCTGGGTGGGGGGCATGGCCTGAGGTCCCCTGTCAAGCCCCACCAGGCAGGTGGGCGCAGCCTCAGGTCCCCTGGCCAGGTGCTGGAGCAGGGGGTGCGGCCTGAGGTCCCCCGGCCTGGTGCCAGGGTGGGGGTGCGGCCTGAAGTCCCCTGTCAAGCCCCTCCTGGTGGGGGGCACGGCCTGAGGTCCCCCGGCCTGGCACTGGGGTCCCCTAGCCTAGCACCAGGACGGGAAGCGCACCTTGAGGTCCCCCATCAAACCCCGCCGGGCGGGGGGCATGGCCCCAGGTCCCCTGGCCTGGCTCCAGGGTGGGGTGCGAGGCCTGAGGTCCCCTGTCAAGCCCCGCCAGGTGGGGGATACCGCCTGAGGTCCCCTGTCAAGCCCCATGGGGCGGGGGAGGGCATAGCCTCAGGTCCCTGCTGATTGCTAGTTAAGGCTCCTTATGGGAACTTGGCTTCAGCTGTGGGTGCAGCCATCTTTGTGATGGAGTGATGGTCAATTAGCATATTCCCTCTTTATTAGATAGGATTATATTAGATGGAAATTGAAAACACTGGACATAATAAAAGATATATATTTGTCATAGAGGCAAAAAAGAAAATATACAATGTTTTTCTCTGAGGCTTTCTTGGTCATGGTCAGTCATTGCTTGATCTGATCAAATTTACTACTCATTTTAAATGATAACCAACCCATGCTTTAATAAAATTCTGTGATTCATTCAAAAACCCAAATATGGCCCTTGGCTGGTTCGGCTCAATGGATGGGGCGTCAGCCTGCAGACTGAGGGGCCCCGGGTTCGATTCTGGCCAAGGGCACATGCCTGGGTTGTGGGCTCGATCCCCAGTCGGGGGCATGCAGGAGACAGCCAATCAATGATTCTCTCTCATCATTGATGTTTCTGTCTCTCTCTCTCCTTCTCCCTTCCTCTCTGAAATCAATAAAATATATTCTATATAAAAAAAAAAACAACACCCAAATATGGTGTCAGTTCCAGATGGACACAAGAAAGCACACACTATTATTTTTATACCATAGTTGCAGAGCAACTTTCTCAGCACTCAAAGTTATCATTTACTATCCCAGGGTTGGATTTCAGTAGTAACAGGATGTGAATATTTAATTGGGCCTTAACTTCACATATAAGAATTTCACCAGGAAAAGAACAATCTGGTAGACACTTCTGTCCTCAACCTGGTTCTGTGTTACATCACTATTATATATAGTCCCCTTATTTCTTAGGGTTGGTGAGAATTAATGAAGTAATATATTAAAATATTTAACATATATGCTCAATAAATGTTCAGCAAATAGTAGCTATTTTCATTAACTGGGTGCCTACAATAACCTCCCCCTCTTGGAAAAAGAACAGAATCTCCAAGGTTGGGGTCTTGGTATGATTGGAGAAATGGGGAAGGAAGGAGGTAAGATGGAAGACAATTTTAAGGGGGGAAAAATCCATGAACTGATGATAAAGAATAATATAAAAAGGTCTCTGATACCATGAGTTAGATAACTCAGAACAAGGGTCAGATAGGAAAAGGAGAATGAGGATTCTGGGTAAAGATGATGATAGTGTCTTAAACCAGCCCTTAAAAGAATTCTACATAAACTGAAGTCTGACCTAGTAAATTCTTGGAGCCCAAGAAATTCTCTTGTGGGGCCCCTTTGAGAAGAGTGAAACACAGAAGAGAAAGATGGGCTCTGTAGGTTCAGAAGGCAGAGCATCATGCTGGGGAGTGGAGGTGAGTGGCAGCAGTAGAGAAGGTACCTGCCAGGGCTGCAGGTTGAACAGAAGCCTGGATACAGGGAACACAGTGGGTGACAGGAACCTCAGATGGGACCTGGAGGCAGGTGCACAGCTCAGGCAGTGGAGTGTGAAGCAGCCTTGTGAGCCTGGGCACGGTGCTGTGGGAGGCAGCTGCCTCAGGAGCACCAACAAGTTGCCAGGGGGCATGTGAGATGCTCCATGAGAATTCCCAGAAACTAGAGGGCAATGTGAACCTCTGAACGGGTCCCTCATTCTACCAGGTACCTTGGTAAGGAACACAGGCAACACAATTCAGGTCTGAATGTTAGAAAGACTATTCATACCTCTGAGTACTGCCACTTAGAAAGGTTTGGGACTCCAAGGGTAGATATATTTGATCTGGATGTAGACAAAGGAAAAACTATTTAAAGCCACATTTCTCAAATTAACACTTGTGGCCCCTTAGAGTTCATTGTTTAGTTCTAAGAATAATTCCACAATAATATATCTTACTCAGTCCTTTCCCCAGCTAGTCCTCCCAGGGGTACAGCCCATGAAACAAATCACAGCTTTTCTGAGAACCAGAAAGGTAGTGGGAAAATTGGGGACAAGGAGTGCAGGAATAATGTAGGTCATGAGGACCAACAGGCAAAGTTAAGATTACTCCTGGAAATAACAAGGCCACAACTATTTATGAAAAAATAAACACAAGTGATTAATTTTTCAGATTTCATTTTTTAAAGAAACTTGAGCCAACAAGCCAAAACCAGTTCAGCTTTGGGTTTAGCTTTTCTTGAAAATAATTGCTCTTACTAACAAACAGGAATTTGCCTGAATAAAAAGTGCAAGTCAAAACAGAAAGATGTAGTAAAGAGATGCACAGATTTTCTGTCATTCACAGAGGTGAGTCACACACACCCCTCAAGGAATACAATTGAAGGCAAAGGACCAGGAAGAAATCCCGAAGGCAGGATTTCATCACACCCAGGGAGTGGAATGGTACAGAACGTACTGCTGTGCTATGTGGGTGGTTTGGCTTCAGACAAGCATCTTTCCCCAGCCCACAGAGGGAAAGATGCCATCTCCAGAGCGGGAAACTAAATCAGTCCAGAAATGAAACCAATAGAAATCAGCACGACTGGAGATGATTAACCCCTGTAGAACTAACCCAAGAGACCATCTTTGAGTAATGGTTCAGGAAGATTTGAAGGTTTAAAAGTAGAAGGGTGGCAACTAGAGTGGGATTGGAATGTGACTTGGGTAAGAAAACCACAGATAATTGATGGTATTTTCTACTGTGTGACCTGAGGGAAAACGGGGCTAATGGAAGGTAAATAGTCTTCCAAGGTAAATAGCCTGGGAAAAGAAAGGTGAAGGGAAGACCCGGTCAGCGTGCGCCCCCCTGTCCCCAACCCCCCTGCACTACCTAAGATAAATAGGAAGCTTCGGACACAGGCCTGGCCTGGCCTGGAAAGGGGTAGCTGCTGGCTTGCGGGGACCACTTAGCAGGCTTCTCAGCGTGGGTGCCTAGTACAGCCTCTTCCAATATCATTCCTCCCAATATCATTTTGGTGAAATTGGAGTAAAACCTGATATTCCATTCTTAGAATCCTTCACAGTATAAGACTGGTGGTCTGAAGTATTCTCTTTAAATAAATAAATAAAACAGACATTTTAGCACAGAGACTTCAGTAACACGCTTCTAAGATTTTACATGAAGTTAAGCTGCTCAAATTTTGTTTTTTAAGTTTACTCATTGGTTCTAAACTATGTTATAGATAAGTATGGAATGCGTTCAGACACTAACACTACACACACACACACACACACACACACACACACACACACACACTTACACACAAAAAACACTCCTTAAGAAAAACCAAACAGTCACGAGCCATTTAAAAAAATTTTATAGTACCGATTTCAGGAGTTTCTATGCTAGTCTCAATTTTGTGCCTCCTCTTCTTCTTCATCCAAAGCAAGTTTAGAGGTCAAATGCAGATATGAGAGAAAAATGTCTCTTAAAAATAAGAGTTTTGGCCCACCTGGCATGGCTCAGTGGTTGAGCGTCGACCTATGAACCAGGAGGTCACGGTTCAATTCCCGGTCCGGGCACATGCCCAGGTTGCTGGCTCCATCCCCAGTGTGGGGTGTACAGGAGGCAGCCAATCAATGATTCCCTCTCATCATTGATGTTTCTTTCTCTCTCTCCCCCTCCCTTCCTCTCTGAAACCAATAAAAATATATTATTAAAAATAATAATAAGATTTCTGCTTCCAAAAAAGGTGGAATAACTGTAACAACAAACAAAATTCATGAAACAATGGTTTTCAAGACACTGGACATCAGGCATTAAAGGATAGTGATCCCTGAGAGACAGGAAACACAGTGAGTCCTACAATAGTCCCAGCTTACCTAATTAACTCTGTAGAACACTACCCAACAACAGTAGACATACTCTTAGTAAGCACACATGAAATATTCAGGAAAATAGACCACCCTCCAAGCCACACACAAAAAAATCTCAATAAATTTAAAAGAATTCAAGTCATACAAAGTATGTTCTTTTATCAGAATGGAATTTTATTAAAAATCAATAGAATGTATAAAGACCTCTCAAAACTCAGTAAATAAGAAAATAATCAGTCCGGCCAATGTGGCTCAGTGGTTGAGTGTTGACCGATGAATCAGGAGGTCATAGTTCCATTCCCAGTCAGGGCATATAACCGGGTTGCAAGCTTGATCCCCAGTAGGGGACTTGCAGGAGACAGCCAATCAATGATTCTCTCCCATGATTAGTGTTTCTATCTCTTTCTCCCTCTCCCTTACTCTCTCTAAAATAAATAAAAATATATTTTTAAAAAAGGAAAAGAATCAAATATTTAGAAATGGGAAAAAGATTTAAACAGATATTCCACCAAAGGCGATATATGGTTATCAAATAAGCACATAAAAAGATTTTCAACATTATTAGTCATTACAGTACTGCAAGTTTGTTTTTCTTTAAGTAAAATTGGTGAATAAAATTGTATCTATTTAAAATGTACAACACGATGATTTGATATACACGTACATTGTAAAGTGATTTCCACAATTAAGTTAGTTAACATATCACTTCACATTGTTACTTTTTGTTGTTTGTTTGTTTGGTGAGAACATTTAAGATCTACTCTCTTAGCAAATTTAAGTGGTCGATATATACTTATTAACTATAGTCACCATGCTGTATGAGAAATGCAAATTTAAAACACAGTGAAATACTACCATACACTATTAGAATAGCTAAAATTTAAAAGAATAATCCCATACCAAGTATTGGCAGGTGTATTATCTTCCTAGGGTTCCCACAACAAAGTGTACTACCAATTAGGTGGCTCAAACAACAGAAACTTATTGGTTCACAGTTTTGGAAGTTAGAAGCCCCAAATCAGTGTCAGAAGGGTTGGCTCCTCCTGAGGGCTGTGAGGGAAAGCTCTGCTCCATGCCTCTCTCTCAGCACCTGGTGGTTTGCTGGCCATCCCTGGACTTCCTTGGCTTGTAGATGCATCACCTCCATCTCTGCCTTCATCCGCAATGGTGTGCATGTCTGACCCTGTGTCCAAGTGTCCACGTTTCATAAAGACACCAGTCACGATGACCTTATCTTAACTTGATCATCCGGAAAGATCTTCTTTCCAAATAAGGTCACATTCACAAGCACTGGGGATTCGGACTTCAAGAACTTTTGGGAGAACACAATTCCACCCATAACAAGATATGGAGGAACTAAAACTCTCACATAAACCAGTGGGAATGTAAAATGACACAGACACTTTGGAAAACACTTTGGTAGTTTCTTAAAAAGTTAAACAGATAACTACAACATTATCCAGTTATTCTACTCATAGGTACTTACCCAGGAAAAGTTAAAAAAGATATATGTAAACAGGATTTGTACATTAATCTTCATAGCAACTTTATTTGTAATAGTATAATACTGGTAATAACTAAAACATCCCTCAACAGCCATTCAATGGGATATTACTCAGCAATAGAAAAAAACGAACTATGAATGCATGCAACAACATGGCCATACTTCAAAATAATTATTCTGAGTGAAAGAAGTCAGATTTTAAAAAGAGTATATACTGTCTGATTTTATTTATGTAAAATTCTGGGAATTGCTAACTAATCTGTAGTGACTGGAAGCAGATCCAAAGTTGACTGGGGTCTGGATGGGATGGATAGGAGAGAGGGCTATCAAGGAACTCCATGAAATTTACAGAGATGATGGATATGCTCATTATCTTGATTGTAATAATGGTTCCATGCATGTGTAGACATGTCAAATTTTTTTCAAATTGTACATTTTAAATTTGTGCGATTACTTGTTTGTCATTTTATCTCAATAAAGCTACAACAAAGGCCTTTGATAATTTAATGCTTCACTGCATTTACTAGGAATATATTAAAAATGTTATTTAACCCATTGATCTGAGTCTAAAAGGCTGAGGTTTCTGGCCTTATACTACTAAACTAGAGGCCCAGTGCATGAATTCGTGTATGGGTGGGGTCTGGCTGGCCCGCCCTGATTGGGGCCTGATCAGGGCAGGGCCAGCTGGAGGGAGGGGCCGCAGGCAATTGGCTGTCAGGCCCCACCCCCGAATGGGGTTGGGGGGTCAGCAACTGGGGGAGGAGCCGTGGGAGGTTGGCTGATCAGACCTACCACCAATTGGTGTGGGGGGGCAATCAGGGCAGAGCTGGCTGGGGGGAGGGTGGTGGGGGCCCATTGGGGGTGGAGCCAGCTGGTAGGACAGGCCACAGATATATGGCCAGCGGTCCTGCCCCTGATTGGGGTGGGGGGCTGATTTTGGTTGGGGCCGGGTCGGGGGAGGGGTTGCAGGAGGTTGGCCAGCCAGCCCTGCCCCCTATTAGGGTAGTGGGGGCGAACAGGGGCAGGGCCAGCCAGAGGGAGGGGCTGCTGGCTAATCAGGATAGTGGGGACCCATCAGGGGTGGGGCCAGCCAGGAGGAGGGGCTGCAGGAGGTTGGCCACCGGCCCTACCCCCCAATCTGACCGATTCGCTGGCCACAGTGGGTGTCATAGCACCCCGTCGTTCCAGTCGTTCCTGTCGTTCTGGTCGTTCCAGAGTTCCAGTTGCTGGCTTTATATATATATATATATATATATATATATATATATATATATATATATATATATATATACACTAGAGGCCCGGTGCACAAAATTCATGCACTGGGGGGTCCCTCAGCCTGGCCTGCCCCTTCTCACGGTCCGGGAGCCCTCAGGGTATATCCTACTGTGGGCCTAAACCGCAGTCTGGCCTCCCTCTGCCAGAGGCGACCGGCTGATCAGGGAAAGGCACCGCCCCCATCACCCTCTCACTGCTGCTGCCTCTGACCTCCCTCTGCAGGAGGGGACCCAGCGATCCGGGGAAGGCCATGTCCCCATGATGCCTCTGCTGCTGCCAATGCCAGCCGAGAGGCTGCCTGAGCCTCGGCCTTCACAGCCACTGTGACTTGCCTGAGCCTCACCCGGCCCTCATTGCTTGAGCCTCAGGCTCTTGCAGTCGCAGCAGCCATCGGCGGCTTGCCTGAGCCTGGGGCCGGCTCTGGGAAAGTGGCAGGGGCCATCAGCAGCTTGCCTGAACCCCGGGCCAGCCCTGGGCAAGCAGCAGCTGCCATTGCGTCCCCAATGCTGCAAGTCCCCACCCTGTCCCCAATGCTGCTAGTCCCCCCCCCCCCCCCCCGCCATCCACTGCGCTCGCAGCCTGCTGACCGGTCGTTACTGTGACGGCATCCTGACCAATTTGCATATTACCCTATTATTAGATAGATTGCTTTTTTCTAATAACAAAATATAAATAAAGCCATTGTGGAGGAACAAAACTATCTATAATAATAAAAGCGTAATATCCTAATAATATCTATAATAATAAAAGCGTAATATACTAATTACTATCTATAATAATAAAAGGGTAATATCCTAATTAGACCGGACGTCCTTCCGGACAACCTTCCTGAGCTGGGGCTGAGAGGGAAGCCCGGGTCCCGGGTGCCAGAGGAAAGCCGGTACCAGCAGCCGGGGGAAGGAAGGCCTACTCTTGCACGAATTTCGTGCATCAGGCCTCTAGTTTATTTATAAATATAATGGAGGAAACATTAAGTTATACACATGAATTCCTGGTCATTTAAGCATTCATATCTTCTCCTTTTCCAAAATCTAGACATTTGATAACAGTGTTGATTCCTGTTTTAACCTAGGAAAAGTTAAGCTATGGAAAAGTTCAGCAGCATGCCTTGGATGAGTACAAGAAGAACCAGCCACATAAAACAGGATTGAGGATTTTTAGTGCTCTATGCGCTGAGCTTTGCAGACCTTCTCAGAAAGCTACACTGAACTCTAATATTTACCCAGTTTAACCTAAAAGATATAGGTGAAACCTTTATCTACAAGTTTCTTTTTAGAGCCCCATGACTAGCTCATGTCTAATCCCCATTATCTCTTCTACCTTGAGCTTTAGAATTTTGAATTGACTTAAAAATAAAACTTGCATGCCCTAGCTGGTTTGGCTCAGTGGATAGAGCATCGGCCTGTGGACCTAAGGGTCCTGAGTTCATTTCTGGTCAGGGGCACTTACCTCGGTTCCAGGCTCCTCCCAGACCCTGGTCGGGGCTAGCAACCAATCATGTTTCTCTCACATCCATGTTTCTCTCCGTCTTTCCTTCTCTCTTCCACTTTCTCTGAAGAATCAATGGGAAAATATCCTCGGGTGAAGATTAAAATAAATAAATAAATACAATAAAAAGAGACAAAGTTTAAAAAAAAATAAATAAATAAAATAAAACTTGCACGATAAGACAAGTCTGAACACGCCAGAGGCTCATTGTCCCTGATCCCTCAGGATCATGTCCCTCCCTGAGAACAGCTGTGTCTGTGCTCCTGGGGCCCTGCTTGTGGCTGGCATTTGGCTCACATTATTGCTTATCTTACAATGATCCTGCAAGGTCGAATTTTATTGTCTCACATGTAGAGAGGAAACTCAGCAAGATTATGTCATTTGACAAAAGTAAAAAGCTAAGAAATAACGGAAGAAAGGTTTTAACCCATCTATTAATGAACTATTCATGCATGCAACGACCTGGCTGTACTTCAAAATAATTATTCTGAGTGAAGGAAGAAAGATTTTAACTCATCTGCCTTCCTCCTCCTTCTCCCTTTCGTGCATGTGTGAACACACCCACAGACTCCGCCTGGATTTATTGGGGTTGTCTTTGGATGAAATTCAAAAGGTGCAGTGATCACTCTATGTTGTTTTTATTTAAAAGGCACATTGGTGATTCCAAAAACTATCTTGTACACTTTTCTGAATATTAAGTGGAGTAAAATATCTAAATTGCTAGAAAATAATTAATGGGTGCTAAATAAATATTGATCCCTCCCCATCCTTTCTATGTAAGTTCTAAGTTACAGATCACAGGGTGGCAACCAGAAAATCAAGGCTGAGAAGGCAATTCGCTGGTTCCCAATGGGGGCTCCTGGAGTCAGGCAGCACCTTTCCCACCTGACAGCCACGCCATGTCCGCTGTGGCTTCCCACGGCATGCTTCTCCCTCCCTTTGTCATTTTACAGCCAATTGGAAATTTTACCTTTAAAATTAGCCTGCTCTCCCCCAACTGGGGGGTTTATTGCAGATTTCACTTCCTTTCTGTATCCCAAATATTACCTTCTGCCCTCAACTGTTCAGAACCTAACATGGGTTCTGAGCACAGACCCACCCAGAAGTTCTCTACCTTAGCTGCACATTACAATAACCTTGGGAGTTTTAAAAAATACTAATGCTGGGGTTCCACCCCATATGGCTGGAATCAGAACCTCTGGGGATGGGACTCTGCGTGCTGGTTTTTAAAAAGCTCTCTAGGGGACTCTGACCACAGTGAGGGCTGAGCATCACTGGGCTAGCTACATTTCAGGGAGCATGTGCTGCTGGTAGAGCTTCTCTGCGGAGGGTTCTCCTCTTTCTTTCAGGGATGCCGGGCTCTTTGCCTGCTTCCTCTGCGCATCCTCAACCCAGGTTTCACACGGGAAGGCGAAGGAGAACATGAATGTGCAGAAATCAGCTACACATTGACAGGGCAGACTGAAGACACCTGGCAGACCTAATCAAAACGGAGAATCAACTGAAACTTCCAAGTGAGTGGGACTTTCTTTCCGGCTAAATACCACACAAGGGAAAGCCATTAATTTAATTAAATTGATGTAAATTGCTGCCTGGACTAAGGTGAAAAACTAGTTCATTAACTCACTACTGAACTTGGCCCTTGACCCAATTAATTTTCATTTGTTTTCACCCTTTAGTACTCCAGCCACTGTGGGTGTTATTAGTTAAAATACCATGGTAGAACATGACACAAAATACTATTTTGAACACATCCAGAACTGTTTAATTAATGGTAGGGAAAGCTGCTAAAAATACATATTAAAAAGGTTAAAAACTCATGTCATATAAAATATATTCTATTTTATCTATGGTACAGTTACCTCTTAATGAGATAGATTATTACATGAAGTTAATGGATAGCCCAGGGTAGGACTTTAACAATAAGTCACTTAAATTCAGTGTCCTCATTGGTATGTAATTACTGAACTACCTACCTCATGGAGTAATTGTTGTGGGTATTATCTAATAATCATAGTTATATTTCATGAGCACTTAATATTTGTCAGGTTATGTGTGCTTTCCAATATATGTTATGGGGTGAACAATTTATTTTATTTTTCAATTTACATTCAATACTATTTTGTATTAGTTTCAGGTATACAACACAGTAGTTAGACAAACTAATCATGTACTTTACAAAGTGTTCCCTCTGATATTTCCAGTTCCCATCTGGCACTAGACATAGTTGTTAGAATATTATTGACTATACTAGAGGCCCGATGCACGAAATTTGTGCAAGCGTAGGCCTTCCTTCCCCCAGCTGCCAGCACCGGCTTCCCTCTGGCACCTGGGACTCGGGCTTCCCTCACAGCCTTAGCTTCAACCAGAAGGTCGTCTGGAAGGACCTCTGGTCTAATTAGCATATTATGCTTTTATTATAATAGATTCCCTATGTTGTACTTTATATCCCTGTGACTATTTTTTATATGCCAAATTTTACTTCTTAATCTCTTCACCTTTTTAACCCAGTCTCCCAACTCCCCACCCCTCTAGCAACCATCAATCTATACTCTATATCTATGAGTCTACTTCAATTTTGTTTTTTTTCTTTAGATTCTGCATATAAGTACATATTCTGCATATGATTTGGTATATAAATATCTTTCTCTGACTGACTTATTTCACTTAGCACAATACCCCCTAGGTCTATCCATGCTATCACAAATGGTAAGATCTTATTCTTTTAATGGTCAAGTAATATACCATTGTATATATGCATCAGGACTTTTTTATCCACTCATCTATTGATGGGCACTTGGATTGCTTCCATATCTTGGTTACTGTAAATAATGCTGCAAGGTCAGGTGGACACTCTTATTACTCCACTTTGCAGAAAGAAAACCGGCTGGCTGAGGTGTAGTGGCTTGGCATAGTTACAGAACAGATTCCCATCCAGGCAGTCTAACCCTCTTAACCACTATACCAGGAGCAAAGCCTGGCACATGGCAAGCCCTTCGTAAATGGCGGCTACTAAAAAGAAATGAGACAAGAATATGGCTTTTCTCTCCACCCAGCAAGAAACAAAATCAATACCCATTCTTTGTTTGCCCCCAAAATATGTTTTGTTTGTTTTAAGTAATAACAGTTAATAATAAAAACTACCTTTGCTGAGTATTTACTGTGTTAGTCACTGTTCTAAGCACTTTTCAGATACTAATTCATTTTATCTCCAAAACAACCCAATGAAATTGCACTATTATTATGCCAATTGTGCAGATGAGGCAATGAAGGTATATGGAGGTCATGCAACTCACTGAAGTCACACACTAGTGAGTGACAAAGCCAGGATCTGAAACTGACAGTCTGGCCCCAGATTCCTCTCTACAAACCCCCACTCGTCCATCAGATTCTTTTCAGACCTTCTCCCTTCTCTCTCAACTACAACAATAACATCTATTCCCATGGCTTTAATTATCAACCACATACTAGTATATGCTCCAAATCTCTACTCCCATCCTGTTTCTGCTATTGATACCCATATATACAACAGCCCCCTGACACTTAGACCTGGATGTCCCATAAGCCTCTACACATATCAAAAACTGAAATCCTACTCCTCCCCCAAACTTTTTCTCATTGGGTGGATCCCAATGAGACATCATTCTTTCTCCCCAACATACTTGGTCAAGCACTGAGTCTTGATGATCCTTCCTCTTAAACATTTCACACTGTGTACTCACTTCTCCCAGCCTTCCACTGTCTCCTGTGTATTCCACATAAGGTCCATTTCTTTATCTGGACTCCTGTAGCTGCCTCTTAATTCTTATGAATTGTTCCCCTGCAATCCATTCTCCATACTACAGCAGGAACATTCTCTTTAAAATGTAACGTATAAATCTGGTCATAATGACATCCCTTAATGGCTTTCTGTTGGCTTTAGCATAAAGATTTTAAACATGATTTTGGACCTACCCCAGGTTTTCATTTAATTTCAATGCTCCCAGAATTTCTTATCTCAATACCTAATATCTTTGCTACAAGAGTTTCTCAAGTACCTTTCCTCCCACTACCCCCCATTCCCATCTCCTTTTAGGCAACCACTAATCTACATTTTGTCACCATAGATTAGTTTTATATTTCCCAGAATTTTATACAAAAGAATCATAAAATATATACTTTTTTTTGTTTGTTTTGGTCTAGCTTCCTTCACTCAGCATTATTTCAAGATGCAGCTGTGTTGTTGCATGCATTCATAGTGCACTGCTTTTTATTACTGAACTAGAGGCCCGATACATGAAGATTTGTGCAAGAATGGGCCTTCCTTCCCCTGGCTGCCAGCAGCGCCTTCGCTCTGGCCAGAGCCGCCTTTCCGCTTTCCCAAGCTGCCCAGAGGCCCGGAGCAGCTGGGGTGGTGCAGAACGCCTGCATTGTTGCCATGGTGATGATGCAAGCGTCCCGCCCCGCCCCTGGCTGCTTGGCGCCTGTGTATTCAAATTAACCTGCCATCTTTGTTGGTTAATTTGCATACTCACTCCTGATTGGCTAGTGGGTGTCATGAAGGTATGGTCAATTAGCATGTTACTCTTTTATTAGGTAGATAGTATTGCATTGTATGGATACCCCTAAATTTATCCATTCATCCCTTGACAGGCATCTGAGTTGTTTTCAGTTTTGGCTATTACAAATAAAGCTGGTATAAACGTTCGTGTACAAATCTTGTATGGACTATACTTGCATTTTTCTTCAGTAAATACGTAAAAGTGGAATGGCTGGATCAGATGGTCATTGTACTGGATTGAATAGTGTCCTTCAATATCCATGTCCACCTGGAATGGACCTCAGAATGTGATTTATTTGGAAATAGGGTCTTTTGGGGTATAATTAGTTATAATGAAGTCATACTGGGTTAGGGTGGGCCCTAAATCCAATGACTAATGTCCTTTATAAGAAGCCATGTGAAAACACAGAGAGATATACAGGGAAGAAGACCAGGTGACAATGGAGACAGAGATTGTAGTGATGTAGCTATGAGCCAAGTAGTGCCAAAGATTGCCAGCAACCATCAGAAATTAGGAGAGAGGCATAGAACACATTCTCCCTCAGAGTCTCAAGAAGGAATCAATCCTGCTGACACCTTGAATTTGAACTTATGGCCTAAACAACTGTGAGAGAATAAATTTCTGTTGTGTTAAGCCACCTAGTTGTGGTACTTTATTATGGTAGTTATAGGAAACAAAGTAGTTATATGTTTTTTTTTAACTTTCTTAAAGACTGCCAAACTGTTTTTCCAAAGTGGTTGCACCATTTTATATTCCTGTCAACAGTGTTTTAGTTTCTCCTCATCCTTCATCCTTGCTGACACTTAGTGTGGTCAGACTTTTTCATTTTAACCATTATAATAGGTGGATAGTAGTATATCATTGTGGTTTAAACCTCCATTTACCTAATGCCTAATGGTCTTGAAAATCATTTCATGTGTTTATTTGCCATCTGTATAGCTTTTCTGGTAAAGTGCCTGTTCAAATCTCCTATTGGTTATTTGGATTGTTTGTTTTCTTTCTATTGGATCTGAGAGTTCTTTATATATTCTAGATATAAGTTCTTTATCCGATATATGATTTGCAGATGTTTTGTCCCCGCTGGTGGATTTTCTTCCCATTCTCTTAACTGTATCTTTTGAAGTCAGCTACGTATTCAAGATATCAGTTTGGATGCCTCTTTTTCTTGGTAGCCTTCTCTGAGCCCCAAGCCTTGATACATGCCCCGCTAAGTGCTTATCATGTTTCAGATACATCCTCATATCATGACATGCATTGTACTCTATTATAATTGTTTGACTGCCTGTTTGTTTCTCCCACTAGACTCTAAACTCTGTGACTTAGGCAGAGAATCATTATGTCCTGTTCTTCGTTGGATCCTCTGCACAAGTACCAAGATTGATAGAAGGCTGAATATTCTCTGCTTGTCTCTCCAGACTGATTGTCCATAGCTCTCCACCCTGTTCTGTGCTCTGCGAGCTGACTTCTGGGGACTCCTTGCCCACTGACTTCTGGCTGGGTTCAGCTAATGGGAAGAGGTCAGAGGGCAGGAGAAAACAGGACAGGCTAATTATTCGCTCAGTTTCTTCCATGACAGGCTTCCGTTTGGTAGTAGTTACTGTTCTCCTGTCCTGTCAGATGTTCCTTGTCCCATAGGTACAACTGTCATGAGGTTCCTTGAACTGTTCCCTGACCTTGATCCGTCAGACCCAGTGTAGTAATGGCAGGTTCCTGCACTTGGTTAGAAACTAGGTCTTCACCGTCCTGCTTGGCTCCCTTCACTCTGCTCATACCTTTGTAAACAGTTTTTTCATTAAACCTTCACAATAAATCAGGGTCTCATCCTTTCTTGCTGAGACCCTGATTCCTGCAGTGCATACACAAAAAAATTATAAATTTTGACCCTCACTATAACCCATACATTGAGTTTTAAATCTCTAAAATGTCTTCAATGATTTCATTCAACATAATTCGGGTTTCTAATATCTTTCTTGAGTTTCAAATTATTAGAGATACTATATTCCTTTCAAGCCTATTCTTTCTTTTCTTCATTTATTTATTCATTCAGCAGAGACTTTTTGAGAACTTACTAAGTGCCGGGAACTTTGCTGTCCTGGGGATTCAAAGAGAAGGAAAATATATTTGGTTTCTCAAGAGACTCACATTCAAGTGAGAGGTATAATTAAATAGCAAATTCCAATTCAAAATGACAAATTGAGTCATGGACAGGCGTACAAAGGCCCGCGGGCGCAGAGCTCTGGTGGCCTGCTCATAGCTGGGTCAGGGGACATTCCTACAGACAGTGCTCTGGAGCATGTAATTCTGAGCTCTCTGTTGCTCTTCTCTTTGCTGCTCCGCTCCCTTCCACACACTCACAGCTCCCAGGAATGAGTGCTGACAATACAGCAGACTCCATGCCAAGCACTGCACAAACCTATCTCATTTAATACAGTGACTCGATGAAACAAATGCCACCTTTTACACAGAAGGAAACTGAGGCTAAGCCACCTGCTGGTAGGTGGCAGAGAGCCTCTTTTAACCATTACCTTCCCCTGCTTCATAAATCTGAAACACACACAGGACTGGGTTATGGGGGAGGATCATTCTCCTGAAGGCTGAAAGGCTCTCTGCCACAGATTTTCACCTCAGAGCTGCAATACTTCCGGAAGACATGGAGATTAGCGCTTTTTCTGAGTCTTCCCATCGTTGAATGGGAAATGTGATGTGAGTAGGCCAGGAAGCTGTCATCGCCTTTGTTCATTACACTAATTGCTCTGGAGATAAAATATGGCTTGTTTCCCCTTTTTATCCTGCTCATATTCACAGCACTGCTACTTTGGAATATTATCTGCTGTGGATCAGGGAAGGCTTTTTCTTTTTTTCATTATTTAGAAGATAAAACGGAATCCCATACAGCCAGATCCCACTGCCAGTGGGAGGAAGCCCAGTGTCCCGTAGTTACCCTCATTCATCAGTGTGCCCCAATATCTGCCCTTTGCTCCAGCCAGGCCCGCCTACTCTCTCCGTCTCTCATATAAACATTTCTCATTCCGACCTTTGTATTTTTTCTCACAACTTCTTCCCATCCTATAATAACCTCTTCTTCCCAACCCCCTCCTCCACCTTATCTGAGCACATCTGACCCTGCGTGATCCTCCTGCCTCTCTCCTTTTGACTCACAACACTGCACCTCACCAAAGACGAACCTCAGTGTTGCACTGTGCTACCTAATGATGCCACGTGCATTGCACCTGGGTGCTGCAGTGGAGGCCAGCCCACTGAGACAGAGCTGAATCATCTACTTCGGGGTTATTCCCATAGCACACAATGTAGTGCTGAGGCCATAGGAGAGACTGCTAAATACTTCGTGCTTGAAGTCTATATAGTTTGGTATATTGAAAGCATCTCTTTTCAACATATATTCAGGCAGGGATGCTGCCTTCTATATAAAATGATATGCTATTGGCTAGGGACACACACTGGAGTCTCGCACATCCTCTCAGCCACACCTCTTAGTCCAGCCACCTCTGTGGCAGCTAGCCCTGCACACACTTCCCTCAGTTCCCTCGGGAGCAACCTGACAGCACTTCACCTCTGGGCCTGCCATGCACCTGTTGCTGTTCCCACCGTGTTTCCTGTCTCTCAGGGATCACTATCCTTTAATGTCTGATGTCCAGTGTCTTGAAAACCATCGCTTCATGTATTTTGTTTGTTGATACAGTTATTCCACCTTTTTTAGGAAGCAGAAATCTTATTATTTTTTTATAATATATTTTTATTGATGTCAGAGAGGAAGGAAGATAGATAGATAGATAGATAGATAGATAGATAGATAGATAGATAGATAGACAGACAGACAGACAGACAGATAGATAGATAGATAGATAGATAGATAGATAGATAGAAACATCATTGATGAGAAAGAATCATTGATTGGCTGCCTCCTGCAAGCCCTACACTGGGGATGGAGCTGCAACCTGGGCATGTGCCCTGACGGGAATCAAATCGTGACCTCTGGTTCCTAGATCAATGCTCAACCATTGAGCCACGCCAGCTGTGGTTTAAACAATGGAAATTTATTTCTCCCAGTTCTGGCGGCTGGAAAGTCCAAGATCAAGATTTTTTACAAGGGTCCTATTTCTGGGTTGCAGATGGGCACGTTCTCATTTTGTCCTCACGTGGCCTTCCCTTGGTGCCTACGGGTGGAAAGATTGCTCTCTCTCATCTTATAAGGCCACCAGTCCTATCTAGCACCCAACCCTTGCAACCTCATTTAACCTTAATTAAGTCCTAAAAACCTGATCTGCAAATACAATCACACTGGGGGATTAGGGCTTCAACATATGAATGGAGGGAGGGGTGCAGAATTAAATCTAACACAGTGTTGCTAAAAAATATCAGCTGAGAAAGGCAAGGTCCTCCAAGATGGCACCTTTTTATCTGCAAGCTTCCTTTGCTTGCTTTCTTCTCATATTTTAATCACTAATGTCAAGATCCTGTTCGGCAAGGTCTCATGAATATCAAATGTTTGTGTTCTGCTGGTGATTTGAAAGACTGCAGTTAGGACTACAATCTAGTCAGGGTTTTCCTTTTTACCAGTTTAAGGAGTAACATTTGCTAGATTAAGGAGTAACAGAGCAAATCACTTTGCCTTTCTGGATGAGTTTTCTCAGCTATAAAATGAGATAATGGGGCAACGCCCAAACGAGGGATAGATAACCCAGCTATCTTGCTGGAATGGGAAATCCAAGGAGATGGAAGGGGAAAGTTGTTTTTAAAACGGAAAGGAGCTCAAGAATGGAAGAACCTTGGGGTATTGTGCACTGAGGAGCATGCAGACCCCGTGCACGGCACCTCAGAGACCTCCAGTTGTCCACGTTCCGGGGGAGGGGGGTCCAGAGCGCCCCTAAGGAGCCCGGGTTCACGGAGCAGTTTGGTTTACCCCAAGCTGCCTGCTGCCAAACCCGCAGTGTTTACCGGAATCCGGGTGGTTTGCAAATCCAGATGTCGGACTTCCTGTCCCAGAGATTCTCAATTAATTTACACGCCCTCACCCCGCGGGAAGCAGGAGGAGCGTGCACAGGGCAGCCTCCCCCCGCACCCCAACGCCTCCCCCCACCCCACAGGCAGGAATTTCTGGGATGGGCAGATGGTCCACCCCTTCCTCCTCCTCCTCCCCCTTTTCGGAGTCGGAGTGGGTAGGGCGGTGAAAACCTCCGCGGCTTTCCAGTCTCCCAGCCCGGAGCCCCGTGTGTCCGCACTGTGTTAACGGGGGTGACTGAGTGAGACCCTCGGGGAGGGGTGGGGGGTGGAGCGCGAAGGTTCTGAGTTTCCGCCTCCCGCGCCGCAGGGCCAGGCGCTGGGGCCCAGGCGCTGGCCCCCGCGGCAGAGGCACTGGGCGCCCGGCGAGCCTAGTGGTTAGCGATGCTGCTGCCGTGGTCGCTGCTGCTGCTGCTGCTGTTGCTGGGAGCGCCGGCGGCTCCTTCTCCCGATCCGGTTCCCGAGTGGCAGGGTGAGTGTGCCCCGGGTGGAGGGACCAGATCGGCACGTCGGGGCTGGGGTAGTCAAGGGAGTGGAGAAAGGGCGAACCTGGGCGGCGAGCGAGTTTACCTGGTGGCTGCATATCTGCAGTGCGAGCTAGCCCTGCACCCCCTTCCTCGGCGCCGCATCCTCCAGGCTTCAGCCCGGGGCGCAAGGAGGGGCGGGGCCTGGGCTTGCAGGCAATTCTGCTCAACTCCGGCCGCGCACGAGCCGAGCCGGGCAGAGGAGGTTAGGAGGCGGTTCAAAACGTAACGCTACCGAGAATTGTTTATTTGGGGGGAGCATCTCTCGGATAAAGGATGGCAAAAAGATGTTCCAGTTTCTCCCCTCCCAAAGCAAGTGCACCTGTGGAGTGGCCCACGGAGGGCAAGAAAGCTTAATCTTCTCTGTTATCGCCTCTCAGACCAGGTGGGGGAGAGGCGCCCCTGTGGCCCTGAGCAGCTGTGGGAGCTGGAGCAAGTTGCCGTTTCGCTCCTCATTTTCGCTCGTTAAGGACAATGGGGTCTGCGATATGCATAGGACGGCTGAGGACTAAGTGAGATCCTTGGTGAGGCACGGGGCACCCCAGGGATCCAGAGGTCCTTCAAAGTGACCCGCCTCCCACCGCACCTGCAACACATGTGTGCACACACGGACCAGTTCACCAAACATTTGTTGAGCACCGACTGTGCGTCAGATTGGTAAAGGGATGTGTAAAGAGACAGGCGAGGCTGTCCTGCAGCGGCCCCCGTTACTGAGTCACCGCACGGGCTGCTTCAGCAGCAGAGAAGACAGCATCCACCAGTGGAGGCTCCGTGTGAAGGGATGCAGGGGGAAGTTCACCCAGCCAGGAGGAGCCTGGGGCGGCCGCCATCCCCTCTCCCTTTGGGGATAAGTTCGGAGAGGGGGTAAAACAAGGTGTCACCCATGTCTCCGTTCATTGTTCTCCCTCTCAGCATATTGTGCATACATTTTACACGTGTCTTTTCTGAACTGTATTCTCTAGCACTCCCAGGAGGCGTTGTCAGGAACAGGTTGAGCAGTTCTTATTTCCAAAGCGGCCAAAGGTCAGAGGCCTCTTCCCTCCTTGGTCGGTTCAGTAAAATGCTTCTGTGGATGCACATCTGACCCGCAGTGTGCTCCGTGGCCACTAAGAGTTTACTGTGCGGTACTTACTCCATTTTAAAGTGTGGGCTTTGCCTGAGCACCAGGTATCTGGAACCGGGCAGCAGCAGCCCATGGGACAGGAGCTGGAACCCAGCCACAGGGAGAGAATGCGCTGTGATCCTCTGAGCAGGGTTTAACACTGATGGGCTAATCCTTTCTATATGTAGCCGACCCAAATCCTGGCCCGAGAGGTTTCTAAGCAGTGCCTTCTCTTTATACTCAAGGACACTCTGAAGCCAGACCACCTGCTACTTCCTATATGCTCCGGGTGACAGTTACCATATGACACAGTTGGCACAGAGATTCTTCAGATATGAAAACGCTGCCTCTGGCATTCTAAGGAGCACAGAGATTATGTGGCGTGGAGTGTCCCAATCCTCAAAAAGGCTCCCCTCCTGGACTCCAACCCCCCACATCAGTGAAATTTCAAGTATAATCTAGACAGGTTTGAAATCAAGTTTTTCCTGCCTGTACACAAATGGAAAAAAACAAAATCTTAGCATTGGAAGGGACCTGATACGTTGTCTACTCTAGTCATCCATTTTTCAGGCATGGAAGCTGAGGTATATAGCTGTGTTTTGGAGTGTCTCAGTTTACCATTGTGTTCAATGCACCACACTGACTTGTTTTTAGCCATGATTGGCATCCACAGATTAACTAGGAAAAAAATATGCACCTATTTCAGTTCCATATCCACTAATACATGATATGGAATAATGCAAGGCAGATTATGCACGTAGTCTTTTTTATCTGAATTGTTTGATATGTATTATTGATTGTTCTGATATGTGTTATAAGCATCCCGGCCTTGTGGGGGAGTCAGGGGGTAGATAATTGATGGTATTGTGCTGACTTTTCAATCATTTGTCAATAATTTTGCACTAAAAATAAGTAGATGCAGTGTCATGTAGTAGTTAAATTCATGGGCTCTAGGAATCAGATTGCCTGGGTTCAAATCCCGGCTCTACTGTTTACCAGCTCTGCTATCTTGGGCAAGTTACTTAACCTCTCAGTTTACTCATATATAAAAATGAACCTAACAATAATACTTAAGAGTTGTTCTTTTGTTTCAATTTCATCATAAGGCCCTCTTCCTCTGGCCAGTCCAGACCATTTTGACAGGTTGGCAGCCGGTAGCAATTATTTCTTGCCCCGAGCACAGCACCATACTTGGCATGTCTGCAGTCTGTCTTCTGGCCTCTAATTGATTATTCTAAGGGGCTGTATTGTGGTTCTGGGATCAGAACCTTTTCTTCTAACAAGTGCTGAAACTGGATGCTCCTTACTCAAGTACCCCATACCCTCGGAGGACAGTAGAAAGAGTGAGGAAGGAAGTGGGGCATCCTGGGGAAAGGTGGGCATGGTCTCTGTGGAGGTTGCTAAAGGAAATGAATTGGGGGACAAGTAAACGGGTTTTGATGCTATATTGAGGGCTGAAATTATATATGTGAAATGGCCCCAACCAACATAGGAGAGTTTCCTCTGTAACATTCAGCTTCCCAGAGGTCAGAGTGTTGGGAGCCCGTGGCTGTGTCAGTTGTGGGAATGGCCAACGTAGGCTCTTCTGAATGGCCAGTGACCAAGGAAAGTGAAGTGCTGATGCGCATGAGGTCCAAGGGCTTGACCATGGGGTCCTATCTGGAGAAAAGACTGAACTTGGGTGGAGAGGGTGGGGGTGTCTTTCGACATCCTATGCCAATGGGAAGAGGGGCAAGGAGCTGGAGGCCTCAGTTGTTCATTCTCTGTCTGTCAAGCACTATGCGCTTCATCTCCCTGTCTTGGTTTAGGTTCACCCAAAAGCAAGCACTGGGGTGTGTATTTATTTGGATGCAAGTAATTGGGAGGTGATTCTAAAAGGCACGGTGAAGGAGTGAGGATATGAGACAGGGAAGAGAAGAAAGCCATTATCGGTAAATGGGCTTCAATTTCACAAAAGTCCTTCTGAGGGACCCATGAGGGGCAGGAAGCACAGACATTCATCTCCCACCCCCACCCGGCACTGATGGAGGGCCCCTCCTGGGGCACTAATCTCCTGGCGCTCTGCACTGCCCGGAGCTCTGTCAGGCAGGGAGACACGGAAAGTCAGGCGAGGTAAATGAGAACTGTGCCAGGTGAGTGGCCTCCAGGGTCGGCAGTGAGGGCAGGGAACCCGCAGAATCTTCCACTCACCCACAGATCGGGGAGACAAAAATATGGTCAGGATCAGATACTGTTCCCAAGAGGCTGAGAGTCCAGAGACAGATACTGAAACACACGCCATTTCAAAACAGTGCAGTGGGTGTTATGATAATAGGGAATGAGCACAGTGCGAAAGGGATGCAGAGGAGGGATTGACCTGAGGGACTGGGGACTCACAATAGGGCATTTGTTTTGCTGAAGAGTAAGTAAATAGTTGCCACATGTGAAAAGGAGCTAGGACATTTCCAGGAAAACAGAGTATGTGCAAAGGTACAGAATCGCGGTGGGCGGCAGTAGTTCAACAGGCTGAAAGTTCTAGTCTGGGCTCCTTTGAATGGAGGACAGTGGGCTCTGAAGGTCACTTGGGCAGGCGCTGGATGTAAGGGTGCCAGGATCTCAAGGGGACCCAAGGCTTCTGGGAAACCAAGAACAAGCCACTGGAATGAACCAAATATTTTTTTCTTCCTTTCTTTCTCTCAGGGGCTGCTTGATGGTCCCTGTTTGGTTCTCCTTCTGTGAACTAGTTTATTCTGCTTCAACTTGCAGGACTTTTCATGTGTAGTTCCCGCAGCATCCTTGGAAGAGTTCCTTAATTTCATGGGAGAGGAATCTGGCCACACTGGTCACAGCTGGCTGGCCAGTCCCTGTGCTCTGCCCTGGAATCAGAGGCCTTCTCACGGCTGGTAGGCCATGTAGGGGTGTGAGATGCACACAGGGATGCTGCCCCAACAGGTCCTGTGGATGAGCAGACCCCCCAGAATAGGGTCATGGCAGGACAGGAAGCTGTGACATGTCTGTATTTGGAAGCATATAGAGAGAGATGAGGAATGAAGAGTTTGGTTGGAGGGACTATGCTTAAAAGAGGGGGAAATCTGATTGGTGATTGGGTACTGCTGAGAAGGGTCTTGTGAGTTTGGACAAAAGGAAACCAGATCACACTTTTAAGTTTAGGAACGCCATGGTCAGTTTGGGACATGAAAAGGGTAATTTGAAGAGCAGCAAAGAGACCATCTGGAAGGTTAAAGCAATTTCCCTTGAAAAAAAAGACGCTGATGACCCAAACTAAAAAGTCAGTCCCAGTAGAAATATTAAGGAGCAGAAAGTTTGCATTAAGACTTCTATGGGGTAAAGAGGAAGAAAATAAAAAATAATAGACTCAGTGAAAGTTAGGAGACAGGAGAAATGGCAGAATCAGAGGGGTAGACTATCCAATGGAAACAAGGAGTTGTGGAGGTAGAGTCGTTCTCAGCAGTGACCAGATCCAAGGTTTGGTTGTAGGAGTGGTCACTGAAGTGGAGAGCAGGTCCTCGGAGCAGAGGAGGTTGAGGAAACAAGCATCCAGAGTAGTACAGACATCCATGTCTGAAAAAAAGTTTCATCAAAAAATATTCTTACTTAATAGGATGTGCACCTGCTTTGCTACTCTCATCCATTCTATTTTGTTTTGTAATTGACCTCATGACCCATTCAATGGGCCATAACCTGCAGTGAAGAAAACACCAGGACCGAGTGTTGGGTCATCTGTGTGCAAGTTAAAGGCTTTGGAGTGGGGAGGACAACAGAGAATCTGCTGGTGTCACATAGTGAATGTGAGGAAGAGGTTCAGGGTGTTTCCTTACCCCAGGGTCAAGGAAGGAAAGACAGGGTGCCACCTGGGAGAGGTTTCTGCAGGAGGGTAATGAGAGTCACCCCCTGGAGTCAGCAGTGGGGAGAAGTCCTTACCCCGTAGCTTCCATTCCTAATGCAAAGGTGAAAAGGCTCCTCTCAACTGTTCCTGGTAGTGTCTAACATTTGGGGATTGGTTACAACATGCCCTTTTACATATGTTAACACATTGAATCCTCACCAAACTCTGGTACTGTTAATACATACTCTTCTTTCACTGATCAAGGAGGGTTAAGTAATGAGTCTATAGGAACTTGTAGAGTGGGGATTCGACCCAGCCACTTACTAGTAAACACTAATTCGAAGAACTCTTGGATAGCCTTGTGACTCTATTAAATAGGTCATTCTGTATCCTGATGTTTGATTGGCAGCGTGTGATTTAATTTTGTGGCAAGAGGAACTGGAGGCAAGTCTCTTACTCTCTCTGCAGCTCCTCCTTTTCCAAACTAGTATTTCCCACATGTGGGAGTGAATAGCTCATAAAGCAAAAATGTGCAGAGCTATTGATTGCTTTTTACTTTTCTAGGTGATTCCTAAACTCTGGAGATTTGGAGTTGAAGTGAAAGCATGTCAGACACTGGTCTGCCTGCCCGTCCTGATCACAAATCACTCCAGCCGCTTGACTCTGTTTCTCCCATCTCTGTTGGTCATCTCTCAGGCCGCTTCCACTCCATGCAATTCTCATCTCAGTTTCTCTCACTGGCTCCTTTCCTCTGAGCTTTTGAGAGTCAGAATGGACTTGCAGTTCTCCTAGCTCTTTTTGCTCTTTCTCATTAAGCTCCTAACCTCTTTTCCCATTGTTGGCTGGCGCGGTAACTGATACCACACAATGGGGATTCCAAGCCAATGACTGGAAAGGTTGAGCCACACAGAGAGCTCAGTTGTCCGCTCAACTCCCCTTCCTTGACCTAACAATTTGCTTATTTATATCAGGTTTTCTGAAGAAATGATCCCCCCCCCCTTTTTTTTTTGCCTCTTTTGAACTCATCCCTCTGTGATGAATCCTCTTATGATCTATCAATGTAACATACTTGAAACATGTATAGACCTTTGCATCCATTTTCCTTTAGAAATTATCCTTAGAAGGTTTTGAAGAGATGTTTCAATTCAAACCTAGGAACATAAATTATATTTTTAATTTATCAAAGGAAAAGGAAATATTACAGATTATAAAACAAACACAACACCTTATAAACACTTGGAGAAGAATATTTTATAAAGCCACTCAATAAAAATGGAGGAATATTATTATAATTTCCATAAATTAGGTTCTAATGAAACAGAGCTAAACAAAACAGCAAGAGGTTTCTGTTTTTGTGTGTCCACATGACTTTTTAATTTATGGCACTTTTCAGACTACCGAAGTTTCAAAGAAATATGCTAATAAAAAATGTTCGCTGTTGCCCTAACCGGTTTGGCTCAGTGGATAGAGCGTTGGCCTGCGGACTGAAGGGTCCCAGGTTTGATTCCGGTCAAGAGCATTTACCTTGGTTGCAGACACATCCCCAATACGGGGTGTGCAGGAGGTAGCTGATCAATGTTTCTCTCTCATCGATGTTTCTAACTCTCTCTCCCTCTCCCTTCCTCTCTGTAAAAAAATCAATAAAAAGAAATGTTCACTGTTTTCAGTGTTTGGCATTCTGCTCTTGAGAACGTTCCTTTTCTTTTTTAGAATTTATTTTGTATTAGTTTCAGGTGTACAGCATAGTGGTTAGACAATCATATACTTTACAAAGTGTTTTCCCGATATTTCAAGTACCCACCTAGCACCGTACATAGTTATTACAATACAGTATTATTGACTATATTCCCTGTGCTGTACTTTACATCCCCATGACTATTCTGTAACTACCAATTTGTACTTCTTAATCTCTTCACCTTTTTCACCAAGGCTCCCAAACCCCCTCCCCTCTGGCAACCATCAGTTTGATCTCTGTATCTATGAGCCTGAGAAGTTTCCTTTTCAATTATGAAAATATAAACAGGAAATTCCAAGTGATTATTTAACTATAATATTTGTCCTATTTTGCTGCTATTTTGTGTTAGCCATGTTCAGAGTTAAGATTTGCTTTTTTCTTATTATTATTTATACAGTGCCCATAGGGATTGAGGTAATCATTATCAGGGTCCGATGAGGCCAGCACTAATTTTAAACCTGTTGTGCAAATGGGGAAAGCAAGGCAGATGCTCTTTACCTTAAGGCAGCTCTACCCTCAAAGAAATGGTCTGCAGTTTTCCAGTCTTTTTCCTATCGTGTTAGCCTTGCACAAATAAGAACAGGGTGGGCTTTGTGGGCATGTGACCTGGGCAGTCTCCTAGGGACCCATGCTCACAAAGACCTTGAACTTGGGCGTTAATGCTCTGTGGTTTGCAGTCTTGGAATTCTTACACATTTTTAACTTTGAATTTGTGCTTTGGGCATGAAGTCTCATGGGGCAATGGAGCACGAGCCAGGGGCTTAAAGCCATTCCTCAAGCTCAGTCCCCACTTCCCTGGATGGGTTTTCAGCCTCCCCTTCATATTCCTATCCTCCACCTACCTGGCAATCAGATTGCATTGGGGTTGAGGACTGGAGGCCCAGGGTCTAGGAGTGGATGGCCAGTGGCCTCTAAGGGTCGGGCAAGGCAGCCGCTGTCCCCCGAGCTGGCAGCACCTCTCTATCTTCAGTGGGGGCTACGCGGAAACCTATCACCCATTCCCGATCCAGGCACTGAATGTGTTCCCAGCCCCTTCTGACATGGAAGTTGCAATCACTCACGTGCCCATGGGAAATGTAGATTGACTCAACTCCCCTGCCCCAGCCAGGGCCCTGAATTTTCATTTTATGCTGGGTCCTGCAAATTAGGCAGCCAGCCTGAATAGGAAGCATGGGCCAGTTATGGGTTGAATTGTGTCTCCCTCAAAATGTATATGTTGAAGTCCTAACTCCTCCATACCTCATAATGAAACCTTATTTGGAGATAGGGTCTTTACAGAGGTAATCCAGTTACAATAAAGTGATTAGGGTGGGCCCTAATTTAATAAACGATGTCCTCCAAAAAAAGGGGAAATTTAGATAGAAATATGCATAGAGGGCAGATGACATAAAGAAACACAGGGAGAAGATAAGCATCTGTCGATAAGCCAGGAAGGCAGGCCTGGAACAGATCCTCCCTCCTACACCAGCAGGGAGCCAACGCTGCCAGCACCTGGATTTTTGACTTATAGCCTCCAGATCTATGAGACAATCTTTCCTGTTGTCTAAGCCACTCGGGCTGTGGTAGTTTGTTATGGCAGCCTGTGCAAATGACAGGGACGGAGGACATACTTACCATTAAAACGTGGTTTTCTTTTCATTTCTGTCTCCCCCTTTAGTAAATGTATACTTGTCTTCATTGGGTATATTCTCAAAGCAGTTAATATGGCTAGTCCTCATAAACATGCTTTCAATGACATCACATCTTTCCCAGCGTTGTTTTGTTGTTGGTGGAGTTCTTCTCTGTTTGTTTGCTTTGACGACCAAGTCTTTAGATCATATTCCCCCAGGTCTTCAACATGCCAGTGTTTGTGAGGGAAGTGTAAGAAAGTTCTGTCTTACTGTGTCTTCTTGCCATAACTTGCTCTTTGTAATGAACGAGGCTCCCTGGTGACTGAGGTGGTATGTCATCAACACAGTCTGTAAGATAACAGGGCCACTGTCAGTAAGGATATTTACACTGGCAATGTCTGTTAGGTACTTCAGAGTTCAATATAAAGGCAAAATGGTGGAGAAATAAACTAAAAGCCAAAAAGAAGAAACATGTGTGCAACTCCACTTAACATTTCATCGGTAAGATACAGATACACCCAAGAACTTCTAAAGAGATAATAAGATTTTCTGCAAGGGGCACTACTGCTAAATGAGATGGGCAGCGAAGGAGGGACAGGGGTGGGAGGGAGAATGGCAGGGAGTGTCGAGGACAGTCTGAAAGAGTTAATCCACTTCACATAGGGGTTGTTAGCAGGCAATTTGAATCCTCACAAAACCGGAGCCTGGTGGAGCTGATTAAGTTGGGTTTCATTTTCCCCCTCCTGTGAGAGGAGAATTGTATGCCTTACGGAACTTGAAACGACAATTTGAGGAGATTAGGAAGAAAGGGGGAAAGAACACATAAAGAGATTTAGCAAGAGGGGTCCACTGGCCTGTGGAGGTGGTGATTACCCAGGTTCAGAAGCTGCAGGAGAATAAAGAAGGCTCAAAGTCAAGGACAATGCTCGGGCAGGGAAAGAGAAGGAAGTTCTGAGGCGGGACGAAGAGATATTTTAGAATGTACTGCACTTTTTAGTTGGTTAATGGAAGGCACAGGCTTTGTTAGGAGCTGTCAGGTTGTTAAGAGACAAACACCAACTCTCAGATGATCTAGGATAAAAGCAAATACTCAGTCAGAGAGGACCACGAAGGGCAGGCACACTTTTCACTTTGTTCTTTCAAGTACAATATGCGTGCTGCAAGCATTAGACATTCCTTGCTTATTGGATTGGAAAGTCCTGTTAGGAATCCAGATTTTCTGCATCGTTCAGCCATGAATGGGAATTGATTCGGCCAATTACAACATCCCTTCCTGCTACAGAGTAATGTCCGGAACACGATCGACCTGAAGCCATTGTTCCCTGGAGGGCACAGACCCACATTTGTGCAGCTGAAAAAGGTCAGTCCGTCTCCAGAGAGAAGCTGCTCCCCTTTACCTGGGTTACAGATTGGACCCCTTCCCTTCCGAAACTGAAATACTGTCAGAACAGCAAGGAACTGGGCAGATTGGAGACAGGATACCAGGCATGAAGTGTGTGAGCCCTGCACCAGCTGTGTGAGTGGATGGAGTAGAAGAGGTTTAAACCCAGGGGATTGGCGTAGGAGGTTGAAATTAGATTGCAGTTGGCAAGCTGTGGCTTCCTAATAGCTTGTCTTAAACATTGCACATGGTGTGAGCCGTGCACTTGAACATTTCCTTCCAGTTCCCTTAACGTGGAGCAGCACAGAGGCTGATGTTATGTGTGTATTGGATTAGATGGCCACTGTCATAGCATAATTTATTGAATACCAGGAAGCCCTTTGCTTGCCTAAAAAAGAGTATGCATTTAGGAATGGTTGTTTTGTTTGTTTAAAGTGTTTTTTTGGCCGAAACCGGTTTGGCTCAGTGGATAGAGCGTCGGCCTGCGGACTCAAGGGTCCCAGGTTCGATTCCGGTCAGGGGCATGTACCTTGGTTGCGGGCACATCCCCAGTAGGGGGTGTGCAAGAGGCAGCTGATCGATGTTTCTCTCTCATCGATGTTTCTAACTCTCTATCCCTCTCTCTTCCTCTCTGTAAAAAATCAATAAAATACTAAATAAATAAATAAAAGAGCAGAATTTCTAAAATAAATAAATAAATAAATAAATAAATAAATAAATAAAGTGTTTTTTTGGTTAAATGTACAGAAAACTCACCAAGGCTTAATTCTTCAAGCTATAGCTATTTACTTAACACTTCAAACGCTCAGCCAGTTCTAAGAGAAGATCTGTGTGAAGCAGAAGGGGACACCACCAGGAGGTGGAGGTGACCAGAGGGATGCAAAGAGTGAAGTGGGAGGGCCTCAAGAGAAACCTCCCCAGGGCCCTGTTGGCATTGCTTAAACACGTGGATCAAGCTGTAATCGTAGTCCCAGGCTCTAGATTCCAACCTCACGGTATCCTAGGGATTGGCAGGCATCTGGCAACCAATCAAATACCTGAAGCCAGAAAACAAGTCATTCTGGATTTTTCCAGAATCCTCATATTCCACTGATCACCAAATCCTGTCATTTATTCCCCCTGTGCATTCTCTCTCTGGTGGCTGGAGTCTAACCATTCCTTCCTTCCTTTCTCATCACCACCAGTTGAGTTGATACCTTCTGTCTCCCTTGCTAGATCATAGCAGTAGTCCCCAGACTGTTCTCCAGTTCCATTCATAGACTGTCCCATCTCACCTGAATGAGAACTCCTCTGGGGCCAGAACCTGGACATTTGCCTTTACGTCTGTATTCTCAGCTCCTAAAACAATGTTGGGCACACAGTAGGTGCTCAGTAAATGTTTTTGTTGAATGATTCACCACCCATATTTGTATTACACACCACAGCCTTGGTCATGCCTTCTCTGGTTCCAAAACCCCCCTTTCATCTGAAGAGTAACATACAAATTTCTGAATAAAATTATTTGTAAAATTACCCCAAACCATCTCTTTCTAACTTCGTATTCTACAACTACCAAAGTCTTGTATATAGCTAGGCTTTCGACACCCTCCAGTTGATTGTTTTTATCACCTCTAAACTTGGATGGTTTTTGTTCTGTCCAGAATGCCCCCTTACCTGACTTGTCACCTCTCCATCCATAGACTTCTTCCATCACCCTGAACTCTCTGTCTATAACAAGGACAGGCATCCATGCTAGTCTAGTTCAGCAATGTACTTCCATGTGTGACAAATATTAGATCCCTAATAAATAATATTTGTTGAATGAAAGTGTGTGTGTGTGTGTGTGTGTGTGTGTGTGTGTGAAAGAGAGAGAAAGAGAGAGAGAGAGAGAGAGAGAGAGAGAGAGAGAGAGAGAGAGATTTATTTGATCTTCTTAGTCAAACTGACCCCTTCTGCTCCTGGATTCTACATCATTGTGTTTATACCTGTCATGTCAAAATATACTTTAAGTTCTTTCTGTACATTTTATGAAATACTCCCAGGGAGAACATCAGTTCCTTGAAGGCAAACGCTATGACATATATACTTTTTTATCTGCAGGGTTCCTAACACATGCCATATCAGGCACTCAATAAATGTTTGCTTGAAATGACAAATCTCTTACTTTAAATTGCAATGACATACAGCAGTTAATTGTCTTCTTTCTGGGTTATTAATGAATGTGTGTAAGGAAAGCTATGCATAGACCTATATGGTCCTCACTGAGTATATGGGCATAAAACTTTTAAGGCAAAATTAAATTGGGGAGGGGTGTAAAGGAATGATTCAATTAAATAAGCTTTACAGCTCCATCCAGTTCTGAAGTTCATGGACCTGCGTTTATGGGTAAAGTTAGTCTTCTCTGCCATGTTCATATTCCTTCCAGCACTGGCCAGTGTGGCTCAGGAGTTGAGTGTCGACCCAAGAACCAGGAGGTCACAGTTTGATTCTGGGTCAGGGCACATGCCCAGGTTGTGGGCTCGATCCCCAGTAAGGGGTATGCAGGAGGCAGCTGATGGATGATTCTGTCTCATCACTGATGTTTCTATCTCTCTCTCCCTCTCCCTTCATCTCTGAAATCAATTTGTTTTTAAAAAATAAATAAAATAAAATTATCTTCCTAAGAAAAGGTCTCAGAAGTAGATAGCAGAACCATTGACTTCCAAGGATTTTATTTAGGAAAAAAGAATGAAATTTAGTTTATAAATTTCTTCTAGTAATTCAGTCCACTTTCTCCCCCTAAACTTATAATTATGAAGGGAAGTAATAACATTTACTGCAAAGAGATTTAGTAATTCTGGCAGTACTTCATTAATCACTTAATCAGTGTTCAAGCAGAACTGATGTCCTTGACATATATAATCAATCTTGATTCCTCCCGCATTTGATTTTCATTCTTTTTGAAATCTGGATACAGACACTAAGGATGGTGGCTTATTTTCACATTATGTTTTTCTTTCGGGCAACCCATATATGCATATAATGATAATCAGAATATTGATACCTAGGTTGGGTCTCCCCATAGTTCATTTGAAAACAATTGTTTTCTCTTCCGTGAATTTATGGAGAACAATGCTGCTAGGACCAGATTCTCTTATAGCTTAATGGGAAAGTGGGCTTGGGTCATTTTTTAGCTCAGCATGACATAGTATTCTTTCAGAGATGACAGGGTTATTGTTATTGATAAGCCAGAGCTTCTTGTTTTGATACATTCTGAAGAATTTTTCCAAAGCTACATTCTGAAGGCAGTTGGGCATGGAAAGGTAATAGCAGCCCAAAACTGAGTGGCAAGGTTGTTTGTCTAATACCTTCTACTTTGCAAAGGTATTTTTATGATCACTGGAGTAACTACAGACGTTCTGATTCTACCACTCCTTTTCTCTTAACTTCATAAGTTGCATGTTTAAAAACATTATTCACCCCAAATTTTATTGATATTTAATTTCCATATCCACTTACTCACAAACCACACCCATCAACTGCTTGTTGACATTGTATGTTTTTCTCTTTCCTACAAAAGAGCTGCAATATGGACTTTAGAAATAGATAGTGTAAAAGATGAATGAAGATTTAATTCACAGTTGCACATATAGTAGAACAAACAAGACAACAATTTTGTTATCTGGTTGTTTGAAGAATATGTTTCCTCCATGAGAGTGATATCTTGGTATTTAAGGATTGTTTTAAACTAATACTTCTGCACCCACTGTATGCTACAGAAGCTAAAGTAAAAATGAGCTTTCATTCTAATGATGTAAGAAGAGAAGTCTTTGGGGGGTGCTCAGATTAGCGCTCTATAGGTGTTCAACTAAATCTATAGCTGGATCTACAG
The DNA here is from genome assembly GCF_951640355.1 of Cnephaeus nilssonii. NCBI lineage: Eukaryota > Metazoa > Chordata > Mammalia > Chiroptera > Vespertilionidae > Cnephaeus > Cnephaeus nilssonii. The sequence goes on from NC_137081.1 coordinate 55,082,708, forward strand.
ATCAAGAATCAGGAAGCCAGAGGGATAATAATAACAATAATGACAACAACTCACATTTACTGAGGTCTTCCCATGATGAGATAGTGTGTGGTGTATTTTGCATGGATTATTTAATGGAATACTCTTTTTTTTCCCTTTTTAATTAAATTTATTGTGGTGATATTGGTTAATAAAATTATAAAGGTTTCTATGTGCAATTATATGATATAACATCTGTATATAGCATAATGTGTGCACCTTCCAAAGTCAAATCTTCTTCCATCCTATCTAATAAAAGAGTAATATGCAAATTGACAGTCACTCCAACACACAAGATGGCTGCCCCCATGTGGACACAAGATGACCGCCACAAGATGTCCAGCAGGGGAGGGCAGTTGGGAGGAACCAAGCCTACAAGGGAGGGCAGTTGTGGGCAATCAAGCCTGTAAGGGAAGGGCAGTTAGGGTTGACCAGGCCGGCAGAGGAAGGAAGTTGAGGGCGACTGGGCCTGTAGGGAAGGGCAGTTAGGGGGGACCCAGGCCTGCAGGGGAGAGCAGTTGGGGGGGAGACCAGGCCTGCAAAGGAGGGCAGTTAGGGGTGACCAGGCCTGCAGGGGAGGGCAGTTGTGGGGGACCAGACCAGCAGGGGAAAACAGTTAGGGGTGATGAGGCTGGCAGGGGAGGGCAGTTAGGGGTTACTGGGTCAGCAGGGAAGGGTAGTTGGGGGGGGGACCAGGCCTGCAGGGGACGGCTGTTAGGGGTTACAGAGTCAGCAGGGGAGGGTAGTTGGGGGGGGGACCAGGCCTGCAGGGGATGGCAGTTAGGGGTTACCAGGTCAGCAGGGGAGGGTAGTTGGGGGGATCAGGCCAGAAGGGGAGGGCAATTAGGGGTGACCAGGCTGGCAGGGGAGGGCAGTTAGAGGTGACCAGGCCAGCAGGGGAGGGAAGTTAGGAGCAATCAGGCTGGCAGGGGAGCAATTAGGCATCAATCAAGCTGGCAGGCGAGTGGTTAGGGGGTTATCAGACTGGCAGGTAGAAGAGGTTAGGGGCAATCAGGAAGGCAGGCAGGCGAGCAATTGAGAGCCAGCAGTCCTGGATTGTAATAGAGGTTGCAGGCTGGGCTAAGGGACACACACCCCCATGCACGAATTTCGTGCACTGGGCCTCTAGTTACTATATATTTGACCCCTTTTACCCTTACTATCTCCCAAACCCCCTTCCCTCTGGTAATCACCATACTGTTGTCTGTGCCTATGAGTTTTTGTTTGTTTTTCTTTTTTGTTTATTTGTTGCTTTCAGTTTTATATCTCACATATGAATGAAATCTTTTTCTGCCTAACTTACTTCCCTTAGCATGATATTCTCAAGATCCATTCATGTTGTTGCAAATGGCAGTATTTTATCATTTCTTATGGCTGAGTAGTATTCCATTGTACCACATAGTCTTTATCCAATTCTCTATGGAAGGACACCTTGATCGTTTCCATGTCTTGGGCTCTATGAATAATGCTGCAGTGAAACAGGGGTGCATATATCTTTGCGAATAAGTGTTTTCAAATTTGGAGGGTAGATGCCCAGAAGAGGGTTTTTTTTTAACCTCACCCAAGGATATGTTTATTGATTTTTAGAGAGGAAGGGAGAGAGAGAAAGAGAGAGAGAGAGAGAGAGAGAGAGAGACATCATTGTGAGGGAGAAACATCAATTGGTTGTGTCCCCTATACACCCCCACCAGGGATCAAATCCCCAATGTTTTTGGTGTACAGGACAATGCTCCAACCAACTGAAGTTTCTTTATTTGTAATTTTTTTTAGGAGCCTCCATACTGTTTTCCATAGTGGCTATACCAGTTTACAATGAATAAGGGTTCCTTTTTCTCACGATCTCTCCAACACTTGTTATTACTTGTCTTGTTAATAGCCATTCTAACAGGTGGTATCTCACTGTAGTTTTGATTTGTATTTCCCTAATCCTTAGTGAAGTTGAACATCTTTTCATATATCTGTTGGCCATTTGTATGTTTTCATGGATGAAGTGTCTGTTCAGGTCCTCTGCCCTTTTTTTTGGTTGCTGTTAATCCTCACCGATATTTTTTCTCCCATTGATTTTTAGAGACAGTGGAAAGGAGAGAAGGGGGAGAGGGGGGAGGGAGAAAGAGACAGAGAGAGAGACAGAGACAGAGAGAGACAGACAGGGACATTGATGTGAAAGAGACACATCAATTGGTTGCCTCCAGCACACACCCTGGCCCCAGGGGGGCAGGGATCAAACCTGCAACCCAGATACATGCCCTTGACTGGGAGTCAAACCTAAGACCCTGAGCCAAACCAGCCAGGGCTCTCTGCCGATTTTTTAATTGGGTTGTTTGTTTGGTGTTGAGTTTTATGAGTTCTTTATATATTTTGGATATTAACCTCTTGTCAGAGCTATTGTTTGCAAGTGTCTTCTTTCATTCTGTTGGTTGTCTTTTAGTTTTGTTGGTAGTTTCTTTTGCTGTGCAGAAGTTTTTCAGCTCAATACAGTCCCATTCAGTTATTTTTGCCTTTACTTCCCTTACATTTGGGGTCAAATTAATAAGATCCTCTCTAAGACCAAGGTCCATAAGTTTAGTCCCTATGTTTTCTTCTATGGAATTTATTGTTCCAGGCCTTATAATTAGGTCTTTGATCCATTTTAAGTTAATTTTTGTATATGGGGACAAACAGTAGTCTATTTTTATTCTTTTACATGTAGCTTTTAATGGAAAACTCTTCACATTCCTATGAGACATATTTCCAGTTCACAGAGGAATAGTGAGGCTCACAGAAATCAAGATATTTGCCCAAAGTTACAAGGTTGGTCTGTGGCAGCTCTGCCTGATTCCAGAGCTTTCATCCACTAGCGAGTTGCCTAGCCACCTATCTTAGGAATATAAGCAAACCCAGAGGGCTGAAGTTCAGCCAGTAAGTTGCAGAGCTGTGTATATTCGAACATACATATTAAATAGAAGCCAAACTACAGAACAATTATAGTAAGATAATTATTCTTTAGAAAAAAAAAAATGAGTGGAACTCTGGACTAGAAAGTAATTAGTAGATTACAACAGAAATGAAGGTGAACATTCTATCCAGGCATGAAAAGGTGAAAAGGAGAGTTGCAGAGAAGGTTAATTATCAGAATCCATATCACATTGGCAAGAGGAAGATTTGATCTTGAATGACTATCACTAATAACCATACAGACATGGCCTTCATTAGGAAAACAAATTTCCTGATCTAAATGAAATCTCCCTAAAACCACACATTCTCTCACCCCGACTGCGCCTCACACTCCCTTCTTTTTTCGTTTTGATGTCTGGTGATAAAAGCAATTTTATGACAACGAATTCAACTCCTCAAATATATGTTTATAAGTGGGATTATTGGATTATTAAGTGAAATTAACCTTCATTTATATATTGACAGTCTTTTTAACAATGTGTTAAGTGATTTTTGTTATTGTAAATCAGCTTCTCTTGGCCTCAGTAACTTTGAAAAAGAAAAAAGAACTTTCACCAAAAAAAAAAAAAAAAAAGCACGTAATTCCCATGTGCTGATATGTGAGGAGGCTTGTTTTACACTGTTCCAAGTCACTAGAAGACCTCGGCCTGTCCCTGCTATCCCATGGCTACATGACACGACTTGCCATAAACTGCAGCTATTTTAAGGGAACCTGGTAATGTCCCTTCAGATATTAGAAGATTGGACAGAAATAAAATATAAGAGAAGAACCTAGCTAATGGGAGAACAAAAGAGCCCTTGGACCTGACCAGACACTGGGCTGAGTGACCTCAGCAACCAGGGCCTAAGCAGCACCTGCCAGCCTGTTTAATCACCATGCTCAGGACTGTCCATGCTTAGACTAAAAAAGTTAGATAAGATATCCACCTTCGTGAGGACAAGTTCATAATTGTTATCCTATATAATAAAAGCCTAATATGCTAAATGTCCGGTCGTCTGGTTGGCCATTCAACCAATCAAAGCATAATATGCTAATGATATGCTAAGGCTACTCAATCGCTCGCTATGACGTGTAATGACCACCAGGGGGCAGATGCTCTGACCAATAGGTTAGCTTGCTGCTGAGGTCCGGCTGATCGGGACTGAGCAAGATGGGCCAGACACACCCTGGAGCCCTACCGCGGTCTCTCCCCGGCCCTGATCATGCACTGGTGGGGTCCCTCGGCCTGGCCTGTGCCCTCTCGCAATCTGGGACCCCTCAGGGGATGTCGGAGAGCCAGTTTCAGTCCAATCTCTCCGGCCACGTCGAGGGACCCCACTGGTGCACAAATTTGTGCACTGGGACTCTAGTCAATATATATAAAAGCCTAAGCGACTGAATGACCAGTCGACCAGTCACTATGACATGCACTGACCACCAGGGATAGACGCTCAACACAGGAGCTGCCCCCTGGTGGTCAGTGCGCTCTCACAGCAGAAGCGCCGCTCAGCTGACTGACAGAGGCCAGACTCAGGGCTCACGCTGGCTGCCACAGCCCAGAGACTGCAGCAAAGCAGCAGCAAGCCTACCAAGTGGAGGCAGCAGCAGGCACAGTGGGGCCAGGATGAGCAGGAGCAGCAGATGGTGTTGGACTGCCGGTTTTGGCCCGAACCCTGCAGGCTATACTGAGGGATCCCACCAGTGCACAAATCTGTGCACTGGGCCTCTAGTTTATAATAGGTGTTTTCCAGGCTCTGCCAGCTTTTCCCCAGAGAACTCACCCAGATCCCTCTTTCTGCTCTGGGGAGTTGGAAGCTCAAAGCTCTATCACAAATAACTACTTTTTGCACATCTCCATATGGCCTGTGTGCCTTTGCTGCCAACATGGTGCTCTTACACCTTTTGTGTAGCTCAGTGTGTGGCCTCAGCTAGTGTCCTGGCATCTATCTGCTCCGGCCAGTCCCATCCAACAAGGCTGCTCCTACAAAGAGGCCATCCCCATAGCAAAGGTCCCCACTGTTCTACTCCTGATAGATCCAGCACAGACAGCAAACATGGAGAAGCATTTCTTTCTCACCAGTATGGCATCTTGTGTCAAGACACAAAGAAGCACTTTGTCTCTGTCCTTTGGGTTTTCAGCAGGAATTTAATGGTAGAAATTTCTATTTCTGTGGCTCTTGATTCAGCTGCCATGTTCCTAACATTCAGGCACTTGTCTGGAGAAAACTGAAGTGTCACCATACTTCTGGGCACCCCACAGCCCTTCCCTTTAGCTCTGAGTGTTGTTCCCAATGCCTCTTCTCTATCCGGTTGTGGAGAGCTCCTTCTCTATCAGAAAATTCTTGAGTGGACTAACAGGTAGCCTTTGTTACTGTAGGGCCATGGGGGTTTTACTGGTAGGTCAGGGGTCTCCCATGAGCTCTAATGAACCCATTTATGCTTCCCAAGAAACTCTTCTGTTTTGAGCGAACAAACCTTCCTGGTGGACCCCACCCATCGACTCCAGATCTGTTAAAAACGACTGCCAATGGTGACATTTCACAACTTACACATCCTCATGATACTAGGTAATTATATATGAAAGACCATACCCATCTTCTATTTTGCTCTTTCAGATAAAGGAATATTTGTTATCCAAAGTGAGAGCCTCAAGAAATGCATTCAAGCAGGCAAATCTGTACTGACCCTGGAGAACTGCAAACCACCAAACAAGTACATGATGTGGAAATGGGTTTCCAACCACGGCCTCTTTAACATCGGAGGCAACGGTTGCCTGGGCCTGAATTTATCTGATCCAGAGCAGCCATTGAGTATCTACGAGTGTGATTCCATCCACGTTTCCTTGAGGTGGCACTGTAGCAAGAAGATGATCACGGGCCCGCTGCAGTACATGGTGCAGGTGAAGCACAACACGCTGGTGGCCTCCTGGAAAAACCTTCATAAGTGGATTGCCTACATGTCAGGCAGTGAAGGCATTTGTGAATATCTGCACAGAGGTAAAAAATATATATATATATATATATATATGTATATATAAACCAAAGTACTCATAAAATGATATATTTAGAAAGTTTGCCATAAGTTAAGATTTGTAAAATCCTATATAATAAAGAGGTAATATGCAAATTGACCATCACTTCAACACACAAGATGGCCATCAGGGGAGGGCAGTTGTGGGTGATCAGACCAGCAGGAGAGGGTGGTTGGGAGGGACAAGGCCTGCAAGGGAGGGCAGTTAGGGGCTATCAGGCCTGCAGGGGAGGATCGGGCCTAAACAGGCAGTCGGACATCCCTCAAGGGGTCCCAGATTGGAGAGGGTGCAAGCTGGGCTGGGGGACCCCCCCCATGCACGAATTTCGTGCACCGGGTCTCTAGTATGTTATATGAAAGAGGTACACAGCATCCAGACCTTCAAGGGACTTCTGCCAAATACTTTGTAGTTGCTTACTCACTTAATGTAAAAAATGACTGGAGTCTTGGGACTTGCTAAATTCTCCTAAAGAAGCAGAATTTCTCACAAGTTAAAGTTATCAGAGGAGAAAACACTTAACCTTTGGGAATCACTGGGGAGGGGAGAAAGTACAGGAGAACAAGAGGAACAGAGAAAATTAAGGTAGAAGGAAAGGTCTTTGAAGTTGATGACTTGGCAGGATGAGTATAAGAACCTCTCCTGCCACCATTTCTCTTGTTGCAGACACTCAGTCCCAGGGATGGAGCATGTCTGCAGGCCACTCAGTGCCTCCAGTGCTTGCTGGCATCCATGTGATGTCACATTAAGAGACATCTAAAGACAGACTGTTGTTAGGGATTATTTAGTGTGTGCTAGGGAATGGAAAATAATGGTGTGTGGTGTGTTTTTTGGGGGGGAGGGGGTGTCATTTTTCACAGTTCTGTAATATTTGGCATTTTTAAACAAATTTAAATAAATAAATAAATAAATAAATAAATAAATAAATAAATAAATAAAAGCAACATATTAAATTTGGACACCCTAAACCGGTTTCTCAGGTTTTGTTTGGTAGTGCTCTTCATTCTCTCATCCATCCATTCATCCTCTGTCACACATTTATTAAACACTGACTATTTCTCAGGCCCAGGGCCAGGCATTTTCTTTAAAAGGCCAACAAGACAGATGTGGTCCCTGCCCTCATGGTGCTCAGTAGAATTATGCCTTAATAAGAGCAAATCTTTCTAAGAACTCTGAGTTATACCAGTCCTAGGAAGCAGAGCAAGGAACTCCTAAAATCCAAGTCAGGACTTTCTCATGTATGTATCTCCAAGAAATGAGTAACGAGACGGGGCTAAAAACAAGTTATTTTCAGGACTCACTACAATGAAGCAAGTGCTACAAACCAGCTCTCCCAACAATCTACAGATCTAAGGGAGAACATGACATTTGGCTTTATGTTAACATTTTAGCTATACACCCACACTCACAGTGCATGCAGGGAAGAGCGAGTAGAAGGCAGGGACTGAAGCAAGAGGATGTGTCCTGAAGTACCAGTAGTCTCTAAAGAGCCTTAACCTCTAGGGTTGATGCAGGGTTAGTTCAGTCCAGCCCCTGCCAATGTGGGAAAGGGGTGGGTGTCTCCACAGCCAGCCTTTCCCTCCAGGACCTAGTGACTCAAGGGTGGCCCTGATCCCCCTCACCACAGAGAGCCCCAGGTGAGTCATGAAAAGCTGTCCTTTCCTGCTGAAGGCCAAGGGTGGCGGATTATTGAAAGGCTCTGGGAAAGCAGCCAGCAGGTACCTTGGCACTGCCATGTCTCCAAGATTACTGTAGAGGCCTCCCAGCTAGTTATCCCTCTTTGCCCCCTCCCTGCACGGGTTCTGTTTGTCATATGGCACCCAGATTTTCTTTAAAAATGGAAATCTGCTCATGTGACTTTCTCATCCAAAACCCAATAGTGACTTCCCACTACACTCAGAGTAAAGGGCAAAGTTCATAATGTGGCAGAGCTGGCCTCTGTGAGCTGACACTCTCCACTTCCCTGCCCCCACCTCCCATCCCTCCTGCGTGGCCCTCTGCATTCATCCCACACAAGTCTTGTTGCAAATCATATTTGCTGTTCCTTCTGCCAGATAACCCTTTTCCAAATACTTGTACACTTGCTTCACCCAGTTCTTATTCAGAGAGGCCTTCACTAGCCACCTGATCCAAAATAGTGCCCCTTCTCTCTCTCTCTATTTCTCTATTTCTTTCTCTATTTCTCTCTCTCTCTCTCTCTCTCTCTCTCTCTCTCTCTACACACACACACACACACACACAGTCATTCTGTCTTCCTACCCCTATCTTGTTTTTCATCATGGTACTTATCACTACCTGAAATTATGTTTACTTGTGTATTTGTTTTCTTTTTGTCTCTCCCTTATGAACAGAAACTCCTTATGAAAGGGAACTTTTGCCAGTCTGTTCACTGTTACATCGTCAGTGCTCAGCACATTAAATGCTCAATAAATATTTGTTGGATGAATAAATTAATGAAGGCCTGTTAAGCTCTTGATTTTCAGATGTTGATCACTGATATAGGTGATATTTTAAAGTAAAATCTCCATTAAAATTTCCTTCTCATTCTTTCACAAATGTGTTTGCTGCCATAGTAGTGCACCATAGTGAATACCCAATGATATAAACATGTGCACACACCATTGTGAACCCACACTCAGCCTTGCACACTTACACTCACTGGACAGTGGAGTCCTGAGGGTTCTCTGTGGTCTAGCAAGAGTTTTGCCCACTGTAGGTTTCAGTTATGAAAAAAATGCATTCACTCTATGATAGTTTCCAAAGATGAAGCTGGCATAATACTTATTTGACTTTGTCCTTTTCTTCTCCTAGATTTGTATACACTCAAAGGGAACGCCCACGGGACACCATGCATGTTTCCCTTCCAGTATAACCACCAGTGGCATCACGAATGCACCAGGGAAGGGCGGGAAGACAACTTGCTGTGGTGTGCCACGACCAGCCGATACGAAAGAGACGAAAAGTGGGGATTTTGCCCAGATCCCAGTAAGAGTGAATCTCCTCTTCCCGCTCTGTCATGAATGAATCAAGGATGATTGGGAAGTTACCTGTATCTAAAGGAAAGCACAGGGATTGATATACTGAAGTCTGAATAAGCACTCTGATTCCATTTATCCAGACTTGATTCTGTGTTTGTTTTTTGCCTTGAAAGGACAATCCTGGTGTCTATTCCTTTTCCTTTACATTCGAAAGATGTTAATTAGCCATTCTTCATTAAGCTTAGTGTATAAGGATGCTTTAACCAGAATCAAATGATCATATTCTGTGATCTCATTAACCCCAGCTTCTGGCAAAATACTTAAAAACAAACCTGAGCGTGTATAAAGCTCAGTTATCCTTTCAGTCCACTCTCTTTCATGAGGTGTCTTAATTTCTCCAAGTCCAGACTGCTTGTCTTGCCATCATCAAGTCCAGGCATCAGCTGGGCCCTTGACGACCTTTTTAAAATGGCAGTTGTTCTCATTATTTCTCCACTATGTGTTCTCATCTTGATTCCCTTTTCTTATTACTCGATTTCTAGGTATAACCTCAAAATCTTTTCCTTTCGTAACTTGACTTTCAAGGTCCAGTGACATTTGCAATATTCTAACTTTTTTTTATCAGTTAGTACTTTACTAATTTATTTAATTTACATAAAATGTTTACAATGGTTCTTAAGTATTGGGTAATATTTATATATATCTTCTACTTTCTATATTCAATTTCCTTCACCTTGGTTCCTGCAAGTCAGAGTATCTACACTAATAAAAAAGTAAGATGCAAATTGACCACACCTTTGCGACACCCACCAGCCAATCAGGAGTGAGTATACAAATTAACCCAACAAAGCTAGCGTTCTGCACTGCCCCAGCCGCTCTGGGCCTCTGGGCAGAGTGGGAAGGCAGAAAGGTGGTTCTGGCTGGAGTGAAGGTGGTGCTGGCAGCCAGGGGAAGGAAGGCCCATTCTTGCACGAATCTTCATGCATCGGGCCTCTAGTAGTTTTTATAATCTCCTCATCTTCTATGCCTACCTTCCCCTCCCCACATGTAATAAAATACAGCAAATAATTTTGAAACAAAAGCAAACTGAAGAGATTAACTCCAAATAATCTGATAGATAAGTTATCTGTAGAATTGTTTTGTGACCTAAGAGCCAGTATGGCTTAGGGAATAAGAAAGAGTTTAGGTGTTGAAATCAGACAGACCAATATTGGAATCCTTCCTCCCAATGATGAGATCTTAAGTCTCAGTTTCCTGCCACAAAATGGAGAGAATAGCAGTACTATTAGGATTATTGAGAGGAACCAGTTAGATGATGCATCTAAGGCACTTACCATAGGACCTGGCAAATGATAAGCCATCATCATCATCATCATCATCATCATCATCATTATTTTCATCAGCAAACCTAACTTATTCTTTCAGCATGCACTCTGAACCAATAACCCTTCCTCTTTATTGTCTGTCAACAGCACTAAAGTAGGTAAGCATAGTGGTGAATACCAAGAGGATTAGGACTTAAGACCCTCCCTTCAAAGAACTTGGCATCTAGATGTAAGACAGATTTGCTCTGTGCTAGAAAATGCAGACTATAGTTGATATGATAGTCTAGAACCACCTGGGGGAGAGTTAAAAATGCATATCCTAGCCCCCTCCCAGAGACACAGTGGGTCCAATGTGTGGTACCCAAGCATCTGCATTTTTGACAAGTGCCCAAGGTGATCCTGCTGCAGATAACTCTTCATCAGACAAAAATAATATGGAGGTGATTCTATGCAACATACATCAATATACTAGGGTGGTCTGAAGACATTAAACAATCAATATGGTATGGGCTATTGACCAGTCCGAGTGGAGACTTTAAGGTGGGAGTTAGGAGTCCCAGACTCCTGCTGCTGGTATTAACCCCTTAGCTGCTGGATTGTGAGGAGATAAGGGGGAGAGGGAAGTGCAAAGGAGACTAGGGTAGCAAAGGACACTCAAGCAGCTCAGGACAGCAGCTTAACAACTAGCATGAAAGTATTTCATACTGAAAATACTGTCAGATCATCAGCCTTTTCTATCTGAATCTGAATGCTTGCATGCAGGTATATGTGCATGTAATCCCTACATTCCTTGGGTTCTTGCATTAGATGTCATATTGTTTGTATCAGCTTCTCTTCCCATTTCCATCCTTAATACATTTCCTTATTAAAAATAAACCAATACCAAAAAATTTAACATGTATTTCACATGATCTTAATAGTAGGGACTTTGGAGCGCGGAGGGTAATCCTCACCAGAGGATATTTTTCCATTGATTTTTTAAAGAGTGGAAGGGAAGGGAAGAGACGGAGAGATAGAGAAGCATCGATGTGAGAAAGACACATCAATTGGTTGCCTCCTGCATGTAACTGAGGTATGTGCCCTTGACCGGAATCAAACCCAGAACCCTTCAGTCTGCAGGCCGATGTTCTATCCACTGAGCCAAACTGGATAGGGTGGGACTTGTTTTTGTTTAACTACAATATTCTCCTTGAGGTTCTGCAAAGAACACTATCACCATCCTTTGTCACTTTTAACCAATTATGATTTCCCAGGCGGAAGCCTGAGCTTAGTGATGCTCTGGGCTTCTCACTCACAAGACTATCTATTTGTTTAGCTTCCTACAGCTCAAAGCTTCCTCTGCTTTACAGCCTGCCAGGTTCCAGCTCTCCTGACCTTTACCACGACCAGCAGAGAGAATGTTTATTTGTACAGTGCTGAATTACAGTACCAGTGTTCTTCCTTTCTTGTTATTTTTGGTTCCTGTGCAGAGTTTGGGTTTTGAATAGTATTTCTACCCAACATAACTCAAAGTGATGTGTTAGAGACTGAAATTTGAGTCAACTTATAGCTCTTTCAGTGGGGTCAACAAATGGGTAAGACAGAGAAGAGTGAGTGGAATAAAGTAAAGATTTGTACTTTTGTATCTCCTCTTTCTTACATGGATTTTCTTTTTAGTATCTCAATGTAAAATGTTGCTGCTTTTTTTAAAAAGTCGATAGTAAGAGAGCAAAATTTAAGTGTAGCATTAATAAACACAAACACACTAGCAGTGAAGGGTGTGATCAAACATCTGTCACTATAGGTCTTCAGGAACAAGGATGGCATATAGGAGCAGGCAACAGTAGGTTTGCAGTTGTGAGTACACAAAACACAGCTTATTCTTGTATTATTATTTATTAATTATTGTATTATTTTCCATACAAACCTACTTTTGCACACCCCTGTATAGGAATCTCTCTGGGTTTCTTTCAAGGCAATTTGTGTCATACTAGTCCCTCTTGGTTGCATATCATACACAGCTGGAAAGTCATGCAGTTAGTTTGATACATTTTTAGGATATCAACCTCTGGAATTATTTGAGTGCCCTTGAACTTGGCTATGTATGAAGTCTGGTGTGGGGAGGACAACTTTCCCCCATGAGGCCTGCCAGGTAAAGCCTTTATAATTGCTTATGATCAGGCTTAAAAATGTACTTGTAGGTTTTTAACCAGGAGTTGGACTCTCATTAGTAAGGACAGACTTGGAGGATAAAGGGGAAAGTGCGGTGTTAATTAGGATCGAAACTTTCTGACATGCATAGATAAGTTCATTGCAGATACAGATTTGGAAGAGAAAACGAAGCATTCAGGTTGGGACATGTTATATGTGAATCAAGCCTGTGAAAATGTGGACTAGGCAGTTAGACATGAAGGTCTCTATACATTTGAAAGTTATTGGGAAGGGGTTTATGGGAATGGGTGAAATATTCTAGAGCAGGTATAAAATAAAAAGGAAGGGATTTATGGGAATGGGTGAAATAGTCTAGAGCATGTATAAAATAAAAAGGAAGGAGACTCAGGGCCAAGTCTTAAGACCTAAACATTTAGTTTAAGTAGAACCAGTAAAGGAGAAGAGGTGGCCAAAGAGGTAGAAGGGTCACGAGGCATGTGAAGTCAAGAAAATAGAGTATATTGGCAAGGAGAGGGAGGGTGCTCAAATGCTGCTGAAGGGCCTGATTTGACAAGGTCTGAAAGGAAGTGTTTTCTGGATTTGGCAATATGGAAGTCATTGATGGCCTTGACAAGATATCTTCTAGTTGCCAGATTGAGTGGATTAACGGGTAAATGGGAAAATGGAAAAGGAGGGAACACTGTCCAAGTCATTCTTTGCAGGCTGGACTGACCCTCTGAGGCCATTATTACCCTGATGCCAAAAGCAGACAAGGATGTTACAAGAAAAGAAAGCTACAGACCAACATTTCTTATGAATATCAATGCAAAAATCTTCAACAAAGTATAGCAAACAGAACTCAACAACATATAAAAAGAATTGTTGTACACTATGACCAAGAGGAATTTATCCCAAGAATGCAAGATTGGTTTAAAGTCCAAACCAATTAAAGTAATACCCATATCAATAAGATAAAGGTCAAAAACCACATGATCATCTACTGATACAGAAAACATTTGACAAAATTTCCACACTTTCATGAACACACACACACACACACACACACACACACACAAATATCCCTAGGAATAGAATGGAATGTCAAGTGATAAGGAGAATCTATTTTTAAAAACAAACCCACAAACAACATACTTAATGATAAAAGACTGAATGCTTTCTCCCTAAGATCAGGAGCAAGATAATACAGCAGGGACAATGGCAAAGCTGTGTCCTTAAGGAAGAAAAATAAGACACATTAATAGACAAGGAGGAGTGGCTACATCTCAGTCATAATCTATGATAAAATCAGTGCTGACAGCTGAAACTGGTTTGGCTTGGTGGATAGAGCGTCGGCCTGCGGACTGAAAGGTCCCAGGTTCGATTCCGGTCAAGGGCACGTACCTTGGTTGCGGGCACATCCCCAGTAGGGGTTGTGCAAGAGGCAGCTGATCGATGTTTCTCTATCATCGATGTTTCTAACTCTCTATCCCTCTCTCTTCCTCTCTGTGAAAAATCAATAAAATATATTTAAAAAAAATCAGTGCTGACAGAAATATACCTTAGTTCATTACAAGAAAGGTGTATTTTCAAAGGAGGAAAATCACTTATTTATAGCATCATGGCAAAAGATTTTGGTAATTTTTCCCCAAATAGTAGGAGATTCAAATATATATATACAACACAGTTGCCTCCCTCAAGGGATCATATAAAGACAACTAAAGGTACAAAGAAATATAACATAATTCTAGCCCTTATATTTGAATGTTTCAAGATAAATATGGGTTAGACACCAGCCTTCCATCTTGCATTTTCAGTGCCTTGGGAAGGGAGATTATATATGAAGAAGCAAATGAATAGATGCAAGGACCCTAGGCCAAGATGTGAGTCTGTGCCAAGTGGCTCCCCAGGGAGCAGTCTCTGAGGCAAAGATGAACCTTCAGGAGGTTTGTTGGGGGGTTGTTCTCTGGATCAACACCTGTGGAAATGAAGGGAAGAGAGCAAGATTGGAATGCAGGCTGGACTGACCCTCTGAGGTGTCCTCAAGGTGGATGTGCCCCGTGTTGGGAAGAGAGAGGACTTCCTGCCCTGCACTGCTTAATCAGGGTTAGCCGGTTGCCTTTGGGAAGGGAGAGTGACATCAGGCAAAGAAACTCTTCAGCCAAGGCAGTCCTTGAGTCGAGAGATCTCTCCTGGCATCTGGGGAAATAAGGCCTTCCGTCCTGAAGGGAGAGCAGGGTAGCACATCACAGCACCCTGGTCCAGGGTGGCATTTCCATTCCACTTGTTACACTACAACCTCCCAGTAAGATTCGTGGAGTGACTGGCACACAGCCCACGTAGAGAAACGGAGAAAGGGCTGTGTCTGCCTGTACAAAAGAAGAAATTCTTACATTTTAGTTAAAACCAAATGAACTTGTTAGGAGAATATGGACACCTTTTGCAAACATTTGATTGGAAGTTTCCTTTTGATTAACCTTAAGGTTTTGCACAGATAATCCAAAACCAAGGGAAATCGAAGAAAACCGAGCTATGTCATTTGCGCACAGACGGGATCACTGGCAAGCCTCTCACTTAACTGTTTAAGCCTTAAACTTTAAGGTATAGAATTCAATCAGGTTACTACAAAAGGCTGTGTCCGCATAGCTCCATCTCTGTCTTATTGAGAGGACAAAACGAGGATAAGATCAATTGAAGTGTCCTCTAGACTC
The DNA here is from genome assembly GCF_951640355.1 of Cnephaeus nilssonii. NCBI lineage: Eukaryota > Metazoa > Chordata > Mammalia > Chiroptera > Vespertilionidae > Cnephaeus > Cnephaeus nilssonii. Next base: position 55,097,809 of record NC_137081.1, read on the forward strand.
TAGACCTTTTCTTATGGCCGCGGCCCAGAGGCTTATAATTAAGACTTGTAGAATCTTTACCCCGGGCAGGAGTTGTCTCCGTCCCATTCCCAGGGCTTCTGACATCCTCTCCCTACAACTCCCCTTCTCACATCTTACTAACCTTCTAGTACAAAAGGCTACTCAGACCTGCCCTCCTGGGAAGTGCTTTGAATTTTTCTTTTAAGCTGGTGTTTGCTTCATGCACCATCTGCCTGAAAATCAGGAATGTGTTTAATGCGAGTTCCTGACCTCCTGATTCAGAAAACAAGGAATCTGCCGGTTTTTTACAAGCTGGCTAAATGATTGTTATGCACACTTTCATTGTAAACGTCCTCCTGCTCCTCCCTCATAGCCTCAGCTGTCACAGGGTGAACTCCTGTCTGATAATGCGAGTGTGCTGTCCAGCTGGGGATGGCCTAGCATTTTTAACTGAAAACAATCTCTCAGGACTCAGACATTTCAGCCACCCAAGCAAGATGGTGCCTGAAAATGTCCTTCCTTTCTCTTCCTTTTCTACAGTTGTTTTACTTGGTAGACTTGTTTTCTACCCTCCTACAACCTTGCATCTTTCTATAAATACATGTATCAGTCAAGAAACTCTTCAGACAACTTTGGATGTATAAGTGCTTTGATAACTTATGGTCAACCAACACAGTTCTGGGGAAAGCATGTGGCAAACAGACATGGAACAAACTTTCCACATTCGCAAGGATATCTAACTATTACAGTGGGAAAAAGAAAGCAAACAAAAAAGAATTCATTGTCAGATAAGTTTGAAGTATACTGAAATAAAGTTAAGCTCTTTCTTTACTTCTTAGAGCCTTTGAGATGCTGTCCCAATTTCTCCTTCAGGGACGTAAGCACAGGTGACCAAGGGTGCCTCAACCAGTCTCTAAACTGACACGTACAACCCAAGGTACTTACTTAATATTGACCGAGCATAAATTACACAAGAGACAGACATGCAATGCACGAATCACTCACGATTTATTTACCAGAGTCCTGGTAGTTTCCAGACCTCGGCAGGCCACCCGGAAATCCGCGCCGACAGACACACACACTGGACGTTAGACGTTGCAGTTGCAGCTCGGCGTCTTGCTTGAGGCCTCAGTTTCCGGCTCACTGTTTGGACTCACAGTCCACGGCAGAGCTTGGGCAGATTGCAGGAAGGGGGGTGGAAAATGACCGTCTGTGGAGAAGCAGAGCAGGCCTCTTTGATCTTCCTCTGGTGCTTCCTCTTTTTATGTGCCTAGATAAAAGTCTTCAGTGTGTCTTATCAGCGGGTCCCAGGAACCTTGCATATCTAGTTTTACATATGGAAAACAGATCACTTTACTTTTTTTTCTACATACAGGTCACTCAGAAATGTTTAATCAACCTGTTTACATTACATTCAATACTTTTTAACATCATATTTTAATATCACACTGTAATTCCACATTTTAATACTTTTTCTATATTATTCTTATCACTATTACTATAACAGATGCGAATGTACATTATGAGTTTCTTAGAGAAGGCTACCTACACAGGCGTGAGGTCCTGGATTTCCCTGGGGAGCTCTTGAAGTTGTACTATTCTGCGGCTCACACTTGAGGAAAGGCTGTTTTAGCAGATTGCTGTCCATCACTTACACTCATGCTGTAGCATGGGTCACATTTTCTACATTGGGAAATTTTTGGCTGAGTTTGATTTCAGGTAATTATTGTAGCTGCTTAGTTCACCTTGGGTTTTAGCAAAAGCATCCAAATTAGGTTTTCATTTTCAATAAATTTCAGATTTCAGATCCACATTTTATACTTTATTAAATTTACTTTTAAACATACTATGCAATTGTTGGTCAATGTTTTATAAGTGCTTTTCTTCCCTTTGGCTGAAAGAACTTTATAAAATTAAATATCAGTTTTCCTGTTCTCAGTGTTTATGTGAAAACTGTGTTCTCTATAAACTCATATTTCAACTGTATCCCTTTCATTTCCTCTAACATTTTGGTTTTGGCGAGGGAAGCCTTTTGAAATCACGCTTGCATCTACCACAAATAAACCTTTACGGTCACACAGCTTTCAGTATAAAGCTCTAAATGACTGCTTTTTAAAGAACTCAGGTGTTATTTTCATAAATCCTTCATTTCTATCTCCTTCTCTTAAAAATGGCATCTATTCTTTCCCCAAAAAGGATCAGAGCTTCTTTATTGATAATTTCTAGAAGTTCCTTTAAATCTTGAAAGAGTATAACCATAAAGTACCAATGGGATACAAATGCAGATTTCATCCTAGAGACCTAATCAGGAATCAATAAAGTACAGAAGTTTTAGAGGCTGCAGTTTGGAATCATTCCATTTCAAATTCCTCTTAGAAGTATATTGCCCTATAGAGAAAAATATTACAGCTAATGGTTTGATGGCTTTTGTTTCTAGCATCGGCAGAGATGGGTTGCGATGCTGTCTGGGAGAAGGATCTCAATTCACACATTTGCTACCAATTCAACCTGCTTTCTTCTCTCTCCTGGAGCGAGGCACATGCATCATGCCAGATGCAAGGTGGTGCTTTACTAAGTATTGCAGATGAGGCTGAAGAAAGTTTCATAAGGAGTAAGTAGGACATTGATATTGATACAATTTAAATGATTGTTAACAATTACGTCCACATATGCAAAGATATATTCTGGGGAGGAAAAGTTCCATGGGAAATATTTTTTGTTTATTAATATGGTCCAAATTCACACCCAGGCCATTCCATTTGGCACCCAGTGTTCCTTATTTTCTCACCCTTGTAGAAGAGAAGCTGAGGCCCAAGCAAGGGACTCAGAGCTTATAGCTAAAGCAAGTGGATCTGGGAGACTTGGACATTAGGTACAAATCCCTGCTCTGCTAGAGATCTTAGCTATTCAGTTCCCATGCACCAGGCCTTTAGTTAATAATAATACTTACCTCTTGGCGATATGGATTACATGTTATAATGCATGTGAAATCTTAGAGAAGTGCCTGGTACACACAACAAACATTCGTGTGTTAACCATTTAAGAACCATGCACACAGTTTGGTATTATACTCTGGAGCTAACAACATAGCATAGACCTTGAGTTTTCAAGGCAAATTGGGACATGTAGCTGCCCTATTTACAACTCTTATCTGTCAGGGTCTCAGTCTCGGGCAGGGCTCCTAAACCTGGTGCAAAAAAAATTGGGTTCCAAAGCAGATGAACCATAAGAGAACAAGGCTCTCCTTTATAGATGAAAAGATTAAATGGGAAAAGAAGGTAAAATATGGATGATGGATGGAAACTAGACTTTTGGTGGTGAGCATGCAATAACAGACAGATACCAAATTGTAAAATTTATATACTATATTAACCAATGTTACATAAATAAATAAATAAATAAGATTAAGTGGCAATATTTGAAAGTGTCACAAAATTAGTCACTTTCACTAAATGTTTCTCACACTGTCTCCCCAACCACCATATTTTATAGTACAAGTAGTACATGTTTATTCTAGAATAATTTTTTTTAAATTCAAGTGCACAAAAAGGGAAAAAAAACAAGAAAGATTTCCATTAATTCTTCAATTTTGATTTGAAGATCAAAACATGTGTCAATGCACATGTTTATACATAGCATTTATAACCAAAATGGCGTCGACTTAAAACCTGAGGGGCTGTGGTGCAGTGGTTAGGAAGGAGTAGGGGCCACAGAGCCAGCCTGACCGAAACACTTCTCACCCCAAGTTGAATAATCGTTCGCTTCATGCATGGCCCTTGCGTTCCAACCTGCTACGGATCCCTCTGGGTCCTCTGGTCACTTGGATCTAGACTCCTCAGCTGGAGTCCTGAGTCTCCAAGCTGAAGTCTCCAGTCACATGTGGGGAGCAAAGAAAGACTTTCTGGGTGTGGCCCTGGATACTTCCCCATCACCCTCTGTAACCCTGAGTGCACACAAATGAAATGGTCTCAAAGTCGTCACCATGCACTCGGATGGATTGACAACCACTGAGAGGCAGCATCTCTAGATGCTTACACACTTCTCAGTGAGCCTCCAGGATACTGATTGTTTCTCAAGACAAGGAGAGGCTGGCTTCTTCTTCTTCTTCTTTTTTTTTTAATATTTTTATTGATTTCAGAGAGGAAGGGAGAGGGAGAGAGAGAGAGACACATCAATGATGAGAGAGAGTCATTGATTGGCTGCCTCCTGCATGCCCCCTACTGGGGATCTAGTCTGCAACTCTAGTGCCCTGACTGGGAATCGAACTGTGACCTCCTGGTTCTTGGGTCGATGCTCAATCACTGAGCCACGCCAGCTGGACAAGGCTGGCTTCTTTACTCTGAAGCACCAGAGTGGGGTTAGTAGCACTTAAACCCTTTCTGTCATTGACTGGTGTTAATTTATGACTCTGTGCTCCAGGAATAGAAAAACAAGAAAGAAACGTAACATTGATCTTCTTAAAACTAATTTCTCTTCATTTCAGAGCACTTAAGGGGTGAAGCAGTGGAGGTGTGGATGGGTCTGAACCAGCTGGATGAACATGCTGGCTGGCAGTGGTCCGACAGAACCCCGCTCAGCCATCTGAACTGGAACCCAGGTACCCACGGCATTTTATTTACCTTCAATAGGTGGCATCATCCCGCAGCCTGAAACAGCAGTATTTCCCACATATACCTGGTATATGTGCTGTTAAAACAATTGCATGGAGAGTATTCAAAATTAACTCGAAGATAAAAATAACTAATATTTAAATATTTTAAGTAGATTATTTGAAAATATCACTTAGCACTTACCCCCATATGAAATGTAAAAATTCTTTTGAAAGTGGCTTACAAAAATGTTAAGCCTGACTTAATTCCTGTAAGGCTTTTCCAGACAAGAAAATGGAGGCCAAAAAGGTAAGCTGTGTATTTAGCCAAGGTTGCAAGAAGATCTGGGTCAGAGCCAAGATTCTAGTCAGCTGTTTTAAAAATAGCCACAAAGAGCAAAACATTTCTCTGCTTTAACACAATAAAATCCACTATTGCCAACTTTGGAAAATCATTTCATTGTCATGTCTGGACTTCAACTGCAAAATCACAAATATAAGGTCTTAAAGGATTTACCGTATATGTCAAAGAGAAGGGATGTCTCCTGGATGCTAAGGCTACATTTCAATACAGATTAAACTAACTGCTTTTGCTTCTAACATGAAATACACAAACACTGTATTTTCAGAAATAAGTTTTGAGCCATTTGTTGAATATCGCTGTGGGACATTTAATCCATTTATGCCAAATGCCTGGAGAGTTCGGGACTGTGAGGCCACCTTACCTTACGTCTGTAAAAAATACTTAAATCACTCTGATCAGGAAGTAGTGGGTAAGTGTTTTCATTTTGAGTTCCTCTTATGAGTTGCTTACTTGTCCTTTCAATATAGTCAAAGTCCTCCATTTTTGCTAATAACTCATAATTTAAACTTAGCTAAGGCTAGTTTTGTATTTGTAGGAATAAAAATGTATAACAAGATAATATTTGTTATTCTAAAGCAAGCACGTCAAACTCGCAGCCCTCGAGTCACATGCGACCCACAACAAATATTTTTGCGGCCCAGCCAATATAACAGTATGTAAGAAATGTTTTAACAAAAATTTTGTAACTTAATTTTTACAATATCCTGTTGTACATAATTATTAATAACGAACTACAACGTTCGCTAATGACTGAATACTATAATCGTGTTGCATTCATTTCCCTTACGCGCCTTACACGCAGGCGCACCATTTCTCTCCACTAATACTAGCAGCAAATATTTTAGCAGCCGATTGCCGTGTCATTAGTCTTGGACTGACTTGTTTGGTGTCCGCAACAGGAAATATTTCGCTTTCGGAGAACAAGAAAAATAGGTTTATTTGCATTACCCTTATTAATTTATGCAGTTATTCAGTGTCTGGTAAGTTAATGTTCAAGAAAAAATATTAATTTTTATTAAAATGTTCTATTGTTTTATGTTAACGATTACTCATTTATTTCAGCCCTTTGTATTCAGCATGTCTCAATCGAAATAAACCTATGTTTCTATGAAAATTTAAGCTTTTGTTTTATTTTGTGGCCCTCATAAAAACTTAAGCCTTGTTTATTTGGCCCGTGTTAGCCTTTGAATTTGACATGCTTGTTCTAAAGGCACCATGAATTTAACACATGCATTTAGGTTTTTACTTAAAACTAAAGCAGAGTAACCTAAGCATTTGAAAACCTAAGCGTTTTCCTCCTCTCTTTTTAAAAAATTTGCATTCTTAATCATTCTGGATTTGAAAAAAAAAATGCTTCCTTTTCTCTTCTAATTTTGAGTTTTATTGATAGTTGCCCTAGAAATTAAATGTAAATTAGAAAACAGTTTTAGAAAATTCTTTGCTTCATTGATTTTCTATCATACGCTATATCTCTAAATAGTAAGACATCCTCCTTCTGAAATAACATACAAAACTTTTAGGTGTAACTTGAATACTACCTAATTACAATCTAGTACCTGGACATCCAATTATTTCTGTCTGTTTAAGGTCTATTACTTCTTTTTAGTTTCTGTGGGAATTAATGTCTTAACTTAAAAAGCAGAGATAAAACCTAACCATTGTTAAAAGAATCATTACCAGAATAATCAGAAACAACTCTAGATTTAAAATAATAAGCTGAATTATCATTTTAAAATATTATTCCTTACAACCAGGCTTTAACTTTCTAAATTTTCTTTACATAGCTAAGTCTCAGGATATTGTAGACTATGGGAGCAGGATAGAAGAAGTATTGTGCCTTTGTTTTATGTAAAGATATTTTGCATTGTTTCAATAATGTGCTGAAATTGCTCATACCCTCCTTCTCTTCCTACCATTTTCCTTTCTCTATTTCTTTCTTCTTTATTCGTTCTTATGACTTCTTGCACTCCCTCCTACTGCCCTTTTTTCCCTTGTTTTATCTACTCCCCTGATCTACTAACTGAGGCCAGAGACCAGAAATGGGGGCAGTTAAGCTAAATTTGTTTGGATTAGTAACTGTCGCTTCAAGTTCAACAAGTCCTTTTGATGATCCGTTCCACCATTTTCAAACTGCATTCCAGGATCCCCAGGTTCTTTGCTTGAGTCTACCTTTACTTCAATCGGAGAAGCTCCTGGTTTTGTTTTGTTTGTTTGTTTTAGTTTTTAAAAAATATTTATTGTTGAAAGTATTACATATGTCCCCTTTTGTTTCCCATTGACCCCTGCTAGCCCGCCCCCTGCATTCCTGCCCCAGACCTTCACCACACTGTTGCCTGTGTCCATGGGTTATGTATATATGATAAGAGTTCTCTGGAGAAGCTCCTGTTTTATCTTTTTATCTTACCTTTCGAGTGAAGCTTAAGGTCCCATTTTTAAAAGAGTGTTTTTTGTGTGTTTTTTAAGTTGAAAACCACTTGGTAGATGATACCTAAATGTTCTACATTCTTCAGCTGTGGTGCTAATTGCTATCAGAGCCCTGAAAATACTTTTTTCTTTTCTTTTTTTTTTTCAATCCTCACCCAAGGATATTTTTCCATTGATTTTTTTAGAGAGAGTGGAAGAGAGAGGGAAAGACAGAGAGAAATATCGATGTGAGAGAAACATCGATTGGTTGCCTCCCGCACATGCCCCACCAGGGCCGGCTGGGGAGGAGCCTGCAAATGAGATATGTGTCCTTGACCTGAATCGAACCAGGACCCTTCCGTCCACAGGGTCCTGGTTCAATTCAGGTGGACGCTCTATCCACTGAGCCAATTCAGCTAGGGCCCTAAAAGCAATTTTAAAAGAATGTCGTTTCCCATACTGCAGTGGAATTGCAACTAATTAAAATAGTGCTTAAGGGAGGCATTCAGTTGTGGTTAATAAAATAAAGATGCTATCACCAGGTTGGGGGCAAGCTCCTGGAAGAAAAGAGTCCAAACTTGCCATGCACACCCCTGCCTTCCCCTGCAATCTCAAAGCATCATGACACCATTTTCCTTTACTTCTAACCCAGCATTCTTAAGAATCCAGAGGGATGCCACGGGCACTCAGACTGACCCTCGAGATGAAAGCTACTTGTCATCTCTGCTCTAGAGGATTTGGCCAGAATTTCTGACTCTTTTAAGCCCAGGATAAATATCTATCCCCACCCACATACTGTATATAAAATATAATTTAAATTATGGTTCATAACAGCCCTTTTTCAGTGTGAAAATATTTCTTAAAAATGGAGAGCTATAACTGGTAAATTTTATGCCTAGTCCTGACTCTCAGCTTTGGCTCTATGACCTTTGCCAAGTCTCCTTACCTCTTTGTGCCTTAGAAAGCGCATCTGGAAAATGAAGCACCATAGATTGGGTCCTTCTCAGTTCTGAAAACCTGGGATCCTATCATTTATGTTATTGTTTCATTTTTCTGTTTCTCAAAATTTTAATCATATTCTGATGTCATCACTTACATTTATTCTTATATTAAAAAACAATATTTATATCAAGAGCAATGAGGAATGTTTTTTAAATGTGGGAAATGAAATTGTTTTTGTTTATGTTGTTGTTGTTTTAAAAAGAAAAAGATGCTTGGAAATACTATGCTACCCACTGTGAGCCCGGCTGGAATCCCCACAATCAGAATTGCTATAAACTTCAGAAAGAAGGAAAGACCTGGAATGAGGCTTTGCATTCTTGCCAGTCCGATAACAGTGCATTGATAGACATAGCTTCGTTAACAGAGGTGGAGTTTCTTGTAACCCTCCTTGGAGATGGTGAGTGCCAAATGTCTTTGATTTAAGAGGTATGAGATATAATATAGTAACTTCTAAATTAAGCTATTTAAAAGTGCTTATTTGTGGCACATATATCTGAAGTTTCTAAATAATACCCAGAAGTGCAAATTCATTGGATTTTTACAAAATACATGCTCAGAAACTTTGTAATATGTCACATATGCCAGATATATTAGATATTCATATATATATATATATATATATATATATATATATATATATATATTTATATATTTAAAGGAGCAAATATTATTTCTTGAAACTTCTAATAAAAAACCCTAAACCTGTAATTTAGCTCTATGGCCACTGGATAGCAGTAATGTGCTGTGGTCATATAATCTAAGCACTAAAAGGAATTGCTTATAAAAACAATGGGATTTAAACAACTTTAGCCAGTGAAAATAGATAATTTATTTCGTGTGGTGCTTTTCAAGCTTTGTGACATGTTTGGGAGTTCCAAGTTTCTAGGCTTCCACCCAGCTTTAGTTCATCGAAGGGGATCTGCCTCTATCTACGTCATGTTTTTAATATAGAATTCTGACAGAAAATATTAAAATCACTGACTTAGAGTAAATGTTTTATATGGAAAAAAAAAAAATCTCCAGACTCTATTCTGAGGAACTTTTCAAGTTAGATTTTAATTTAGGATGAAAACAAAATCTGTCTCTGCCATTTCTCCTCATCTTTCCCATTGGTGTTTAAAGAATCCTGTGGCTGCCTCCATATCAATAGTGGCACTTGGGCATATCTCTCAGCCACGTGGGGTCTTTTCACCCTACCTGGGCTGTCTAGTTTTATTTATGTCTCAGGCAACCCCATTGCTTCCATTTTCGTGCTTTTAAGAGTTTCTGCTCCTTTTTCCCATGGCAAAAAAAAAAAAAAGAGAAAAAAAATGTATCATAAAGCTAGACTACCATTAAAAGTTATTTTGTGTGTGCCCTTTTCCTAATCCAATAGACCTTCATGTTTTTCCTTTTTCTAGGCAGAAACAAAAACAAACTTTCCAGATCTACTTTCTTTCCAGCAGCAGGATCTAGAGTCCCAGCAGGATCTAGAGTCCCCGCAGTCTGACTTGTTTTTAAGCATTGTCCTGGCGTTGGCTGTACCTCCCACTCTGCCTCACGTCTAAGGCCGGTATCAAGCAGATCAGCTAGCACAGTGCAGGGGAAAAGGTTTAAGCGGGTATTTTTACCAAGACTTAAACAGGTTTCATCACATGAAGAAATCACTTGCAAAGTGATTTTGGTAATAGTCCCAGTGCATTATCTCCTTTGCATATAACAAGATTCCTGTAAGTAGTTTATATTTGTCTCTTACAGAAAATGCATCCGAAACATGGATTGGTTTGAGCAGCAATAAAACTCCAGTTTCCTTTGAATGGTCTAATGGCTCTTCAGTCACCTTTACTAATTGGCATACACTTGAGCCCCAAATTTTTCCAAATAGAAGCCAGTTATGTGTCTCAGCTGAGAAATCTGTAAGTTTATTTGTTTGTTCAATGCTCCCTTTGCTGGACTTGTATGGAGGGCCGCCTGCCCCGGGTCTTGGGCTGTGGCAGAGACCCAGAACGGCACAGTCCCTGCTCCTCGTGGAGCTTCCCTGCTGGCCAGGAACCATGTACCCACAGGGAAAACAGGGTGATGACAGTTGTCATGATGGCTCTGAGGAAACGGGGGACATGATGGTTGGGGCAGCTACTTCAGATGGAATTGCCAGGGAAGGGACTCTGAAGACGTGACATGTAAGCTGGGACTTAAAGAACAACAACAAAAACCCTCCTGAAGAGCAGGGAGAAGAACATTCCAGGCAGGGTGGTTCGTGCACAAGCCAAAGGCAGGCCAAGGCTTGCCACGTTTGATAACCCGAAAGGCCAGTGTGGCGAAAAGGTGTGAAGGGTGAGGGGGTGGCAGGAGATTGGGCAAGAGGAATGCCAAAATGTGCGGGTTATGGATCCAGGATAGGAACCACTCTCAAGCTTCAAGGAAATGGAGGGCAAGATCTAATTTACATTTTTAACAGTCACTGTGGCTGCTACATAGAGAACAGATTGGGGTGGGATGAAGTGGTAGCAGAGAAAGCAGTTTGGAGGCTCCTCAGTGGTTGAGTTAGTGTAGTGAATGTGGAGACAGCAGACAGATCCAAGGATCCCGAAGGCAGGAATGACTGTTAAATGAGATGTGGGGGTGCGGGAGAGGTAAGCTTATAGCCTGAGCCATCATCATCTTGGCGGAGGTGGTGCCGTTGTCTAGGGTGATGAAGACTAGAGAGGACTGGGGTGTTGAGAGATTACTCTGGAGAGTCATGGCTTTTAAGCTCCATTATCTTCTTAACATAAAAGGCTTTCAACAGTGTGTGCTACCTCTGAACATTGTGCATCAATGGAAAAATCTTGCTCTTTTCCTTGGATGAGTGTAATGGACCCAGTGACCTTAACATCTTGAGCTTCTCTTTTATCTAAAACATCTGATTATGCAGAATTAGTTTAATCCCAAGCCCTTTGAAGGGCTTCTTATGTGTTTAGAATAGAGTTACTCTCTTGATCAGCTAGCTGCTGAACTTACTGGCTGAGTTTAGGTTATTGGGATTTGGTGGGCATTCTCACTCTTTCAGATCACCCTGTATCGAGTTCCTCCAGAATGCACTTTCATCCATGTTCCTTAAATAGCTCGACAAAGGAATTGTGCCAATCAGACACGGGCAGTTTCTCAGCACGTGTTTGATTGTTTTAGCCTGTAAGGCTGCCCCAGATATGTGCCGCTGCAATTACAGCGGCGAGGCAGTGTCTCCGAGTCACAGGGCTCTCTCATTGTTTGTCCTGGCTCTGACTCCGCTGAAAGCCACCACAATTTATTCTACAACATTCGGTGCTCTGTTGGTTCGTTAGTTTTGATATAACAGAGATGACCTTCATTTCCTACTGACATTCTCCCGTTTTATTTGACAAACATGGGCATTTCACTTAGCATGTTCACAGAACGAGAGCCAACATTTGGACAGAGAAATTATTTTTCAGAGAATAAAGGTAGGGGTTAATATCACTGGGTATGTCAGGATAGGGCTCTGTAAGTGTGCTTTTTGTGGCCCCCTTTTTGTCAGCTCAGTAGCTCCTTAAACAGTAGATGTATAAAAAGTAACATTTATTCCCTTGAAGTAGAACGCAATAGGAATATAATTATTGTGGTGAACAAGTTACCTAAGCATGGTGGAAGCCTACATTTGAATATGAGAACCTAGGAAACCATTCATTCATTCGTCCATCCATCCAGTAGTCATTAAGCAACCACAGTGTGCCTTCTGCTCTCCTGTAGCTGAAGACGCCACGGGGGAGGGCTCAGGCTGCTCTTACAGGTGATGGTGTCAGCCTCCCGCCGAGGATGTTTCTTAGGGTCATGGAAGGACTCCACATTCCCCTAACGCTCAGCCTGCCTGAGATACCACCTGAAAGTTGCACTGTATAGTTTTAGCCTATCGGTCTGCTTTGGGTTAAAATTAAAAAGTCTTTGGAAAGGAGGATAAAGTCTTAATCTATTAGCAGTCATACCCCCCCTTAGAGGGGAAGTAAGCATTCTCCCTAGGGCAGGAGCACAGCTCCATCCACGTGGTTGGCCCCCACAGCAACAGCGCCAGCATCACCCGAACATTTGTTAGAAATGTGAATTCTCAGGTCCCGCCTGACTTACTGAATGAGACACTGCTCAGGGGGGTCCAGTCATCTGCGTTTTAGTAACCCCTCCGGATAATTCTGGAACACACTAGAAGTTGAGCATTACTGTTCTCACCCATCTTTTCAAAAGAAAAATTGAGAGCTGCTTAATGTAAAGCTAGCTGAACCTGGTACTAAGTCCGAGGTCCAGTTTTTCCTGCCTACAGGTCCTTATGCAAAGTATTAAACCTAATCTTTTAAATGACAGTGAGGCCTACTTCACAGGAACACTGAGATAATATATGAAAGTCACTCAACATGAAGCCTGGCACACGTCAAGGAGTATTTGTTGCTGGTCCCCTTCTGCCCACCGATCAGGATTGCATGCCTTGCGACTGTTGACACACTGCGGAGAGCAGGGCCTCTCACTCATACGCAGAGAGAGGCAGTCCTCTCGCATGACAGCAGGAGATCCTAACACATTCCTCCATCCTGAAACACTTATTATTAGTCATATTTTTATTCAGAATATGGGTGTTACCTATCAGCATCAGTAATGGGGGGCATTCATTCATCTTGTAATACTTTCCCCCTCAGGAAGGACACTGGAAAGTTAGACATTGTGAAGAGGCGCTTTCTTACATTTGTGAGAAAGCAGGCCACGTGCTCTCCGACGCTGAATCAGGCTGTCCAGAGGTAAGTGCCATTAACCTTGTGATTTAGGTGCCGGGCCTTCATAATAGAAAAATTTATTCCCATCGACTTATAGTGAATCTCTCTCTCTCTCTCTCTCTCTCTCTCTCTCTCTCTCTCTCTCTCTCTCTCTCCCTCCTGCCTCGCTCCCTCCTGCCTCGCTCCCTCCTCCCTCTCTTTCCCTTCCCTACCTCCCTCCCTTCTACCCTCTTTCCCTCTTTTTCGTTCTGAGTGTGGGCTACTTTTAACTAACCAGACAATTATCAGCTAGAGTCACATGGAGGATTTATAGCTCTGCGAGGGTTTGCCTGCCATCCTCTTCCACCTAAGACTACTTTTCTTTTGAGATAAAATAAATGTAAATGATACTATTATACCATCTGTACACGCGATGCCCTGTCTCCTGGGGGTTTCATCGGCTTCCTGTGGGATGTCAGAGTGAAAGCAAATGCCTTCCTTTGAGCCAGAAAGTGAACTTCTGCATCCAAACGCTTGTTTTCCTGTTCCCTTTTCTTAAACTGAAGTATTTGACTAGATACAATAAGGGAGAGAAGTGCACGCTCACAATATATTTATTAGTTGGGAACGGGATAATAAAAATACTTTCGTATTTTGAGTAATAAAGCATTTTCAGTACTTTAATCAACATCACTTAATATTTAGGTTTAAATTTACAAGGTAGAAAATTATGTTTTAAATTTTTAAAAATACATATAATATCCTGCAGGAAAGTTACCAAAAAAAATATACCTATCAGTGTCCTCAATATACCTTCTCATGTCCTCTCTCTCTCTCCCCCTCCTTCTCTTTCTCTCTCTCTCTCTCTCTCTCTCTCTCTCACACACACACACACACACACACACACACACACGAATTTGGATTTAAATATTGGAGATTTTTAGATTGCATGAATATCAAAATTTTCCCAAACTGGGTTTTTATACAATCCTGCTTGAATTATTTTCTTTTCTAATCCAGTTATTTATGTACCAATTGAACAATAATCCATCTCTCCAGAAACTGCATTTGATTTATTAATCAGTGCATAAGCATGACTCTTCATGCTCTAACTGAACATACACATGCCATAGCTGACATGTTGCTGAACATTTTATCTAATGATTATAACTCCTGAATTAGTGATAACTGATCCCTGATCTAATCTCTATAAACAGAAATACTGAAAAAATTTTATCTCACTGTGTCTTTCAAGGCAACTCGACATGTTTTGTGTTGAAAGGGCAATTAGCGCCTGACACAGCAGGAACAGAAGTGATGTTCTATTCGAACTTTGTACCCTGTCTTCCTTTCTTGGCCAGCACCACCAGTATGTAAAGATTCGGAGTTCAGACCCAGGTCTCAACTTTAGGGCAAAATTCCCATTAATTTCCTTCAGCATCATCTGTCTGTGGGTATGGTTTCAAAAGGCGCCTTTCTTTTCTGACAATGGCTTTAATGTAATTCTCTAAACAGTCTGCACATACAAAATTAATTTGTAAAATAACTCTTGGTAATTTTAAAACAAAGAAAAAGGTTTCTTTTTCCCTCTGAGTCACTTTTTGGGGGATGGCACAGTATGAGCAATTATTTCAGTATTATCATCATCATCATTTCACTTAAAATGAAATGGCACCTCATGAACAAAGGATAGTCATGGATACAATCAGTTATTCTTCCCACTCCATTATGTGCACAAAGGCTTATAGTAAAGAGCCTTTGTTTTTCTGGTTATTGCTATGCCACATTTTTTTTAGCCTGTTCGGCTCTTGGATTTTTTGTTTTGCTAAGCAGCCTGTGATCTAAAAACCACCAATGAAGAAAGAATACTTTGTCAGGAAGGTCAAAATGTCAGGTTTCCGCTGCCTGTCCTTGCAAAGTACCAAGGCCGTCTAACCTGCCTGGCGTGAGCCCCGAGGGGGTCTGGCCGGGGTTGTGACCCACGCAGGTAAGGTTGGGGAGCAACGTTAAGGGAGTGACTTCAGAGCGCATCCTGTGGGACTCCTGTAACCCCCACCTCATTGGACAATATGTTTTGAACTAAAATTGCTTATTTCTAAAATAAGTTTTACTTAATTCACTGCAAGACTGAGAATATAGCAGGAATCGTTGTATAGCTGATCAAATTCTGGCAAGCATTGGTATGGCACAGAATGAAGTGTGTTTTAAAACTGGTGAAAATAGCTATAAATGATGTTATTTTATAATGCTGAAGGAAAAATAAAATAATTCAGTTATGGAAGACTAATGAATGTACATCCCCTGTATAATATGATTTTAAATAATAGAGCACCCTTCATTGTTCCCAGGGCTGAGTCATGAAACACATATTTGTCATTTTTGTCTGAGTGCCAAAGCACGCTTGCTTTCTCTCTAGAAGGCTAACCAATTGGCTTAGGAATAATCTTTACCAAAAATATATATATTCTGGCCAATCTCCATTTGAATGCATGATGATCCAGCCAAGACCATCCTAGGTTGCCCCAGAATTGGGTTCCAGGTCAGCTTGTCCATGAGTCTGTGTCTTTTCCCCGGTCCCTAATGTCAGTGAATCTCCGTGGAATAACATGGGATAGCAGTAAGAAAGAAAGTTGGAAAATATACACTGTGATCCAGATACATGTGTCCTCTTTGCTCACACTGAGTTCCTGTCTCTATTCCGAGGTCTCTGCCTACATTGTCTCCTTTGATTCTCACAAAAGCCCCATAGATACTATGATTACCCCCATTTTACAGAGGAGAAAACTAAGACATGGAGAGATCAAATAATGTCTCATGGGGGTAGAGCCTGGATTCAAACCCATGCATACTGTCTTCAAAGGCAACACTATTAATTTCTACTAGCCTGTAGGAACCATTTGTATTTGTATGAAACTCTATATTTTTATCTCCCTCCCTCCCTCCCTCCCTCCCTTCCTCCCTCCCTCTGTGTGTGTGTGTGTGTGTGTGTGTGTGTGTGTGTGTGTGTGTGTAAGAGACAGAATCTTGAGAAAGTGTCCCTTTATTTTCATTTGCTTTTAAGGTTTTATGTTTTTAAGTTAATTAAAACTTTTAGGCTTTAAGAATTAAATAAATCTAAAAGTGGCTGTAGCTAATAGCATTACCAGATAGAATGAATACAAATCTGTCAAGACAAAGTTCAACTTTTGAGTTTTGAGTGGGTCAGAGAAGATAGTGGGGTATGTAGTAAATTAGAATATACAAAAGCCCAGCTGGGTGTGACTCAGTGGGGCATGGAGGAGGCAGCCAATCAACGATTCTCTCTTATCATTGATGTTTCTCTCTCTCTCTCCCGTCCTCTCTGAAATATATATATATATATGAATATATAAAAAAGATCATTTTCTATTTAACTAAATCAAATTATTTTCCTTTTTCTCTTTTAAGGGATGGGAGAGACATAGTGGGTTCTGTTACAAAATTGACACAGTACTTCGAAACTTTGACCACGCCGCCAGTGGTTATTACTGTCCTCCTGCACTTGTGACCATTACAAACAGGTAAAATAGAAACTTTCTGTCAGAAACATGACTGTGCTTTGACGTGAGGGCCCTTGGAATGATAAAATCTAGCCATAATAAGTAACTGATCAAAATCTAAGTGTACTATACAATAGAGTATTAAATTAACTAAATTATTGGTTGAGATAAATTTAAGTCATAGGATGTTACTCCTCAATTGATTTTTGAGTAATTTAGGGTGACTTACTTTTCATAAAGATTTATCAATTATCTAGCTTTGCTAATATATTCAGTTGCATTTAGATTTTATCTTCTAAGTGTTTGTAATAGAAAAGAAATATGCTAGTTAGCATTAATTTTTTAAAAATTTAATGTGTGTGAGTCATGTTGTGTTCTTTTGTTTTTTTAGAACAAAGGTAAGTATAACTAAACTGTGGAGGTTTCAAATATTCAAAAGCTTGCCCATTGAGTCTTAGGTTTGTTTGTTTAGAGTTAGACGCCTCAGTGCACAGGTTTCTTCTCGATGCTAACAGAGAAACCGTGCCCTTTGACACTCTGTGCAATTCACAGTGTGCTACGATGTGTCACAGAGGATAAATGCACCAAAGGCAGAAGTGGCCTCAATGTCACTATCGTATCAGGAGGACAGTGAGGGCTGTGAAACTGACTCCTTCCTGATGAAGACAGAAGTAGTTCCATGAAAAAACTATAGCACCTGCAAGCAAGTCACTTCTTTTTTTACCTAGGCATTGCCTCTAAAATACCCATGAACACTGGCTGGGTGACTTAGTTGGTTAGAGCATTGTCTGGTACACCAGAAAGGTTGTGAGTTCAATTCCTGGTCAGGACACATACCTAAGTTGCGGGTTCGATCCTCGGTTGGAGTGTGAATGGGAGGCAACTGTTTCTCTCTCCATCCCTCTCCTGCCTCTCCCTCCCTTCCCCCTTCCTTTCCACTCTCTCTAAAATAAAAATGTATCCTTGGGTGAGGATTTTTTAAAAATTTAAATACCCATGAATACCAGAAAATAGGACAATGGTTTCATTGGCAAAATAAATTGCCTGGTGAAACATTTTATGCTCAGGAGACCCTTCCTGTGGAGGATAGCTCTACCTTTGACGAGCTAATATTGTTTTTAGTTCTACATTTCTCCTTCCCAGGCCTGGAAAAAGCCTTTATCCTCCATTTGTTGATCCTCTCAAAAGGTTTCAAGAGTACCTTGGGTTGCAAGTCAACATAGGACTTTATTCAGGGGCCTGGCCAAAAAAACTATGCTCTTTTATTAATTATTTTTTAATTAATGATGTTTTCACTGAAGAAAATATGTCTAATTGTCTGACCTTTTTAAAATGTCTTATTCTTTCTCTGTGTGTGTATGTGTGTGTGTGTGTGTGTGTGTGTGTGTGTGTAATGTTTATTGAGTGTCTGTCATATACTTGGTACTTTGTTAACTATTTTTCATATATTATCTGACTTTGTAAAAATTCAATAGTCAAGAGTTTATTAGAAAATTATTTATTGAATACCTATTTTGTGAGAGGCACCATATTGGCAGGTTGTAGCAAATAAAGAAAAACTGTGGTGTAATCGTCTTTATTTGCTACTTGCAGGCCAGCAGCTGAAGAAATAGAAAATAGATATGTAAAGAAAATAAGAATGTAGGATAACACAATAAATGGATAAACTCGAAGTGACATTACAGATAACCCATAGTGCCACAGTGAGCCAGGGGAAGGCAGATCTGTTAGAGTTCGAGTGCTCCATTTTCTAAACACCTTTGGGGACTTTCATACAAATGATAGAAAGTGTTTAGAAAAATACTGCTGCTTTATTTCCCCCAGAGCTAAAGATAAGAGTGTGCTGTGAATATTTTTAAATTTTTCTTTGATTAACTGTATTCAGTAGCCAATGCTAATGTGGGGTCCAACTCTAAAGCAGAACTATGGCACAGGTAAGCTTGTTTTTGTCCCAGCCTTGACCTCCGAGGCCCGCCCAGGTGACCTTGTGCTGGCATGCTACTCAGCCACCAGCCAACCTCCCCGCCTTACCACAGGTTCACCCCAGTGAGGCATCTGTCCAGGCAGGTAACACACATGTGCACCGCTCTGTAAACATGTCTACATCCAAAGCAGTGACTCCAACATGGGACATGCAGGGTGAGGGAAGGAAGGGCCTCGTACTCCTGAACTTCATTCATTCAGACCCCAACAGGGTAAGATATAAAAACCTACACTGCACGGCTCTTTGAGGGACAATACATGTTCAGATATTTTTCAACAGCAAAATTTGTCTGAGAAGGTTTGGCAATGGAAAGTCCCTCCAGATCCAGGAGTGTCCACTAGCCGCCCGGGTAATCATCTTCTTCTATTACTGATTTCCCTTTGAGTTAAGGCACTCCTGTCACTCACCAGTACCCAAGCTTGTAGTTGCTAATTGATTTTCCACTCTTCTGCACAACTGAGCGACAGGTTTGATAGGCACAATTAGAGCCACCTGCTACAAATTACTTCTTTCTTTTGTTATCCGGTAACTGCTCCTGATCTAGAACTTTTAACACTTTGTGGGATAAGAAGGAAGGAAAAACAGACCCCTATTGCTGAATAACAGAATTTTATTTGCTTGTTACCTGTTACCGAATTTTTTAAAGCCTGGCCACTTTGCATCCCGACAGAGCATGACTGCAGAGCTTGCGTTCCAAAGTTACCATGGAAAATTGCCTAAATGCATGTGTATCTAAATCTTGAATCAATCAGTCATGGAATATTTGGTACAAAATAATCCAAATGCCATTCAATTTTGTGAATTTTGCCAAAAGTGAGAAATCCTGCAATATCTCATTTTCTCCTAAGTTTAAATGTGCATTATTTTCAAGCATATTTACAGCTCCGTTATTTTTCTGCAACCACCATATCTCCCAAACATATTTACAGTTAACTTTTTATTGTGGTAAAATAGACATAATGTAAAAGTTATAATTTTAACCATTTTCAAGTGTACAGTTCAGTGGCATTAACTACAGTCATATTATTTTGCAACCATCACCCCATTCATCCCCAGAACATTTTTATCTTCCCAAACTGAAATTCTGTACCCATTAAACATAACTCTCCATTCTCACTGGCCCCTAGTCTCTGGTTGCCACCATCCTATTTCTGTATCTATGAGGTTGACCACTCTAGGTAAGTGGAATCACCCAGTAATTGTCCTTTTGTGCCTGACTTATTGCCCTTAGCCTAATATCCTGCAAGTTAATTTTTCTTGGAGCATGTCTTAGAATTTCCTTTCTTTTTAAGGATGAATAATATTCTATAGTAAGTATACACCACATTTTGCTTATCCATTCATCCATCAATAGACATAAGATACTTTTACCTTTTGCCTATTGTGAATAATGATGCTGTGAATATGAATGTACAAATATCTTTTGAATCCCTGCTTTCAATTATTTTGGGAAATATATACAGAAACTGGGTATATTTTTATTCATATGATAAAATGATTTTTAATTTTTTGAGGAACAGTTATACTCATTTTTAGCCGCACCATTTCACCATTTTAATTCCCACCAGCAGTGCACAAGTGTTCCAATTCCTTTACATCCTGGCATCCTGGCCACACTTGTTCTTTTCTGTTCTTTTTTTTTTTAATTTAAATTTTTTATTATTGAAAGTATTACATATGTCTCCTTTTTCCCCCATTGACCTCTCGCTGGCTGATCCCGCCCCCAGCACATGGCCTTGCCCCCTACTATCTGTGTCCATTCGTTATGCCTACATGCATGCATACAGGTCCTTTGGTTGATCTCTTATCCTCTCCCTCCCACTCCCCTACCTTCCCTCTGAGGTTTGACGGTCTGTTCGATGCTTCTCTGTCTCCATTTTTGTTCATAGACATCTTAATGGGTATGAAGTGGTGTCTCATTGTGATTTTGATTTGCATTTTTGTAATAATTAATGATATTGAGCATCTTCCATGTGATTATCATCTGTATATCTTCTTTAAAGAAATGTCTATTCAAGTCCTTTGCCCATTTTTTTAAATTGTTCTCTGTTACTAGTTGTAGGGTTTCTTTAAATATCCTACGTAGTAATTCCTCATCAGATACATAATTTGCAAATATTTTTTTTCTGTTTCATAGGTTGCCTTTTCACTCTGTTGATAGTGCCCTTTGATGTGCAAAAGTTTTTAATTTTGATTAAGTCCAATTTATCTAGTTCTTATTTGTTATCTCTGCATTTGGTGTCATAGCCAAAAAGTCATTGCCAAATGCAGTGTCATGACATTTTCTCATATGTTTTCTTCTAAGAGTTTTTTAGTTGTAGCTCTTACATTTAGGTCTTTGATGCACTTTGAATTAATTTTTGTAAATGGTGTAAGATAAGAATCCAACTGTCCCTGATTCTATTATATTCACCAGTCCATTCTGTTCTTCAGATTTTTTATTCACTTGATTTTTAGATTCACTTGTTGGTAGGTATGTATTTGATGTCTTTTTGTTGTTCATAATTTTTACCTTTACCTTTTTTCTTCTTCTTCCTCTTTTTAAAGAATACCCTTCAGCATTTCATGTAATCCTGGTTTGGTGGTGATGAACTCCTTTAGCTTTTTCTTGTCTGTGAAGCTCTTTGTCTGACCTTCAATTCTGAATGATAGCTTTGCTGGGTAGAGTAATCTTGGTTGTAGGTTCTTGCTATTCATCACTTTGAATATTTCTTGCCACTCCCTTCTGGCCTGCATAATTTCTGTTGAGAAATCAGCTGACAGTTGTACGGGTACTCCCTTGTAGGTAACTAACTGTTTTTTTCTTGCTGCTTTCAAGATTCTCTCTTTGTCTTTTGCCCTTGGCATTTTAATTATGATGTGTCTTGGTGTGGTCCTCTTTGGATTCCTCTTGTTTGGAGTTCTGTGCGCTTCCTGAACTTGTAAGTCTATTTCTTTCACCATGTAGGGAACGTTTTCTGTCATTATTTCTTCCAATAGGCCTTCAATATCCTGCTTTCTCTCTTCTTCTGGCACCCCAAAAATCTGGATGTTGGTACGCTTAAAGCCGTCCCAGAAGCTCCTTACACTATCCTCACACTTTTGGATTCTTCTTTCTTTCCACCTCTCTGGTTGGGTGTTTTTTGCTTCCTCATATTCCAGATCTTTGGTTTGACTCTTGGGGTACATTGATCTACAATTGAGTTTCTGAATATTCTTTATTTCAGACAGTGTATGCTTAATTTCTGACTGGTCCTTTTCCATTTTTTTGGCATTCTCATTAAGGTCCTTGAAGGTCTCACTAAGTTCCTCGGAGGTCTCTTCAAGTTTCTCAGCGGTTTTTAGAAGATTCTTGAGTAACCTTATAAATGTGGTTCTAAACTCTATGTAATCCAGTGGTTTACTTTCCTCCATCTCTCCTATTCGTGACATGCTTCTGTGTCTCTGCATTTTGGCTGCCTCCCTGTGTTGATGGAGTGGCTTTGTGTGGTCGGTAACCTATAGGGGCCAGTAGCTCAGCTTCCCCAATCACCCGAGGTGGTCGCTCTTGGTATACCCCTTTGTGGGCTGAGTGCAAAGTCTTGGTGTAGTTAAGCCTTTATTGCTGTTGGTACACTGGAGGAATTGACCTCTAGTCCAATTGGCTGTGAGGACCCGCTGTGTCTATAATGGAAGAACTGCTACGCTGGAGACACGCTTATGGTGCAGGCCTTGTTTCAGTGGGGCTTTGGTGCTCACTGAGTCCGCCTCCCGAATGTGTCACTTATGGATGTGAGGAGTTGAAATCTGGTGTCTCACACTGACCACTAGGTACACTGGCTTCTGGATCTCCAATGGGGTGCAGGTCAGCTACTGTCTGAGGCCACCCTGCAGGAGCTACAGCGAGAACCACAGTCCTCTCCTCCCTGCTTGAAGCTTGGAGGCTTTGGAGCTGTCTGTACCGGGTTGCAAGTTTACTAGGTTAAACTGCAATAGAGAAGGCCATTTATATATAAAAGCCGCTGCTTGGAGCTTGGGTGTATTTGTAGATTGTGCGGGGTGGAGTATCAGGGTGTCACTAGGCTAGGCCATGGCAAACAGCGATGGCTGACAGTGAGCT
Organism: Cnephaeus nilssonii; assembly: GCF_951640355.1. NCBI lineage: Eukaryota > Metazoa > Chordata > Mammalia > Chiroptera > Vespertilionidae > Cnephaeus > Cnephaeus nilssonii. The sequence continues at coordinate 55,120,458 of NC_137081.1, forward strand.
GTCTCGACCACATCCCCGCGTCCCCATGTCTCGTGCCCCAGCACAGCAAACAATTATTCTTGCATGCAGCTCTGCAAGCAAGCCACCCTCACTTTCCGACCCCATGGCAGACAGCCCAGTTTCTCCCCAAAAACTGGATTTTAGTGAGATCGGGAGCTTGTCTCTCTTCGGGTTGAAGAAAGCAATGCCCGCTGCCAACCGGGCTCCGCCGCCAGCCCGTATCGCATGCACCCCCGTACCTCAGTTTTTCAGTGTTTGTGCCCTGAATGCTCTTTTCTATTTCCGTCTAGTTGTAGAGCTTCCATTCAGCCAGCTTTCCCATGGTTCTGGGTGATAAATGTTTTGTCTTTTCGTTGTAGTTTTGAAATGGTTGTGGACAGCAGCAGTTTAGATGTTTACCTACGCCGCCATCTTGGATCTCCCACATTTGATTTCTTAACGTTTTAAAGGATCTGATTAGAAGATTAATTTCTTTCTGATTCTAAGAAATATTTTCCTAAAACATTTGATTTTATAAGTAGGTACACACAAGTTAAATATTTTATCATTTGTGTTGTTTTTATAAGAATAACAAAAAAAATGTTTAATAAATTCCTTAGAGATACATTTTATCCTGGCTCAATAATATAAAACCATGTACATATGGTTATTTTTTGTTCCTTAAATCATGACATTTGCATTAAACAACTTCAGTGAAAATAAAAAGGCTAGATATCATAAAGCTCTGGAGTATTTGCAAATGAGAAATTATAAAACACAAGGCCAAGAAAGACTTTAAAGGTCGTCTGCTCTATTACTGTAAAGGTAGAGGTTTTGCAACCCTTTTAGTGTTTGAAGCCAAGTAGAGTGGTAAAGATTATAAAATGTTCTCTTGTCTCTTTATCAGTTGCAAAACAAACACTCAAGAGATTGCATGCTGTTATCCAGAGTTAATTTCTTAGGATATATGGCTTAAAAGAAAGACATATTTGCTGAATTTCTTTATTAACAATGCCATCTTCTAAACTGGACTGAGAAAACGAGAACCCTGTTTTTATTTGAAGGTTTTAGGATTTAATGTATGAGTATTATATGCAACTACTTTTAAAAACTATGTTTGCCAATTAAAAAGCGGAAGGTTTCTATTGTTTTAAGCAATGATAAATGGAGATAAAATAGCAAACCAGAGTGGACTAAATAAATCTAAAACTAGCAAGGGACAAAACTAGCAAAATGTTGTCATGAATAATGATACTAGAGTCCAAGTTCACAGACAATGTTATTTCTCTCCATTACCTGATAGATGTCATGGTAGAAGCTAATGGAAGAACCAGAAATGCGCCTTGGGTTCTTAGAACCGGCACAGGGAATGGTGTCCTGGCCACAGCCTCCATGGTGCAGTGCCTGGCTGGCCTCCTAGCACAGCAGTTTCAGGCGCTGGGCATGTTAGTGACCTGACTCAATATTCAGCTTCACCCTCCTTCCTTTTGAAGCACCTTTACATAAGGTTCTGCCACTGCAATCTGGTTACAAAAGAACTTTTCTAATTTCAAATGTGTGCTGGTCAGATTATTCATAGAGGTACCTGCAAAAGGTACTTACTAAAGCGTGATGAAAATCCATGTGCTCGGCCAAGATGAGGATCCTGGACAACTAAGACCTCTAACTGCGGCTAGTGATGTTCATCTGGCAGTTTAAAATGTTACTCCTTTGTGTCATTCCCCTTGCTCCCCTATTCCCTTTGAGACTCCTCTATTCTTAAATGGCCCCATTGCTTTTGCTTCCCTGTGCAAGTTAAGGATCCATGGTTATGAAAAAAAAACACACAAAATTGGATGAAAAAGTCTAATTTGCTTTCTTGTTAGGTTTCCTGGGTAATTTCATCAGGCCTTTCCTTTCCCACTGACTCAGCAAGTCTGGCCAAAAAATCAGCCCTGTTTGAAATGTTTCTTCAGAATGTTATACGTACTGAAAATAAGTTTTTCAAGATAGTTTCCAACTTCGCTTAAAATTCCAATGCTAGTTAAATGTTAACACATTTTTCTTTCAGGCAGTCATGTGAAAGCATATAGGCAAGTTTTCTAGATTGTGCTTCTGATGCATTTGGGTTGGTAAGGGAGCCTTCCCCCCAATCAATGAACACTAACTCATTCAGCTGTTTGGAGGAAATGTTACTGGCTGCACTTCCTTGGGTTCCTTTCTAGGGTTTTAAATTTATCTTCAGTGAATTTGCATATCTGAACACATTTGAATAAGTCAAGGACTCCATGTACCTGTGAAAAACTGACTTGGGAGACATAAAATTGCTACTCCAATCTCTGTCTCGTTCTCACCAGGCAAGTGTGCAGAGTGGGTGCATGTGAACTCTGCCGGCAGATGCTCATCCAAAAAAGCATAATATCCTTCCTCCTCCCCTCTGGCCACCCCTCATCTCATGCACATTATAGGCTGAGGTGTGCTGCATGGGGTGTGATTGCAAAGTAAGGCACATATTGTGCCCCAAAAAATGTATTATTACTGGCTTCATGGGCTTTACCACCTATACTTCGAAACTGGAGCTAAACCCTAGTCCTTGAAAGAATTAAGCCCTGTCTGTAAGAGTCAAATTCTCCTCATGCGTGTATTTCTGGGAATTACAATGACATTTTGCCTTTATGAATGATGTCCAGGGTCGTTGGGTGTTTTTCTGCTTCGTGTTCTAAAGAATTCATGAGAAATGTTTATTCTGGTGCCATTCTGTGCACCTTATTATGTTTTTTAATGGCATTTTTAATTGCCCAGAAACTTACTATAACCATTTCCTTTCCCCCTGTTTAAGGTTTGAACAGGCTTTTATTACCAGTCTGATCAGTAGTGTGGTAAAAACAAAGGACAGTTATTTTTGGATAGCTCTCCAAGACCAGAATGACACAGGAGAATACACCTGGAAGACAGCAGGGCAGATGTCTGAGCCCGTGCGGTACACACACTGGAATGCCCATCAGCCTCGTGAGTAGAGGGGACTGCAACACCACCGTTCCCTCCTGTTTCCTTTGCTCCAAATTATTCCTATTCTTTGATCCACCTCCTTTGATTCTTCCTTAATGTTTTCTTAATGCATAAATCAACTAAAACAATTACCACAGGTTCCCAGGGGGGTGACATATGGCCGGTCATTTTCAAAAGTCTAATCCATATGAGTCATTTGACGTGTTCAAGGTGTAATTCATTGCTCAAGGCCATATGTGCCTTTATTAGCAGAAGTCCAATCGCTCCCTCTTAAATTCTGTTCGATAATCCCAGGGGCTTACTCAGTTGAGAATAGTTCCTGATACTTCACAGGGAATAGGCACAGTAAATGCCCACATGTGGGCGCCTTTCATCAGTTCACAATCACTGCCCTGTGCCTTGCTGAAGAATGTTGGCCCATCACTTAGGTAACGTTCTTGTTAGTCCATCTCCTCCGTGGACTCTGTGGTATTTTAGCAGGATGCCAGAGTCACAGCTCTATCAGTTCACTCAGGTGTGCTCAGCTCTGGATCCCAAAGCACGAAACTGTGCTAGGTTAGCCAGTTCCAGAGAAGTTAATGGCTTTAGCCACAACCTACACTTGAACTAGCCCCTGTGGAATAAGCCTAAAGCTGTTGTATTAAGCTGAAGTTACCAACCTAGGCTCCACACCCCTTTCTCTTAGTGTGAATTCCTATTTGAGTGACTTGGCCCCTTTCTTGCTTATGGATCTGAATCAGGGCTATTCCAATAGACAATAAGAAGTAGGTTACCTCTAAATTTGTATCTGGAGGAAATGGGTTAGCGACTTCAGGTTCTTCCCTGAGGAAAATTAAATATTGTTATAACACAATAATAACTATGATATCAAGTATTAGTCAAAGGACTACATATACTAAAGATGGAGATTATCAGAATGAATAAAAAAATAAGACACAACTATATGTTGTCTACAAGAAACCCATTTTAAATTTAAAGGCACATATATTAAAAGTAAAAGGGTGAAGAAATGCTAACATTAATCAAAAGAGGCAGGAATAGCTATATTAATTTCAGACAGAACAGATTTCAGAACAAGGAAAGTTTTCAGTGATAAAAGAGACATTACATAATGATAAGTGTCGGTACTCTAAGACAAAACAATCTTTAATGTGTAGCCACCTAACAACCAAGTGACAAAACACAGGAGGGAAAACGGATAGAACAGCAAGGAGAAATAGATAAATCTATTATTATAGTCAGAGACTTTAACACTCCTCTATGAGAAATGGACAGATCTAGCAGGCAGAAAATCAGTAAGGACCAAGTTGAATTCAACAGCATCATCAATCAACTAGATATAATTGACATCTATAGATAATAACATATAGCAACAGCAGATTACACATTCTCCTCAAACTCACATGGAACATTCACCAAGACATACCACATTTGGGCCATAAAACACACCTTTCCAACTTTAAAAGAATAGAAATCATACATTTTTTTGCTCTCAGACCACAGTGGAATTAAAGTAGACATCAATAGCAGAAAGATAGCCGGAAAATCTCCAAATACTTGGAGATAAATTGTACACTTCTAAATAACACATGGGTCAAAAAACAAATTTCAAGAGAAATTTTAAAATATTTTAAACTAAGTGAAAATGAAAATACAATTTATTAAAATTTGTGAGGTGCAGAGAAAACAGTGTGTAGAGGGAAAGTTTTAGCATTGAATGCATGTATTAGAAAAAAAAGATCAAAGCAATAATCTAAACTTTTACTTTAGGAAACTAGAAAAAAGAAGAGCAAATTAAATGCAAAGTAAGCAGAAAAAAAGAATTACAACTTAAATCAATGGCATTGAAACCAAAAATCAGTAAAGCCAAAAGCTTATTCTTTGAAAATATTAATGAAATTGAGAAGCCCCTAATCAGGCTCACTAAATAAGAAGAGAGAAGACACCAATATTATAAATAAAAGAGGGGACATGACTACAGATTCCATGAACATTAAAAAGGTAATAAGAAATATTACATACAACTTAGACCTTAAACCCTTTACAAAAATTAACTCAAAATGGATTATAGACCTGAATACAACATGCAAAGCTATAACTTCCAGAAGAAAGAAAATAAAAATAAATTTAGATGACCGTGGGTATGGAAAGGACTTTTTAAATACAACAAGGAAGTCACAATGCACAAAATAAATAATTAATGAGCTGGACTTCATTAAAACTAAAATTTCCGCTTGAGAAAAATAATATCAAGAGAATGAGAAGACAAGCCACAAACTGGGAGAAAGTATTTGCCGAAACCGCATTTGATAAAAAGACTGTTATCCAAAATATAGAAGGAACTCTTAAAACTCAACAAGAAAATAAAGAACCCAATTTACAAATGGACAAAAGGCCTAAGTTAAGGAAGATATATGGATAGCAAATATGCATATGAAAATGTTTAACATCATATGTCATTAGGAAATTGATGAAAAAAAGTTTTATTCACAAATCAAAACAACGATATATCACTGCACACCTACTAGAATGACCAAAATCCAAAACACTGACCACACAAAATGTTGATGAGGATGTGGAGCAACAGGACTATCTCACACATTGCTGGTAGGAATGCAAAATGGTTCAGCCACTTTCTTTTCTTTCTTTTTTTTTTTTTTGCATATGTTTTATTTTTTAAATTTATCTTTTTTGTTTAAAGTATTACAGATGTTGGGAGAGATAAAAGATCAACCGAAGGACTTGTATGCATACATATAAGCATAACCAATGGACACAAAACTCCGGGGGTGAGGGCATGTTTGGGAGTGGAGGGAGGGGGGGGCAATGGTAAAATATGTACACATATAATACCTTAATAAAAAAATGGGGAAAAAAATAAAGTATTACAGATGTCCCCTTTTTCCCCAGTAACCCCCTCCACCCCTCCACCCCTCCACCCATCCCCAGGCCTTCACCAAACTATTGTCTGTGCCCATGGGTTAGGCATATATGCATATAAGTACTTTGGTTAATCTCTTTCGCACCCCCAACCCCTACCAATGATATATCATTAGTCTGTTCCATGGTACAGCCACTTTATTTTTAAATAAATCTTTATTGTTCAGATTACTACAGTTGTTCCTCTTTTTTCCCCCAAAGCTCCCCTCCACCCGGTTTCCACCCCACCCCATGCCCTTACCCCCTTCCACTGTCCTCATCCATAGGTGTAAGATTTTTGTCCAATCTCTTCCCGCACCTCCCAAACCCCCTCCCCCCCAAGAATTGTCAATCCACTTCCCTTCTATGCCCCTGATTCTATTATATTCACCAGTTTATTCTGTTCATCGCATTTTTTATTCACTTGATTTTTAGATTCACTTGTTGATAGATATGTATTTGTTGTCACTTCATTGTTCATAATTTTTATTTTTACCTCTTTCTTTTTCTTTTTAGAGAATAGCATTTCATATAATACTGGTTTAGTGGTGATGAACTCCTTTAGCTTTTTCTTGTCTGTGAAACTCTTTATCTGACCTTCAATTCTAAATGATAGCTTTGCTGAGTAGAGTAATCTTGGTTGTAGGTTCTTACTATTCATCACTTTGTATATTTCTTGCCACTTCCTTCTGGCCTGCATAGTTTCTGTTGAGAAATCAGCTGACAATCGTATGGGTGCTCCCTTGTAGGTAATTAACTGTTTTTCTCTTGATGCTTTTAATATTCTCTCTTTGTCTTTTACTCTTGGCATTTTAATTATGATGTGTCTTGGAGTGGTCCTCTTTGGATTCCTTTTGTTTGGGGTTCTGTGTGCTTCCTGGACTTGTAAGTCTATTTCTTTCACCAGGTAGGGGAAGTTTTCTGTCATTATTTCATCAAATAGGTTTTCAGTATCTTGCTCTCTCTCTTCTTCTGGCACCGCCATAATTTGGATGTTGGTATGCTTGAAGTTGTCCCAGAGGCTCCTTACACTATCTTCATATTTTTGGATTCTTTTTTCTTTTTGCTTTTCCGGATGGGTGTTTTTTTGCTTCTTTGTATTTCAAATCTTTGACTTGATTCTTGGGATCCTCTAGTCTGCTGTTGGATCTCTGTATATTATTCTTTATTTTAGTTAGTGTATGCTTAATTTCTGATTGGTCCTTTTTCATATCCTTGAGGGTCTCATTAAATTTCTCAGAGGTTTCTAGACAATTCTTGAATAACCTTATAACTGTGGTTTTAAACTCTATATCCAGTCTTTTGCTTTCATCCATTTCTTTCATTTGTGACTTGTTTCTTTGTCTCCGCATTTTGGTTGCTTCCCTGTGTTTGTTTCTATGTACTGGGTAGCTGCTAAGTCTCCTTGAGTTGATGGAGTGGCCTTGTGTGGTTGGTGTCCTATAGGGTCCAGTGTCTCAGCCTCCCTAGTCACCTGAGGTGGACGTTGTTGGTGCACCACTTTGTGGGCTGTTTGCACAGTCTTGTTGTAGTTAATCCTTGATTGCTGTTAGTGTCACTGGTAGGAATTGATCTCCAGGCCAATTGGCTGTGATGACCAGCTGTGTCTACACTGGAAGATCTGTTGTGCAGAAGACACCCTTATGGGGCAGGACTTGCTTCAGTAGGGCTTTGGTGCTCACTGAGTCTGCCCCTTGAGTGTGTCTCTTATGGATGTGAAGAGTTGTAATCCAGTATGGTCTGACACTGACCACTGGGTACACTGACTCTTGGATCTCCAAGGAGGTGCAAGGTCAGCCACTGTCTTGGGCCACCCAGCAGGAGCTACAGAGACATCTGCAGATTCCTCCTCTTTGTATGGGGTTTGGAAGTGCCCAGACTAGGCCAGCTGTGAAGCAAGGCCGCTGCTGCTGCCTGGCCTTGCGCCTTCTTTTGGAAGCTCTGGGGCTCTCTGACCCAGCTGTAGTTTGACAGGTTTTAGGCAAAAGGACAGGCCATTCATATGCAAAAGCTGATGCACACAGCTTGGGTGGGGTTGTAAATTGGGAGAGGAGGAGTCTCTGGGAATCACCAGGGCGGAGCAAACAGCAATGGCTGCCTGTCAGCCCTGCACCAGAGAGGTCCTCGGGTCTCCGCATCCCACGCCCCGTGCAGGAACAATGATCACTGCGAGCACCTCTAAGAGAAAGCTGCCCTCACGTTCCTGTCCCAATGCCAGACAGTCCAGTTTCTCCCCGTATGTGTCTGGGTCCCCCAGAGTCTTGCCTGGAACTGGTGTTCAGAGCAAGCGGGAGCTTGTATCTCCCTCCCAGTTAAAAGAGCAGCACATCCAGATGCCAGCACTTTCCGCGTCTCCACACCACTTACCAGTCTCAATGCACTTTCTTCACCTCTCTAGTTGTGAGGCTTCCTCTCAGCCAGCTTTCCTGCAGTTCTGGGTGGTAGTTGTCCTGCCGTTTAGTTGTGGTTTTGATGTGGTTGTGAGAGGCAGCAAGTATAGGTGATTACCTATACCGCCATCTTGGTTCTCCCATGCTACAGCCACTTTTGAAGAGTTTGTCAGTTTCTTACAGAATTAAACATACTCTTACTATACAATCCAGCAATCACACTCCTTTATATTTACCCAAATGAATTGGAAACACGTTCACACACAAAAAACACACAGTACATGGATTGCCAAAACTGGTAAGCAAGCAAGATATCCTTCAGTAGGTGAGTGGATAATTAAACTGTGGTACATCCAGACAATGGCATGCTATTCAGTGCTCAAAAGAAATGAGCTATCAAGCAATGGAAAGACATGAAGGAAACTTAAATGCATATTGCTAAGGGAAAAAAGCCAATCTGAAAAGGCTACATACTGTGTGATTTCAACCATATGACATTCTAGAAAATGTAAAACTATGGAACCATAAAAAGATGAGTGGTTGCCAGAAGTTAGTGGGAAGGGACAGATGGTGGACATATGTCTTTATACATTTGTCCAAACCTATAGAAGGTTCAACACTAAGAGTGAACCCTGATTTAAACTGTGGACTTTGGGTGATAATGGTGTGTCAATATAGGTTTATGGATTTTAACAGATATACCATTGTGGTATGGGATGTTAATAGGGGGTGGTTTGTGTATGTGGGGGCAGGGGGCCTAAATAAAGTTGTACTTTCCACTGTTTTCCTGTGAATTTAAGATACTCTCAAATATATAGCTTATTATTGTTTTATAAAACTGTACTTTTTAAAGATGTATGCCAGATGAAGTTAGGACAAGATGTTTTTGAGTATATAAGCATCAGTTTCGAAAATTTATATAGTAACTGGTGACTTTGCATAGCTCTAAACAAGAAGCATCCCAGTTCACTTAATAAACAACCTTCTCATTCTACAGACCTAGGAATAGTATTAAAATGCAGAGATTAATAAAGTTCCATGTCATACTTTTACTGAAGGGGAAAAAAAAAAGCACTCGGGTATCATTTCTAATATACTTTGGAATGTCTATGCCTGTCAAAATAAATTAATGCATTTTGAGTAGACAAAATTCTTGGTTTTTAATGCTACCTTCCTTGGGGCATATTTGGATGTCTAAAAGCTGGAATTGAAGCAGAGGTCCTTGTCATTCATGAGTTTCTGCTATAATTTGAGTGGCACTACTCTTTTTCTCTTTTCCCTGAAGCAAAAATAATACCGTGATACTCAGTTTGGCAGCTCCTGCTGATTGACATTGAGTAAATTGTCTCTGAATAAGATGAAAATGTAAATCCTTTTTGGAAGAAAATAGCAATATAAGAGCCCCTGTGTTTCCTTTTTTCTTTTAAATTGCAGCTCACAGAAACACCATCCTAAATCATTTTTTTCCTGCCTGTCTCTCTCTCTCTCTCTCTCTCTCTCTCTCTCTCTCTCTCACACACACACACACACACACACACGTCAAAATCTTAATCCAGCCCAGACTGACTATATGACCACTGAATAGGAAGCCTGCAGCCTTTCTATAAACTCAACCAAGATGCTCTCCTACGTCAGATTATCAAAATAGTCGATCTGTAGTGGAATCATAGTTGTGCCACTTTTTTCAACTTTGTGTTATGTACTCCAAATAGTATCATGAACCACCATATACCCATCACCCAGTGTCATCATCTATCAACTCATGGTCCATCTTGTTTCACCTATATCCCCACCCACTACCCCCACTTCCCTATTGTTTCATAGCAAATCTCAGGCGTTATATTGTTTCATCCATAAATATTTTAGTATTATCTCTAAAAGATAAAGACTTATTTTTTTAAAAAAAAAATGAATTTAATACAATTATCATACCTAAAAGTAATTAACTATAATTCATAACAAATCTTTAGTTAGTGTTCAAATTTCTAAATGACTCATAAATATTATGTAATGTATTTTACAGTTTGTTTGAATTGGGATCCTAGAAACTTTCACACATTGCAATTGGTTGATAAGTCTCCTAAAATCTCTTTAATCTCTAGGTCTCTCTTTTTCTTGGCCCTGGCTCTTGCTTTTTTATTTGTTGATGCCTAGATCCATTGATCCATGAAGGGTTTTTTCTTTTTCTTTTTTTTTAAAGTTGTGTGTGTGTGTGTTTTTAATATATTTTTATTAATTTCAGAGAGGAAGGAAGAGGGAGAGAGAGATAGAAATATCCATGATGAGAGAGAATCATGGATCAGCTGCCTCCTGCAAGTCCTCTACTGGGGATCGAGCCCACAACCTGGGCATGTGCCCTTGACCAGAATCAAACCTGGGACCTTTCAATTTGCAGGCCGATGCTCTATCCACTGAGCCAAACCGGGTAGGGCCATGAAGGGTTTTTTCATTTGTAGCTGGGGAAGGGAGTACAGTTTTATAAAGGTGTAATTTCTTTTAATATTTTTGTTACTTTGTGACACAGTTTTCATAGGAAAGACAGAATAAATGCTTAATTCCTTCCCTTTACTAGTTTTTTAAATGATTATTTGTTTACTAGAGGCCCGGTGCATGAAAATTCATGTACTGGAGGGGGGGGGGTCCCTTAGCCCGGCCCACTCTCACAGTCTGGGAGCCCTCAGGGGAAGAAGGTGACCCGGCGATCAGGGGAAGGTGACACCCCCATCATACCTCTGCTGCTGCCACTGCCGGTCCTGGTTACCTGTGCCTCGGGCCGGCCCTGGGCGGCTGGGGGCTGAGGGAAGGTTTGGCAGCACCATACCCCTGCTACCCCCTCAACTGGGCTATAAGGACTGTGGGACTCTGGTGGGGCTGAGGGGAATGGGTGCCGCCATCTTTGTGATGGTGTGATGGTCAATTTGCATATTCCCTCTTTATTAGATAGGATAAGCATTCTGTAACAGTGACTAGTTTTGTGTTGTTGTTTTTTTTCATTGATTTCTGAGAGGAAAGGAGAGGGAGAGAGATAGAAACATCAATAATGAACAAGAATCGAGATGATTAAGGACAACATCAAGGAGAAACCAAGATGGCAGCATAGGTAAACACCTAAACTTCTGCCTCACACAACAATTTTAAAACTACAACTAAAAGACAAAATGAACATCATCCAGAACCACAGGAAAGCTGGTTGAGTGGAAATTCTACAACTAGAAGGAAAGAGGAAAGCACACGGAGAATCAGAGGAGCTGCAAAAGGCTGAGGTACGAAGACGCGCGCGCCGGCGGCTGAGGGCCTGGCTGGCTTTCTCTAGCGGGAAGGAGACAAAAACTTCCGACTGCTGAACCCCAGGTCCAACTGCAGACTGTCAGGCGGAAACTCAGGGGAGCCGCGAAAGGCAGAGGTCTGGAGGCATGCGTGCAAGTACGCGAAGAGAGTGTGCCACTGGCTTTCTCTAGCGGGAAGGAGACAAAAGCTCCTGACTGTGCTGAACCCCAGTTCCGACTGCACTGAACCCCAGTTCCAGGCTAGACCCTGGGAACTCAGGCTTATATGGGGGGAATCTGGACTGTCAGGTGGAAACTCAGGGGAGCTGCGAAAGGCAGAGGTCTGGAAGCACACGCTTGAGTGCGTGAAGAGAGGACTCCCAGCTCAGAAGTTCTCCTGGCGTAGACACAACTGATCCTCACAGCCAATTGGCCTGGAGGTCAATTCCTCCCAGTGATACCAACAACAATCAAGACTTAACTACAACAAGGCTGTACACACAGTCCACAAAGGGGTGCACCAAGAGTGTCCAGCTCAGGTAATTGGGGAGGCCGAGCCACTGGGCCATATAGGACACCTAGCACACAAAGCTACCCTACCAACTCAGGGAAGCAGCGAAAATGTGGAGACAAAGAAACAGATCACAAGCAAAAGAAATGGAGGAAAACAAACGATTGGATATAGAGTTTAAAACCATGGTTATAAGGTTTTTCAAGAATTTCCTAGAAAAGGCTGATAAATTTAGCGAGACCCTCGAGGATATGAAAAAGGACCAACTAGAAATTAAACATACACTGACTGAAATAAAAAATATTATACAGAGACCCAACAGCAGACTAGAGGAACGCAAAAATCAAGTCAAAGATTTGAAATACAAAGAAACAATAAACACTCACCTGGAAAAACAAAAAGAAAAAATAATCCAAAAAATTGAAGATAGTGTAAGGAGCCTCAGGGACAACTTCAAGCGTACCAACATCCGAATTATGGCGGTGCCAGAAAAAGAGAGAGAGCAAGATACTGAAAACCTATTTGAAGAAATAATGACTGAAAACTTCCCCCACCTGGTGAAAGAAATAGACTTACAAGTCCAGGAAGCAGAATCCAAAGAGGACCACTCCAAGACACATCATAATTAAAATGCCAAGAGTAAAAGACAAAGAGAGAATATTAAAAGCATCAAGAGAAAAACAGTTAATTACCTACAAGGGAGCACCCATACGATTGTCAGCTGATTTCTCAACAGAAACTATGCAGGCCAGATGGGAGTGGCAAGAAATAGTCAAAGTGATGAATAGCAAGAACCTACAACCAAGATTACTCTACCCAGCAAAGCTATCATTCAGAATTGAAAGTCAGATCAAGAGCTTCACAGATAAGAAAAAGCTAAAGGAGTTCATCACCACCAAACCAGTATTATATGAAATGCTGAAAGGTACTCTTTTAAGAAGAGGAAGAAAAAGAAAAAGGTAAAGATAAAAATTATGAACAACAAATACATATCTATCAACAAGTGAATCTAAAAATCAAGTGAATAAAAAATCTGATGAACAGAATAAACTGGTGAATATAATAGAATCAGGGCCGTAGAAAGGGAATGGACTGAAAATTCTCAGGTAGAAAGGGGTGTGGGGGTGCGGGAAGAGACTGGACAAAAATCGTACACCTATGGATGAGGACAGTGGGCGGGGAGGTAAGGGCAGAGGGTGGGGTGGGAACCAGGTGAAGGGGAGCTATAGGGGGAAAAAAGAGTAACAATTGTAATAATCTGAACAATAAAGATTGATTAAATTTTTTAAAAAATGAATGAGAATCATAGATCGGCTGCCTCCTGCACGCCCCACACTGGGGATCGAGCCCGCAACCCAAGCATGTGCCCTTGACCAGTATCGAACTTAGGACCTTTCAGTCCACAGGCTGACGCTCTATCCATTGAGCCAAATAAGCTAGAGCAGTGACCAGTTTTTTTAGCATTACTATGAAGTAAGGGTTTTAAATATGTTTGATATGTTTTAATCCACTGCAATTGTTATCTTTTTTTAATGAAAATGAAAAACTCAAGCACTACCTCCTGAGTCCTCTTAATAACACTGCTAGTCTTCATAGCTTCCGTGCTATCTGGTCTGACAAAATGTAAATTTCTGATCTGGATCTAGAAACACGCATTTCATCAAGGAACCCTGGTTCATCTTCATGGGAAATGGTATTATTTCAGTATCACAATCCACACATAGGAGTGTTCACTGCTTGTTGGTTTGTATTCTTCCTAGGCTATTTCAGTGAACACAGCTAGAAAGTGTGTGTGTGTGTGTGTGTGTGTGTGTGTGTGTGTGTGTGTGTGTGATGAAATATCAAGTTCAAACTGATATTTTCAATTTGAATTTAGGACTACAAGGGTTTTGCTTAACCTGTTTTATGTATGCATTTCTTTTTTTTCTTTTTTTTAAATTTATTGTCTAAAGTTTTACATATGTCTCTTTTTTCCCCAATTGACACCCCTCCCCAGCCATTCCCACCCCAGGGAAGCCCCCACTGCCCCCGTGTCTGTGTCCACTGGTTATGCTAATATGCATGCATACAAGTCCTTTGGTTGCTCTCTAACCCCCTCCTTCCCCTGCCATTTGTCTCTGGATGCATTTCTTTTCTTTCATGCCAAAATTCCCTGTTCTCAAAGCAGTAGGAAATTCTGAGGTTTTTATTAAAACAACAGCAACAAAGAGACTCTGTGGTACTTGGTATTTTGAGAGAAGTAACTATTCAGAAAAAACAATTTTGATCCTTATTAACTAGTGCCATTAATTAAAGGGAAAATGACAAATAGGGCCTTTCTCATTTAGGGGGATGCTAATGCATTGAAACTAAAATGGACTTTGTACTTTGATTAAAGATTCAATGTAAATGGAGGCTGCTCAATAGTGAAAGAAAACAAATGAGTTCATACTAGCTAGGACATTCAAAAATGCTTTCCCAAGTTACATTAGCGTTTCACAGATGTCTGTACATCTATGTAACCCTTTTAAATCACTATTTTGCATCCATCCCAAACCCAGGCTCTGTGACAGCAGTTTTGTGTTTCTAGATCTAGATGCCCCTGCAGAACAAGCATATTTCACACGGGGGATAACGCCAGGGCACATTTACCCCAACTGTCCCAAGTCAGGGGAAATTTGCTAGGAAAATGGGTCCCAGTAAAGGAAGGCTGATCTGTTTTCTTGGAAGTGCCCTGCTCAGAGCGAGGAGTAGTAAAAAGCCTGCCCAGGCAGCGATAGACAAGCCGATCCACTATAAGGTTCCTCAGAGGTCTGAAATGACTACCACATAAGTGACGACAAACTCAATCTGAGCACCCTTTAGTGCTTTATATAATTACTAGTATATGAGTAACTGTCATACAAGGTAAAGATGTGGTCATAGATATTCAGGAAAACGCTGTAGCCACACAAAGAAGAGAACATAGCCAGGGGCATGAGAGGGAGCTCCATGGAAATGGAGGCAGATTATCTGAGGGGAAGATTCAGTCCTTCGTTCGACAACTTACTGAATGCCCACCTACGCTGTACCTTAACATTGTCTCATAGTAGATTCAAATAAATCTGCTTTCAAATTTTAGAACAAGTCCTCACTAACTATGTAGACTTAGGCAAGTTACTAAGCCTCTGTGCCTTTGTTTTTCCACTTGCAAACTGCAAATACTAATATCTGCCTCAAATAGTTTTTGAAGTTCAACAGGGAACGGACCATATAAAAAGCCTACACAGTATCAGGCGGATAGACAGAACGCCTTCCCTGTCCTAATGGCTTCACTTTTCTCCACGTTGAATCTTAGAGGGAAGGCAGGGTGGGTGGGTGGGAAGAGATCAACCAAAGAACTTGTATACATATATGCATAATCCTTGGATACAGACAATAGGGTGGTGGAGGCCTGGGGCGGGGGGCGGGGGGGGGGGTGGCAGGGGCGAGCTATAAGGGGTCAATGGGAGACAAAAAGGGACATATGTAATACGTTCAACAATAAAGATTTTAAAAAATAAAGATAGATAGATACATAGATAGATAGATAGATAGATAGATAGATAGATAGATAGATAGATAGATACATACATAGATAGATACATAGATACATAGATACATAGATACATACATAGATATGAAGATAGGTACATAGATACATAGATAGGTAGATAGATAGAAGGGAAGGGCCAGCTACAGTTCCCTCCTGGCCCTGAGGTATTTGGCCAGAGAAGAGGAAAGTGGAGGCTTTCCCAGCTCAGTTCATTTTATATGGTGAGATAGCTTTGCCAAATGGAAGAGACTGAAAGGGTGAACTGGAATTTCCTAAAAGACTGAACGTTTTTCCATTCATGTTTGAGGGAGAGAGTGGGGGAGGAGGGTTTGAGGGAGAGTAAGACAGGTTAGGAGAATTAGTTTAAATGTGAGCTTCACCACTTTGGAATAGGATGATAGATTTTCTTCTCCAAAGGGAGAAGCAAACGAGTTATCGAATTTGAAAACAATTTCTCTGGGAGAAAAACCACCTCTGCTCTTTCCCACACCCTGCCCTTATTATTTGGCTTTGCAAGCATCCCCACACTATGTGATTATAAATTCAGTTTATACCTCCCTTAGCCCAGTCTCCCTTTATTACACCACTTTACTGCTTCTTTGGGGCTGAGATTCTAAAATTTGGGTCAAATGTTCCATTAAGTTAACACTTTAGAAGAGCAGTAACACTCCTGCAGCACTTTGCATCTTCATAGCCGTTCACAGACATCTCTTCTCCGCTAATGAAGATGAGTTGAGTATCCATAGTATCTAAAACGAAAGCTATTTAATCATTGTCTGATGGGGGAAAGTGAGGCAAAATGCAAGGCCAACAGAAAAGTACATTACATTTTAAACTTGCTGATTCAAGCTTTATAAAAATTCTTTGAACCTGCAGGCAGAACTCATGCCACAAAATTCCAGCTTTTTAAGGAAAACAGCCAAAATAAGAATCTCTAAGCGAACATCTTAGGGGTGGATGTAGCCCTTGATATT
The DNA here is from genome assembly GCF_951640355.1 of Cnephaeus nilssonii. Classification (NCBI taxonomy): domain Eukaryota; kingdom Metazoa; phylum Chordata; class Mammalia; order Chiroptera; family Vespertilionidae; genus Cnephaeus; species Cnephaeus nilssonii. The sequence goes on from NC_137081.1 coordinate 55,137,038, forward strand.
TTTGGGGTGCCTTTTAATACATCCTTTCATTTTATTTTCATTCAAACCCACGAGAAGAAAAGAGATTATTGTCCCCATATTCTAGTAAGCTTTTTTTGTGTGATGAATATAATCTGTTTAAGTTTTGAATCACTAAATGTTTGTGCTGGGACTAGAACCCTAGACCTCCGGCTCCAAGTCAAAGGCTTCTGGGAAAGGAAGGATGGAGGAAACAGGTGGGAGTGCATGGGTCTCTTCCTTATTCACTAGAGCTGCCTACTAATATAAGACTTTGAGCTTCCATGTGGATTTCCACAATTCAGTTTCATTAGAATTTCATCATACAGAGCATGCAGCATCTTCTTTATTGTTCACTAGAGGCCCAGTGTATGAAATTCGTGCACCGGCGGGAAGGGGGGGTCCCTCATCCAGCCTGCGTCCTCTCCAATCCGGAGGATGTATGACTGCTGGTTTAGGCCCGATCCCTGGGATCACTCACCTGCCTGCCTGCCTGGTTGCCCCTAACTGCCCCCCCTGCCGGCCTGAACACTTTTAACTGTTTCCCCCCACCAGCCAGGTTGCCCCCAACTGGCCCCCTTGCCAGCCTGGTCATTCCTAACTGCCCCCCACCCCACCAGCCAGGTCACCCCCAACTTCCCCCCCCCCCCGCCCCCCGCTGGCCTGGTTGCCCCATGCAGCCTGCTTGTTCAGTCGTTTGGTCATCCTTCACTAACCCCCCTGCCGGCCTGGTCACCCCACACGGCCTGCTTGTTCAGTCGTTTGGTCGTCCCTCACTAACCCTCCTGCCAGCCTGGTCATAGGCAACCATCTTGTGAGGGTGTGAGGGTTAATTTGCATGTTGCCTCTTTATTATATAGGATGACCTGCTAGATTGTGAGCTGCATTTTGAAACTGCATTCAGCAGTACTGCAAGGCTGCATACATGGGAGGTTGTGGTTACATGCTATAATCTCTCCTCCTTGTCTGGCTCCCAACATTCCATCTTTAACACTAACTAGCTGTTCTAGTCAATGGAACCCACTAATGGCCTTTCTATGGACCAACTTTCTCTTGACTTGCTTGTATTCTATGTGAGTCATACTAATTATGTTTCCTTGTTTAAGAGGAGTCATTTTCACCTTTGTAGGTCTGTTTGATACGTCAGGGTGCACACACACAGGACTGTGAGCTTCTTGCAGATGGGTGCTGTCTTATTACTGTTCTACCCAGGGTGCACCCAGGATTGTGGAAGACATAAGCAGTTGTTCTTCAGCTCCCTTATTCTTTCTCTATTTTACACTCCCCTGTTTCTTCAGGAGAAGTTCTTTGTACATCTTGTCTATTTTTTTTTTCTTCTCTCACTCTTCATTTTTCCCTCTCTTTAGTCTTTCTGTCAGCATAAACAACCAAAGGTGATTGCCCTGTATCTAAAAACAAAACAAAACAAAACAAAAAATAAAACCACTACTTCTGAAGATAAATTAAGCAAGACAAATATCTAGTACTGAGTGAGAACATTTTTAAAAGCCCCTTTAGGTCCAGAATCATCACAAGTCTTCAGATGCTTCATCTATAATCACTTGCTTTTTTTTTTATAAGCACTCTTTGAAAATTCCTTTCTCTTTCTTATCCTTCAAAGCTCAGCTCAGATGTTACTTTCTGCAAATTCTTTACTGATATTCCTAGGCAGATTCCATCATCCTTCTGAAGTCTCCCACAGAAATCTGGACACACGGTTCCTATAGCACTTCCCACATTATGTTGTCTGCAATTAAGCTTTTATGAGTCTGTGCCTCACACTAAATTAAGAGTTGGGTTTTGTTTGTTTTGTGTTGTGTTATCCTTCTGTCTCTCACAGCTTATATACAGCCTAGCCTGGTATATAGATGTAGATGCACCATTTTCTTGTTGTTGAATGTTGATTTAATTAATTAGATGATCACTCTGGATTCAAGAAAAAAGCTCACCCTTTCTCAGTTTTTTTTAAAATATATTTTATTGATTTTTTTACAGAGAGGAATAGAGAGGGATAGAGAGTTAGAAACATCGATGAGAGAGAAACATCATTCAGCTGCCTCCTGCACACCTCCTATTAGGGATGTGCTCGCAACCAAGGTACATGCCCTAGACCGGAATCAAACCTGGGAGCTTTCATTCTGCAGGCCACCCTCTATCCACTGAGCCAAACCGGTTAGGGCCCTTTCTCAGTTTTTATCTTTTTTTGGAATGGGATTATTTTCTACGATGCCCTGAAATTTGAAGTGTACTTTTTGGCTATCTTATGAGTTGTGTGGATTTGATGACAAATTTGAGAATCTTAACTTAGAAGTTGTTTCTATGGGGAAAAAGTTTTATTTTTCAATATGTTCAAACATACAGAAAAGGATAAAATGCAGTTTTGTCCATAACTAGAAGGTCTTTTCCTTTTCCTGAAGTCTGCCCTTACTCCTGCCCCCAGAATTTCACCCCGCTTTAGAATTTATCTCATTCCCTCCACTCTACCATGGTTTACAGTTTGGTTTTCTGTTGTGTCCCTTGCAAATACCTTGAGTCCATCACTGGCATATTATTTCCTGCTCAACCTACTTCTCAGAGGATACATGCTGTGCATTTTTTCATTGTTGTTTGTCACATTGGCATCTCAAAGCACAACATGCATACATACTCAAGAAATGGTGAGTTAAACTTGTTTTCTGCACAGTTATAAATTCAATAATTCAACGTAGAGGGATGTTGGTGTTTGATGAGATGGGAGATATTTCACTTTCAGGTTGGAACAGCTCCTAGTTTTCCATCATTTGCCATCTAAGCTCAAAATGTCCAAATTTCAAGCTTCATAGTCTCTCTTCTCTCACTTTTCCATCTTCGATTCTTTTCTCCAGGGAGGATGAGAAATGAGATAATTATGCCAATAAAGCGTTCTTTTTCACCTTTACTGTTCTTGTCTGGGTACTTCATTTTGAGATGTCAATTATTCAACACTCTAAAGAGGTCTTCTGAGCACAAAGTGTTCTAGTTGACTGGTGTTAAAAGTGTTGCTTTCTGCTTTTAGGCTACAGTGGTGGCTGTGTTGTCATGCGAGGAAGGAATCCACCTGGCCGCTGGGAAGTGAAAGACTGTACGCACTTTAAAGCAATGTCCCTGTGCAAGCAGCCAGTGGAAAGCCGGGAGAAAACTGAGCATGAAGAGAGATGGCCCTTTCACCCCTGCTATTTAAGCTGGGAGTCAGAGCCGGGCCTGGCCAGCTGCTTCAAGGTGAGGTCAAGGTTACATGGGCATTCTCAACTGGACCAACATTATTTCAATTTTGTCCATGTACCCCAAATTCTTTATTCCAGAACAGTGTCTGGCACACAGAGGTGCTTGATTAATATTTGTCAACTGTCTCTATCATTTCAGTTGTAGTCCAAAGTAATTTTTAAGACAAAAGAATGACATATCCCTGGTGACACTGAAGTCCTCCTCATAAGGATTGATATCGGGTTCCCAGTCACTATTGTTCTGGGTATGAAAATGATGTAATTCCATATCATGTGTAAACAAATGAATAAAGTCCATATTACGGAATACTATACTACCATTCTGCTGCTAAGGATAGCTTTTGCAGCTTGCCAGACACCTAAAGATAAAACACATTAATACACACAGTTGATATGTATGTGTGTGTATGTAAATAAATGTTGAAGAAATATCTTTTTGCAAAGCAGCTTTAGATCTTAGATTTAAATCAGCACCTATAATCTTCTTGTAAGAAATATTTATTTTTGAAATATGTCTTTGTTTGATGGTTTTGTCTTTGTGTGTTTAACCTATGCCGCCATCTTGGTGTTTGTCGATGGTTTTGTCTTTGGTTCATTTTATAAATAGAGATTTCCAAAATCATGGGAGAAAGTTCTTTTCTGGTATGTTGGCATATGCAAAGCAGAATGAAGATGGCCTCTCTCTCTAGAGATATTGCATATCTATAGATGGCATGAAATACCTGTGAATGCACTCAATTTAAATATCTATGTGTATAATCCTATATTCATTTCATGTAATAATAGGCCTAGAAGGATCTCACAGAGCAATAAGTTGAACCTTAGAAAGGAGTAAGCTGACGCTAGCGAGATGAAGTGATTTACCCAAGATCACAACTATTTATTGACAGAGTTGGAATAAATTCCTGATCTTGGAACTCCTTTTTCTACTATATATTACCCTAACATGTCAGCAAATGTCTGGTGTGTTTGATGGGTATGATGGTAGGATTTATTAATTTAAAGTGATTTGAGAAAAGGTTCCCAAAGGAGGTAAGTTTTGACATATAATTTAAAAGATGGAAAGGCTGTGCTATGGTCCACAGGACTGGGAAACCTATTCCTTCTGGTCTCAGCAGATCAGAGTCTCGAGAAGGCTGGCACCAGAGGCTCAGGCTTAGTGTTGGGCAGTTAAAAATGAGGAGGTTGCAGAGGCACTGGATCCAGAGCTCTGGGTCTTAGGTCCCTCATCGTTGATCTTAAATAAAATCAAAAGCAGACCCTCCATTTGACTGACTTATTCCTGTTACTGTGAGGACTGCTGAAAAAAATAGGACAGCTGAGAAACAGCAGAAAATTTAGGCACAACTCAGACCCAAAGACCCTAGACTTAGACCTGCCCTAGGTCCCAGGTCTCATTTTTCATTTCTTGCTATGGGTCAGCCAAATTCATGATCATTCAGCCAATTCTAATTTGTCAGAAGGCAATCTGGAGGGACAGAAATCCATGGGCTCTGGAAGCAGGGAGTATTGGGTCTAATCCTCGCTCTGCCTGTTTGTAGCTAGCTGTGTGACCTGAAATTTGTAATCTGTCTTAGTCTGACTTTCCTCATCTCTTGACAAACATTTATTAAGGGACAAGTCACAGGAAATTTAGGAGAAAAAAAAGAATCCTCAAGCAGCTCATTGATAAAAACAGTTTATTATATACTCATAAAGTTGTTGTGAGAATAAAATGAGATAATAGTTTTACAATAGGCACGTTCTAATTCAATAAATGCTATTTCTTCCTACTGGCTCAAGCTTTAATAAAGAATAATGACAACAATTAAATTACTACTATTTTCGTGTCCAGAATCAAATAGCCTTACCTTTTCTGTGACGGTGTCAACTCTATTTTCTTTTACTATGCAGGTATTTCATAGTGAAAAAGTACTGATGAAAAGAACATGGAGAGAAGCTGAAGCATTTTGTGAAGAATTTGGAGCTCATCTTGCAAGCTTTGCCCATATCGAGGAAGAGAATTTTGTGAATGAGCTTTTACATTCAAAATTTAATCGGTAAATACTTGTTAATTTTCGAAAATTACAGTGAAATGTTCTGTCTCCCAGTAACGGCTACTTAGGAATGAGTATCCCTAATATTTGTTTAAAATCTCAAATATTTGTTTTAAGCCTAAAACCCATTAGCTTCTGGATATGAAAGAAATATATATACATATAATATACGTATATGTATATTGCACCAAGTTCTCATTCCATAAAACAAAGAACAAAGTGACATTGTTTTGATATTTGAAACCTTTTCTGTGCCTAAAATCAGAATTTTGGAGCTTTTCTGCCAAACTCAGAAATTATCTAGCCCAGTGATTTTCCAAGTGCTGATTGAGGAGCAGGAAGGGGCCTAGCAGGCAGAGCTCCTGGTTCCTTGCTCACTGACTCGCCAGAGCAGCTCCAACCAGCTCCACTTCTAGTTATTTTGTATCTAATCCAAGTCCATGTCAGATTTTGTTTGAAAAAATCAAAGTCCCACTGATTAAAAAAAAAAAAATTCCAATCCAACCCTTATTTTACATGTTCACTTATCTGCGTCCATCTTGCAAATTTATAGAATCTTTGAATTCCATAGAGTTAGAAAGTTAATTACTTTTAAATGGGAAGAAAGCATAAGTGATCTTGAGCTGCCTTCCACCCACAGGCAGGAATTCCTTCTACTCCATCCCTGGGGTCATGCACTGTCTGCATGATGCCTTTCAGTTTCAGAGTGCTCCTTACTTGGGAGAAAGAAAGCCCATTCCATTGTTAAAGGCTGGTTCCTTTCTTTTCTTTTTTTAAATTGAATTTATTGGGTGACATCAGTTAATAAAGTTATTCAGATTTCAGGTATACAATTCATCATCTGTATACTAGTATTGTACTGTGCCTTCACCACCCCAAGCCGAGTCTCCTTCCATCACCATATATCTCCCCCTAAAAGGCTGGTTTCAAAGATCAACCTTCTAGTAAGCCAGAGCAACACAGATCAAGTCTAACCTACTTTAAAATATTTAAAGGCAGCTACCATGACCTCTTTTCGTGAGTCTTCCCAGCTCTTGGACTCTTTATCTAGAATGTTCTCGTCAGTTCAGTACACATTTTGGGCATATCTTCTATAAAAAGGGCACTGTTATATGCACAGCAGACTGAGAATCTAATAGGCATGACAGATAAAAATCTGCCCCCAAGGATGTTGTGGACTAAGCGGGGGTCAGGCCTCCATGGCTCCATACATTTATTTAATGAGAACAAATTAACACCAGCTACTTTGCTCCAAGCTCTGGAAATCTGGAGTGTCTATGAAACACTTGCCTGCATCGCAGAGAAAAATCCAGAACTGTTCGTTGAGGAACACCCTAGCCTTCCCCGTAAGTTTCCTTTGGGGCAATCCCCTAAGACAGTGATTTTCAGCCACGGCACACTGGTGTGCCACAAGAATTTTTAAAATATGCAAGACCTGACTAGTCAGGGGCACTGACCCCTTTTCTCTTAGATTGTCAAATTTAAAAATGACAACAGCCAACACAACAATAGCCATCCGCTGTGAAGGAGCAAAAATTGTACTTACTTTTTGTTAGATTGGCAAAAATATATATATTTTTGGTGTGCCACAGCATTTTAGTAATTAATTTATGTGTGCCAGGAGATGAAAAGTATTGAAAATCACTGCCATAGGAAGGTTAATGTGTAATATCTAACAAATTATTCATCTCCAAAATCTAAAAATGGCCTTAAAAGTAGGAGTCTGACACTCTCCTCAATGTGTGTGTGTTATAGCGTACTATGGGGAGGGGAGGAGGCAGATCTTGTGGTTAAATATGTTTGCAAAGCAAAGTACAATCTTGGAAATTTGCCATATACATTAATATTGTAAAAGCTTCTAGACGGAAACACTTCCTCTGACCACAAAACTGTTGTGTGTGTGTTTTTAAAACACTTATCAACATCCCATAGAATTCCTAGTCTCTGCAGGAAACACTGACCTGAGACCAGGATTCCCAAACCTGCTGATTATCACACTCTCTGGGACACCTTTTAACACAGAGCCCTCTGGTCTCACACCAGAGCTGCTGAATCAGATTCTCTGAGGTTGAAGAAAAGTTCAAGAAACTGCCTAGTGAACTGAATTGTTAGCCGGGGGGGGGGGGGGGGGGGGCCACAGATCCAAAGGATATGTGATAGTCTCCATTGTTCTAAGTTGCAACTTTGCTTCATGACTTTAGCCAATTGCAAAATACATGTACATACTTATACACAGTGAGCTTTGCTGTATGAAACAACCACATGCTAACTGCTTCCACGTTTGCTGTAAGATCAAATATCATTTCTATTTACATAAGTTCGCACGCTTGGAATTTCTTAGATGAATTTAGTGCCAAGCACCTATCAAGTTATTGATTGTCAGCATCTAATCACAAAAGCTATGTAATATATGTTTTACTTTTGCCCTGACTTCCAGGGAGTTCAGCTAAGTCTGATGCCAAATTACAGCAAATAACCAGTTCTCATAGTTAGCATATACTAACTAGTATACTTCCCCTTCCCGGGGCACTGCTTTTCTGTTACTATTTTATTTTTATATTATTATATGACATTATTAGAAATTATACCATTTAGAAATTGTTGGAGAGGAAATAAATACCAGTTCTAGGAGCCAGTATATAGCAGAAAAACTGTAGAATGCTGATTTCAGTGAGGAAAGGAATAAAAAGTTCTCCATACAGGGAGGGTAGTGTGGACTTCCAGCCTAGGATGTGGAGGTTACCATATTTTTCCATGTGTAAGACTCTATTTTTTTCTAAAATTGTTAGACTGAAAATCAAGGGACGTCTTATACCTGGAAGTCAGCCTAGGAGGGAGCCACTTGCTTGCTTGCTTGAGTCCTCTGGGGCGTGACATGTTTGTCCTCCGCCTTATAGGAAGGAAGATGGTTCTCTGTGGGGCTTCTCGCCACGTCTAACCCAGTGGTGACTGCTGAAGCTAACCCACCGTGCCTCAGGCTGATTCGCTGTGGAAACATTTCTGTTGGGATCGGAACAAAAACCGCAAACATGCCGTGTGCCTTTTATTAAACAGGAATGTGGGCGATGAACCTTCAGAGAATGCATGAGCGTGTGACAAAAGAGCCACAAATCAAAGCATCTCAAAGTAGTATAAATAGTACAGTAGAGTGAAGTCCAAAATCTCTTACCAACTTGGCTTTCATGTGTTCTGGGCCTGATTGAAGGGTGTTGCCCTTCCTAACGAACATGAGAAAGACGTGTTCTCAACAGGGGCTGGCTTCTCCCCCAACTGCACATCACCGATGAGCACAGCACAAACCAAGAGAAACCGGAAGCAGAGGCTAAATCCTCTCTCAGTTCATTTCAGACCTCAGGTTTTGCACATGGGAGATGTTCTGTACACGTTTATTTGACTTGATCAACCCTGCCCGCGGCATCAGCTGCTTCCTGCCCGTATCAATACTGACTTGAGCCTTTTTCATACTGTGGTGAATTCAAAGGGGAAGGCCAAGTTTCTATTTCTTCTCTTCACAGGACAGAGGAAAGGCAGTTCTGGATCGGATTCAATAAAAGAAATCCCCTGAACGCTGGCTCTTGGGAGTGGTCCGATGGAACCCCTGTAAGTCTTCCCGACCCAGAGAAAACTAAATGAATTCAAAACAGGTGGCCCTGGAACCACTTGATAGATCAAGCAAATGAACCTGGAAATAATGACCCTATTTCCCATGACTCAGACCCAAACCAGAAACGACACCAGACCTTCGTGCCAGAAGAGTTATTTCAGGAATGCCTGGGAAACCTTGGCCAGCCAGCTAGTTAGTTCTGAGGCCAGATAGTTTTGTAGGAGCTTATCCTGAAAAGGATCAAAATCTCCAGAAAGGTCCTCACACCATCTACCATGTGAAGAAGAGTCTCCAGCAAAGAAGCCACTGTTCTTTAAAACAATACCAGGCTTCCTTTACCCCTCCCTCCCTCTCCTGCCCAGCGCCTTAGTATGTGAATGTGAGACCCTCATCCATGCCACAAGGAAAAGAACCAGTTTCATTTCTTCTCCCTCTAAAACGATGGAAATGCCAGTCTTAAAAATATCACCTCCTTCTCAGCCAGAGCGAGTCATTAGGAAAGAGAAAGAAAGATTTGCTTTTCGTTAGCCTCAGACTTGTAAATACCTGTGTAAAGGAAAGGAGGAACTTAGCACTACATGTTTTTTCGGGGTCAATGAAGAATGCTCACATTTTTCTCAAGAGGATAGGGAAAAAAACAGAAGCAGTGTCCCAGATTGAAACGGGGTCCAACCAAGAGCACAGGCAGAATCAAGTTGTTCGCTGCGCCTGTGAAATGGGGAGGCTAGCAATAGCCTGCAGCGAGCATTTGCTGCGGCTCCTGCTTATTGAGCTCTAACTCCCTTCTAAGTTCTGAGCTGAGTGCAGTCCTGCCTGCATGGTCTCATTCCATCCTTACAACAATTCAATGCAGTGAGTACTGAAATGATTAAATAGTTTGCCTAAAATAATACATAGGAGAGCCAGGACTGGTACACGGTGTGCCTGCCTCCAAAGCCACAATATTACTAGTATGTTTCCTAGTTGGCAAAATATCAGTAGCTAAACTTTGAAATAGTAAAGACCGATAGAGAAATAGGAACTCTACGCCCGCAACAGAGAGAGCATTCAAATTTGTGTCAAGGAAGAGATCTGTGGAAAAGCTATATGCTTACAGTGAGAAGAAAATAATAGGGCATGCTAGTTAAAAAAAGTAAAGTTTCCACCCATGTGCTGCCTCTTTAAAAGGGGCATTAGAACCAGAGAGTGGGAAGAGATCTTAAAGATCACCCAGCCCCACCCATCTGTTATGCTGATGAAGAAACAGAGGCCCAGAAAGCAGAAGGGGCATAACAGAAGGATTGATCTGACCCCAACCTGCTGTTGGGTGATTAATGTCATTATAGCATTCAAAAACATAGAACAACAGATCTCAGTGGGTAGGGGCAGGGATGTTGGGGAACAGGAAGAGATGTAAAAAGAACATATATGCATATATGCATAACCCATGACAATAGTATGGGGAAGGCCTGGGGTGGGGTGGGGGTTGTGTGGAAGGGGGCAAAAAGGGAGAAAATGAGAGACATCTGTTATACTGTCAACAATTTAAAAAAAAATGTAAATGATGTGTGCTCCATAGAGGTTGAGAACACTCCATTTCGTTTTACTAAAACAAACTCATTAGTAATGGGAGAGGAATAGACAATTTGGTTCAGAATAAAGGAGACAAAGTCATGAAGCAGGGCACTGAGTTCCTCCTCACTCCCCACTAGATAAAATGAATATTCAACCTCATGCTGTTCTCTGAGTCGGAGCTCACATATATTGAAGTTAAATTCCATGACTGTGTACATGTTTGAAGAGGAGTACAAATGATTTCAAAGCATCCTCTTTTTCCCCAAAATTTCACTCTACTTTTACTTGTTCTCCATCCACTCTTCTACCAGACAGTCATTAAATCATTGAGAGTGTTGAGTCTTTATTGAATACCCATATTGTGTGATAATTCATGGAAAGTGTTGGATAGTTTCCTGATTCAAGCTAGTGGTGACTTAGAATTTAGTGATTAGAAACTAAAAGCTTAGTGTCTGTACAAAACAATCGACACCAAAGGTGAGACCCAAATCCGACAAGTCCCTGAGCCTCTGAGAAGTTTACTCAGGATCCCACGGTAGCTAGCCTAATCCTGCTAGTGAGGAAATAGTGAAAGTTCGGAAAGAAGCATGCATCTGCTTTGCTCATCTGGAGAAAGGAGTAGCATGCCTCGTTTTAAGAAAAGATCATCCTTAGGAAAAATTGCTAAGATTTGATTCACTGGTTCTTCACAAATGGGGGACAACCTTTAACTGGAATCATATCCAGACTTTTCTAGAGCTTCTCCCAGAAGTCTATGGCGGTTTCTTTACAAGGGTGCCTTTTATGATCTTTTGAAACTTTTTTTGTGGGGGAATCGTCATTAAGGAATAATGAACTTCATCTGCTGCAGGTTGTCTCTTCATTTTTAGACAATACTTATTTTGGAGATAATACAAGAAATTGTGCTGTTTATAAAGCAAATAAAACATTGCTGCCCTCGCACTGTGGTTCCAAGCGTGAATGGATATGCAAAATTCCAAGAGGTAAAAATATTAACGAGATCTTTACTATATGTTTGCTTTTTAAAAATCTATAGCATTTTCCCAAGTGAAGAGTTACAGGGATCTTAAATGCAAGTATCTTGGATCACAACCAGTAGCCTTCATGATGAACCAAACTGCACTATTTTAGCAAAGAACGAATCATAGGGGAATTTTTTTTAAAAAATGACACCAGGGCAGTATGCTAAGTTAGTTAATGGGAAGTGAGGATAACTGACTATATCGTATTGTGTTTTGCCAGCACAATCTGGAAGAAATGTCGTGGTGACATTACAATCAAACAAAATTACTTGTCAAATGAGTGAGCGAAAGCACCTAGAATAGTGTGTGACACACAGTAGGCCCTCAGCAAGTGTTCACATCCTTCCATCTGTAAGCAGAGCCTCCTCCTCAAGTATGAGAACTAACCATATTTCAAATAGCACAACGTACTTGGTTTTTAAATGGTTTTTTAAAAGACAAAGTACAAAATATTGTGTTTAGAGCTAAAATAAGTCAGAGGTATCACATCTGTGAAGAGTGGTTACTCAGGGTGGTTTGCTTTCACTTTACAGATGTGAAACCCAAGATTCCCGCCTGGTACCAGTACGGTAAGAACTATCCTGGCAGTTCTTGAACTTCAAATTATGTGCTATTATATACCATAGTTGTATTATTACCATTCAGCAGTTGAGCCTCTTTTCTTACATCAATCTAGAACTAGTTTGTTCAAATTAACAAATAATCAGTAAGTAATCAAATTGATAAATGTTATTAAATATAATTAATGACCAATATCATAGCTTAACTCCATTTTTAGTACCCATGATTTTGAAATATGCATCTATCCCAGACCTTTGAATACAAATGAAGGTTTCTTATATGAGACAGAACAAGGAAAGTGAGCAAGCTATATATTTTATTTATGTATGTTTAAATATATTTATTTAAACACACACAATTTTTTCAATGCTGAGTAACCAAATTACAAATTTGGGGTTCATTACAGCCTATCTTATTTAAGGCTGCACTATATTGGTCAATACTTTCTGCATTATTTGCATTGTTTATTTTTCTTTCAGATGAACCCTGGCTCTTTTATCAGGACGCAGAGTACCTTTTCCATACCTATGCCTCCGAATGGTCCGCCTTTGAGTTTATCTGTGGCTGGCTGGGCGGTGCTCTCCTCACAATTCATTCTGCACATGAGCAAGAGTTCATCCTCAGCAAAATAAGAGTGGTACTTGAATACATTTAACCATAAGAAATTTAGAGCTAGCTCCTTCTTCTGTCCTTGGGGGATTTTTTAAATTTGACTTCAGACATTTATTTAAGTTTTATTAAAAGCCATAGATTTTTCAGAATTGGTTTTTCTCTGTTATAGAGATAAAGAGAAAATAATGAAAACACGGGTTTACAATGTTGGTCAGTCATTTCACCCCTTTTATTCATTCCTAGCAACAATAGTGAATGAGTAGAGTGTTATTGCTTTTATGAGGTTCATTCAACACATATTTATTCAGAGTCTACTCTACTAGGGACTGAGGCTCTATCGGTGATTAAAATAGACCAAAACTCCTGCCCTTTTGGAGATTACGGTCTAGTTTGGGGAAAAAGACTGTAATCAATACAAGTTAATAGAATCACACAGAGTTCTATAAAAAGATGAATGGATAAATGGCATGGAGGAAAATAAAGCACAGATGTGGGACAAGGAGTATCTGGGAAACGCATGGCTGTTTTAAAGTTACAACAGTACAGCCCCAGCTGGGTGGCTCAGTTGGGTGGAGTGTCATCCCCTATATCAAAAGATTGCAGGTTCAATTCCCAGGCAGGGCACATACCCAGTTTGCAGGACTGATCCCCAGTCAGGGTGCGTAAGCAAGGTTGTTTCTCTCTCACATCAATGTTTCTCTCTCTCTCCTTTCCTCTCTCTAAAATCAATAAACATATCCTCCTGTGGGGATTAAAAATGATAATAAAATAAAAACATTTTTTTAAAAATTACAACAGTACAATATTTTTACTTACAAGAGTATAGTATTTTTAAGTTTGAAAAGTCACAATATACAGAAAATGGTAAGATGTGGTTTTCCATTTCAACTTAAGATAGAAAAAGACTACATTTACTCTTTTGAGGAGCTACGCGAATTAGAAATCAGCATATCACATTTTTATATTCTTTTATTTGAAGAATATTAATGTATTCTATTGTTGTGGTAGTATACGAATGATAAAATTTAAAACAGCCATTTTTCGTATTGGATTTTTAGCTTGTCCTGTGAAATTCTCTTCCATATCACAACAGGTTATGATGTGCCATGTGGAGGATCACCATGCTATAACTGAGGTGGTAATAAACATGCCACTGATGATGCAGCAGTTACAATTTCTCTTTAAAGGTCCTTAATTGGGGCAGTGAGCAATCAGGCCGTGCTTTCCACTGTTGTTGCACATGAGACCTCTTTAGAGTGAATGAAAGTGTCATGGTTCTCCCACCGAGTTCACAGCCAGTCTCAGTGGACCCATTCCAGAGCCTGACAATGGGACTCTAAATTCAGCATGGATGCACATGTCCATGAAACAACACCTCGGGGATACAAAATTATCGTTGCTCCATCTTGCATTGTTCTCAAATTGCTGATATGGCAGACAGCCACACTGTTTAAGGAGTAAAAAATACCTGTTTATAAATTAGAATGTTAGAGAGATATGAGGTACCGTTTTATAATGATCTGAAATTCACATGGCATATATATATCTTGACATGTATTCTCAAGTCTTTACAGAAGAAATGGAAGTACAAATTTAAATATATGCCTTCAAAATAAGTTTTTAGCATATAAAATTGAGTTACATTTTACACACACAGCATAAAGTATATTGATTTAGAAGTCTCAGAGAAATCCTTACTGCCTCTTCTTTTATAATTGAGGAGGGAATTTCAATTTCCTGGGTCATAAGTCTAGTATTACACCTGTTCTAATGTGTTTGTGTGTGCATGTGCACATGTGTGCATGTGTTTGTATTTTGTATTTTATTGTACTGAGATCTGTGTGATAAATAATAGTGTAAGATTAATAAAACATATAAAGGATATTTTAGTTGTCAAACACTGGAAACTCTGTGGTATTCTTTTGTCCTATATTGTGTCTCACTATGTGATTGGAGAGGGGAGGGTGCTAATACTCACTTTGAAAGCTCCCCAGACTAATCCCTCAATTTCAAAATCTTTCCACTATTGATGTCTTTGTGCCTTGAATTGTTTTTCAAATAGAGTGACATATACAATGAGCCTCTATAAGCTCATTAATGAAAATTTCATAAATCACTAAGAAGATAAACCACTAAAGTCTTAGTAAGAAAAATGAATTCACATTGTATTTTACTTTACCATATTACTTTTTAAATCCCTATTCTGAGAGAAAATTTACTTTTAAATACATAGGAAAAGTTGTAATTAAGATATTGCATGTTGTATGAATATTCAATATTTGATTCCAATTTCCTTCAAAATGCGAAGGGAATATCTTAGAATAATGAAGCTTCAGGTTTTCTCAATATGGTAGGCCTCAGTGTACTCTTCTTTAGATAATTGGGTAAAATACTGAAGAATAGAAAGCTATTACCAGCAACCCCATTAATCTTACTAATGAAAAGGGAAAACAAGTAGAATAAATGCTGACATTTTCCTTTTTTTAAAAAATAGCTGTCAAAGTATGGTGTAAATTGGTGGATTGGACTTCAAGAAGAAAGAGCCAATGGTGAACTTCGGTATGGACCTAGATTAATTAGCACTTAATTTTGTTTGGCAGATTTTATTTACAGAATGATTGGGCTAGATCTTAGTGATCAATTTGTTGAGTAGCCTCAAACATTATCTTTAGCTTATAAACTTTCATTTCCCTAACCCAACACATGAGTATTTCTTTTAATTTAATAAAATGTTGTGCCTTCAGCCCTGACCAGGTGGTTCCTTTGGTTGGAGTGTCCTCCCATTCACTATGCGAGTTTTATTCCCAGTCAGGACATAATATCTAGATTGCGGGTTCAATCCCCAGTCCAGATGCATATGAGAGGCAATGGATCAATGTTTCTCTCTCACATCAATGTTTCTCTCTCTCTCTCTGTCTCTCTCTCTGTCTCTCTCTCTCTCTCCCTTCCTCTTTCTCTCTCTGTCTCTCTCTCTCTCTCTCTCACTCTCTCAAATTAATAAAAACATATCCTGGGTGAGGATTAATATATATATATTAATATATACTATATATATTAACAATATATATAATAATACATATATATAATGCCTTCAATCCATACCCCAATACTCCAAGAATGGTGTTGAAGATTGAAAATGCAGAATGAGAGAAGACCTTAAAATTTTTAATTTTCCTACAGCTGGAGAGATGGAGCACCAGTAATATATCAGAACTGGGACAAAGGAAGAGAAGGGCCTAATAATAACCACAGCCAGGGATGTGGCTTCATTTCATCCGTAACAGGTTATTTTATTCTTCCATTCTTAGGTTTATAATACAGACTGATCATTTTCAGGAGGCATGACATCTCTTTTTCGTTGCATTAGCTCAGTGAGGAAGTTTGGTTTGGTCGTTTTGCTTTTGAATTTAATGTGTTCAATTTCATTCATCTTAAGGCTTAAGAATGGCCATTCCCACAGTTTATTCCATGAATTCATGTTCTTGAAATTAATTTACATCCAGATAAGGCATTCCTCATGAACTAAATAAAAAAGTATCAAAAATGAGTCCATTGAAAGTGGGTCAAAAATATGTGTGGTGAATACTGTTCTCTATGAAATTTCAATATGAGCCCATTTTTTTTATCTTTTTCTAGTATTTGATTTATAATTGGCCAGATCTTTAATCTCTGAGAAATTTACTTCCAATTTCCCATTTAAGAAAAATTTTCATTCAATTCAGTATGCCTTTAAAAAAACACACACACGCACACAAAAAAAAAACCTGTCAAATGAATTGACTAACAAAATAAGACCCAAAGCAGGGAGGCATGGAACAGACTGATATACCTCGATGTGGGGTTGGGGAAATGAGAAGAGGTAAACCAAAGAACTTATATACTTATATGCATAGCCCATGGACACAGGCAATAGGGTAATAAAGACCTGGGCAGTGGGTAGGGGCTGCAGGAGGGGAGGAAAGGAAGGTGGAAATGGGAGATATCTGTAATACTATCAACAATAAATAAATTAATTAATTTTAAAATAAACAAAGAGGAAAAAATACCTAGCATTAATTGTTGCTTACTTTAGAACACCAACTGTTTGCAATTGGGATTTAGAAGTATATTTATGTTGAAGACTTTTTTAAAAAATTCTACTCATCAGTACAGTGTTATTTGGATAGATTGCCCACTTATATCCATCCCACTCTTTTTATCCAATAAAAAGTAATGATGTTCCTGACTCTAACAGATCCATAACAAATCTGTGCCCAAAGTCAGGAGCAGGATGAATATGGAAAGCAATCCTTGATGCAAGGGCATCTACAGAGAAAGTCAGGAAAAGAAAAACCATGTGGTTAATCAGCTCGCTTTTGCCAGCAGGTGTCACAATAGCCTACAAGAAAGGCTGTTTTGTGATTCTGGAGGTATAGCAGCTAATCTGCATTTAAAATAACATTCCAGCCCCTCCTTCAAAATGCCAACATATTTTTGGCTTATATCTCTCACAAAGAAAACTGAATCTGTCCTTGCAATTTCCATGCATCCTTGCCCTGGGTTCTGAAATTATAGCTTGAATGCTAATGAAATATATTCTATAATTTTCTCTGAAAATATAGCTCTTCTAGATTCAAAAACATCTTCCAGGAGGCTAAGGACTTTGGGGATATGTTTCCTGCGGGCATGTCTAGATGTGAGCCTATTTTGTTTAAAGGTCAGTGTTAAGGAGTGCTCCTTTCTGAGAAGTTTGTGAGTTAATTTTTCTACATTATTATATTTTCAAACAAATTATAAAGTAGAAATGGTCATCTATTGTTTTAGAATCTATTTTCTCTCTTTACATTGAAGTTGAATATTTTAAAAAAAGGCATTACTCTACAAAATATTATTTTCCTAATGAAGTCAAATATTCTTAGAACTTTAATCAGTTCTATGATTTCAACTGCAGTATTTGTTTAGATATTTTTGCATTTGCATTATTGAATTAGAATTACTGATTTTGCCCCTTGACCAATTAGCTTTGGTCACTAGAGAACTCTATGATTCGTAGTTAAATTTAGTTCAGTTTCTAGATTTAAAAAACAACCTTTGATAAACTGAGGCAGTCATAAAAACACTGATCAATAGAGAATGTTACCATTGTTTCTAGTCATTTCTAACCCATTTTCCCCTCCAGGACTCTGGGCCAGTGAAGAGTGTTCAGTTTCTATGCCCAGCATCTGTAAGCGAAAGAGGTTTTGGCCCGTAGAGAAAGAGAAAGATACACCAAAGCAGCACGGAATGTGTCCCAAAGGATGGCTGTATTTTAACTATAAGGTAAACTTATTTTCAAAAAGTTGCCTTTGTTTCTCTTTTGTAGATATCAATTCTAGAAAGTAATCAAAAAGTGGGTTTGACTTTGAAAACTGGACCTGGAATATTTTTGTCACAACTTTCAAGAGATTTGAGAATTTTTCCATTTAGGGATAACCCTCTTGGGATAAGAAGTGTTTGTGAGAAACAGCCTTGATGCCACCCTTTGTTTGTATATTCAGAGTTTGTATATTCTGTCATTCATTATGCTGTATGCCAGTGTGACCCCTGCAAGTGTATGTGTGTGTGTGTGCGTGCACATGTGTGCATGTGTAGATCTAGATCAGGGGTCCTCAAACTTTTTAAACAGGGGGCCAGTTCACTGTCCCTCAGACCGTTGGAGGGCCGGACTATAGTTTAAAAAAAAAAAAAAACTATGAACAAATTCCTATGCACACTGCACATATCTTATTTTGAAGTAAAAAAACAAAACAGCAAAAACACCCGCATGTGGCCCACGGGCCATAGTTTGAGGACGCCTGATCTAGATCCTGCTCCCAATAAGTTGTCAACTAACTTCAGGGGGCCCAGGCTCCATCATGTCCTTCTTATGTCTTCCCTGGCTGGACACGTCCCTGCATAGAGCTCTGCCTGCTAATGAATTGACCCACTAATAACATAGCTCAGTCAATGTGATCTTGAGCCTCATAAAGCAGGTGCTTCCATGCAGAATTGAAAAAATTTTTAATTGCTAGTGGGGATATTATAAACCAGATTTATTATTTCTGATATGGCCTCAATTAAGGCTGAGACTTCCTCTCCACTCCTTACATTTTATAATAAAACTAGAGGCCCAGTGCACAAAAATTCGTGCACTGGAGGGGAGGGTTGTCTCTCCTCCCATGGCTGCCACTAAAGCCTTCCTCCTCCCACTGCTGCCGCGATTGCCTTCTTCCTCCCATGCCGCCGCCTCGGCCCTCACATTCACTGCCTTTTCTGCGCTGGCCCTCATAGCCACCGCCACTGCCGGCCCTCGGCCCTTGCAGCCACTGTGGATTTGTCTGGAAGGACGTCCGGAAGGACATCCAGAAGATGTCCAGTCTAGTTAGCATATTACCCCTTTATTAGTATAGATAACTTTATAGGCCTTAGGAAAGTCATTAAAATGCATCCCAAACTATAAATGTTTGCTCTTTGCTCATTGACAGCCAATTGTTAATCTGTATGTTCAGTTGCATTGGCAGGGCATTCTCTCCTTTGTGATCTTCCTCTCATTGTTAATTTGTGAAATGGGGCCATTTGGATGTTAAACACATTAATTGAGCACCCACTGATATTTTTAAATTGGAGTAAAATTCACGTCATGTAGAATTTACTATCTTCACCATTTTTATTTATTTTTATTTTTTTAAATATATTTTATTGACTTTTTACAGAGGAAGGGAGAGGGATAGAGAGTTAGAAACATCGATGAGAGAGAAACATCGATCAGCTGCCTCCTGCACACCCCCTACTGGGGATGTGCCCACAACCAAGGTACATGCCCTTGACCAGAATCAAACCTGGGACCCTTCAGTCTGCAGGCCGACACTCTATCCACTGAGCCAAACCAGTTAGGGCAGTGGTCGGCAAACTCATTAATCAACACAGCCAAAAACAACAGTACAATGATTGAAATTTCTTTTGAGAGTCAAATTTTTTAAACTTAAACTTCTTCTAACGCCACTTCTTCAAAATAGACTCGCCCAGGCCGTGGTATTTTGTGGAAGAGCCACATTCAAGGGGCCAAAGAGCCACATGTGGCTTGTGACCCGCAGTTTGCCAACCACGGGGTTAGGGCAATCTTCTCCATTTTTAAGTGCATAGTTTTTAAAGCCTAATTTATCTAATTTTTCTTTTTTGCATTTGATGTCATATTTTTTCTTCTAAAAAAGCTCTTATTCTTAGGTTTTGATTCACTTATAGTTAATTCTTGTAGCTGCTAGGTTTTTATTTACTACTATTATAACAAGTGCATCCTGGCAGTGGTCTTAGAGAACAGGTACAAAGAAATGCTTATCTTGTCTAAATATCACATTTTTTATACAGACAGTGACCAACCCCAAAACATGAACACAACTGTTTTGGTTACTAACTCATAATTCCTCCCATGTATAAAAGAGGATGTTAATGGCAATTAAATTCTTGGCATTCGAGAAATAAATCATAATGGTTCATTTTGGTTCAGTCCTTGGCTATCATCCTTCCCCAATTATTTTTATCCACACAGCTTAGCTCTATTCCATGTTTCCTCCTGTGTAGGCATAGGGAGTATGTAGACACATACATGGGCCTGGTAGCATGACAGTGGAGCAGACCCAGGGCAAAGAGCAAGCAAGTACTTCCTTAGAAATGAATAGAAAGGGGCATGAGCAAAGCACAGACCCAGACATGAGAGCAGAAGGGCTTTCCAAAGCTGTCTGTGGGGCAGGATTAAAACTCTTGCACGTAGCTCAGAATCCTTTTTAAAAAACAAACAAAAGCCTTTATTGATAACTAACAGCTAGATTATGGATTCACACCCCTGATCATATATTTAAGCTCAGCAGGTGAGCTTTTACAAAATATCTAGGTGCAGGTGACACTCTAAAGATTCTGATTTAATTGATCTGCATGGGATCCAGGCATCAGTATTTTTAAAAATCTTCCTTCATTATTCTAATGTGTAGCCAACACTTGCCCAGCAATGCAACAGTCACAACTGGGTCTTCCAACCATGCAGAGGATTTGACTACTAAGGAAACCATCACACAGGCTTCACACGAAGGTGACCTTTTACAGAGTGTGAGTTCAGAGCCCCCTAGTGTGCCTCCACCCCACAGTGCCTTACCCTGCATATCAATGGCTAAAACCCCACCACAAGAGGCTTGCTCACATTTGCCTTAACACTTTCCTTTATTTTGTTTAAGAGAAATATTTCTAAGATTGACTCATCTGTCATCTACACTTTGGAATAAGCAACTTTATCAGATTATTAGAAAAGTTGATTGATAGCTGAGAGGAGTGGAAAGCCCCGTAGGCATGATCCCCCTGATTAATTTTTTAAAAGCTACAGAAGGAAAATTGGGAGACAGCAATAACAAGCATTGCTCACATCACAGTTCTGAATGAGTTGCAAATATATTCTGTCCCATCAAACTTTATTTTTTGTCATCTTCCTAGGATTAATTTCTATTTTTTATCTCTAAGGAAAAAAAAAAAACTTGGTTGATTAAGGGCCACCTTTTAGAGTTTTAAAACTGAGATACCGGAAGTTAAGTTTTTCTAATGTTTACAAATGATTTCCTCTGTGTTTGAGGGTCTGAAAGAGGCTTGACCAGGGATTACCCCCTGAAAGAGTGGTTCATCTAAGAGACTTGTCACAGCAGAACTGTAGGAGGAAGAAATTCTAAGTGTGTGAGTGAGTGTGTGTGTGTGTGTGTGTGTGTGTGTGTTAGATTAACTTTTGTACTTCTATTTACACATTTTTATTCAAGGACCTGAATTGAGTGCTAATAGCTGTTTTGAGCCATCTAGTTTGGGATTAGTTAGTATTTTATTTCATGCACAACATAGTCTTAAAAAACACTCCTCTTTTTTAAAAAAAATGTATTCAAATTCACAGCATTTTATTCATTCATTTAACTATATTGGATATTTGTAAGTCAATGGTTAGGAAAAATATATACAATCCCTTCTCTTTGGGAGTTTATAGATTTGAGGGAGAATAAACAGTAATGAATCAATCAGGTAAATATTGTATAATTTAAAGTTGTGACATATATGATGAGTAATTGTTACAAAGTTCTATAAAATGTGTAATAGGAGGACCTGACTGAAGTGGTCCAAAGGACAAGGAGCATTAAAAGTCGGGGGGACAGCATGTGCTAAGGTGCTGTGGTGAGAGGGAATGTGACATAGTTAAGAAATCAAAGGAAGCATAGAGATCTAGAATATGAGAGGGGAGACAAAAGAAGTAGGCAAGGGTTATATCGTCGTAGAGTTTCTGGTTTTTATTCTAAGAGCAATGGGAAATCCTTGATGGGCTTTAACTAAAGAAATATATGATCAGGACTGAATTTGGAGAAGAATCACTCAAGCTACAGTGCCAATATAGAATGGAAGAGGAGTTAGAACGGTAAGGGCAGTTAGGAAGCTATTACAGTAGTCCAGGCAAAATATTATTAGTAGCTTGAACTAAGATGATGGTGACAAAGAATGTGGGGCAGTGGGAATGGTGGGGGGCTCTGACAAATGGGATTTCCAAGTGATAGGATTGAAGGGATGATGGAGTGGGATTGTGAGGAAGACTCCAGGTTTAGGCTGGTATAAATGCAGCACTGACCAGGCCATTCAATGTCAGTCAGCACACTGGGAAAGGACCGAGTTTGGCAGATGGATCATGAATTCTATTTTCAGATTTTAAGCTGGAAATGACTTTGAAACAAAAAAGAACTTTATGTTCAAAACTTGTTTGGAATACAGGAGAATATCCTTAATTCACAGTCATAATCAGAGATCCATTCAACTTGACCACATCTTGTAAATTAGTAAGTAAATAAAGAATTTAAAATTAAGGATGCTGTACTTCATCTTGCTGGTCTGCTTTAATTATTAATGACACCATTTTGAAGCGTGTTAGTAAATATGTCATATTTTAGAAACAATGAAGTCCTGACAATGTGCCACAGTCAAGCTTGACTGAAGCCAATGTTGGGGGGAAGGAAGGAAGAAGAGGGGAGCGTGTGTGTGTGTGTGTGTGTGTGTGTGTGTGTGTGTTTCTGGAGAGATTTATTGAACTAACTGAACCTATGAGGTTCATTGGTATTTATGAATGGTTCATTAGTGTGACTATCTGAATACAAGGTGAATTCACATTAAATGATAAGACTTCCTAATAATTAGTATGTGCCTCTCTTTGGAATTTGTAATTAGAGGAAAGAGGAAAAATGAAGGAAATAGATAAAAAGGCAGTTGTTGTAAAATTAAAATCTTTTATAACCAATTCCGTTTCTTTGTGAAGCAAACAAGGTAAAAGGAACCAGAATTGAAAATGTACTTACTTCCTCTCTTAGTTGGTAACTCAACTTCAGGCTTTTTATACTAAGAACAGTGGGAAATCACTGAAGGGTTTGCACTAAAGAGTGACATGATCTGACCTGAGTCCTGAAAAGAATTACCGAGGCACTATTGACATTTGGAGCTGGAGGATTCTTTGTTCTGGGGGGCTGACCTGTGCATTAGAGAATGTTCAGCAGCCTCCCTGATCTCTACTCACTAGTTGCCTATAGCAGTCCCCCCACTTTAAGATGTGATACCAAAAATGTCTCCAGATATTATCAAAATATCCCCTGAGGGACAAAGTGGCCCCATTTGAGAGCCACTAGACTAAATCTAGAATATTTCACAATGTCATTTGACAGCAATTTCAAATTCCATTGGGTTGTATTTCATTCCATACATATTAATTGGTGACCTTCTTTGTTGTGATGTTCAAAGAGGGACAGCATTTAGTCTCTGCTTTTGAAGGAATTTATGACAGGGGGAGGAATGGGAGGCAGACAAATTTAGAAATTAAGGAAAAATGGGTTAAGATGTCATTCCAGAGGAGGAAGGGAAAGGAAGTTCTCTCAAGGGAAGGATACCATGCTACCCTAGAATTATCTTGTAATTGGGATTTTCTCAATGGCAAGATCTTGAAATCTGACCTATTAATAACCAGAGTTGTTTATGTTCATTGATGAGAGAATATCCCCATGGAGTACCCTTTGCATAAAGTCTATCCTGACTTCTCTGGAATTTAGCCTGAGCTGTTGGTATACCCTCTCCCTCTCCCTCTCCCTCTCCCTCTCCCTCTCCCTCTCCCTCTCCCTCTCCCTCTCCCTCTCCCTCTCCCTCTCCCTCTCCCTCTCCCTCTCCCTCTCCCTCCCCCGCCTGATTGACTCCATCTGGCCCTACTAACATGTTTAAGTTTTATTGAGCTTTGGGAGTGGAAGCTTTTCTTCAACTCGGCCTGTCCTGCCTGGTAGTTACTGCTCCATTTCTCTTCCTGTAATGAGTAACCCCTGCTACACCCGGACGGATTCTCTCATGAGCAAAAATCAGTTCTCACTGCCAAATCCCACAGCTTTCCTTCTGTGTTCCATTTAGCAATGTTGGCCACCCTCCCCTTTGTGTATTCTTCCTGGGTTCCCTAGGTCCTGCCCTAGCTTCTCTTCCCACGGGACTTTTTTGGTGGGTTTTGTTTTTTTTCTGGCTCTTCCTCATGCACTTGCTGACCACATGGCTGATTCCAAGTTCATAGTGAATTTAAATACTGGAGTCATTTCTGAGCAAAAAAATTATAAAGAATTTTCAAGGCAGATCCTCTGTGTCTTTGGGAAATGTTTAATTCATTATAAAAATATGGAAATGAACGGAAGTTTTGTTTTGTTTTTTTGACATTTTTTATAGTGCCTTTTGGTGAAAATCCCCAAAGGCCCAAGTGGTTGGAAGAACTGGACGTCTGCTCAAGATTTCTGTGTTGAAGAAGGGGGGACACTGGTCACCATTGAAAACGAGGTGGAGCAAGGTAGTCAATGTTCATCAGGCAAAAATAACTATTTTTATTCAAGTATTTATTAAACTATTCCCTCAAAATACTAACATTTCCAAATCAATATTTTCATGAATTTTCCAGTTTTACCTATAAGGTTTAGATCATGACATCTATAAAAGTTCGTGCACTGCATTGCTTATAAACTGTTGGTTTGGAACCTTTTGTCTCACCAGTAGTAGTAAAGAGAATAAAGACATAGATCTGATCTGTATTTCAAAGGGCTAAAATAATCTGAGGTAAAGTCTATTGTAATTGCATGGCATAATTTTTTAGATTCCTTTAGATTCACCTATGAACTTTTATTAGATACTTAGGCAATTATATACTTAATATAAATATAGCAAATAAATTCTCTTTTGTTAAGAACGGCATTGAATGAACATTGGAAATTGTTTTGTTAATGATATGATGAAATCCCAGGCTTCGCCAGCTAATTTCTGTCAATTTAAACTGAAACAAAAGTGAAAGACTGCATTACCTTAATAAGGACAAAATAACAAATTCTGACAATTGACTGGTAATTAAGTCTTGATGTCATTTAAATAAAATCATGGCTATAAACAGAATTGGCTGATTACCCAAATGGTTTATAAAGTATTGAAATTTATAATGTATTCTTATTTTTCAGCTTTCATTACTATGAATCTTTATGGACAGACCACTGATGTGTGGATAGGGCTACAAAATGATGATTATGAAAAATGGCTAAGTGGAAAGCCTGTGGCATATTCTAACTGGTCTCCATTTGATATAATAAATGTAAGTTTTAAGATTTACTTTTTAGAAATTGGCAAGAGATTTTACTCGAGGCTTATTTACTAAACTTTTTTTATACTTCTTATATTTTATAGGCATAATTTTTTATTAGTCAATTATTAATATATTAATTTTAATAATGTAACTATATAATTTTCACATATTCTATAAATGCAATTACTTTACTCATCACAAGAAATATTTATGTCTTAGGTTATGAAGTGATCTATGAACAGATTTATTAAATGCAAACAAAAGAAAAATGGTGTTTGAATTTTTAAAATTATGTCCTTAATAAAAATGTCAGTGTTATGATAATGTTATACATTACCTTTAAGAAAAATCTATTCTTTTAGATTCCAAGTCATAACACCACCGAAGTTCAAAAGCACATTCCTCTCTGTGCTTTGCTGTCAAGTAATACTAATTTTCATTTCACTGGAAAATGGTATTTTGAAGACTGTGGAAAAGAAGGTTATGGGTTTGTTTGTGAGAAAATGCAGGGTAAGAAATATTTGCTTCTTTATTCCTTTCATTTATATGGTTCACTCTTCTTTTCCATTTTGTTTTACATGCTGTATAACTGACAGTTTCAGGGCTAACAGTGCCAGGCACTGATTTTTTTTTTATATATTTACATACATATAGTCATTTAATTTCTGCTAACCCAGGATTATGCCCTCTAGAGGGGTTCTACAGACTGCAAAGACCACATGAGTGATGGACAAGTTTAGGCATCCATTTGGTCATACGGAAAGGTATTATTGCTTTGTTCTGGGATTATATGTCTGTTCAGGCAATTAAAAGAATTGCTAAATGCTGGAAAAGAATCAAGAAGCCCTAGCTGGTTTGGCTCAGTGGATAGAGCATTGGCCTGCAGACTAAAGGGTCCCAGGTTCGATTCTGGTCAAGGGCACATGCCCAGGGTTGCGGGCTTGATCCCCAGTAGGGGGCGTGCAGGAGGCAGCCAATCAATGATTCTCGCTCATCATTGATGTTTCTATCTCTCCCTCTCCCTTTCTCTCTAAAATTAATAAAAATGTATTTTTAAAAAAAGAATCAAGGAAAGAAACCAACTCAATACTTCCTCCTGTCTTGGAATGCCAAAAACGGTCTTTGTAACGAAACATGGCATGCAGCATATTTCTCGATCTGATGGTGACAACACCAAATGACTTGTGGTGTGAAGTAATAAAACCATATTACCACAAGTAACCAATGCAGTCCATGAACAGTGTGGATGCCCTATAAGTGAGGACAACAACAATAGCTCATAGCTCATGCTTTCACTGAGGGCTAGGCTTCCTTGCACTATGCAACCCTAGAAGGCCATACTTTGTGTCTGGAGCTGTGTGGAACTCTGGGCAACCTAGTATATATGCTTACTTGCAATAGGAATTATAGCTCTTACTGTTGCACACATGTGGACCCTTTAATGACGTTAACTATTAACCCATCCTTGGAAAAGCAGCTCCAGGGAAGCCCTGTTTTCTGGTTCACCGGTATCAATCACAATAGTGGTTGGGAACTGAAAGAAATACCAGATCAGTTATAGCAAGAGTATTATGAGAAGAGCAGAGTCTTGAAGGGAAAGAAGTAATTCCAATGTGCCATGTCTTTGCATACTTATGATGTACCTGGCTCTGTGCCTTGGCTTTATATGCATTATGTCATAAAATCCTCATGACGAATCTAGGAAGTAGATAAAAGTTTCCCCATTTTACAAATGAGGAACTTGAGGATTAGAAAAGATAAGTAACACACTCAAATTAAATACAATTATTTTATTCCACGACCTTGAGGTTGATCTCTTCTAGAAATGTACTCCTGACCACTTTCTCTCTTTGATATTTGGGGACGAACAATGTATATGTTCTTTTGGAGATAGTATAGAGTAGTGGTGGTGGAGAGCGTGGGCACTGGAGCTCATACTGGATTCCTACCCTACCTCTGTAAATAAATGGTCAATCAAGTTTCTTTTCTTCTCTGAACCTTGACTTCTGCCTCTATAAAATGGAATAATAACTATTTCACAGACTCTCTGTATATATGGGGTTATATATGTTTAATAAATAATGACTCTTTTATTATTATTTCCAAACCATATTATTCAACTACTCAAATTCTTATAGTCTACAGTGATTACTCAAATTCTAATCTGCACGAAAGAATAAAATGTCTGAATAAAAAGAGAGTCAAGGGCAAAGTCAACACTCCCAATTTGGAACTTGGTTTCCAATGGATCTTTCTTTTTCAGGGAAATGAGTGGCAAAATCATGTTGCTCAAAGTCACTTATATTTTGAAACCTGATGGAATCAACTACATAAGGAGAAATTCATATAGGTGAAAATACAGATGTACAACGTAGTGGGGGAACACAGTTAAATGGGTGCTTGGATCACATATACAAAAAATTTTAGTTACTTTAATTTTACTAATTGTTAACATTTTAAACTAGATATTTGATTTTATATAAATAACCTTACACTTCATACTAAATAACTTAGGCTAGCAAACAGACTTCTAGCAAAAATAAACATGATAAAAGTGTGGTCCATCACAATTTACTTGGTTAATTTCACTTTGGTTTTACAACATGCATTGAGGTAACATTTTCAGGTAAAAGTTGAATTCCCACTTTTTCATTTTTATTTGGAAGATTGTGACAACAGGAGGAGAGGGAGCAAGAAGCAACATTTATTGAGTGCCTACTATATCCCAGGTACCAGAGTAAGTGCTCTTTGTAGAGATCTCAATGAATTCTACCCACACCCCTCTTAGGAGGTCTTACTAACCTTACAGACTGTAAATGTGAGGTTTTGAGAGATTAACTAATTTCCCAAGGTTGCTTAGCCATGTAGGGTCAGGACTAGAGTTGAGTCACAGGTCTTCTGACCTGTCCACACCTTACCATGCTCCTTTTCAAGCCCAAATGGAGTGAAACCAGTATAGAGAACGAAATCCAAGCCACTTTGGATCAGACACTTAAGAAACCCTTACCTTGTTTTTGTATTTTAATTTCTCAAAATGTAGCCTATCAAGTACATAATATAAGACAGAACAAAAAGGCGGGCTCGATCACTAGTGTGGGGCATGCAGGAGGCAGCCGATGGATGATTCTTTCTCATCATTGATGTTTCTCTCTCTCTCTCTCTCTCTCTCTCTCTCCCTCTCCTTTCCTTTCTGAAATCAATAAAAAAATATTTTTAAAAGTAAATAAAATAAAATTATATCTTCCTAAAAAAGATCTCAGAAGTAGAAAGCAGAACCACTGACTTTCAAAGAATCGAACTGTGACCTCCTGGTTCATAGGTAGATGCTCAACCACTGAGTCATGCCAGCTGGGCTGTATTTCTAAGTGTTAATTAATTGTTAAGCTTCTTTATACAATGTA
This sequence comes from Cnephaeus nilssonii, assembly GCF_951640355.1. Lineage (NCBI taxonomy): Eukaryota > Metazoa > Chordata > Mammalia > Chiroptera > Vespertilionidae > Cnephaeus > Cnephaeus nilssonii. Next base: position 55,165,707 of record NC_137081.1, read on the forward strand.
TGTATACATGTAAACATTAAACATGATAACGATAATACAGTCTGAAAAGTTTAATAAAGTGTTATATTTGAGAATGCTCACTTGTAATTATGTCTGCAGTGCAGTATATGATGATGTGGCATATGCCAATATTCTCTTGTAAGTATTAAGTTCTGCCAGAGCACATGTGTTAGGCCAAGGAGAGCCAGCAGAAAGAAACCTACCTGAGGTCACATGCATTCCACCAGCGTGGTCAGTTTGACAAAAGATGTTCAAAATGGGAAACCTTCTAGAAATGACATTTACTATATGTTTATATTTTTAAAAGAAACTCATTCATTAAATGTCCTAAGTGTTTAAATTCTTTAGCATCACCTGTGCTTTCAGGTAGTGTCCTCGGTTTGAAGTCGTCAATTCTGAGAAGAAAAGCGCTGCTGTTAACAACAGCAGGGACCATTGTGGCAGCTTCCCATGCTAAGCTTTGCCTCTCCCTGCCTCCTCCAGATGCTACTAATGATTTTTGTTGTTGTTCTTGTTCTAGATACTTCTGGACATGGTGTAAATACATCTGATATGTATCCAATCCCCAACACCTTGGACTATGGAAACAGAACTTACAAAATAATCAGTGCAAATATGACTTGGTACACAGCAATAAGAGCCTGCCTGCTGCATGGAGCAGAACTGGTCAGCATTACAGATCAGTATCACCAGTCCTTCCTCACTGTTATCCTCAGCCGGCTAGGACATGCCCACTGGATTGGACTCTTCACTGCAGATGTAGGTGTCCTCCGATCCCTTGGACAATCCTCACCTCGTTCTGTTTCACATCTACTTCCTCAATAGGCTAGCCACTGTATTAGCACAGAAAAAAATTTTCCCCAGAAATAATAGTAAATGGAACATTTAGGTAATTGGCTTATTTAGTAACTATTGACCAACCTTATGAGCAGCCTATGACCACAATATATGGATGAATATATAGAGTATATTCACTTAGAGTAAATATTCACTTGCCTAGTTTGTGAATATAAACTAGTAATATATTCACAAGTAAATATTCACTTCCTAGTTTCTGGAAATTAATGCCCTTTTAATGCCCTTCAAAAGTTCTATGAAACTTTCTGAGAAATTTCAAGATGCTTCCTCATGCACTGGAACACATCCTACACTCAGGCACCTTTATTTGGGTAATTTGTTGCATTTAAGAATTTCCCAAGAGAAACAAATCATACTTCCTGTTTAGAAATTTGGCTATTAATAACTTCAGTATCTCTTGACATTTACCATGTCGGTTATTTTTCTCCTCTGGGAATGTAGTTTGGAGAGTAAGTTGTTTTGTTTTGTTTTGTACGTTTTCTTTTTTCTTTAATAAAAATATCACACACCCAAATTAGTGAAAAGTAAATCAATTCTGTCATGACCTCTAGTGCTACTCCCCAAAGTCAATCACTGTTAACCATTTCTGGTGCGTCACTTAGAAATTTTCTGTATAGGCACATATATGTAAATGTAATGGATGAATATGTATATTGTTTTTTAAATACAAATGAGAACTTACTAGATATGCTATCTTTAAATTTGCTTTTTTAATTTAATACTAGTAGCTCTTTGCACGAATCCATGAGTGAGTAGCTTGCTGCAGCTTGCCTCAGCTGGCCACCCGCACACCCGCCGCTAGTAGCTCTCCACTGCTCATAGCTCCCTGTGCCCTCCTGTAGCTTTCCACCCACTGCCCCGCCCTCCTGTAGCTCTCCAACACTTGTAGATTGGTCATGACATTACAGTGTAATGGATAATTAGCATATTCCTCTCTTATTATATAGGATACCTTGTACAGCTTTCAATGTCCGTACATAAAAATCTAACACATGTAAGGATATATCACACTTTATTAAACAATTCTCCTCTGAATGGATAGCTGGGTTCGTCCCAGTTTTCACAATAACCAACAATGCACAACAAATATCCTTTGCAGGTAGGATCAGTTCCCAGAAGTGAAGTTGCTAAGTATACTTTGAATTTTAACAAGTAGTACCTGTAATTTACATGCCAACATTAGTGTATGATAACATCTTGTTTTTTCACATCTTTGCCAACACTGGATATCTCAAAATTTTAATCCTTGGCAGTGAGATAAGTGAAAGGATGGTGTTTATGGTTGTTGACTGTGTTTTCATATTGCAGAATGTTTTAACTTATGCAGTCGATTTTTGCTTTATGGCCTCTGGATTTTCTATCAGACTTGGAAAGATTTTTCCCACACTGAGAGTATAAAATATTTAGCCAAGTTTTCTTTAGCACTTCTATATGTTCAATTTTATGTTTGAATCTTTGATCAATCTGAAATTTATTTTAGTGTAAAGAACAAGGTATTGATCCAACTTCACTCTGATTGCTTGCTGGGAAGTTATGGTGGCAGGGAGCCAAGAATTCCCCAAAACTAAAGAAGACATCTCTTGAGGCAGATGTTCTTTTTTTGTCAGGCCATATTCACAAGCTGTCCTAGACCCCCTGAAATAGACATCTAAGATGTGGAAATACAAATCTGTGTGTGGAGTGAGGGATGCCCAAACAGCATTGGGTGATGTCCAAACAGAAGTCTTGGCAAGGAAATGATGGCTCCGTTTCCCTCCACAGAATGGTCTCAGTTTTGACTGGTCAGATGGCACCAAATCCTCCTTCACTTTTTGGAAAGAGGATGAGTCATCCTTGCTGGGTGACTGTGTTTTTGCTGACACCAATGGGTGCTGGAGTAGCACAGCCTGTGAGACATTTCTGCAAGGAGCCATTTGTCATGTACCTACTGGTAGGTTCAATTCTAATCAACTAAAAACATAGGTACTGTGCACCTACTGTATGCAAGGCAGTATGCTAAGCAGGAGCTATGAGGAAGAGTAGTAAGGAGTGTCTGCCTCAAGAAGCCTTTGGTCTGGTAGGTGATGTACAGACAAATAACTGTTATACAAGGCAGGGCTACCAAACAATATGAGAAGTAGCAAGTGTTGTGGGGGGTAGCAAGAAAAAAATCACATCATATCCACTTGGAAAACGTAGAAAGACTTCTTGAAGGACTTGACTTCTTGAAGGACTTGACTGAGGAGATTTCCCTTGAAGAATGGGCGGGATGTAAATGAGGCAATGATGGGACATTTTGAGCAGAAAAGGTTGGACAAAGACAGGGAGGGAAGAAAGGACTGAGCATGTATAGGGCAAAGCTGATATTGAGATTTTCCTACATCACAAATTATGGTTAAGGGAGAGGTATGAAATCAGCTAGAAATGTGGGTTAGGAGAATGGACGACCTTGAATGCCAGACTGGGGTTTATGTTTAGGTCAACAATGAATAGGATTCTAGAGTTATTGTGATAATAATGGCAATGATATTTATGTCTATATCACATATATATTTAAATGTTAAGATGATAATAACATCTCATTATACTTAAAGTTCACCTGTATGAAACAAATTCAGAGCATTAAATAGCTTATTGAAGATCTCACAGATGTCCATCAACAGCCCCAGTAGTAGCAGACAAGTTTCCTTGCTTTCTAGTGTGATGTGTATCCCATCACACCAGACCCTTGTTCCCTTGATTGCTGTGGTGAACATAGAGTTCCTTAACACCAGTTGGTCTCTTTTTGAATCTCTCATTTAGTAAAAGTGCATTTACTTTTTACATTCTGGATATTATAAGTCAAATAGCATGCACTTTATGTAACTTCAGATCAAAATAATTCAGGATAAAAGTCATACTTTGGAAAAGACAATTCTGCTTCTAAAACACCACAAGAGTTAGCCTTCCCTTTCAACATCACTGCATTGATTGAGTGCTTTAGAAGCATCAGGCACTTAAACTTCTCACTTAAACTTCTCAAGCTGTAAGAAAGATGTTGTCGTTAGATCTCTTTTGTAGACAAAGAAACCAAAGTATAGGGAGGTTACATATCAGGCCCACAGCCACCTACCTAGGATCTCAGCGTGATGTGTCTGACTCTTGTGCGTGCCCTCCGAAGCAAAGTCCACCCCAAATTTCCCTGTGTTATGTGATGTGATGTGATATGATACACGATTGAATGCATTATTTTCTCTAATAGGTTGATTAGCAGGTAAGGATTTGCTAAGTCTATAATATTCAGCACTGAATGTAATAAATTTTGTACATTGCCTTTGGAATTGCCTTTTGCAAGTTTCATTCAGCTGCCAGTATTCCTAAGAATCATATCCCTCAATGTGATACTAATGGTAAACATGAAAGTCAGCCACTTCACCCAGGGTAAGCCTCTATACCCTGTTATGTGTAGGTAAAGGTTATTTCTGCTAGAAATGCTATAAACCAGTCCTAGTTTTGTAATCATGTATATTAAACCACTCTTCAGACTATTACCATGAAAATCTCATTACATATATTTATCTTGGTCTTTCATAGAATGTAATGCGATATTCATCCCAACTCAGTCACCACACTGACATCATGACTGATTTTTGTTTATAGAAACAAGACCATTTGGACACCCAGAGCTGTGCTCTGAAACATCTATTCCTTGGATAAAATTCAAAAGTAATTGCTACAGTTTTTCTACAGTCCTAGACAGTATGAGTTTTGAAGCTGCTCATGAATTTTGCAAAAAGGAAGGTAATTCTTTTGTGATGGTAACATACTTTCAATGTGTTCCTTCTTTTTTAAAATTTATTTTTATTTTTGAGAGTATTATAGATGTCCCCCTGTTTTCCCCTTTTATCCCCTCCACCCGGCTCCCGCCCCACCCCAGGCCCTCACCACACTATTGTCTGGGACCATGGGCTATGTCAATGTGTTCCTTCATGATATTTTATTAAACAATCTAATTTTTTGTCTCATGATTTAGTGATTTTAGCAGCAATAAAAACACTGAAAAAATAAATAGTATTACGTTTATTTGGAGGATGGCTAATATATGAAACTAAAGGCCTGGTGCACGAATTCATGCACGGGTGGGGTCCCTCAGCCCGGCCTGTGCCTTCTCGCAGTCCAGGACTCCTTGGGGGATATCAGACATCCCTCTCGCAGTCCAGGGCTCTTGCAGTCCGGGACCCCTTGCTCCTTACCACCTGCCTGCAACAGAGTGGGGAGAGGCTTCCACCACTGCCATTGCACTCGCCAGCTGTGAGCCCTGCTTCTGGTTGAGCAGCGCTCCCCCTGTGGGAGCACACTGACCACCACGGGGAAGCTCCTGCATTGAGCGTCTGACCCCTGGTGGTCAGTGCACATCATAGCAAGCAGTTGAGTGGCCTTAGCATATCATTAGCATATTATGCTTTGATTGATTGAACGGCCCACCAGACCAGTAGACCAGACAGTTAGCATATTAGGCTTTTATTATATAGGATTAAATGTCCAGTATAAAACTTTAAAACTTAAGATGATGTCTCAGAATACTGTACTCCCCCCCCCCCAAAAAATGTTCTTTTTGAATGCTTTTGAATTACAGATTTTTTATGTTCCCTAAAATTAATATTCTATGCTTTTACTTCTGAGATTAAAACTTGTATCTCTTAATAAATGTGGTTTTGCTTTAACATTTTTCACCAAAAATCAATTACATACACTGGAAATTTTCACTTTTCAAAGCCTGAGCTTTACAAATTATGGTATGGGAGACATTTTTAAAATTGTATTTACATGTAAACACAAGTATTTGTTCATTTGCTGTTTGTCTTTTACAGGATCTAATCTTTTGACAATCAAGGATGAGGCTGAAAATTCATTTCTCCTAGAAGAGCTTTCTGTTTTTGTTTCTTCTGTCCGGATGGTTTGGTTGAATGCTCAGTTTGATGATGACAGTAAGTAATTGGTGTAGAAAAGAGGAGAGAGCATAAATAAGCACATGGTGGTCAAGGTTGGTGAAAACGGCCTCTACAAACCAGAAAACTCTCCTTGGATAGATTTGATGTAAAAATAGCACACGTGTTAAAGCCATTTCTTCCAAAAAAACAAACAAAAACATTGCTAACCCTTTTCTCTATGCTATCCTTTCCTGTGAAATAACCCCAAATGAAAACAAACAAACAAGTTTATGTACATGAAGATGCTTGACTGGAACTTTATGTTCACAGACTGAGTCATAGACACCAAAACCATATTCATTTGAAAATACCCCAGGTTTCTGGGTGTTAAAAAGCACAATAGAGTGTGATGGTAACATTTGGCAAGCAATCTAATTTTTTGTCTGATAATTTAATAATTTTAGCAGTAATAAAAGCAATGAAAAAATAAATAGTATTAAATTTGTTTAATGTTTCAGTGATGAATTATGCTATTAGAATTATTTGCTACCCATAACAACCAAAGTTTATAATCAAATGAGAGCATAGTGTTCTTTCCTTTATTTAAATGATGGTTATTGAAAGTACATGTGAATACAATTATTTTAAGTGGTATGGACAGCTTAAATCCTATAAAACAAGTGGTGTACCAAAGTAGAGGGTGGGTCTACCCTGGCAAGCAGTATTATTTCAATCACTGACATTATTTAGAATTTCTAGCACATGGTGATAAAAAGCTGACTGATTTTTAGTTAGTTTTATTGTTGATTTTAAATCCTTTTCGGATAATGCACCCCTTCATTTCCTACACATGGATGGACTCTCCAATGGCCCCACCCTTTGGTATGCCACTGGCTTGCCATTTAAAGAAACTCGCTGTAAAATTCTTTTAGAAAGTGAGCCATTTTGTAATGACATAGATGTTAGGACTTCAAAGGATTTTTTTCTATGTTATTAGTTTAGTTTATTAAATGATTTCCTTAAGTTGCTTATAATGATAAGAAATATTTCAAAATCCAAACTTATGTTAGCAAACATGAAATCCTCGGTGAACTAAATTGGAACTACATTAAAATGAATCGGGAGTTGTTCACAAGGTGAGTTCATAACTGTACTTACTGAGTTAAAAGCACCAGATAAGGAGAGAATCTCATTAAATTTAGGGGCTGCTTTTTATGGTTCATTCTAGTCTTCGTAGGTTAGATAACCCACGGCCATTTTTAAATCGGCAATTTTTCCACAGATAAAACCATGAAGTGGTTTGATGGAACTCCCACAGACCAGTCAAACTGGGGCATTCGGAAGCCAGAGGTGGACCACATCAAACCTCATCTGTGTGTTGCCCTGAGGATCCCCGAAGGAGTGTGGCAGTTATCCCCATGTCAAGAAAAAAAAGGATTTATATGTAAACGGGAGGCAGGTGGGTAAAGTCAGAGGGTGATTCATCATTTTGATTCCACCCTATGTAATGTGGACCCACCTAGCATCCAAATATTCAGGAATTACTCAGATATATTTTACTCACATTTTTATTGCAAACAAAATGCACAGTGCTGAGACTGAATGGGAATTCTTTGGCTTAAAAATGGCAGTGTATGTGTTTGTAAGCACTAACAATGATTACTGTAAATCAGGGGTCAGCAAACTTTTCCAGTAAAGGGCCAGATAGAACTATTTCAGGCTCTGGGGGCCATATGGTCTCTGTCTTGCTGCCACTATAGCATGAAAACAGCCACACACAATGCAGAAATGAAATGTGGCTGAATTCCAATGAAACATCTATACTAATAAAAGCATAATATGCTAATTAGACTGGACAGCCAAATGACTTTCCAGACAAAGCCACGGTGGCGGGGGCAGAGGCAGAGGCAGTTAGGGGCGATCAGGCAGGCAGGCAGAGTGGTTAGGGGCAATCAGGCAGGCAGGCAGGCAGACAAGTAGTTAGGAGCCAGTAGTCCTGGATTGTGAGAGGGTGCAGGCCGAGCTGAACACCTCTCCCCTGCACGAATTTTGTGCACCAGGCCTCTAGTTACTTATAAAAACAGAAGCCCAGATTTAACCCATAGGCCATAGTTTGCTGAGCCCTGCTACAAATAATGACACCATTTTGCTGACTTAAAAGAAAAACTTCATCTCATTTTCTTTTGTATTTAATTTTAGATATTCACGTGGCAAAGGAACATCCAGGAAAAGGTATGTTTGGAGCAGTAGAGAACATTTTGATTTTTCTTAGAAGTAATAAAATAGAAAGTAACTATGTGAGGGTGTCTGTTGTACTTCATTACCATTGAAGTTTTCCCTTTTTTTCATCTTCTTTCAGGACCAAGTCACAGCATCGTACCATTGGCAGTAGCACTGACACTGATAGCAATTCTGGCCATTTCCACACTTGCCTTCTGCATAAACAAGCACAGCAGTGGTGCCTTCAGGAGGCTCGTGGAGTTTCGGAATCCTTACTATCCCACAACCAACTTCAGTGCAGTACATTTGGAAGAAAATATTCTCATTTCAGATCTTGAGAACAATGACCAACAGTAATGAAGCCAGAGAAAGCCACAGTCATGAGGACGAGTAAAGAAGACCGCAAGGAGAGCCTCGTCTGTATTTTTCTTTACAGACCAGATGCCATTATACTGTGAATTGTAACATTAGATGGGGGTTGATTTATTCATTTCCCGCAACTGTGATCTATTCTTTCAAAGGGGAAATTACACAATGGTTATTATTCTGAAAACAAGAACTATTAAAAGAAACTCCCTCTCGAAAACTCTCAAACCAATGTTAATAACAGTTTTTGCATTACTATGTTTCTACCAAATATTTTTGGGGGAATTTTAGAACTCAGCTATTTAGACATTTACCCACTTTCATTCCATGAAAAGAGAGGATGTAAAACTGTAAACTTATATGTGATAGGAAAAGGAAAAACCTCCTGTGAGGTTTCTTCTCTGTTTTTAATGCAATCTTTTTAATTCAATCAGTTTTAACAGCAGGGTTTGGAAAATACTGATTTCTAAGCTTAAAAGTGACAGGTTCTGGGCTCTAAACTAATATTTAGGGTGGCTCATTTTTATTACTTCTGATTTCTCAAACTAAAAGAAAAGAAAATTTACTTTTCTTTGAATAGTAAAATCTTGGTTAGCAGCATGCTTTCATAAACAACCACACAATGTGGCCCAAAATATTCCATTATTAAATGATGACTAAGTTTGATAGTTAAAAATATCTTAGAGATAAGCTTAAAAGAAATTTATTGAGATCTTAATCCTGTTAAAACTCATGGGTTTTATTAAAAACTAAAATAATATTTAGAATAATATTTAACACTCCTAACAACCAAAAAAAAATGTAGAATGTAACTTGAATTTAAAGGGGAAAAATTGAAGATCTGAATTATAGTTCCATTAGAACCAGACTCAAGAATATGTTGAGCGGCACTAAGTAAGTTATTCTCCAGCAGTAATTTAGACCCCTTTGCTATTTAAGGGAGTTTATTTGGAGTGTTCTGTTTAGTAAACTGTGGTTCCGGGGAACCAACTCCATTGTGTTGAACTAGTAAGTGCAGTAGGTAAATAATGATTAAAAGCATGCTACTGTCTGTAAATTTTAAATGACCGATTTTATCTTCCTTCATTAACTTATTATAAAGAAACATGACTTCACCATCAATATTTAAGGGTTTCCTCAGTCCATAAATGTTTATTGAATTCCTATTAAGAATCAAGTGCCATTCTACAAACTGGAGATACTGGGGTAAGCAGGTCCATGAGATCTCTGTTTTCAGGGTACTTCTTTTTTAATGAAGGAAAATGGGCAGTAAACCAGTAAAGAAATGCAGGAGCAAAAAATATCAATTGGTTATGAATATTAAGTAAGGTCCCAGGATAGAGAAAAACTGGGGGTTATCAGGGTCTCCCTAGAGTGTGCATTTTAGTTATTACAACCAACTGCCTCAAAGCTGGTGGCCACTAGTCACAAGGTGGAGCTCCGGGAGAAGGTATGAGTACGTTTCTCAGTGGCAAACCATCATCATTAGAACTACAATCTGAAGAGCATGCCCTCAGAATGAAGTCCCCATAGCTTGAAACAGTAAATACAGCTTCCCAAAGCAGCTCTTTGCTACTGTTGTGTGTATAGTTTACACACTGGAACAATCAGCTTCCATATTTTTTGTAAGTTTGAAGACTTTATTTTTTTTAAGATATTATATTATGTGACCGTTGTATATTTATGACTCAAAAGAATGATTGGCTTGAACTAACCAGATAATATAAAAGCCCAATTTAACAATCTATCAGGTGAAATTAGAGTTCTGTTCTGGTCTTTTCAGTGGACTTGGTAAAAAAAAAAAAAAAAAAAAAAAGCTAATCAATTATCCTTCCAGTCAAGCTATGTTGAAGTGGAATAGTCACACATAACAATTTGACCAAGTATGTCATTCATAAACTGGTTCTGCAGAAAGAAACTGTACTGCTTGCCAATGCTCTGTACTTTGATACTGAACCACATCTCCAGAGACTCTGTCCCCATGGACAGACCATGCAGTCCTTCACAATACTGCAAGTTCAGAAATAGAGAGTACCGAAGTAGTCTGTTTTATTCATATATGTGCACTTTAATAAACATTTTTCCATATCTATTTTTAATCTGAACTTGATTTCACAGCTGAAGCCTGAAAAGAAAAAAGTAGCAGGGTTACAAACACTTTATGCATAATTAATGTGCCCCCTCCAAAAAAAAAAATCAGTTATTTTCTAAGACTCTAGGTAATGGAAAATCTTGGATTTTTCTTGTTTAAGTCCAATGGCTCTTCCCATCCCAGCAGTCTTCTTGCAGTTTAAATGTTTCTTCTATTGAAAGGTCCCCTCCCTATCAAGCATGGATTAGATGGTGTCTTTAGATAAAGGTCCAGTCTTTTGGAGTTTCCTTTCCCTCCTCGAAACGATGGATGGATATATGAGAACTTGGTGTGTCCTTGCGGTACTGGGGGGAGAAGGTGATAACGGACTGTGGAAGTGTGTTACCTGGTGTCCACTGAAGGTAGTTGTTTGGCCCCACTCTTGGGAATTCTGCTGGAATCTGCCATGAAGTCTATAGTTGGTGCAACCTGTAGTCTATTCTCTTTGATTTGGCCCCATCCCGCCTCTCTCTGGCACCACCTAATCCCGGGAGAATTGGTTGTGACTCCCATTCAATTCCCTACCTGGACATTGCAATTCTTGGCTACAAGGCTACTTCATCCCTGCAGTAGTGAGACCCTGTCCAGCACCATCTGCTATTCTGTTAGTCAGGGGAGGCTACCTGCTGTAGCAAACAATCCCAAAGTCTTGGTGGTTTAACAAGCAAAGGTTCATTCCTCCTCCACACCGAAGTGAGCTTGTAGGGGGACTTGGTTTTATTCAGTTATTGGCAAGTCCCAGTTCTTCCCTAGTCAGGCCTCCGTCTCCTAAAGCCTTGGAGTCCTCCAGTGGGTCTCCTGCCTCTGAAGAAGTTAACTTGGATACGTGTTTGATTAATTACGTGGCTAAGTCTTCAAACTGAGGACACATACCCTGAAGGTGCATAAAGATTTCCAAGGGACAGAGGGGCATGGGTATTTTTAAGGAGCTTAGTTTCCAGAATCTTTAACCTTCATACAACCTTTGGTTGCGTGAGAACACCCTGAGATTATGGTGTCATACTGATTCTTAGTTCCTACATCTCTTGACACAAATGCTTGTCTTTGGCTTTAAAAAATGACATGGCTTTTACTCCAAATCTTACTGTGATCCTTCACTTTGGGGAAGCTTCCCTGGCACCAAAGAAAAATGTTCAAAGTAAAGATGTCAGTGCAGCATCTTCTAATAAAGGATTTATAAGCCCAGTGCACGGCCTCATGTGTTCCCTGTGTCCATACATTTTTCTGTTAAGGGTGAAGTGTTGAGTTAGCAATTCCATGTTGGGATATTCTAAGTTAATATGCATTGTATAGTGGAACATCAGAGATGATAACCACTTTGTTTAAGACTTTCTTTCATCCAGCCCCTGGAAAGAAAATCTGGTGAAAGTAAGGAGAGTGTAGGTATTGATAAGAATCTGATGTCTTAACTTTATCCTGGTAAAAAGCTCATGGCAGAGCTCTTAGATTTATCTATCTTAGATTTCTAAGGATGAGTAATAGCATACTTGTTGAGTTGAAAAATAAAATCCGACTTTTTCTGAACATTGTCTTATTTGGCTCAAGGTTTTGACAATGAAAACTGGCCTTACCAATTAAGTTTTTATGATGAATATTTTTCATTAGTTGAATAAACTAAATTTGCAACTTTAGTGTTCTGATTAAAGTACTTATTAAGATAAAGACATTTTTAATAAAAAAGTAGTATTTATTGAAGTATAATGAAATTAACAATATTTCATTTTTCCCAACCTTACCTTGTATATCAGATAAAATAAAGTGTCTATAAATGAAAGAATAGCAGGCATAATTAATAGTCATTTGAAAAGTCTTACTAAAGTCTTTTAATTTTACTTCTAGGAAATTAACAAACAGTTAATCATTCTAATGACTGGGTAGCAAATTCTTTTGCAAATTGAGTGTTTCCAATTCTTTACTTTAAGCAAAATTCAAAAAGAACATAATCAAATTGTCAGTTGATAGATGATAAAAATATTTTTTAATGTATGATCACTGTGATTTTTGGCACATATGAGAAAATAATTCAAATAATGGAGTTATCCTAATATATAAAAACCCAGGGTCCATAACATCCAAAATGACCGAAGGCTCGACTGATTGGAAGTCAGTGCTGGGTTGCCATGGTGACCCAGCACTGACTGCCAAGGGGACTGCAGATCAGGCCCAAAGAGAGGCCTGGAGAGAGAAGCAGGGTCTGATCCATAGCCTCCGTGGCAGCTGTTGATCAGCCTTTGCCTCTCTCTCTCTCTGGGGACCTGGCCAGCAGCCACACCTCTCTTTCTTTTGGGCCTCCGCTGCGGCTGCGGATCAGCCCCGCCTCTCTGATCAGGCCCGTTGATAGGCCCGGAGATGCTGACTGGCATAGAAACCGACCAATCAGAATCTAATCTGGGGGAAGTGTGAGGAGCCAATGGCTGCCTAGGAGGCAGAGCTGTAGACACTGACTGGCATAGAAACCAACCAATCAGAACCAAATCTGGGTGAACTGCAAAGGCAGAACCTAAGATGGGGGCTGAGGAGGGGTTTTAAGGGCAACAGCTATTTGGTATAAGGTGTAAGAAAGTGGTTCAATTTTTTTAATGACCAGTTTGGCAGTATAGTGCATATGGCTGGCTCTCAGTCCAGATATAGGAATTAGGTATTTTTGTCTGCCAAGAGCATCTCCTCCTGATGAAAAAGACGCCCCACCCACCCCCCACCCCCCACCCCCCATTTAAGTAAACCTATCCTATATAATCTATCTATACTACTAAAAGGGTAATATGCTAATTAGACTGGGTCGACCGGCCATCTTTCGGACGTCCAACTTCCTTCCTGACAAAGCCACGGTGGTGGGGGCCAAGGCAGAGGCCATTAGGGGCTATCAGGCTGGCAGGGGAGAGCAGTTGGGGGCGAGATCAGGTCTGCAGGGGAGGACAGTTGGGGGCAAGATCAGGCTGGCAGGGGAGGGCAGTTAGGGGAAATCAGGCAGGCAGGCAGAAGGGTTAGGGGCAATCAGGCAGGAAGGCAGAGGCAGTTAGAGATAATCAGGCAGGCAGGCAGGTGAGCGGTTTGGAGCCAGCGGTCCCAGATTGCGAGAGGGATGTCCCTGATTGGAGAGGGTGCAGGCTGGGCTGAGGAAACCCACCCCCCATGCACGAATTTTGTGCACCAGGCCACTAGTCTTCTATAATAAAAGGCTAATATGCAAATTGTCCCCTCTGGAGTTCAACTGACCAGGAGTTCGACCGCCTGTTATGACATGCGCTTACCACCAGGGGGTGGCATGGAACGAAGGCCCTGACCGGCGGCTGGTGGCCAGCAGCTGGGGGAAGGAAGACCCCGATTGGTCCTGATCACCGGCCAGGCCTAGGGACCCTACCCATGCACAAATTTTGTGCACTGGGCCTCTAGTATAGCTATGACAAACCTCCTTTCATTCCCATCTATTTATTTACATGAACAAATTTTCTATATTAGTCGGGATAGGTAGGATATGTTATGGAAGCAAACAAACCCTCTAAATGTCAGTGGTTAGAAAGGAAACTCAGAAGTTAACTTCTTGGTCATGCAAAGCTTGCTATGATTTCATTGGCTCTCCAGGGCAGCTCACTTACAAGCAGTAACTCATAGATATGGGCTGCATGTTATTCAGTGACACTATTGCAGGAAAAGGGAGTAGAGAACTCTTTAGTTCCTAAAGCAATACATGGCACTTCCACTCATATACCATTGGCCAGAACTAGTCACATGGTCCAACCTTAAGGAAGTCGGAAAGGTTTCCCAGTGTACTCAGAAGGAGAGGGTAACTAACTATGGTGAGCACCAGCAATTTCAACCTGAGTTTCTCAGCACATATGACTACCAAAATAAAAAAAAAACGGGGGGGGGGGGGGGGGGGATTCCATGCTGAATCCTGACTTATTCTAACAATATTAGATTAATATTAACTTGTCTATGATACATCAATTTCATTAAGACATACATTACCTATAACATTTTAGTTTGACATATACTATTTATTAACTGTTTTTTTTCTTTGATTTTGTTGTTTAAAGTATTACAAATAGTACATATATCTCCTTTTTCTGCCCATTGACCTTCCCCCAGCCTCCCCTAGCCCCTGACACATGCCCTCATCCCTCCCCGCCCCCCCCCCCCCACAGTGTCTTGTGTCCATTGGTTGTGCTTATATGCATGCATACAAGTCCTTCAGTTGATCTCTTTCCCCTCCTCCCTAACACTCCCCAGCCTTCCCGCTGTAATTTGACAGTCTGTTTGATGCTTCTCTGCCTCTGTATCTATCTTTTTATTCATCAGGTTATAATGTTCTTTATTTTCCATAAATGAATGAGATCATGTGGTATTTTTTCTTTCATTGCCTGGCTTATTTCACTTAGCATAATGCTCTCCAGTTCCATCCATGCTGCTGCAAATGGTAAGAATTCCTTCTTTTTTTATAGCAGCATAGTATTCCATTGTGTAGATGTACCATAGTTTTCTAATCCACACATCTGCTGATGGGCATTTAGGCTGTTTCCAAATCTTAGCTATTGTAAATTGGGCTGCATATATCCTTTCTAATTGGTGTTTCTAGTTTCTTGGGGTATATTCCTAGAAGTGTGATTACTGGGTCAAATGGGAGTTCCATTTTTAGTTTTTTTAGGAAACTTCATACTGTTCTCCATAGTGTCTGCACCAGTCTGCATTCCCACCAGCAATGCATGAGGGTTCCTTTTTCTCCGCATCCTCGCCAGCACTTGTCGTTTGTTGATTTGTTGATGATAGCCATTCTGACAGGTGTGAGATGGTACCGCATTGTTGTTTTGATTTGCATCTCTTGGATAATTAGTGACTTTGAGCATGTTTTCATATGTCTCTTGGCCTTCCTTCTGTCTTCTTTCGAAAAGATTCTATTTAGGTCTGTTGCCCATTTTTTTATTGGATCATTTATCTTCCTTTTGTTATGTTGTATGAGTTCCCTGTAAATGTTGGAGATTAAACCTTTATCGGTGATAACATTGGCAAATATGTTCTCCCATACAGTGGGCTTTCTTGTTGTTTTGTTGATGATTTCTTTTGCTGTGCAAAAGCTTTTTATTTTGATGTAGTCCCATTTGTTTATTTTCTCTTTAGTTTCCATTGCCCTAGGAGCAGTATCGGTGAAGAAATTGCTTTGACATATGTCTGAGATTTCGCTGCCTGTGGATTCCTCTAGTATTTTTATGGTTTCCTGTCTTATGTTTAAGTCCTTTATCCATTTTGAGTTTATTTTTGTGTATGGTGCAAGTTGGTGGTCTAAGTTTCATTTTTTTGCATGTATCTGTCCAATTTTCCCAACACCATTTATTGAAGAGACTGTCTTGACTCCATTGTATGTTCATGCCTCCTTTGTCAAATATTAATTGAGCATAGTGGTTTAGGTCGATTTCTGGGTTCCCTATTCTATTCCACTGGTCTATATGTCTGTTCTTGTGCCAGTACCAGGCAGTTTTGAGAACAGTGGCTTCATAATACAGCTTTAAATCTGGCATTGAGATCCCACCTACATTGTTCTTCTTTCTCAGGATTGCTGCAGCTATTCGGGGTCTTTTTTTTTATTCCAGATGAATTTTTGGGGAGTTCTTTCTAGGTCTGTGAAATATGCCGTTGGTATTTTAATGGGGAGTGCATAGAATCTATAGATTGCTTTTATTAACTGTTATAATATATTTATGTTGTTCTGATGAATTGTGTACTGATAATAATTGAAATAACTCAGTATGGAAAAAAATGTATAACACAGCCTATATTCACAGGAGAAATTTTAAAATAATTTTAAAATAATGTATATATTTACTGCAGGCAAATATGACAAGGTGATGAATAAAATATTTTCAATAGTAAAAATATATTGCATTAGGATAAAATTCTGTGGGGAGATTGAAATAGATATAAAAGACTAAGGTGAAGAAGAAAGTAAAATATCTGAATGTTAAAGAGTCGTGTGTGTGTTTTTCTATTTTAAAATAAATTAAGATAAAATTCAAATTGTTTTGGTACCTCCAATAAAAAAAAAACAATTAAAAAAAAACCATAAAATAAGTCCCATGTATCCCAGTGACCTTCTTTACTCGGAGTTAATTAACACAAGCACTTGCTTCTTGCAGAGCACTTTGCTGTAATTTAGAACAAATTAAGGGGAAAATAATTCAAGTGCTGTTTTCCTCACACCATGAAGTGAGCATGATGGGCCAAAGTTAACTCATTTAAAATACTGTCATCCATTTCTTGTAATTATGAGTAGCAATACCATTATATTTTTGCAAAAAAAAAAAAAAAAGACATCCTGTTCTATGCTCTTTTCAGTTTGTTTCCTGTGCTTCTATTTAATAATGGAAATTGATTTTTAAAACTAATATAATATGATCTTTTCATTTCTCCCATTGTCTCTCATTTACATTAAATTCAAGCATTGCACATTTTCCAGAGTATTTTTCACATAAATATATTTTGAATTTTATATGGCAAATTATTAAAAGACTATATTAATATTTTCTCTTTCCCCTCCCCCAACTCAAATTGTGACTTTATTATTATTTCCATATGGTGGTTTGTGAATTAACCTGAGCTTCTCCAGCCTCAGCTTAGGAGGTCATGTCCTTAGGAGGTTATTTAAATATTTCTCTTTACCTTTTTAGACAGTGGAATTTAGTAGGAGCTGGAAACCCAACTCAAATATGTAGGAATCAGCCAGTCTCGTTCCTATAGACTCTGGGGTGAAGGGGAGACCCAGAACCACAAGGAGAGCCAGGGAAAACACTGAAAAGAATAGGGAAAGGTGGGCACTTAACAGGAAGTGTTTACCTCAGTGTGTTACCAAGGACTCTGAAGTTCCTCATTCAAAATGTGGTCTGTGGAAACTAACGAGAACCCTGTTCAAGACTGAGCATGCCTGAATTAATGCAATGTTTGCTCAGGCTGGATATCCGCCTATGTATTCCTCAAGCAAGGGCTCTTCTGGTCAGACAAGAAATTGTTTTACTCCCTTTTACTCCAACATGACACCTAAAGGTACAAAAGAAAAAGTCTCTCTGCACACTGCCAGCAGGGGGCGCATCCATAGGAAGCAGAGCCTCCTGTCAACAAGGACAGATCAGAGAGCTTGGTGATGCTGGTACTCACTACAGACACTCCCTGCAGTTAACATGGCAATTTACACACCCCCAGGGAAGACTAGTGAAGAAGTTCTCCTTGTGTATATATTGCTTTAAAAGATCATCTGTATTTGCATGTTAAGTATATTTAATGGTACATTTAAATAATAAACTGTGTTTGTTTTAAAAATGTAGTTCCATGGATAGTAGCCATTATCACATTGTATATTGTTATTATCTTTCCTTGTTCTGCACTTAAAGCCCATTTATCTCATTTACTCAGTCTGGGCCTCTAGTCAGGGAATCAAAATTATCAGTTGAAGTGAGAAATCATAAAAATTGATAGATACATACTTAGGTTAAACATTTCA
The DNA here is from genome assembly GCF_951640355.1 of Cnephaeus nilssonii. Lineage (NCBI taxonomy): Eukaryota > Metazoa > Chordata > Mammalia > Chiroptera > Vespertilionidae > Cnephaeus > Cnephaeus nilssonii. The sequence continues at coordinate 55,183,657 of NC_137081.1, forward strand.
TTTGCTATTAGCACACATCCTAATATATAAAAAGCCAGGGGCCATCACAACTGAAACAACCGGACAGACGACTGAACACAGGTTGCATGGGGCGACAAGGTTGGCAGGGGGGTTAGTGAGGGATGACCAAATAACTGAACAGCACAGCAGGGGGGGCAGTTGGGGGCAACCAGGCTGGTGGGGGGCAGTTGGGGGCGACCAGTCCAGCAGAGGGGGGCAGTTGGGAGCAACCAGGCCAGAAGGGAGGGGCAGTTGGGGCGACCAGGCTGGCGGGGGGGGGGGCAGTTTGGGGCAACCAGGCCGGCAGGGGGGGGCAATTGGGGGGGCAATCAGGCAGGCAGGCAGGTGAGCAGTTAGGAGCCAGTGGTCCCGGATTGTGAGAGGGATGTCCAACTGCCGGTTTAGGCCCAATCCCCAGGATCGTGCCTAAACCAGCAGTCGGACATCCCCTGAGGGGTCCCAGATTGGAGAGGGTGCAGGCTGGGCTGAGGGGACACACACACACCCGGTCCCCCCCATGCATGAATTTCGTGCACCAGGCCTCTAGTGGATAAATATATATTTATCCACAAATATTTGGTGTACAGACATTGTCATTCATTTACCATTGCTTTCTGTTGCATAAAGCATGCCCATAAGATTTTGTTCACAATCTCTAGTTTCAGTGTCTTTAGAGGAGTGAAAATTTAAAGGTGGCCGTGGACCAATTTGGCTGCAAAGCCCTAAATTTTTATATTTTTGCCCAATATTTATAATTGTCTTGTTCAACAATAGAATTTTTAGCTATGCACCTTTATCAATTCTTTGCAAAGCTTTTAGCTTAGTTTTCATTAAGAATTCTCCTTTCACACTCACAGTTTTTTTGGTACTCATATTTTTAATATAACTTAAATGATAAAATTACAATACCCAGTACAATTGACATAAATGGATTTGTGGACCAATCCAATCAACCCGCATTCATCGTAAGAGGGACATGAAGGAGCAGCAGCCCTTTGACAGCATGTTTCCCAGAGGGTTTGGCTGAGCAGCAGAGCAGCGAAATGTTAAGCTTCTTCAGCTGTTAGTGTTGAAGGCTTACTCCAGATTTGAAGTGGGACGCTCCCTCAGAACTTAACTCTGAAATCCACACAGAGTGGATCTGAGCATAAATAAGCAAGTCATCTACAACAGAGAAAATAGCTCCCCAGGAGACTGTAACTTGGTTAAACATGTCTGAGAAAAGAAAGCAAGAAGGTGCTGAGGAAGGGGGGGGAGAGGAATCTGTCCCCAGTAGAAACAGGCTCAGAGACAGCCAAAGGATTCTAGGATTCCAAGGACATCTGTGGGTGAGATGGATGCATTAACCAGGCCATCTTTCCTTGTGCTATCAAGCAGAACTTCCTTTGTTCCACTTCTACACTCACTAAAAGTCTCTGGTTAGGATTTGGGTTCTCAGTTTCTCAGTGTAGGTCTGCCTAGTGTCAAGAGAATGTCTCATGTCCAGCCTTTGAGTACATTAGGCCCTTAGGAGAGGGATTGCATACAATCAAGGAAGTGGCTGTGATTGCAGTTAAATTTCCCATGCAGCTGGAGAGAAGGTGCTGATTGTGTAAGTGCTCTTAAATTTCTAATGGTAAAGTAATTCACTGGCGTTGTGACTGCTGCCTCAGTCTCCTGTGTGATTTGGGTGGGGCAGTAGAGACTCCAGAACACTGTGGAGGAGGTGTCCAGGTGGGGGCCATCTCATTGGAAAGGGCTCGAGACCCAAGGAACCTGGTGCAGTGACTGAAGAACAAGTGCGCGGTGCCTGCTTAGGTGACAGAGCAACCATAAACGGGCCTTACCCTCTCTACCTCAGCTTTTGTGGGTGTTGACTTAAGATGAGTCAAGGCATGGCATCCCCTGGTCCCAAACAAGAGTGAGTTTCTGTGGCTTAAAAACCGAGAACCAGGTCCTGGGACACACTGTGACCTTCAAGGTCCAACCCATGTCCCCTTCGCCTCCATTTCCTGTGAAGACAACTAGACCTCTTCTACCACTCTTATTCTATTTATTTCAAGGCAGTATTTTAGGGATCCCAGATGGATTTCATGCACCCTATTTTCCAGGTGACAAAAGTTAATCTAGGAAATATTCTTTGATTTGACCAATGATGCATGGCAAAGTTGGAATCAGAACCTAATTTTGTGATGCCCAGGTCCGAGCTCTCATCAGTAGTCTGTGGTACCTGTGGTGCAGCTGGCCCCAGCGACGTGTAAGAAAGGTGGAGGCTCAGAGGAGTGAAGGGCGTGGTAGAGCAGGGACCATGAAAGAGGACAGAAAATCAGAGAAGGGCAGCTAGGCTTCTCAGCTAACTCAGACACCTGGGAAGGTGTGACATAACTGCAATTCTGTTTTGGAATCCAAACGGATGTGTGGAACAGGCCAGGAGCGCCAAGGAAAAAGTAGGGAGCTAAAGGAAGGAGGTGCAGGAGGGGGTGGCTAGAACCCCAGGGGAGCTATACAGAATACCTGACAAGCAAAAGCAAAATTACTTTAGGCTGTTTTTGATGGAGCTTGTGAATGGCAAGATTTCCTCCTGCAGTCTTGGACAGTGGCAGGAATTGGGCTGTTTCTGTTTGTTCTGTGTTCCTGGAAACCGATGCATTCTTCTTAAAATCCAGCGGGTTGCATTCCAACATAATAAAAGATATAAAACAAACAGCTCTGCAAAGTCATATAACTCGGGGGGCTCTCTTGGTAAAGGCTGGAGAGCAGAGAAGTGGGAAATAGAAAATCACTGAGTTTAGATTCTCATTGGTCACATATATGTCAGGAGTACTGTTTTGTTGATCATATCTCACTTTCAGGCTTGGGTGTGTGCTGGATATTCCTCCAAACCCACGCTCCAGCTGTCTGCACCCTGCTCGGTGCCTCAGACTCTATCACTTGGACGTCCTTGCTCTCCAGCTTCGGTTGGGTCCAACCCAATGGGAGACTCCGGAAAGAGATTCAAAAGGAGAAAGAAAAAAAAAAAAAAAAGGTTGGGGATTTTAATCTTCTTGGATTCCTCCTTGCCCTGTTGCAAGGCAACTGTGACCCACTTTCTCCCACTGAAGCCACAGCCCCTGTCACCTGTCCCTGTCCCATAGCTCAGCGATTTCCAGATCTGGGAGCAGCAAACCTGCTTGGCTCTGCAGGCATGAGGTGGTGGCGGATGCTGCTGCATGAGTTCCTGGGTGCCTCGCCGTCCCTCGTGGCTCCCCTTAACATTCCCACACCTTTATAAACAGTTTCTCCATTAAACTCTCTTCAATTACCACTTCTCCTGAGCCACCCATTTCCTGGAGGCTCTGCCGATACAGCCGGCTCCCAAACATGGGCCATGCTTTTGATATCGAAATGGCTCTCCTCAGCAGTCTTTTTTATTTTTTAAATTTATTTCAGAGAGGAAGGGAGAGGGAGAGATAGAAACATCAACGATGAGAGAGAATCATTGATCGGCTGCCTCCTGCATGCCTCCTACTAGGGATTGAGCCCTCAACCCGGGCACGTGCCCTGACCAGAAATTGCACCATGACCTCCTGGTTCGTAGGTCAACACTGAGCCACGCTGGCCAGGCCTCAGCAGTCTTTATTCTCCAGCTTTCAATTTCATTTTTGTGTGAAGCTTTTCCAAAAAAACAACATAACATTCCAGAGAAACACGTGTTCAGTCCTACTAGACTCTAAAAGCCAGCATAGTAAACCATTCCCAAGTAAGCCCTTCTTGGGCTAAAATAAGAGTGGACACTGTCAAGGGAAAAAAGGTTATTATAAGCCCATACTGTTAAATTATTCTTTCATGACTGAACACAACTGTAATCCATATTATTATTTTAAATTACACTATAAAATGCAGTCATTTATTGCCTTTCCAAAACATGGTGATAATACATTACAAAATTATCAGGGGTCCTTTACTAAAGCTCTCGAATTTGATTTATAATGTATGATGCAGCTTATCCTTGAGAAAGATCTACTAAAAGGTATACTTAGTCTTAAAGCTAGTGAAGTAAAACCTCCCTCTAATCATGCGCCAGGAAGCTTCCGCTTCAATGCTTTGTTGATACTGGTGTCAGCAGGACACTGAAAGCTTGAAGCTTTTTATGTTTGATCAAATACCAACATTATGCTGAAGCAGAAGTATTCATTCATAGAAACCTCTACAATTCTCCTTCATCCTTCCTCCGCGTCACCCCACCACCACCACCAAAAAGGTCACGTTAGGGAGAAAAGAGAGATGGACAGTTTGTGAACATTCGACATACACAAAACCACTCTATAACCCCAGGGAGAGACAAGCACTAAAATACACTTTTCCTAAAAATGCCAGTCATATCTAAGAAAGGGGGAAGTAACTGGTGCTGGGAAGTAAGCAGGTGACATAAGTGTCAGAAAGGGTCAGGAATTTGCCCCCAACTTTTCAGCTAGTGTTTGGGGAAGCTGGGGTCATTGTCAATCAGATCGTTATACTACAGTTCCTTCCTGGAAAAAAAAATATCTCAACAGAGAAATAGGAAGCTTCCAAGGTTAAAGAAAAAATCATTTTTAATCCACAAAATTTTTTTTTATCACTTTGATTCTGGGCCTTCTAGAAGAAACGTTTTACTATGCTGCCAGATTCACAGAAAAAAACACTCAAGGGAGCAAATTGAATTTTAAGTGTATCTTATAAACCTGCAGCAAAGTGTCAACAATAAAAAACAATGTTCTCAGAAGATTATTTACACAAAAGAGCCCAAGATGTATTTGCGCTGGCATCTATGTAGTTGCTATAAATGCTAGTCTCAATATGTTTGCACAGTTCTTCTCAAAATGTAGAATTATTGATCCTGCCACAGCAATTTGGACACTGTGCAACCTGTAAGATGCCTACCATCAGATAACACTCTTAAGACGTGGCAGATCCTAGTAGATAGTTTCATTTTATTTTATTTTTTTTTAAATATATTTTATTGATTTTTACAGAGAGGAAGGGAGAGGGATAGAGAGTTAGAAACATCAATGAGAGAGAATCATTGATCGGATGCCTCCTGCACACCCCCTATTGGGGATGTGCCCGCAACCAAGGTACATGCCCTTGACCGGAATCGAACCTGGGACCCTTCAGTCCGCAGGCCGACGCTCTATCCACTGAGCCAAACCGGTTAGGGCGATTTTATATTTTTTTTACAAACTGATTAGGAAAATTATTTCTAGCAGGTATCACACATGAGAGAAACTGGGAAAATTAACTGCTGACATGGAGGCACACATATGCATTAAGGAAAAGCAGGGGCGGGGCGTTGGTTTCAAGAAGGACCTTTTGATTTGTTTGAAAATCACATATCATGGAGTTGAAGAAAGAGAAGAGAAGATGTCCATATCTTATTGCCTAAGTCCTATTGCCATGAGTGTATTGGACAGTGTGGGGCACCACAAGAGTAACATACATTAGACCTGATAAGAAATGGTACCAAACCGATGAACAAAAACAGATCCAGAGACAGAGAAGCATCGATCAGACCGTCAAACCTCAGAGGGAAGGTAGGGGAGGGTGGGGGTAAGGGGGAGAGATCAACCAAAGGACTTGTATGCATGCATATAAGCCTAACCAGTGGACACAGACACCAGGCGGGTGAGGGCAGGAGTGGGGGTTGGGGGGTAATGGGGCGATAAGAACACATATGTAATACCTTAATCAATAATGAAAAAAAAAAAGAAAAAGAAATGGTACTTACCATGATGTTATAAACAAAAAGCCATTCTGAATGAAATATAGGACCTAATTAAATTGTCTGTGCTAGGGTCCTGGTGCACAGTTTTCTGATCAAAAGAAGAACACAGGAAGAGGAAGAGGCCTTGCTGATTGAGTTTAGCTACAGAAACAGGAAAGTCAGTTGCTTTAAAATATTCTGTGAAACACAGGGCATAGATTGGTTGTGTAAGTTCTTCCCAAAGTCTCTGAAAAAAAGGGGGGGGTGCGGGGGTGTGGGATGGGTAAGAACTGAGCTTCTCCGAGTCAAAGCAAGCCCCCCTAGAGGATGATTCCATGAAGGCCCACTGGGGAATCTAGAGAACAAGGGAAACTTTCCTGAAATACACTACATGTGCTCTTTTTAAAAAAAATTTTTTTAAATATATTTTTATTGATTTCAGAGAGGAAAGGAGAGGGAGAGAGAGATAGAAAACATCAATTATGAGAATCATTGATCAGCTGCCTCCTGCATGCCCCACACTGGGGATTGAGCCTGAAACACTGGCATGTGCCCTGACTGGGAATTAAACTCGGGGACCTCCTGGTTCATAGGTCAATGCTCAACCTGAGTCATGCCCACTGTGCTCTTAAAAAAAAAAAAAAGGAGGAACACAGCCCCAAAGCCATACCTGATGTTTTTGTTTTTGCCACCCCGGCCCCCTCAAGTCAAAGAAAATGGTTTTCTAGATTTAATGGTTTTCCTTGTCAAGAGTTGCATGGCTTGAAATTTTGTTTCTAAAACATTCAGCCATAAGTAGTTTCTCTCAGTTTAAAGATTCCGGCACCAAGTTCATTTTTATGAAGCTTCAGAGTTGATAGGTGGCACTTGGCCACCTATCATCTCTGAACAAGCTCACTGTCCACTTGTCATCTCTGAACAAGCTCACTGTCCAGCTTCCTTTGCAGCTCAGGAGCAGGCATGTGGTCTAGCTCCACCAGTTAGAAGTACAAAGTGAGACCTTAATTCAGAAGCAGTACACTGAATAACAGCCCCCAAAGATATCAGGCCCTAATGCCTGGAACCTGTGGTTGTTGCCTTATATGGTAAAGACATGGCAGGTGTAATAAAATTAAGGCTGTTGATGAACCTGTGTTGTCCAGGTGGGCCCTATAGGACATCACATGTATCCTTATAAGAAGTGGGCAGAGGGAGATTTGACACACGCAAGGAGAGGCAATGTGAGGGTAGGGCAGAAAGGGATCTGAAGACGCTGGCCTTAAAGACTGGAGTTATGCAGCCATAAGCCAAGTAATGCCAGAGCCATCAGAAGCTGGAAGAAGCAAGGAATATATTATTTTTTTTGGTAATAGCTTTTATTTATTTTAATTTAATAAATCTTTATTGTTCAGATTATTACAGTTGTTCCTCTTTTTTTCCCCCCATAGCTCCCCTCCACCTGGTTCCCATCCCACCCTCTTCCCTTACCTCCCCTCCACTGTCCTCATCCATAGGTGTACGATTTTTGTCCAGTCTCTTCCCGCACCCCCCACACCCCTTTACCCCTGAGAGTTGTCAGTCCACTCCCTTTCTATGCCCCTGATTCTATTATATTCACCAGTTTATTCTGTACATCAGATTTTTAATTCACTTGATTTTTAGATTCACTTGTTGATAGATATGTATTTGTTGTTCATAATTTTTATCTTTACCTTTTTCTTTTTCTTCCTCTTCTTAGAGAATACCTTTCAGCATTTCATATAATACTGGTTTGGTGTTGATGAACTCCTTTAGCTTTTTCTTATCTAGAATTATTGATCCTGCCACAGCAATTTGGACACTGTGCAACCTGTAAGATGCCTACCATCAGATAACACTCTTAAGACATGGCAGATCCTAGTAGATAGTTTGATTTTTATTTTTTTTTTTACAAACTGATTAGGAAAATTATTTCTAGCAGGTATCACACATGAGAGAAACTGGGAAAATTAACTGCTGACATGGAGGCACACATATGCATTAAGGAAAAGCAGGGGGCGCAGTGAAGCTCTTTAGCTGACCTTCAATTCTGAATGTCAGCTTGGCTGGGTAGAGTACCCTTGGTTGTAGGTTCTTGCTATTCGTCACTTTGAACTATTTCTTGCCACTCCCGTCTGGCCTGCATAGTTTCTGTTGAGAAATCAGCTGACAATTGTATGGGTGCTTTTAATATTCTCTCTTTGTCTTTTGCCCTTGGCATTTCAATTATGATGTGTCTTGGTGTGGTCCTCTTTGGATTCCTTTTGTTTGGGGTTCTGTGAGCTTCCTGGACTTGTAAGTCTATTTCTTTCACCAGGTGGGGTAAGTTTTCAGTCATTATTTCTTCAAATAGGTTTTCAGTATCTTGCTCTCTCTCTTCTTCTGGCATCCCCATAATTCGGATGTTGGTACGCTTGAAGTTGTCCCAGAGGCTTCTTACACTATCTTCAAATTTTTGGATTCTTTTTTCTTTTAGCTTTTCCAGTTGAGTGATTTTTGCTTCCTTGTATTTCAAATCTTTGTCTTGATTCTTGCGTTCCTCTAGTTTGCTGTTGGGTGTCTGTATAATATTTTTTATTTCAGTCAGTGTATGTTTAATTTCTAGTTGGTCCTTTTCCATAATCCTCGAGGGTCTCTCTCATATCCTCGAGGGTCTCGCTAAATTTATCAGCCTTTTCTAGGAAATTCTTGAAAAACCTTATAACCGTGGTTTTGAACTCTATCTCCAGTCGTTTGTTTTCCTCCATTTCTTTGGGTTTTGATCTGTTTCTTTGTCTCCGCATTTTCGCTGCTTCCCTGAGTTGGTAGGGTAGCTTTGTGTGCTAGTTGTCCTATATGGGCCAGTGGCTCGGCCTCCCCAGTTACCTGAGGTGGACACTCTTGGTGCACCCCTTTGTGGACTGTGTGTACAGCCTTGATGTAGTTAAGTCTTGAATGTTGTTGGTATCAGTGGGAGGAGTTGACCTCCAGGCCAATTGGCTGTGAGGATCAGCTGTGTCTACACCGGGAGACAGCCTTATTTGACAAGACTTGCAAAATTGTAAAAGCCTCTGTGCTCAGCTTGGATGGGGTGGAGTTTCAGGGTGGAGCCTACAGCCTTGACTTCCCGTCAGTCCCGCCCTATGAGGTTCCTGGGTCTCAGTGTCCCTTGGTACTCGCTGCAAGCACCTCTGAGAGAAAGGCGCCCTGGAGTTTTGCCCACTGCCAAACAGTCTAGTCTCTCCCCCAATGAATCTGGATTCCCAGATTCTCGCCCGGAACTGGAGTTCAGTGCAGTCGGAACTGGGGTTCAGCGCAGTCTGAAGCTTTTGTCTCCTTCCCACCAGGGCAATTCAGTGGCACAGTCAACAGTCCGTCCTCTGCGTGCATTCACGTGCGCGACTCCGGAGCTCTGCCTTTCACCGCTCCCCCTGAGTTTCTGCCTTACAGCCCAGATTTCCCCAGTATGAGCCTGGGTCCCCAGGGTCTCGCCCGGAACTGGGTTCAGTGCAGTCGGAGCTGGGGTTCAGCACAGTCTGGAGCTTTTATCTCCTTCCTGCTAGAGAACGCCAGCCAGGCACTCAGCCGCCCCATCCTCTCTGGCTCCGTCCTCTCCGCACGTGCACGCCGTGTCTCCATACCTCAGGCTCTTACAGCTACTCTGATTTTCCTTGTGGTTTTCTCTTTCCTTCTAGTTGTAGGATTTCCAGTCAGCCAGCTTTCCTGTGGTTCTGGATGATGTCCGTTTTGTCTTTTAGTTGTATTTTTGAAATTGTTGTGTGAGGCTGCAGTTTAGGTGTTTAACTATGCCGCCATCTTGGTTTCTCCAAGGAATGGATTATTACACAATGGAAACTACCACACATGAAAAATGAAGCCAGAACCAATTGTGGCCAGGGTGGTGGCAGACACATACAGCTTTCAGAAGCAGTAGTTGCTGAAGTCCCAGGACTTCAAGTACAAGGTGAGCTTTGAGTCAACCCCCAAAGGGCGTGGTGTGGAGTCCTACGCATTGCATTTGCTGTGTAGTCTCTGACCCTCTCGACAATTCTATGTGCTGCCTGATGTACTTTCATAAATGACTTTTCTGCTTGAGCTAGAGTGGATTCTGTTTTCTCCATTTGAGAACCCTAGCTATAACAATAATAGCTATTATCTTAACAAAATTAGCATTATCTTAAACATGTTACCCTATAGCCAACCCCCTTCTTCCCACATATTTATCCATATGAAAACCAATTAAACTAAAAAGGGAGGGTAACTAGGGTATGGAAAAGAAAAGAAGGTGATACCAGAAGCATATTCATTTTCATTAAAATAATTGATCAAGTCACTGCATTTAACCAAAAATAGCAATGAGCCAAGCCCAATCCTATTTTTGAGGAGATAAAATTGGTACTTTAAAGATTGTAGAATATTGTAAATGAATAATATACAATTCCTGCCCTGGAATCTTGCCCTGTGGCTTAGTGAAAGGACAAGCTTCTCTCTAGGCCCTTACTACTCCAAGTGTGGCCCAGGGACCTTCAGTATCAATAAAGAACTTGGAAATGTAGAATCCCAAACTTCAAATGACTCCTACCAAACCAGAATTTGCATTCTAACAAGATGCCCAGGTGACTCATATACATATTAAAAGTTGAGAAGCACTTCAAGAGGGGAGCAGGAGGACCTCATACGGGAGATGGCATTTGACTTGGCACTTAAGTTGACACTTGAGTTGAGCTACAGAGAAAGATACACCAGAAAAACACCCTAAGTAAAGGCATGAGGGTGGGACAGTATGAACATGATCACATTATAAAGTGTAAAGAAAAGATATCCCACATCTACATATATATAATAGCCTAAGTGACCTTTGTGGCAGAACGACCGGTCGCTATGATGCGCACTGACCAGCTCAATGCAAGAGCTGCCCCCAGGTGGTCAGTGCGCTCCCACGGGGTAGTGCTGCTCAGCCAGAAGCTGGGCTCACGGCTGGCAAGCGAGCTGTTGTGGTGGGAGCCTCTCCCGACTCCGCGGCAGCACTACTGAGCTGCGAGCAATAGCAGCAGGCGCAGCGGGCTGGGATGAGCGCAAGTGGTGCAGCGCCCGGCCCCGGTTTGGGCTCCTCCCTGGCCACCTGCCGCTTGGTGCACTGCTACATTCCCCAAGGAGTCCCGGACTGCGAGAGGGCACAGGCCGGGCTGAGGGAAACAGCCCCCCCACCCCAGTGCACAAATTTCGTGCACCGGGCCTCTAGTGTAGAATAAATAAGGATCAGATTATGGATGGCTTGAGAGTCAGGCCGTAGACTTTTCACTTTATCAGGAGAAACTGAAGGTATTTGAAGGGGCAGTGAACAGGGTGATATGACTAGAACTGTGCTTTAGGAAATTTAGTCTGACCATATGTGTCCAGTTGATTCAGGAGGATAACTAGAGGTACAAGCTCAGTAGGGAGCCTATGACAATTGTTCAGGCAACAACACGGTATTGACAGTATGAGGGAAAGGAAGGTTCTGAAGAAATGAAAAGAACCTGGTGCTGTGTGGGGATATGAGAGATGACATCAACAGAAAAATCCAAAGTCTGGGTGTTCAGCAAGAAAGATAAATTGGAGGAGCAGTAAAGTTGCTGAGTTTGGGTGTTAGTCTTGTTGATTTTGATGCATCAGAAGAACATGCAGGTGTGTGCATTTGGAAACGTGAGATTAGATTAGAGCTCAGGAGAGAGGTGAAATCTAGAAAAAGCTTTGGGAGAAATCTGCATAAAGGTGATAACTGCTACCTGGGAAACATGATACCAGTGGAAAAAGTGTGGATGGTGAAAAAAGAGAGCAAGGAAAGAGCCTTGAGTAGTAACTTCACTTAGGGGATGGAAGGAGGAAGAAAAGAAAATATAACAGCCAGGGATCTTGGGAGCAAACCACAGAACCCAACTCTGGCTCACCTAAGCAGAAAAGGAAGTGGGGCTCTCTCACAGTGAGTGAGAAGAGGAAAACCAGGCTCAGAAAACAAGAACCAAATGTCCTGGCAGCTGTGAGCCAGGACAAGCTCACACAGGCCACAGAAGTTTGGTAAGGACGCCGCCACTGCGGTGCTGTCTGCAGGGCATGCTCAGCGAGCTGACACCTCGCCCTTGCTTGGGGTAGGAGACTTAGTGCAACTTCCACCTGCAGAAATAATTCCTAACCATCCTGGACAGGAGTCTCTGATTGACAGGGCACAGGGAGTCAGCAGGCTGGCAGCCAGAGGGGAGGAGAGGGAGGAAGAGGGGAGGTACACCCTTTACCCACCGGAGGGTTTTGCTTGTCTCTCCCCCCCCCCCCCCCCCCCCGCGATCTCCCCTAACAGACAGGGATCCAGATGTGAAGCAGCCAAAACCTGACAGAAGTTTACTAAAGCAAGGAGGAAGGAAAAGCAGCAGAGGAATCAGGATGCAATTTCATCAGAGGACAGAGTGGGAGGGAGAGAGGAGTGGGGGGGATCATTGATCACATGGTCACTGGCGGCAAACAACAGGGAGGCCAAAGAGGATGCCAGCAAAAAGTTTCCGGATCAGGCCACAGCACTCACGGGTACCTTTAGGAGGAAATAAAACAGACTTCAAGAAAAAGAAGAGAGAGAGGCAGAGTGAGGTGACATGGAGGCTGTAAACTATTCTGTTTTTAAAATGTGGAAATAGAAGGATAGGCAAAAAAGGGTGTTTTAGAAAAGGTGACATTTGAGCACATTTCAGGTCACTGGGCAGGAATCTAGAAAGAGGATGATTGAAAATTCAGAAGAAAAGAAGTGAAATAAGATCCTAGAGGATGTGGGAGGGGTTGGGATCCAAGACAAGCCCGTGGTGGTAGAGGGAGGTGGCTGGGAGAGAGAATGGAAATGGGGACAAGCAAATCCTGGTGGGGAACTTTAATTCAATGTAACTAATATATTTGTGATGTCTACCATAAGCAAGTACTATGCTGGAAACTGTGGCAAACACAAATATTTATAAGGCAATCCATGCCCTCAAGGAGCTGATGAGCTAGCCACATTAAATGACTTCTAAGGGTGAGTGATCAGCCTTAAGTATGCTATATCTTGAATATTTTTAACTGCAAATATTCATAAAAACAAGTTAGAATAAGGTCACACAAGATACAAACTGCTATGGGAGTTCAGGGCAGACACCTTTAAACTGGGAAGGTTTCAAGGACGAAGCTGGATCTTAAAGAAGTACACATAGTGGGGACAAGGAGCATTTGGAAGGTTTGCCAGATAAAACAAAAGGTATAAACTATATAGCACGTGCTCACACACACCATGTTAGAGTATCACATTATCAATTATGAGGCTTTCCAGCATCTGAATTTCTTGTTTGAGGTCTCTCCCCCTTATGAGGCAGAGCTTCCACTCTAAAAGCTGAGAGGTGGACCCTCATTTTGCCTGCCACCTTTGTTTATAGGGCAGAGGGGCAAAGCTTAGATTCATCAGTGAGGCATACCTCCTCGGAGGTCAGCAGTGTCAGTCACTGCACTGGGTCTGTCCCATGATTTTATCTGTCTCCCATCTACTGCCCTAGGTTCACTCTCAGAGTCTGGTTTGCCAGTCCTCCCAGCAATTCCATAAGCTAGGCTGAAGTCCTTTCAACAAATTTCTTTTCTTTTTAACTTAGCTATATTTCCTTTATGTTGCTTGCAACTAAGAATACTGACAAACAGATATGCCCCTGACCAATATTGAGGTGATCATGGAAAAGCTTATAATCCAGGAAAAATGAATAATTGGGGGGTGGGGTGTATTAGCCAAGGTTATGCCAGAAAAACAGAAAGCTCTCTATGCAAGTCAGGTAAATGGATTTAATACAGAAAATTAGAGGATTACACAGTATCTGGGAAGTCCTGGAGAGCAAAGGTCAGCGAAGCCACTGTTGGAACTCAATGGACGGTAAAAACCGCTGCTGAGGATTTCAGCCCTCTGCAGCTCCTGTAGGCGATTCGCAGGAGGATGCCTGGAGATCTTGGCATGTCTGCCCAGATGTCCGCCATCTGTCAATGTTCATGCACTTGCCCACAGCGGCAGCGGGAGGGTTCTAAACTGAAACTCCACTGGCAAGGGCATCAGAGAAATGTCATTTTCAAATTTCCAGTTCTGCCATAAAGGAGAGCATTTAGAAGGATGGTCATTGTGAGGGTGGGAGATACCTGTCCCCACTCTGAAGGCTCGAATGCCTGGGTCCAACTCTCTTCTCTCCTTCAGCTTCCTCGCTCTCCTTCTCCCCCTACATCTGCCAGACTAATGACCTCACTGAGACTTCCAGCACTTTGATACCCCAGTTTTCTCCAGTTTATCAGCTCCCTCCACCTTTCTTATTATCTTTGATTCCCTTATCGCCTTGTCTTCCAACCATTGCCTCTCTATAGAGTGTAAAAATCCCAGCTCATTGCATCAATCCAACTGTCTGGTTCTTAGGTCCAAGCTGGCAGACTTCATTGGGGAAAAATATCCTACCCCATGCATATTAGTGTCATAGAATTGGATAGCCTCTGGCAGGTGCCAAGTGAACTACAGCTTTCATTCCCCACAGCTACTGGTTAAACCTTAATAACGGCCCTATCAAGTCTGATGACTACTCATTTCCTCCTCACTCCACACACACCCTAAGCAATGGCCTTGTCTCCTACTCCACAGAGAAAAGAAACAACATGAACTTTGAAGTCCCCATGTCTTCTCCCTCCTGTCCCCATAAAACCTCCATACTTGTCTCTATCTGTTTCCAGATCTTACCACCGTCCTTCCCTCAGTGGAGGAGGCAACCTCCTCCTGCTCAAGGCTGAACTTCCCTCCTATGCTCTAGACTTCTAGGGATTTTGCAAGCAGTTGTTAGCTCTCTTGCCTAATTGTCTCAAGTTCCCTTTTTCCTGCCTCATTCCCTTCATCTCAATTCTTACCCTTCTTTAAAAGAAAAAAGAAAACATCAGCCCTTCTTTAATGTGGCCATTTCCCTTCCTGTCTGCTCTTGTCCATAGGCAAGCTGCCTGGAAGAGTAGTTGTCTACACTCTCCACTGACTAACCTCACACCGGAAGGCTTTCCTGCATATTTTTTTAGGAGCTCAACTTTTGAAATGGTCAACATGGGTTTACATGTTGCTAGGACCGGACCACTTACTTAGCTGTGTGACCTAGTGTAAGTCACTTAGATTCTGCAAGGCACTGATTATCTGAGATCAGGGATAATCATAACTTCTTCTCAGGGTTGAATAAAAGCGCTTCATCAGCACAGTGTCTGGCATGCAGTGAGTGTGCTTTGAAGGTAATCTTGTTGTTAGTCTGGGAACCTCCACAATCTGGCTGCCCCTCTTCCACTGTTGACACTGCCTCCACCAAGGCCTCCAATGACTGAGTTGTTAAAAGCTTTTCGATTTTTTAAGATAACATGTTATTTAATTTCTTCAAGGTGTTCCACACTGTTGACCCTTCTTGACTTAAACCCAGTCCCAAAATGGTCCACACAAGAAGATTCACTTGGATGGGAAATAAACACATTGCAAACTCTTTTGATGATAAAATGCACCATTATTTAAGGTATCACTAAGAAAGAAACACTACCAATGAAGTAACACAGCTTTTTTGTCATTTACAAGTTTAGCTAATATTTATTACAAGAACTCTTTTAGACTTAAACTTATAAGTATGTTTATTTAAACTTACAGATAAGGACAGTATGATTTGTTTTGATTAAGTTCATATATGTATGGATATTGACATCATTTCAGCTCCCTGATGAGTAGACATTAAAATGGGGGAAATATGCATCTTATGCTAAGTAAAATATATTTACTCTATGTCTGAAACTTTAATAAATTAAGTTTCTTATAGTTACTATATGGATTAAATATTATATGTACATAATTCACAAATAAGTATATATATATGGAGATTATTTAAAAATTATTGCTTGGATACACAATTTAAAGAGTTTAGTACCACTGATTTAAACCATCTATAATAATAAAAGCATAATATGCTAATTAGACCGGACGTCCTTCCGGATGAAGCTGGGGCTGCGAGGGAAGCCTGGGTGCTGGAGGGAAGCCCAGGTCCCAGGTGCTAGAAGGAAGCTGGTGCAGGCAGCTGGGGGAAGGCAGGCCTACTCTTGCATGAATTTCGTGCATTGGGCCTCTACTTTCTCTATAAGTAAGTAATAGTCTCTTCTGGTTTTTCTCCTCTACCTTTTCTTCTTGACTTCTTTATGCCTCCTCTCTCTTCTTTCTCTCTCTTTTTCCCCCCACATTAGTATTCCCTAGAATTCTTCATTGTTTAGATACTCCTGTAAATTTATCTATTCCCTGTACACTGATGCTCTCAAATCTCTCCTGAATTCCTGGTTTAATGGATTAGTGAATTCCTCCACATTCATACCATAGATACCTCAAATTCTTCAAATCCATAACAGATTTTGTCTACTCCTTAAGTCTTCCCCCTCCTCCTCTCTCCCTTATCACAGCAAATTATACCATCACTAGTGGCCTGAGGGGGGGTTCCCTCAGCCCAGCCTGCACCCTCTCCAATTGGGGACCCCTTGGGGAATGTCCCACAAGGATCAGGCCTAAACTGGCGGTCCAATATCCCTCTCGCAATCTGGGACTGCTGGCTCCTAACTGCTCACCTGCCTGCCTGATCGCCCCTAACTACCTCTGCCTGCCTGCCTGATTATCCCTAACCCTTCTGCCTGCCTGCCTGATCGCCCCTAAACTCTCTGCCTGCCTGCCTGATCACCCCTAACTGCCTCTGCCTGCCTGATCGCCCCTAACTGCCCTTCCCTGCTGGGCTGTTCTCACCCCCAAGTGCTTTCCCCTGCCGTCCTGATCTTGCCCCAACTGCTCTCCCCTGCTGGCCTGATCTCGCCCCAAACTGCCCTCCCCCGCGGGCCTGGTTGCCCCAACAGCCCTCCCCTGCCGGCCTGATCGCCCCTAATGGCCTCTGCCTTGGCCCCCACCACCATGGCTTTGTCCAAAAGGAATTCGGATGTCCAGAAGATGGCCGGTTGACCGGGTCTAATTAGCATATTACCCTTTTAGTAGTATAGATTAGCCCACTTCAGAAACCTGGAATTTATTATTTCAATTCTCGCTTTCCACTTCCAGATATTATACCTTCCAAATAGCTCCAGCATATGTCACCTGCTCTCCTTCTCCACTGTTGCTGTTCTAATTTAGGCCCTGGCTACACCAGATAATATGTTACATTACAGGCCATCAGCTCCATCTACAATGTGAAATTAAAATGAAAAAAAATTTGCATCATTAGTTTATTATGCTAGAGTTACTGAGATCATCAAAATGGTCCAAAACAAAGACATCTGCTGTTAGAGAGTATATGCCAGGACTCAACACAATATTGTCTTAAGCTGATAATTACCTGGGATGCTGAATTAATTTTTTAGCCCCTAATTTGGTGTCTAGTGACTTAAGTATCTGGCTGTTAGAGAAAATCCCATTACTATTTGGCAAACAATTTCAGACTGGATTGATTAGCCATGAAATGAATGCAAGTGATTTGCACAGCTTAAATATGCACTTAATAGTTTAAATATGAAATGACATTGACAGCTTTGCGTATAGTGCTGATATTCTAAACTGAGCAATTCACTAACATCTATCAATATAATCTTTATATATTACCATTACCAGTCCATTTTTTTCCTTATACCTCCAAGATTTCTCATTTTTATCTTGGCTATATTCCTAAACTCTTCATTCTGACACCTTTCAGAGCCAAGGACTATGGCAAACACAAGCTACGCTACAATAACCATTGCAGCTTTATTGCTGACTCTATTATTCTACTCCAATATCTATAATTGAAATGGAGACAAGTTTGATTGAAAAGTACAAAACCCAAGACCACAGTATGCAATTCGAAAAGAAATGCAGCCCTGGCCAGTGTGGGGCATCATCCTGAGCACTGAAAGGTTATTGGTTCAATTCCTGGTCAGGGCACATGCCAGCATCGAGGGGTCACAGTGGGGGTTGTGCAGGAGGCAGCCAATCAATGTTGTACTCTCACATTGATGTTTCTTCCTCTCTCTCTCTTCCTCTCTTTAAAAAAATGAAAAAAAATGTGATAATAAAAAAGAAAATAAATGCAAAGAATCTTGATTGTACATGGATTGAGAGTTATTAAAATGAGAAGTTTCTTTAGAATAATTGGGAAGGCCCAATTATAGTACAAATAACAATTATATCTCTAACTTGCTATTGCAGTTTATTATAGTCTAAATCCCTATGTAATCTCCTTTATTTCTTATCTATTCTCTATTCCCATTGTTACTTTTCTAGTTACCACTCTCGTATCTCTAGTCTGGATTTTTCTAATAGCTCTTCCACTATAACAACTTTAAATGTATCCATAGCTGCCAGAGTCATCTTGCCATCTTTTTAAAATATAAATCCAAATATATCTTTGTTGTTGTTGTTTTTGGTCAAACCCTTTCAATGGTCTGCAGTGCTCAGAGGATAAAGTACAAGTTCCTGACTGCTGCACACAGAACCTTGCTGTTGTTGTTGTTGTTAATCCACATCCCAGGACATTTTTTCCATGATTTTTAGAGAGAGAGTAAAGGGGAAGGATGGAGGGAGGAAGGGAGAGAGAGGGAGAGAGAGAAACATCTATGTGAGAGAGATACATCTATTGGTTGCCTCCTGCACACACCCTGATCAGGGCTGGGGATCAAACCTGCAATTCAGGTATGTGCCCTTTACTGGGAATCAAACCCACGACCATTCAGTGTGCAGACTGATTCTGTAACTGATAAGCCACGCTGGCCAGAACCATTTTTTGATATGGTTCCTCCTCATCGTCCAGCATTCCCTTTGGTCACCTTTGCACCGACAGACCTTGCTCCATTCCTGGGTATCCAAATGCGCTGCACTGTGCCTTGCCTTTATGACACTACTTATACACGTCCCACTACTAGAAGGTCCTTGACTCCATTCCCATATAGCAACCTCTCTCAGCCCCTAGAGTCGAATGTTACCCAGTGACCTCCTACTCTGAAGAATCTTCTCTTCCCTGTCCAAGTGAAATTAACCACTCCCTCTTTTAAGCCAGGACCCTGATGCTAACATGTCTCTATTGATGCACTGAATCCTACCAAATCATACATGCTTCTTCACATGTCTCATTTTCCATTAAGCTCAGAGCTACTTGAAAAGAAGGACCATATCTTGTCCATTTTTTTAAATCTCCAATAATGACTTTAGTACCTAACAATAATGATAATAAATACCAGTTATTGTACACTAGAATTAATCTGAATGCATTTAGGTGCTAATCTAACTACTTCTTTCATTTAATTCTCACAATACCTTTATGAAGTGGGTAATATTATTAGCCCCATTTTACAGATAAGAAAAATAAGCACAAAGTGGGTGCTCAATAAATGTTAGTTAAAGAATATTGTTGCTTTTTAAAAAATTTAACGTAGTCATATCATTATTACTGCTGAGGACTCTCGGGTACTATTTTAACTGGAAGGTGAGGCCTTGGTGCAGGTCAGGTGTAGGCAATGGCATAAGTACAGCCACAGTGCTTTGGTTTGGGAAGACCTAGACTATTTGGCATTCTGAATTCAACTCCACATACATTGTGTTTCAAGATTAATTGCTTTGTTTTGTGTTTGTTATCACATGCGATACTGGCTTTGTAAATCATTTCCTCCTTCCCTGATCTCATTTATACCTAACCTTTATCTACATAATGGTCGGTACTAGTATTACTTGAATGTTTCCTTATAATGTCAGATAGGAAGATAAGGTTGCCAGGCCTGGGAAGAAAAAAAATGTCCAGTGGGCAGTTCCTGTGCTAATTTAACATTTATCTGGTTTAAGTCCTGTCTCCAGCAAGTCTCACTACTAAGACAGATTCGAAAGTTATCCCAGATTGTAAGAAACAGTTGTTCTGTGGAACTATAGTTTTGTAATTCTTTAGCTACATCACTGCACATGAACACATAAACTTAGACAGATTGTTAAGTGACATGGGTTATTTCCAGAAAACATTTCATTTTAACAACTCCAATATTCTGAGTTCACATGCATAATAAATGGGGGAGTTTGGGGCTGGGTGGAAGACAAGAAGCTGAGGTATGCATAGTCCAAGGATTGGTGTCAAATCACACCGTTTGTAGCAACTACCCTCCCACCAGGAAGTTGGCCCTGCTAGAGAGGTAGAGAAGTGTTACGGGCAACACCTTCAATCTCTAGACTTATTCATTAGAGACACCCACAACTCATATTGAAAATCACAGAAGGATGACTTCAGTAACAATATAGTCAGCCTCCCAAGTAGAACCCACTCCTCACCTGCCATAAATGGGTGAGAAGAAAATAGAAGGAAGCAGAAAAATAAAGTAATGGGACCCAACAATTTGAACATCAGGTTCTTTGGGGCGGCGGGGGAGGGGGGAGGGAGCGTCATGCCTATTTATTGTCCTTACTTTGTATTTAAGGCATTCTGTCATTACAAACGCAGTGATAGAAAAGTGCAAGACCACTTCCCCAGGGGAATGAGAAAGTACAGCCCAGTGAAGCCAGGGCACATGTGCACACACAAATAATATAAATTCTGGATAGCTTTGCTTCTATTCTTTTCAGTTCTCTCAGCGTCCCTTGCTCCTGGATCCTGCTGCCTCTTAAATGCTTGCTAACTCTCTGTGTATGTCAGACCCAGATCCCTCAGAGAGAAGATCTTACTAGTTCCATGAATCACAATAGTCCCTGTATAACCCAAGACAGTGCTCTGATGGCTATGCCAGCTTAGTGGACTTCAGTCTTCAGGGCTTGGCCTCTCAACAGCCAGCGCCCACACCTCTTTGTTGGAGGGCTGGGCTCGGGTTGCCTGAGGCCAGCTTTTGCTGCATGTATGAAGAGCAGACTTTGCCTGGGAATTTATACCCCCTCAGGTCAGCCCTTAGCCAATGACTGACAAATATGGGAGTATAACTACCCAGCTCCCTCATCCCTAATGGGATTATCTGTGATGCAATCTACTTGTCTCCAAACTTCTCCACAGAATTATGGCAAGTTACCTCTGCAGTGCTTTGTTTGCCATCCCAAGCTTGTTGGTCTTACTTTCCTTCCCTGTCCCCTGTTCCCACTACTCTGCTTTTTTTCTGGGAATACTTATCTCAAAAGTCCTGTGACAGACAAACTCTAGATTGGACCTGCCTATTGTTTTCACCAGGGCACTTTCACACAAATCATCTAGGGCCTGGTTCTGGGGAACCCATCTCAGAAAAAGCTGTGTCATATTCTGTTACGCCACATGGAGACTGGCGTCTTTGAGACAGGAACCCAGCCTTGATCTAATCAGATGTGATGGGGGTTACAGGGTCCTGTGGAACAGAGCAACATCATCTGTGCAGATTCTTCATCAGGGGCTTTGACCATGAGAGATGGTAGCCTCTCTGAGTGTGGGAAACAGAAGCCTGGAGCCAGAGATCTCTCCTAAGACTATACTCAGATTCATACCTGCTGGGCATAAGTATGGCAAGATAATGAAGGCAACAATTGTGAACTATGTATGTTATATTGAAGAAATTAAAGTGCACTCTGTACCCTGTATGACAATTATGGTATGTCATTTGCAATCATTAAAGCAGTACCTTAAAATATGAAAGATAAAGATGTAAGAAAAAAAACCTGAGAGTATAGCATCAATAGGGAAAATACTCCTACAGATATGCATGTACACACACACACACACACACACACACACTCCAGAAATCAACTCTTCTAAGAGCAATGTGAGGTTGAACCACATTTAAGAACCTTAACAGTATCTCCTTAGGTTTTCCATAAACTAAATCACAGGGGAAGTTTGACCACCCATGGGGCAGAAAGATTACAGCTATTTACAAGGTAGCAAGGATACATTTTTATTTATGGTGGCATTCTGTTTTTAATTTTTGAATTATTAGGTATCCATCATTTACTCTGTAAATTGCACACAGTGACCTGGTAGGTGATTTACAGCTTAAATTACTTTACTGTAAGAATAATAACATACTAAAAAATCCTTTAAACTCAATAACTACTTAACTCACACACAGATGTCACAATGTAAAAATAACTCTGTACCCCCAAAAATAAAAAAATAAAGCCACATGATGAATGAAATCACAAAACATACAAGGGATCTTTGAAGGACTTGAGAAAATAAAGGTCCATAAATATTCTACCAAATTTGTTTGTGGTTACTCCACGAGTACAGCAGTCTAAACTCTGCCCACAAAAGAAGGGGGTAGTGGAACAGTGTTCTTTAGGCAACAAGTGCAGGCTTAAACTTTTATTATTGAAATATCATCCACTGTTCTTTTCTCTGCAGTCAAAGGAATTGTGCTAGGAAGATGTGGTGCCTGCTCCCGAAGGGTGGTGAGTATGTACATAATTGTACATAATAAAAACATGTCAAACATTCTCATTCTAGCTGATGGAATCAGGGTTGGCTTTAAGGAAGAGATGTATTTGAACTAGACTTCAGAGAACAACACTATTTCCAAAAGAGGCAGAGAGCAGGAAGCTGCTTTTCTACGCTTACTGTTTTCACTACCACAGATTAAAGTACCTCTGTAAGTCTTAGCTTCTTTCTCTTTCAGAGCTTCTGGTTCATCTGTCTCCACGTTTATCTTATCTCCATTACTACTTCTACCACTAAATTCAGACTTCCATTATTGTTCCCCTAGACCAGTGGTTCTCACCCTTTCTAATGCCGCGACCCTTTAATACAGTTCCTCATGTTGTGGTGACCCCCAACCATAAAATTATTTTTGTTGCTATTTCATAACTAATTTTGCTACTGTTATGAATCGTAATGTAAATATCTGTGTTTTCCGATGGTCTTAGGTGACCCTGCTAGCGGTTCTCAACCTGTGAGTCGCGACCCACAAGTTGAGAACCACTGCTGTAGAGCCTAACACCATCGAAAAACACAGATATTTACATTACGATTCATTAACAGTAGCAAAATTACAGTTCTGAAGTAGCAACAAAAATAGTTTTACGGTTGGGGGTCACCATAACATGAGGAACTGTATTAAAGGGCCACGGCATTAGAATGGTTGAGAACCACTGCCTTTGCAAGAGTCCTGATCCATTTCTCAATTGATTTATCTAGTCTCCAGTGAAATTGCTACCACTTTCAGACCAATATCATCCAAACAAGGCTCCGGGCATGTCAGCCTTTCCATTCAAAAACCTCCATGGAGGAAACCCCATGGCTTTGACAGCCACCGCCATAAGTCTTCCTACCTCCGCAGCCTGCCTGGGAGCTGGGAGCTGGGAGCTGGATTATGGTGGCCTGACCAGCAGATGCAGCTGCCGGAGTCAGAGCTCCTGCCTCTCCCCTTGCTGCCAACCTGCCAGGTGGACTGGAAAACCAGCGCTGCCAACCTGCCATTCTTGCCCCTCGCAGCTCCCCCAGGGGGCCCAAGCTGTCCTCTTCCAGACCTATGCTGCGGCTGGACACTGCTGGCCAGATGTAGCCAGGATTCCTCTCCTTCCTTCTTTCCCTCTATTGATCATTCCTGCCATACCCACAGCCTGGACCCCGGGCTTGTTCAGGGGCCTGCAGGAGCCTTGATGCTGCACATTCTCTCTCCAGAGAAGCCACTACCAGGACCCAGAGTTGGGGACAGGAAATAGGGACAGACATGGCTTGAAGGCTTGAAGGCCAGGACCTGTGGTGGCCCAAGCACTGCCTGGCTCCTACTGGATGGGCTATGCAATGCTGCCTGCCCATGCACCCAGCCTGGCATCAGCTGCCTTGCAGAGTGGGCTGTAGGGGTGAGGGGAGACCACCTTTGGGGCTGCAACTGCCCCGGGACACCGAGGAACCAGAGGAGCCTGGCTGAAGGGCTGGCTGAAGGGGCAGCTTTGTGGAGAAGGTAGACAACCTGAGGGGCAAGTCCAGTCAGGGTTACGATATGGAGATGACTATGGGCAGCCCCCCACAGACCAGATCTACCCTCCTTCCAGCATGAGCGGAGGGGGGACAGGCAGGGATGCAGCAAAGCATGACATCTGAGCGCCTCTGACCTCCAGTCTAGCCCAGAAGCCCTAGACAGACTTCTCAGCTAAGTGGCTTTGGGCAAACGATATAACTTCTCTGAAGCTATTGCCTTGTCTTTCTTTTCTTTTCTTTTTCTTTTTAATTTGGGAATTGGGGGCCAGGCAGGCAATTCCAGTAACAGGCAGACTATCTTATCAGTAAGAATTTACATGATTGTTATTGCCTTGTCTTTCATGTGGGGAAATGAACTCTCCTTTGTTAGCTAATTGTGGGATTGAATGAGACTCTGTAGGTAAAAATATGTGGAACAGTATAGCTGGGCACATAATTGACCTCCAATAAATTAAAGTCATTTTCTCAAAAAATAAAACAAAACAAGCCTTCAGTGGAACCCAAACAACTGCCAAATCAGGTACATCTCTCTTGGTTTAGGATTCAGATGGACACAACTGTGATAATAATGTTATGGTCATAAGGAAACCCCTCTAATGTATGAAATAATTATTGTGTGAAGTAACTTCCAAAATTAATGAACACCCCACTATCTTGATGTAAAAGCCCTGATCCCTTAAAGTGTAAATGCCCTGCTCCTAGCATAAGGCACACTGACCGGCCCACACTGATCAGGACACAAGTTGTTTACTTTGGTCTATATAAGCCTGGGACCTTCTTCAGTGGACGTCTCCTGCCTGGTAAGAGGAGGACTCCACATCACTCCATGAGACAAGCCCTGATTGCTCTGCTGTGTGAGCCTGAACTAACTGTAGCCGCCTGCCTGTCTCTGTTTTCGTCGTCTGTCCTTCAGTGTGCATGCCGGGTGGCCTTTGCTGGAGCCTAGGACCCACTAGGAATAGGTAAATAAACCCTGTGTGATTGCATACTAATTCTGTCTTGTATGTCATGTGCTCCGGTTCGGCTCAGCTGTCTAGACATTGAAGCACCAGGGGATAGACCGTTATTGCTGACTCCTGGTCACCAGCATTTGTCCCACTAAGTCTAGACAGATAATTAATTAATTGGGGCATAATTGGGACAGCAACTGAAGACCAAACTAAAGAAAAAGCAATACCATGTTCACAGAAGTTCAGAAGGAAGAGCAAAAGGGCAGGAAGAGTCAAAACATTTCTGAAGAGAAACATAAGTGGAATGTCTCCCCTACCAGAAAGTGAAACTTATTTAAGAATATAATGTATAAAAACAACGTGCTACAATTGGTGCGAAGATGGGAAAATTTTCCCATGAATCTATAATCGGAGCACAGATATTGTCCCATGCATTTATGGAAGTGCATATGTATGACAGAGGTGGTACTATGAATCAGTGAGAAAGGGATGTGTTGGGATCATTAATTATTTATAGAAAAAAGCGATTCCTATTTACTCAAATGCACCCCAGCTAAATTAAAGATCTAAATGTGTCAAGGAAAAAATTTTAATGTGTGCAGAGAAATGCACACATTAAACAAGAGTGAAAAGTATTCATCAAGAAAAAGATTTATACATTTGACTAAATACAAGTCTATAAGATACCTTAAAGGAAAAGATACAACCTCAAATTTGGAAAAGATATTTGTAATACATACAACTGACAAAGGTTTGGTGTGCAGGATATGTGAAGGAATATAGATGAGAGCAGTTATGTTAAGAAAAATGGGCCTGCTTCTCCTCCAAGACTGTGAAAAAAATAAGTTTACAGAGAGAAAAACAGAGACATGGTGAACTCACATCAGGTGGCCTCCAGGCGATCAGCAAAGAAAGCTGCAGCTTCCTCTCCCTGGAGGAAGCCCCTGAGGAGCTGGAACTGGGACTCAAAGAGGAAAAGGTTTGGACCATGGAGATACTACTAGTGAGTTGACAAAAGGCAAATAAATAGTGAAACTGATAAATACAGTGTGTCACAGTGGTGTACCTCTCAGTAGTTAAATTTCCTTGTAGGATTATGGTTCTTCATAAATGTTTCTGAAAATCAGTAAGCCAGCATTCTTAACTTTATCCTTAACTAATAGCTTGGGTGATCCTGAACTTTGCCCATGGGTTACAAGTCAGCTTTGATATAGGGTCACATCACATTCTAATTTCCAAAGCAGGTAACCTTCTCAATCTTCTGCTAAAGTCAGAAAAATAATTGTTCTAAAATGTAAAACTGATCAGTTTCCCTGAGGAGCAAAGACTCTTGGGCTTTGGTTATTTACTAGTATCATTCAAACTGTTGTTTTCTTGGAACAGATTTTGGCAATGGATTCAATTAATCCGAAAAAGAGCCTCCAACTACACGAGTCAAAAGCAAACACATCACCCCAGTTCCTAACTCTTTGCTAAAACATGGCAAACATGTATCTCTGCCCAAGTCAAACTTACCCCTTTATGACATTTCCCTAATCCAGAAAATCATCTGTATCACTAATATTATTTCTCTAATCTCCAAATATGCACCCTTTATTTCTTTTTTGTCCTCAACCAAGAACATTCTTAGAGAAAGAGAGAGAGAGAGAGAGAGAGAGAGAGAGAGAGAGAGAGAGAGAGGACAGAGAAACATCAATCGGTTGCCTTCCCTACACGCCCCAACTGGACGTGCAACCTGGGTGTCCTGGGTGTCCTGGGTATGTACCCTGACCGGTAATCGAACCAGCAATCTTTTGGTGCACAGGACTATACTCACGCAACTGAGCCACTCTGGCTGGGCCAAATATGTATCTTTTACGAAAATGTTTCCTAGACAATTTCCACCATCTTAAGAAATTACACTCCTACTGAAAATGCATTACTGACCTTTGCAATACACTCCTACCAACACAATCTTACCAACACCAGCATCCTCTTAACCTGTGATCCACCCTTGCATCATCATCTCGTGCCCAAGTTTCACCTCTGCTCTCTGTCAGAAGCAGATGCCCTTGGTGTTTTTCTGCCCATGAATCCCAAAGGTTTGCATCTAACCTTTCTAATGCTTCTTGTATCCACAATGGTCACTGAACCCTCTGAGCCTCAGTTTCCTTGTCTATACAGTGAGAAAGTATATCATGGACTCCAAATACAGAGTTCATTTATCTGAGCTCTTAATTCCACAGTTCCTTGGCATCTGTACATGAGAATAAGCTGAGTAAGTGAATAAGTCAATCACGTAGGCTCCTTGTCCAGGCTCTTGTGTCAATGTCCTGTAGCATTCTAGCAGAACATTTCCTCATCTGAGAATTCTATAGTTTAAAGTCTGTGGAGGAAATTCAGTTTAACAAGATGATTTGTTTAATTTTTTGTGTGTTTTTTTAAGTGGATGAATTACAACCTTATATTTGCCTTTGCGAGGGAGGGAGGTGTCTATGTCCATGATTATAGTCCTCATGAGTTTAGTTATGACCAGGAATAAATGCAGATCATTATTATCATAGTGTAGTGGGAGTTGTTTAAAATTTATTCTTAGACCAAGCCCTTGCCTAGGCCTCCTGGGTACTTCTTACTACACCTGGGACCATCTGTGGATATCATCAAAACTGCAGTTTAAATGCATCCCAGACTGGCTCTTCTTATATTACAACTTCCCATGCAGTTGAATACTATAACTCCATTTACAGTTTTTTTGTTCATACCTTACTGAATTTTGGTTGCTGTCTCAGGTATGGTTTTGTTTTGTTTTTGGTATGTTAAATCAGTATCATCAAGGTCTAGTAAAGAGAACAAAACCCATGCTAGATAGTTCAATAGAAGAAATTTAATATAGGGAAATAACTAGTTACAGAGATGCTGTAGGGGCTTGAAAAAAGTGCTAATGAGGCTACCCAGAATGTAACAACTACAAGAAGCTACTACTGCCAGGAGGCTTGAGGAACAGAGACGAGATGGTATTATCTGAATAGCAGCCAGATCTACCCTGTGGGAGCTAGAACCTTGGAAAAGGAAAGGTGGCAGGAGGGAACTGAACCACAAAGGGCGAACGTCCAGGGAGGAGCTGTAGCCACAGAAGAGACACAGCCACTCCCGAAGCAGAGAAGAGAGAAACACCTTGGGTTCTCCCCTTCCCAAATTTCCATCTCCTGCCAGGAATTTCCATCGACTGAACATAACCAGAAGGCAGTAGGTGAGGGAGCCTGAGAAATGCAGAGTACTCCCTTGGGATTCAAAGCAAAGAAGGGCAGGGAATAGATCTAAGAGAAAACACGCAAATAACCTGTACAAGAATTGGAAAGGGAAATACAAATAACCAATGAACATTGAAAAGTATGTTCACCCTCATTAGTGATCAGGGAAATGCCACTTTAAACCAAAATGAGATACCATTTACCCCACACCAAAGTTTTAAAATGCCAAGTGTTGATGAAAACGCCCAGCAATGTGAATGCCTGTCTACACCGCTGGGAGTGCAAATTGGAGCACACATTGGCATTGTCTAATAATGTTGATGCTAAACATTCCTTATGCTCAAGGAATTCCATTTCTAAGAACATACCCTCAGGAACATCCAGCAATGTGCACCAGGAAACATGAACAAAAATGGTCACAGAGGCATTGCTAAGGACAGCACACTACCCACCTGGAGCCTACCAACTGTCCACCAACAAGAGAATGGATAAAGTGTGCTTTATCCTTATAATGGAACATCAGGTAAAAATGAATGAACTATAGGAACACACACCAACACAAATGAATGTCATGCGCATGATTTGCTGCAAAAAAAGGTAAGTGGCAAAAAACACACCACACAACTTGAAATGATCCTGTTTACATAAAAATAAAAAATATGCAACGTTATAGATAATGTGTAAGGGATGTATCAGATATGGGAAAACTGGAAAGAAAAGAATGATAAACAATTCAGAGTGGTTCCTTCTGTATGGGAGTAAGGTCCATATGATCAGGAAGAGGCCTACAAACATAGCTACTCTGGTTTAGATCTGATATATTTTATAATTAAAAACTTGACTTTAAAGGTCCTAAAAACTCATTTTCCCTCTCCCTAAATGTAACTGAGAATAAAATAATACTAACACTCTCACACATTCATGCAAATTTCCTAAGTCAGATTTCCATCTTGTTATCTTCACTTGTGGTTATTGACCTTGGCCAAGTCATCTTTCTTGTCTGCCTTGTCTGCCTTTGTAAAATGAGGATAATTGTGGTATCTTCATAGGATGATTGTTAGATAGCAGAGCACATGGGAAATGCTCAGCACAGTGGCCAGGCACCCAGTGGGTGGCAGAGATCTGTCATTTTGCTCACAGCATTGCCGCAGCTTGGAGTCTTCTCCCCATCACCTCTATCTACTGAGTTACTCGACCAAGGATTCGAGTAAAATGAAGGTGCCATGTACCAAACAGTGTTTAGAAGGGTTCATTTGCCTGTAAAGGTAACAACTGTGCGTAGTGAGAAACTATTGCAATATAATGAAAGTGGGAGCTCATGTGGCCTTAGGCTAAGGCAAGAGCTCTAAGAATTCATTCATTCAGTGATATTTATTGAGAGCTTACTCTGAGGCAGGCCTAGAACTCAGTGTTCAGGACATGATCATACAGAATATGAGACTGATGCCCTCCGTGAGCTCCAACCTGGGCAGGATCAGAAAGGCAAGCAGCAACAGATGCGGAGGAATCCGAGCAATAGCAGAGTCTCTTACTCAGAACTTTCTTTCCACTGCCCATTCCCTGGAGAATCAAGTCAAAGTCTTTCCATCATATTCAAGGCACTTCAAAAAACAGCCACAACTCACCTTCCTGCTGTCGTTTCTGCTGAGATCCCCACCACAGCGACTTTCACACGCACACATGCTTCCGGCAGAGCAGCCACCATGGACTCAACTGTCTTCTGAGGCTGCATTACATTTTCCCACCTGCTGTGCCTGGTCAAACTCCTACCCGTTACCCATTCTTCAAGGCCTCGTCCAGTCTCCCCATTCATTCTGCCCTGCGTTACTGTGTGTGCGCCTCAGTGATCCCAGTACATCAGAGATCCGCTCCTACGGAGCTAGGAAGGGCGATTTTTCTCTGTAAGCTGCCTCACTCACATGGAGCACAGACACAGCAGTAATGAAGTGAAGCAGTAAAACAAATTTAAAAGAAAGAGAACAATTCCTGACCTTTACTTGTGGTAAATAAATAATAAAAAACATAAAGCACATATGGACATACGTCGAAATGACGGAACTTTTTTAAAAAATAAATAAATGGGAGATGGCGACATAACCACGAAACGGCGAACGTCCGACGTAACCCGAGGACTGTCTGTAGTCAGCAAGCTTGAGAGGGCAGGGATGTCTTTTTATCTTATCCTGGGAGGAGCCCAGTCCCTGTGATGGCAAGGGCTCCATGTTTCTACCTCACTGAAAAGCGGGCGTCTGGAGGGAGAACAGAGCTAAGGGAGGTTTGGAGCCATCAGCAAAGCCTTGGCAGTTGGAATCGGGAAGACAACCTGGCTGTTCACCTTTTGGTGGGCAGGGATGGGAGCCATCTTCAGTACACACCAGGTGCTCAGCAAACACGGGTTTAAAAATACAGCACCTTCATTTCCAGGCAACGTAGGTCACCCTGTTTATAATGACAGCAGTTCCTACGGGGAGAGAATGAATCCTACTATCAAAATTGCCTGTTTTGGGCGCAGACTTCCACACTTCCAATGGATTATTATTAGTTGTTGTTGTTGTTGTTGTTGTTGTTGTTGTTATTAAATCTTACTTGCAAATATCAGATGGTTACAAAGCCTAAATCATCTTGGAAATACTGTAGGGTCACTGGAATAGTTCTTGCAACTGCGGTTCAGCTGCGGCGTGCGTTACCTCACCTTTGTTTGCTCTACCAAAATACGCAAGACGTTGCCAAGGACGACTGAACCCTTTGGCTTGACCACAGCTGCACCACAACGGATGTACATTTCCTCCTTGGAAGAACAAGAGGCTGCGGTTGCTCTTCTCACCGAGCCATGCCACGAAGAAACCACCTGTGACAAGAGCGTTGGGCAGAGGACAAGTCCTAAACGGATCGAACCCAGCCACTGGGGCAGTGCCAAGGCCCAGCCAGCCGCGTCTCGGGGACTCGGTGGATCGGAGGCAGGGCCAGGACCCCCAAGCCCGGCCGTCTGCACGGCTCAGCTCGTCGGCGCGCGATCACTTCCCGCCTCCTCGCGGTCCCGCCCGTCGCAGGTGCGCAAAGCTCCTTGTGCGTCATCTTCCCGCCTCCTACCCCGCCCCGCCCCGCCCGGGGACCCACTTCATGGCGATCCGATTGGCTGAGGGGGCGGGGGCGGGGCCAGCGCGCCCCGGGAGCCGAAGGGCCAGGGCGCTGGTGGGGCAGGTTGGGCGCACCCGCAAGGCTGGGTGTCACCTGCGCCCGGGCACCCGGTAGGGCCGGCTCAGGATGAGGACGCGCTGGGCCACCCCTCGCTGCGCGGCGGAGCTCCTCGTGCTGCTCCTTCAGTGCTTCGAGCTGGCGGAGCCCTTTGGCCGCGCAGGTAACCGGGGAGGGTGCGTCCGCCCGCCAGCCGGCGGGGGGCCTCGACGCTGCCAGGGCTGCTGACTTCCCCCGGTTCGGGTTAGGGCTGAGCTCCAGGGTCCCGTCATCGCTGCTTTGCTCGGGGGTCTGGAGCCGGACCAGGGAGCCGAAGGAGAGGACTGGGGAGAAGGTGCTCGGTTGCCCTCGGTCGGGGTGGCGGGGACTGGAGGATGGCGGCGTGGGGCGTGGGAGGGCCGGGCCTTTCCGGAGCCGAGGGCTAGGAGCCCAGCGTAGGGGAGGCGCAGTCTTTTCTGGGTCTTCCCTCCCCCGCCTCCCTCATCCTCTCTCCTCCAACTTGCTTCCCTGGAGTATAGGGCTTCTCAGTACTCCTCCCTTCCCATCCCCTGGATCACTTTTGCCACTTAGCGTGTCCAGAGGCGCTCTCCACCCACAGCGCCAAGGATGAGTAATGATTTCCCGACCTCACCGTGCCCAGGGATGCACGTGAAAGGAAGCCAGGTTAAGCCATGTCTCTTGCAGTGATCGGGATTCTGACTGCTGTGATGTCCTCCCCTCAGTGCCTGGAGCAGCAGCCCTTTCTCCTCGTTGGTTTATCACCCCCAAAGGCTCACCCTGAGCCTCTCGCTGGAGGGCAGGTCGCCTACCCTGAGATTTCCTGCCTCTCACTGTGGAAGCAGGACCCGGAACCTACCACCTTAGCAGATGCTCTAGGTAGTCTTAGCCTCACCATCCCCCTTGGCAGCGACTGGAGCTTGCTTTTGCTTTCTCTTTTTGCCTTGGCAGAGCTGTGCTCAAGACTTGGTGAGTCCCCACCCACCGCTTGTCTTTGCTGTAAGAGGAAGTAAAAGATGGTCAAGGGAATTTTTTGAAAACTTCACATGGGGTGTGGATCTTGTTTTCTTTGCAGGTGAACTAAGTTACTATGCAAGTTGGACTTTTTTCAGAGAGTGTTGGGAAGAGGTTTCTCAGAGTGTCAGTGACATCACCCTGCCCTCCTCCAGGACCCTCCTCTGGTTCCCACTTCTCCATTCTTCTTTGACCCTCTCTGTGTTGGAAGCTACCAAAAGTCCTTTATTGCTGTGAGAATTCTAATCAAGCCCGCCCCGCAATCCAGGGAGAACATATTTACTGCAGCAACTAACTTATAGTCTAACACACTAACCTTTCAGTCACTAAACACTTGGTTTCTATCTACATCTGTTGCAGCTGGATCTATTTTGTGTCTCGGACAGAATTTGGCAAACTCTACAATCCCTGGCCTTTCTCATCAACCCCAAGCAAAGAGCAAAGGGTTAACTGCAACCACCCTGCACTCGGTCCTCATTTGTTTTCTTGTATCCTTCCTCCCGGTTAGCAGCTGCTCTGGGTTGGCTTTCTCACACCCTCAGACCAGACTTGTGGTCCTGTTAAAGAAAGCCCTGGAAGTTTGAAACCCCAGCCATTTCCGTAGCTTGTTTGGCAGTCTGTCAGCTTCACGATGCTGCTGACCGCATGCATCTCATCACATGTTGGCTAGGTGTGTGCAGGTGGTCTGGGTTGCTCAGATGCTGGAGGAGTACCTCTGCGTTCCTGGGGAGGTGCCAGTGGCTTCGTTTACCTTTTTGCCTCATTGGAGAGCTAACAGCTGGAAGTAAACCAATCCTTCAGGAACTGCTGAGGCTCTCACCAGCCCACACCATTCAATCTGGGCTCCGTGACTTTCTGACTTCTGGTGGACTGCCATCATATTCAGGACCTGTCCCAACCGTCACTTCAGGACCCGTTTTGAACTGGCAAACCCAGAGTGCTCGTTGCCTCCTGCTGCACCTGTTCACTGCACACATGATTTTGTGACTCCAAAAAATGCTCAACCGTGTGGGCTGTGGGAGTTCCCCTGAAATTAAAAATGCTGCAGCCTTCATCCTCTGGCCTTCCCAAGCATCTCCCTCTCTCCATTTGTCTGTAGTTGTAAAATATTGACGTCCAGCTTCTCTTTGGAATGGGCAAAGCTCTTTGGTTTAGAGCTTGGAAGATAGGAATTACTTAATGATCAGACAATAAGAATAGTTTTCCATTGATGGATGTGAAAATACTAAAAATTCATTTTCAACTTATGATAATGCTACGTAGCCATTTCCTCTCAAACACCACTAGAATGTTTATGTAAAATAAAGCATACAGAAAGTGCTACTAGGGGGTGATGGGGCTTCTTTTTTATCAACCTCTGCCATTTAGATGTGTCCCAATATTATGTTTGGAGAGAAAGATTAAAATTCCATATAGGACCAGCATGAAGTTGTTAAGTGAACAAGATGCAATATAAAGCTATTAAAAAAGGATCGTTTTTGTAAATTGCTCTATATCTTTTCAAAGTGTAATGCATTTCTGAAATATTTTATTCACCTTTATTTAACAAATTTTCTAAATAAGAAATTATTTTCACACTTTCTCAGTCCTTCTCACTCTTCAACCTACCATCCCAATAGAGTCACAAGCTGAGGCAGGCTGAACAGCTCCTGCTAAGGGTAAGGGAAGATGGGGCCATATCGTGAGGAGACAAGACTCTCCCTAGCTTATATATTATGGACGAATGTTTATACATTATGCATGAAGGCAAATAACAAGTTTCCTTAAATCATATCAATAATAAATGCCTATGCTAAGTGACCAGCATAGATGTCAAACATTGATATTTATTTTATTTTACTTACTTTTTCCATCATCACTTTCCCCCTCTATGCCTCTTCCCCTTCATCCACCCCATCCCCATCCCATCCACATTGTTCATGAGTTCTCTCTTTTTTTTTAATCTTTTTTTGCTCAAACCCTGCACACCCCTTTCCCCAATATTCCCTCCCAATCAGAGTTGTTTGTCTGCTCTCTATCTATGAGTCTGTCTGTTTTGCTTGGTAGTTCAGTTTGTTCATTAAATTTCACATACGAGTAAAATCATATGGTACTTGTTCTGTGACTAGCTTTTTCACTTAGCATAATGTTCTCCAGATCCATCCATACTGTCACAAAGAGTAAAATATTTTTCCTTTTTATGGCAGGGTAGTATTCTATTGTGTAAATTTACCAAAGCTTTTTTATCCACTCATCTACTGATGGACACTTGGGCTGCTTCCAAATCTTGGCTATTGTAAATAATACTGCAATGAACATAGGGGCACATGTATAGAGAAAGGGGAACCCTTGTGCACTGTTTGTGGGAATGCAGATTGGTACAGCCACTGTAGAAAGAAGTATGGAGTTGCCTAAAAAAATAAATAAAAATGGAACTGCCTTATGGCCCAGTGATTACACTTCTGGGAATTAATCCAAAGAAACCCAAAACACTAATTCAAAAAAATATATGTACCCAATATTGATGTTTATACTAGGGTAAAAGACAAGTTTAGAATGAGCAAGTAGCTAGAAACTTAGGTGTTGCAATTAGGTAAGAAGCTGGGCAACTCCTCTTTAACATAACTATTCCATGCTACTGTACATTACACCTCTCCTATGGTCTCTACAAGCTTGTCAAACCTCCAGGAATCCCAGAAATAAATGGAAAAGGGTACATATTTCTTCTCTTCTGAAGAGCATTTGTAAAGCATCACTGTCACCTCAGTGCACATGCTCAATACAAATGCGATTAGAATGACCTAAAATGCTGCTAACATTAGTATGACATAATAAAGTTGTGGACATTGGTTCAAGACCAATATGCAGCATGCACTCCTATGTTCATTGCAGTATTATTTGCAATAGCCAAGATTTGGAAGCAGCCTAAGTGCCCAAAAATAGACAAGTAGATTAAAAAAAAAAAAAGCTGTGGTACATTTACACAATGGAATACTACTTGGCCGTTAAAAAGAAGAAAATCTTACCTTTTGTGACACTCTGGATGGAGCTGGAGAGTGTTATGCTGAGTGAAATAAGCCAGTCAGAGAAAGACAAATATCATATGATTTCACTTATATGTGGAATCAAATGAATAAAATAAACAAACAAAATAGAAACAGATCCATAGATAGAAAACAGACTGACAGCTGTCAGAGGAGAGAGGACTTAGGGCCTGGGTGAAAAAGGTGAATGAATTAAGAAAAAACAACTCATAGACACAAATAACAGTATGGTGATTACCAGAGAGAAAGAGGGTTGGGAGGAGGTAGAAGAGGGTAAAGGGTGGGGGAAGTGGTGATGGAAAGAGACTTGACTTTGAATGATGAACACAATACAATATATAAATGATGTGTTATAGAATTATATACTTGAAATCTATATAATTTTATTAACCAGTGTCACCCCAATAACTTCAATAAAAAAAATTTTTTATTGTATAAAGTATTACATATATCTCCTTTTTCCCCCATCCTGGCCACTCCCACCCCCAGGATAAGCCCCCACCACCCCAGTGTCTATGTCCATTGGTTATGCTAATACTAGTATGCATGCATACAAGTCCTTTGGTTGATCTCTTACCCCACCCCACCCCCGTCCTCCCCTGCCTTCCCTCTGAAGTTTGATGGTCCGTTTGGTGTTTCTCTGTCTTTTGGATCTATTTTTGTTCGTTAGTTTATGTTGTTTATTATATTCCACAAGTGAGTGAGATCCTGTAATATTTATCTTTCTCCAACTGCCTTATTTTGCTTAGCATAATGCTCTCCAGTTCCATCCATGCTGTTGCAAATGGTAAAAGTTCCTTCTTTTTTTTATAGCAGCGTAGTATTCCATTGTGTAGATGTATCACGGTTTTTTAATCCTTTCATCTGCTGATGGGCACTTAGGCTGTTTCCAAATCTTAGCTATTGTAAATTGTGCTGCTATGAACATAGGCGTGCATATATCCTTTCTGATTGGTGTTTCTAGTTTCTTGGGATATAGTCCTAGAAGTAGAATTACTGGGTCAAATGGGAGTTCCATTTTTAACTTTTTGAGGAAACTCCATACTGTTCTCCACCGTGGCTGCACCAGTCTGCATTCCCACCAGCAGTGCATGAGGGTTCCTTTTTCTCCGAATCCTTGCCAGCACTTGCCCTTTGTTGATTTGTTAATGATAGCCATTCTGACAGGTGTGAGATGGTACCTCATTGTTGTTTTGATTTGCATCTAATCTCAGATGATTAGTGACTTTGAGCATTTTTTCATGTGTCTCTTGGCCTTCTGTAAGTCCTCTTTCGAAAAGCATCTATTTAGGTCCTTTGCCCGTTTTTTGATTGGATTGTTTATCTTCCTTTTGTTAAGTTGTAGGAGTTCCCGGCAAATGTTGGAGATTAAAGCCTTATCAGATATAACATTGGCAAATATGTTCTCCCATGCAGTGAGCTTTCTTGTTGTTTTGTTGATGGTTTCTTTTGCTGTGCAGAAGCTTTTTATTTTCATGTAATCCCATTTATTTATTTTCTCCTTAGTTTCCATTGCCCTAGGAGCTGTATGGGCAAAGATATTGCTACAACATGTATCTGCTATTTTGCTGCCTGTGGATTCTTCTAAGATTTTTATGGTTTCCCATTTTACGTTTAAGTCCTTTATCTATTTTGAGTTTATTTTTGTGTATGGTGAAAGTTGGTGGTCTAGTTTCATTTTTTTTTTGCATGTATCTGACCAATTTTCCCAACACCATTTATTGAAGAGATTGACTTGATTCCATTGTATGCTCTTGCCTCCTTTGTTAAATATTTATTGAGCATAATGGCTTGGGTCGATTTCTGGGTTCTCTGTTCGGTTCCATTTTGATCTATATGTCTGTTCTTGTGCCAGTACCAGGAAGTTTTGAGAACAGTGGCTTTGTAATATAGTTTGATATCTGGTACTGTGATCCCTCCAACTTTGTCAATAAAAATATTTTTTAAAAGAACAATATGCAATGAACTTAGCAAAGACCAATAAAACCTGCAAGACTGGGAAACTGTTATCTTCTGGAAGCATGTGTTAGAATTAGAAGTGGATTCGATACCTTATGCTCCACTACTTTCATCTTACATTTGGAGATATGAAGTCCCCGGGGAGATTAAGTGACTTCCCCAAGGTCTCCTGGCTAACTGGTAGCAGAGATAGGTCTTTAATCTAGGATCCCTAACTCCTTATTCCACTGCCACTGCACTGAGAGCCATAGCTAATCCTTTGGATTTGGCAGAGGCAACCTGAAAAATCTAGAACTCCAAGCCACAAAGATAGGCAAAGCTGCTCCGTGTCCAGTTCACCTGGTTGGGGTTGAGGGGCACAGAGCTGAGTGCCCAGGAAAGAGAGCAGGGAGGCCACAGCAAAGGGTGGTAGCCACCTATTTTTTATTATTATTATTATTTTTTTTTTTTGCAGGAGCAGACTTCTCTTTTTCTGCAGTAACTCCTGATACCTGGGAACACCAGATTTATTTTGGAGAGATGAGAGAGAATAGTTTAATAAAGAGCTGCATCCTGGGGCTGAGTGGCTATTGGAAATGTGGGAGGAGGGCTTTAGAGAAAGTGTGAGCGATAATCTTCTAAGATAGTACGTTTTCTTTTTTTGTTGACTATCTTCCCAAACTGTGTCCACAAAGTAGAGAATGACAAGAGTGATGTCAAGGGAGAAAGAGTGAGGGCAAACATACTTAGCTTCAACCCTCTGCTATATTTTAAAATACAGATTTGAGAGCAGAAATAACAGAGTTTTAAATGATTTTGTTTTTCCTATCATTTCTCTTGTAGCTGCTGCTGCTATTTAAACAAAAAGCTCTGTCCAAAGTTCAAACTGGAATTGGACTTAATTCTATAGTTTATTATTTACATAGTTAAATCCCCCCTCAAGTCCTTTGAATGAAAACGTGTCACTCTGAAAGCCGGTGAATTATTATTAGAAAAGGTGTTTAATATTAGTCAAATAAGTGATTGTGAAACTGGCATCAAAATGAAAGTGCCTTTTGGGAACTAACATTTTATAGGTCCTGCTGAATACTTTGGTTCATTGATCGTGATTATTTAAGTTTGTCAGAACTATTTCAGCTTTACTCTCATCAACATGAAGCGATGTGCTATAACTTTAAAAAAATGTTTCTTTATAAAAGCACTGATCAAATTGTTCAGTTGTAGATTGTTGTGACAGATGTGAATCTTGCTCCACAAACTTAGGTGTGCAAGAAACAATGCATTACTTTATTTTCATAATAGCAAATTACATTTTATTCTGAGGTCCCATTTCACCAGGTTAACAGAATTTCGGTTTCTTTGTTACTGCCGACTTCCCCAGCTCGTGCAAAACTGCCGGGAGCATTCAGGGAGGTTCCTCTCTTTCGCCTTCAGCTCAACACTGGTTACTTCTGAGTTTTCCATTGTCCGATCCTACTGGGTCTTAAATCCTGTGGCTCAGGTGATTGCTGAGGCTCAGATTTGGGCTCCAAGGTGACTCACACCATAAGCCTCCTACCCTCAGCCCCTCCCCAGGGTTTCCCTTCACCTCCCTGGAGGTGCTACGATGGAGTTGGCCAAGATTCCCCTCTTCCCTCAGAACCAGACCTCCATCTCCTCTGGACCCTCAGAAGTCTGCCCTTCTCCTCTGAGACACATCAATGACATGTAGTAATTTACCTGCCCATTTCCTCTGAGACATGTCAATGGCATGTAACAATTTACCTGCCGTAGTAAAGTGGAAGCAAGACAGAGTTGTCCAGAATTTTTCATTGACTGTAAACCACCTGTCTTAAGGAAATGAAAACTAAGGAGTTTCCTTATCTTGTTAAATAAAGGAGGGGGGTGCCATTTCATGGAATAATAATAACAATAGACCTACTATTCTAAGTGCTTTGTATGTATAAGCTCATTTCATCCTCACAT
Source organism: Cnephaeus nilssonii (assembly GCF_951640355.1). Taxonomy (NCBI): domain Eukaryota; kingdom Metazoa; phylum Chordata; class Mammalia; order Chiroptera; family Vespertilionidae; genus Cnephaeus; species Cnephaeus nilssonii. Next base: position 55,222,570 of record NC_137081.1, read on the forward strand.
CTACTGTATGAAGTACTGTTTTTACAACAGCAGAAACTGAGGTACAGCAGTTAAATAACTTGCCTTGATCACATGACTAGCAAGTAGCAGAGGCAGACTGAACCCAGGCAGAGGGGCCCGAGAGCCCAGGCTCATCCCCTACACCATACTGCCTCGCTGGCCACCACTGTCCTCTGACCTTGTAGTACATCACAGTTTACACAGCGTGGAGGGTAGGAACGGTCCCACGGTGCTCACATTCTCCCCAGCCAGCAGGGGCCAAGGCACATTGGCCACATAATTCAGAATCCTGGAACCTCTTCTTTGTCTGTCTTGACTCAGGGAATGATCCATTCACCATCGTCAATGAAAACACGGGCCAGTGTATCAAGCCGCTGAATGACTGGATAATAGCCAAGGAGTGTGACCACACTGAGGACATGTTGTGGAAGTGGGTGTCCCAGCATCGGCTCTTTCACTTGCAATCCCAGAAGTGCCTTGGCCTCGATATTACCAAGTCCACGGACTCCTTGAGGATGTTCAACTGCGACTCCAGAGCCATGCTGTGGTGGAAGTGCGAGCACCACTCTCTGTATGGAGCTGCCCAGTCCAGGTTGGCTCTGAAGGGTGGACTCGCCATAGCAAGCACAAATTCATCTGACGGCTGGAAGAAAGGAGGCTCGGGGGAAAGCCTCTGTGCCCAGCCTTACCATGGTGAGTATCGGAGAGGGACTTGGACTCCTTTGCTGTTGTGTTTGGTAAATGTGCTGTTAAACATGCACAACTGACCACAAAGTTGTACAGGGGTATGGGCAGTGAGCTAGTCTTCAGTTCCAGGCACTGGGCAGTAGCTCTGAACTATCCCTGTGGGTTCGGTGCTGTTTGCCCTCTGTTACAGGCAAGGCTGGGAGAGGGAGGTACACGTCTTGTCACAGGTCACACAGCAATTCTGTGCCACCCTGGAATTGAAAATCTCCCTGATGCCTGAGCATATGTTGACATACTTTTCATGATTACGTCCTGAACTCCAGAGCAAAGGAAAAGTTAGGGTAACAGGAAATCCTTCGTACAGGACAAAAGTCAAATGATGTAGTAAAGTTGGACCTATTTTAAATTATAAAAGAAGAAAGAAGAAAGAGGAAAAAAAACTGAAATATATTTTTTCTTATCTGCAGATTTTGATGTAATGGAAAAACTTAGGCACCTCGTGTGGATTTATGTACTTATTTTTATTTTTGGTGTGCCTATTACACTGTGATAGTTAACTTTTTCTCAGTTGCTTCCAAAAATGAGTACATGATTATTGCCTTTTGGGGAGTTGATTGTGAACTTTGTTCTGAGTCTAGAGACTTGATCAAAAGGAATTTTGAAGTTTAAAAAGAACAAGCAGATTTATTTTTCAAACCTCTAAATGTAAATAGCTATCCCCCAAGCAAGTCTTTTTTCATTATGTTGTTCTAAATTACATCAGAAGTTGAGATATACATATACATTGAGTGACCAGATTATTATGATCTCTGAACGCATAATAATCTGGCCACTCAGTGTAGACTGACCACAGAGTTGGGATTTTAAAATAAGGTTTTTCCGTGTATAAGAACTGCATTGTGGGTAGTTAGAAAGAAACAAGAGGACTTACTAGCCAGAGGCTGGAGGCCACTATCTCCTGGTCCCTTGACATATCAAAATTTGCAAGCTTTCCCTTATACGTTAGTACACTGAGTGGCCAGATTATTATGCATTCAGAGATCATAATAATCTGGCCACTCAGTGTATATTTAATTACCTTTTAAGTCTTAACTATTATCTCACCTTTGCTCTTCTTTGTAAATTTACACAACTTTACGGAGATTTTTCCCCCTCTTCTCTTAAAGTTCATTTAAGTATAATCTGGTCTCCCATTTTTTCCCTTATCTGCGCAAGTTTTGTCCTGAGGGAACCCCCTTCTATGTTCTAGTGCAGATGCAGCTGCCTCTGAGATGTCAGGTTCTGCTGTTTCGGGGAAATATTAGAGAATTAGGGGTGGGGTTTTCCATTTCTTCGATCCTCAGCCCTTGCCTATTTGAACATGTCTGTTTCTGCTAGCCAGTTTCCCCCTGGCCTTAAAAAGCAACTGCTTTCTTAATGGCACGTTTAAATTTTGTGCTGTCAAGCCTTCTCCAACTTGGCAACTAAGAGAAAACGTGGAACGAAACAAAATACCTTTTGAACTGGATTTTACTTGTTTCATTGTCTTTGTTCAGGGATCAGAAAGTATAATTTTCTTGACAGGACTCTTTCTGTCTCTTGCCTCTAATTCTTTTGAGGGACATAGTTGTAATTTGAAGTTCCTTCAGTGCCCAAAATGCCTCCATGTCAGTATAACAGGTTTTCTTTGTAGTCCGATGTGTTTGATTTTATGCGTTTATAATATTCTTCCGAGAAGGGGGCCCACTGTCAAAGTGACCGGTGGCCCCAAAAAGGTTGAGAACCCATCTAGGGCACCACCCCAGAGAGAGTCAAAGGGGCGTAAAGGGTTTCTTGGCGTTCCCACATATAGTGTTTGGAACAGCAAATGTTGAAATAAATTTATAAATTTCGAAGAGAAGGCACATGTAGTTCTGACTTGTCAACTTAAACCTCAGGATTTAATTTGCACAGAGGTCAAGACCAAATCTGCCTCCTCTTTCCCATTCCTCTCCTGGTGACTGGTACCTTCCAAGTCAAGTATGTCAGAAATCTGTAAGTCACCCTAGAGTTGGCCTGATTTCCTCTCCCACTATTCGTTCGAATGTAATCAAATATTAAGTCCTGGCAATTTTGCTCAAATCTATGTAGTCCCTTCTTGTTCTTACATTAGAGACTGCTGTCTTAAGTTAGGGACTTTTTCTAGGACTGCTGTCTCTCAGACTCCCCATACGGGTCCCTGCCCCGCTTCTTATCTAACTATATAGAGGAAAGAAAGATAAGATACCAGAGTTGCAACAAAGCGAAGTCCAAAGTTACCACGCTTGTTCCAGCAAAGCTGCAGCTCCACGCCAGGATTGTGTTCCCCAAATATAGCTACTGTATTTCTCCCTTGGCTTTTGCTGTATAAGTTATTTTACTTCTAATATAAGAACATTTATTTGTCATTGTGGCCGGGGCTGCCTCTCTAGCCAACCCCCATCCTGTGTGAGTCATGTTCATCAGAGAAAACTAGCTGTATACATTTTAAGAATAAACTGCTTTGACTAGGATCCAGATAGGCATTTATGTCATTATGATATCTTGGCCTTGCTAGCACTCTTCCTATTTTGAACATTTGGTGAATTATGCAGAGGAAATGGACTTTGATTGGAGCCGTGGTTATAGAGCTCTCTAAATTTTGAGCAGCTCTTAGAAGCTTGCCAACTTCTTTTAACCATTGAAAGTACTTTGTCTAATATTACCAAAAAAATTGTATATTACTTTTCCATGTAGGTGCCTCATCTTTTTAAAGGCTGCTATCCCCATTCAGAGATGGTTCTTCTCAGGAAAGCCTCTTTTTCTAGAGAAGCCGATGGCATTTAAAGAGATCTAGCAGCAGCAAAGAAACGTGTGAGAATAAAACTCATAGTGAATAGTGAGCATAATTTAACAGCTGCCGTTGGGGTGGTTGTTATATGCCCATCATTCTGCAGAGCATATTGTGAATAGGAGAGCTTTTTAAAGGAAGCCCAGCTTCCCGCTATGAAACATAACTTGAAACCTGAGAAGGCAGCCATTGCTGTCACAAGTTGTCCTTAGATGTTAAGGACTCTAATCAAAGAGCTGGTTCCTGTCACTTACTACTAAGGGACTGGCTGACTCATTTAACTACTCGGCAAAACGGGGATTTCACAGGGCTATTTGTCCATGTCTCTAACTCCACAGTGAGTTCCAAAGTCCACACCCACCTTCAGTGATTCCAAGGTATTTTACTGGCCCCACTTTTACTAAAGAAAAGGAGATAGAGTATATGTGTAATCTCAGGCAGGTGAAATACTCTGCCAACCACAGTAGCCAATTGATGCTCACTTGTAATACTTGCCCTACTGACTTCAGAGGCTTATGGTAATGAGGAAGTGAAAGAAATGCATGTGAAAGCACTTTGTCTGAGAAACACAAGAATTTAGAAGAGAAAAAAAAACACACTGATGTTTCTATAATTAATAGTCATTGTGCTCAGGGACTCTCCTATTAAGTGTTGTAATATGGGAAGAGAAATTGGTCATGAGGTCTTGGGAGTTTGAGTATGGTTAAAAACAAAACTTAGGTTATACGCAGGATCCTTATAAAATATAAGGACAAATTACTCTTTAACAGAAATACCCTGTTCAGATCCATTTGTATGTCAGAGGAAAACAAAACCAAAAGATTTTTTTGCAAATAAAGACATCTAAATTATTCTTACCTTTTGCTGTATTGCTGTTTAACATTAAGTTAAGTCTCACTGTTATCATACGGGGTCTGGGTCCAGGGTGGGTCTGTCTGCCGTGGGCCCGCCTGTAGCGGGGAAAGGTTTCACACTGCAAGTCCAGTTGATTTTGAGAGCATGTTTGTGAAACGAAGGAAGGGCTGAAGGTAGAAGAAGCAACAGGAGAGAGAAAATCAGAGAAAAGGGGGCCTTAGAGACAGGTTCATGAGGTAAGCCATGAATGCAAGTCTGGTGGGACCCTTAGAGTTCAGGAGAAAAACAGCAGAAATACAACGTGTGGGCGTGCTCTGACAAGAGAGCCAGCGATGAGTCCTTTGTCTTGAGGCTCAGTTTCCATTATTCTACTTGTCAAGGAATTTTCCTAGCTTCTTACTATCCTGCCACATCACACTTCAGTTAAATGAACATTTGAGAATAATAAAGAATGTGGAACCAAATACTATCTTAAGTACACTTTTATGCAAATAGAAGAGACATTCTAAGGGACCCTACTAACCGGGTAAAAGGTGATAAGATCTGATTCCTATGCTTTACCTAACAGCCATTCTTTAATCTGGTAATGATCATAGTTTTTTAAAAAATTACAGATGTGGAAAAAGGTGACCAAAATAGTTATAAGGTTAGCTGTTCTATAAAAAAAAACACCCTTCCAAGAGATCTGTTATTAACGTAAGTATTGAGCACTTCCTCTAGTATTTCCAGGCATATTTGAGGTTAAAATAACTTTTCAGTTCCTCTGCATGAGTGTACCAGGGAAAGTTATTAAAACGAACAAAGTGATTCTGCTGCCTCGTTGGTCACCAGCTGGTCCTATGACTGCCCAGTTGAAGCTGGTTCTTCTTTTATAACCTGAATTACCATGTGCTGCCCCTCTCCAAAAATTCACTCAGAGATCCAGCAACTCTTCCTCCCACTTCCTCAAAACCTACAGCCTCAATTCTACCACCAGTCGGTGAAGAACGGGGCGATTTGTCCATGTCTCTAACTCCACAGTGGGTTCCAAAGTCCACACCCCGCTTCAGTGATTCCAAGGTATTTTACTGGCCCCACTCTTACTAAAGAAAAGAATATAGAGTATACGTTTAATCTCAGGCAGGGCACCCCTTCTGGTGAAATACTCTGCCAACCACAGTAGCCAAGTGATCCTCACTTGATCAAGCCACGGTGTTTTAGCTCTTTATCATATCACAGTAAATGAAGTTTCACATGGATTACCTCATTGAATCCTCATGAACAAACCTATGAGCTAGGTACTGTTCTTCCTAATTTGCAAATGCAGAAACTGAGGCTCATAGAGGTTGGAGAGCTTGTCCACTGCCACACCGTTGGTCAGTGGCGAAGCCAGCGTTCAAGTCCAGACCTGAGCGATCAGCATTTGTGCTGTGAATTTCTACACCACGCAGCCTGCCCAAATACTGTATGCTCACAAGTGAAAACAACCACCTTTCTTCCAAAGCAGTTTTAGAAATTAGTTCATTGAAGCTGATTATCCAGGGGTTAACTTATCCAGTGATTAACTCTCCTTTCCTCTATCTCTCCCCCACCACCCCTCCCCACAGAGACATATACCATAGATGGAAACTCCTATGGGAGACCTTGTGAATTTCCATTCTTAATTGCTGAGACCTGGCATCACGAGTGCATCCTTGATGAAGAGCACAGTGGGCCATGGTGTGCAACCACCTTAAATTATGAATATGATCAAGAGTGGGGTATTTGCTTAAACCCAGGTATGTATGGACTAGTACACTTTACATATGGAAAGAAAAAGAACATTTCCCAGAGGCGAAAGGGGAAGGAAGAGTCCAAGGTATTCAGAAATGATTATAACAAATATAATCCTAAATAAGGAGTATATATTTGAGGAAAGGGAGAACTAATGTGTAGCTATGAACCTGCTTTCGAAAGTAGTCCTGGAAGAGAACAAAGACAGGATGGTGTCACAGAAGACACATAATGAGAGGGTATTTTGCACAAATACCTCTCGGAGAGGAAGTAGAAAAAGCATGGGCAGTGGTGACCTTTAACAGAGCAATCTGAAAGACCAGTGGTCAGGGAAGCTGGGTTATAATGGACTACACCATGAACAGAAGGTGAGTAAGCCTCTTAAGTTTTATGGAAAAGAAAAAGAGAGGCAAGGTGGTGGTCCGACGGGCAGATAGGTTGAAAAAGCACTTTTAGGATGGTGGACACTTAAATATGTTTATGGCCTGAAGCAAAGAGTGGGGGGCAAAAGAGACATTATCCCTGACCGTCTCAAAATTGGTGAATTGTTCCCTCTGCCATCCGATATATTGATCAGAGCATGTTTTCTAATTGTGTCTTACATGAAGCAAACAATTCAGGATGTGCTAAAGAATTGACTGTTCCTTAGAGTGAAAGAGACCAAAGTAGCAGTTGTATTATTATCTGGTATATAATAGACAGATTTTCTTGCCAATCAGTTGAGATTTACAGGGGATCACAGTATTTGAAGTGTGGTAGGTACTCAAGTAATGTTTTCAAGAAACATTTTTAATGGACACTAGGTTAGAGGAATCTGTAGTAAAGATAAAGCAAACAGCTCCAGACCCAAGTAATAATACTGATAAGGCCCTGCCAAGTGTCAGTTAGTATTCTAAGCACTCAACCTCTATTAACTCCTGCAATCCTCACACAACCTTATTTTACAGATGAGCAAAGTGAGTGAGGCACAGGGGGGTTAAGTCACTTGCCTGAAGTCACACAGCTAATCAATTTCAGAGCTAAGATTTAAAGCCAGGAAATCCAGCCCTCAGACCTTGTCCTGAACAGCTGTACTATCCTGCCTTACTCAGCAGCCATCCTGCTGATCTAGTCATGCTCATACCTCCTCGAGGAAGCCGAGCTTCAAAATGCAGAGTTCCAGGCAATTGAGGTTTATGCTGGGCCAGTGGTTCTCAGACTTCAGGATGCAACAGAATCACTTGGGGAGTTTGTTAGAACACAGATTTCTGGGGCTCACCTCGAGAAATTATAATTCTGTACATTTAGAGTGGGGCCCAGTCAGCTTGTCCACTGGCACACAGTTGGTCAGTAGCGGAGTTCCCAGATAATGCTCATGATGCTGGTCTGGGACCACACTTTGATAATCACTTTTCTAGGTAGAGGCACAGGCTTTTAAACACCTGGAACCTACTGCAAGGTAAAAAGCCAATATTTGCTTCATCTTAATTGATAAGCAGAGTTCGGTCAACCAGGCACCAATTTCATGTAAATAGAACAGTAGTCTGGATATGAAATTTTAGATATGAATGGGAATGTGGAGTTTATCCAGTGCAAACCCTCACTTCTCAGGTAAGGGGCAACAAACACCCCGATTGTCAGGGTCAAACCCCATTGGTGTAGAGCCTGATGGAGATCCCAGGATTCCTGATCCTTATTCCCAACATATTTATCCAACTCTGACTTGCAGCCTTGACTGGCATGTGTCTCATTGCCTTTAGCCTCCTCTGCATGGCAGGGGGAGAGTGGATTTTTAATGTATTCGTAGGCCTCCCAGAGTTATTTCTGTGGAAGAAGCAAGACTGAGTTTTTCAAACCCAAGGACTGCTAAACCATGAGATTTTATTTTATAGTAATAAACACACTGCTATTGCACTGGGAGCTCCTGGATTTATAAGCATAGGGCCTGGTGGTAATAAGGAACCTTTAGGCAGTATACTTAAAAATCCACCTGTTTTGTGTTCACCACATGACACAGCAGCCTCTGTTGCTGTTTGGGCCATTCTAAAGCAGCGGAAGGAGCAGTGTTAGCCAGTCAGAAGATCAACAGCCCAGATGGAGAGGCCGGAGCTCTGATTAGCTCTGCACAAACACCTCTAGACCTTTGTTCCCGCCTGTGAAAGGAGGACGTTAGCCAAGATGGTATCTAAGGGCCCTCCAGCTTGAAAGGCCATGTGGCCTGTGACTGGTTATGGAGGCCCTTTGGAAACCCCTCAAGGGAAGCCTAGGACACACCATGTTCCCTCTTCTAGAGAGCACATGGGAGTCTCTGAGTATATTTTTTAACCAGTTGTATCAAGACTTATTTGTCATGTCCAGAATGTAACTTGAAGGCTTTTGTCTGAAATGATACACGCTTTTTAAATATTTGTTAAAGAAAAGAATAAGTACATTATACTATGATCATATATGTTTGTATACATATGCACACATACATGTACAAATGCATGTATAATGATAATTATGTATTATTGATTAGTATATATTATATATTGAGTTATCTATTAAACTATTAAGGAGAAACTTGGACTGAGTTTCCTAATAAGGTAGTCACCTGGGTTCTAAATCTTGAGTATTTAAGCAGCATGTCTACACACAGACATACTCATGCAATAGTTTCTCTGCAGGCCGTGGGCAAATCCCTCTGCAGTCTGCCACCATTTTCATGTGAGCTTGTTTTCCATTAACTTGGGGGCTTAAAAGTGTGAGCACACTTGAAGTTTCCTACCCATAGATAGAAGGCAGGTATGGGCTAAAATATGGCATTGTACTTGATAGGGGATAAAGGGAGGGTGGTCAGTAGGAGAGTGGTAGCTTTAATCAGCCTGAGTCATTGGGTGTCCTGTGACTTCAAATCCTTTGTGTAACCAAAGGATCAAACTGTGGTCTAGTCAAGCAATAATCCCCAATTGAAACATATCCCTAGATTATGCAAATTGAATCACAGTACTTATAAGCATTCTAAGTAATAGTAAACATTACACCCTTACTTTATGATCACTAACGTATCTTTTTATCAACAGAAAATGGCTGTGAAGGTAATTGGGAAAAGAATGAGCAGATGGGAAGTTGCTACCAATTTAATACTCAGGCAGCTCTTTCTTGGAAAGAAGCTTATGTTTCATGTCAGAATCAAGGAGCTGACTTACTGAGCATTAACAGTGATGCTGAATTAACTTATCTTAAAGGTACGTTTAACTTATACACAATAGAGCAAACTGCCGAAATATAAAGAGGTTGTCTGTCTTCCTCTACACATTCAGGTATGTTGTTTTATGTTTATATTTTTCTATCTTGGGGTTTAAACTTCAATACTGAAACCCACAAGCAAAAACATACTGACTGTAATCCTATTCCATCCATTGTGATGGAGACCAAAAAGAGGTTAATGTTCAGAAAATGGGTTGAGGTTGCAGGATTAAACTGCTACCCACAGCCTAAGTGAAAGGATTTTTTAAAAGGTAAACATTAAACTCTCTGAACATTGAAAATTGGAGAACTCGAGGAAGGTAAAGAAGATGGCTGAGTCATACTAGATGGTTTCCCGTGTGAGTTAAACAAGCACCGTCCTCAGGGGCAAGTAGAGTTTTAAGAAACCTTAAATGGATTTAATGATGTAGACACATGGAGTGGATAGGATTTTGTTTTGTTTTGTTTGTGGGGTGGTGATGATTTTTAAGTTTTTAATTATGAAAACATTTTTAAAACATCATGTGGACATAATCCTATATAATAAAGAGGTAATATGCAAATTGACCATCACACCCTTGCACAAGATGGCCACCCCCATGTGGTCACAAGATGGCCACCACAAGATGGCCGACAGGGGAGAGCAGTTAGGGGCAACCAGGCCAGCAGGGGAGGTCAGTTAGGGGTGACTAGGCCAGCAGGGGAGGGCATTTGGGGGCAACCAGACCTGCAGGGGAGGGCAGTTAGGGGCAACTGGGCCAGCAGGGGAGGGCAGTTGGGGGCAACCGGGCTGGCAGGAGAGGGCAGTAGGGGTGACTGGGCCGGCAGGGGTGGGAAGTTAGGGGTGATCGGGCCAGCAGGGGAGCAGTTAGGTGTCAATCAGGCTGGTAGGGGAGTGGTTAGGGGGCAATCAGGCTGACAGGCAGGCGAGTGGTTGGGAGCCAGCAGTCCCGGATTGTAAGAGAGATGGTCCAACTGCCGGTTTAGGCCCGATTCCACAGGGATCAGGCCTAAACCGGCAGTCGGACATTCCCCAAGGGGTCCCAGATTGGAGAGGGTGCAGGCTGGGCTGAGGGACACCCACTCCCCCCTGCCCCCCAGTGCATGAATTTCATGCACCGGGCCTCCTGTAGGAAATAATCACATAGAGACCTATGCAGCCACCACCCTGACTAAATAAATATTCACTGACATTTTGTCATACTGTTTTACATGGATTGATCCCCTTTCTCTCTTTCTCATTACCCCTCTCTCCTTCCTTCTTTCCCTTTAAAGAATAAAATATTAGCAGAATTCAAGCCCCATGCCCACCTTTCAAAATAACCATCCCTTGAGTGCTCTTATACATATTTATAAATCCTATATATGTTTTCATTATACCATTGTTCTTTTACAATAATGCAAATACTATCTTATTTACCCATATGTACATTTATTCATTTTCAACTGCCACTGTATAGTGTTACATTGTATGAATAAACCACAATTCATCTATTCTCTACTGAGAAACAAGTTGTTTTCAGTTTTTGCTATTACAAACACCTCTGCAAGGAACATCCTAGTATGTGTCCCATTGAGCATGTATGAGTTTCTCTAGAGTAGAAATTGCTAACACATGGTGTGCACATCTCTTCACCTCTAATCAAATTTCCAAATTGCTTTCCAAAGTGGTTGTATTAGTTTACACTTCCACTACCACTTGGTGTTAACAGACTTATTAATTGGTTGATATGATGAATGTGAAATGGTATAGCATTGTTGATTTACATTTCCCTGATAGTTAATGTGGTTTTGCATCTTGTGTTTACTGAGCATTTAGGTTTTCACCTTGTAATTTGCCAGTTCATGTCCTTTGCTTCATTTCTATTGAGTTGTTGGTCTTTTGCATATTGATCTGCTATATTTTTTATATATTCTGGACACTAATCTTTTGTTATAGGATTACAAATATCTTTTACTAGTCTTTACCTTTTCACTTTATTTTGGTTGCCTCATCATAAAAAAAATATGCTAGTTTTAATTTGGTTACACTTACCAATCTTTTCCTTAATGTTTTATGCTTATTTATATTATTTAGCAAATCCTTCCTTAGCCCTAAAATGATAACGATATCCTCTCTTGTCTTCTTTAAAAGTTTGTTATTTTGCTTTTCACATTTATATCCTTAATCCATCTGTAATGGAGTTTGTAAAGCTGGGAATCTTATTTATCTTTCTCCAGATGGATAGTCAAGTTTACCAAGCACTATTTATTTTACATTTTCCCCTCTGATTTGTTATGCCATCTCTAATAAATATAAACCTTAGGATATATAGGTTATTTCTAGCCTCTCCATTCTATTCTTTTGGTCTATTTATTGGTCTTTCTATCTATTCCACACTGTTTTAGTTAGTCCTGCCTCACAAAGTAAATCTTATTTTCTGGATGAGCAAATTCTCCCTTATTCATTTTTTTGGCTATTTTCTTTACCATTTATTCTTTCATATGAATGTAAGGATCAGCTTGTTATCAGCTTGTTAAAAAAAAACCCTATTGAGACTTTGAATGGCATGAATTATAGATTAATTAAGGCATTACTGTCACTACATTTTTTTAAGTCTTCTCATCCATGAAAATGGTATGCCTTTTTACTTATTTAGGACTTCTTTTATATACTCAATAAAATTATATGAGAGTACTCAGTAGTCTACTTATTTAAGACTTCTTTTATAAACTCAGCAAAATTCTGTAGGATTGTTGCCCATCTTTTATTCTTTTACTAGAAGTTTATAAACAGAAATTTTTTACATTATTTTCAAAAATCACGTTATTGAGTCCCTGGTGATTTCTTCAATGAATGAAAAAAAAATCATAGTATATGATGATGATTTTTTAGAGAGATGTTTAAATGATTTTTAGACGTTATCTTATTGAGTCCCATATAGCAACCCTATGAAGTAGGTGTTATTTCTATTATGTTCATTTTTGGATGAGGAATGTGAGACTCAAAGAGGAAATGTAACTTGTTCAAGGCCACCCACAAGTAATTAGCAGAGCCAAAATTTGAACATAGTCCGACTTGAAAACAAGTTGTATCAGGCATGTACCTGCATTCACCTTTTATATGACTATTAAATTCTTTGCAGGCAGAGATGGACCTCATGGGTTGTTTCTTCCTTTTGCACAAAACTCTAAGCATTACTGCTATGTATTAAATACCTATTGACTAATTCAGATAAATCCTGTCACACTTTTATTAAAGTCATAAATATTTGATAAATGCTAACAATAAGCAAAGCCCTAATATCTCTAGATAAATTAAACGATTTAATATCATTACAACCTCAGAGACAAGTATCTGTCCCAATTTACAGATAAGGAAATTGATGCTTAGAAATAATATACTCAGACAGCCAAGAAATACCAGTATTGGAATTTGAATATCAACATATATAACTCCAGAGCCCTTACTTTTTATTATATTAATTACTCCTCTTACATAGCTTTATATCTCTTCATCACTAAAAGTCTGCTGGTCTTTTGTCATGCTTTTTGGCTAAAGCCTTATGAATATCTCCTTTCTTACTTTTACTTTAACCTTTCCTTTGTTGTTTGGTACTTGAATAATTAGACCTCTAGAATGGAAATCCATCAAATAAACCTAATGGGCTAGTATTTGGCAATAGAATTATATTATAATTAGAATTATATTTATATTATATATAAATTATATTTATATCATATATAAATTATATATTATAATTAGAATTATATTCCCAACCTCACTAAATATTGTTAGAGTGAAAAGTGCCAATAAATGTAAGCCTCCTTGACTATTATTTGGATAGTGATGATTATAATGAGGGAGAAATGTCAAAGTGTGACTACTAACACCCTAACAAACAATCTAATGATGCATTTGTAAAAGAATGTTACAGGATTTCTTTTCTTTAGTAACTCATAAAAGTGAGATAATATGTTAAAGGGCCCAGTTGCCCCTACCCCTGGCCAGACACTTCCTACACCTTATGTATATCAATTACTTAGAGGTACATCCCTTTCAAGCTTCTCTTTTACTATCAAGTGTTGTTTAGGCATATCAATATGCCTAATTATAATTTCTGGTTTCCCAGAACCCAAGAAAGCTGTACTTTAACATCTGAAACTCAGAGTTTCTAAGTCTTGAAAATATCTTAAAGTTTCTATTAAGTGGCCCTTCACTGAAAACTACCATTGGGCTAGGAGCAGTGAGGCCAACCAAAGTGAATAAGACAGATTTTGTGATCAAAGTTGTTTTATATAGTTGTGAAATAAGAGTTGTACATATGCAGAGCATATTGGAGAATGTTATTCCCAAAAAAACCTCTGGTTTGTTAGCTACTAATTGGGTGGGACCGGGGAATCTGCCAGAAAAAAAGCAGAAGCAGGCCCCTTGAAGGTGAGTCTAATACAGTCTGAAAAAGCTTTCTTTTTCCTCTCTGCCTGCCCTGCACCTAAGTAGTTTTGTTTTCATTATGTTTTACTGATACAGGGACCAGGGGGAAGGGGCATGGTTTCCTTATATTCACTAGATTTTATTTGAGAGACAGATTTCCCATGATCTGGCCTTCCCAGAGGACTTCTAACCACAGATTCACCCCAAAGCAACAAAAGAGGGCCCAACAGTCCCTGGAGCAGGAACAGCACATTTTCATTTTTCCTAATTTGCCCCCGCCTTGAGGGGCTCTTCACTCTGAGCCATCTTGAAGGTGCCCCAAGACTAGGACACTTCTAAGTCAGGGCCCCTGCTGACTGTGGCTTTTATGATGCATTAAAGAGGCTCTCATCTGGCTCATCCCAAATGCATGACCATTAGCAGGCCCTGTAGTCTTTTATTGTAAGGAGAAGAATAGAAATATGGGCCAGCTCTGAACAGGGGTCTCAGGGGCAGTCAAGAAATATCTTCCTCAGTGGGCTTACCTATTGATTAGGTATTGAAGATTTACACTAACAATGGTCTATTTCTTGATGGCAAAGATGAGGGGGTAAGTAGTGTCTCAAATTGATCAACTTCTTGCTTGGACTATGTAGAAAAAAGTCCAGCTCCATATTGTCCAGGTCATATAAGAAGTTTGTGCCCTTTATGATTTATCCATTTCCCATTCACGTCCAACTGGCATAAGACACATAAAGAGAATTCCTGTTGGCTAACTCACTTTTTTTTTGGTTGATTTTTGTTTGTTTATTTGTTTGTTTATTAAATTGATTGGGGTGACATTGGTCAACATGAACATAATAGGTTTCAGGTGTGGGTTTCTATGTTACAAGATCTGTATATTGCACTGTGCCCACCATTCAAAATCAAATCTCCTGTCACCTTATATTAATCCTCCTTCTTCCCCCACCCCCTTCCCTCTGGCAACCACCACAATGCTGTTTGTGTTCATGACTTTCAGTTTTATATCCCACATATCAATAAAATCATATGGTTCTTAGCATTTTCTATCAGTCACAATTTTAAAATGCTATGATTCCAGTGAAAAGTCTTTAATACAGATCACAAATAGAACAGTGTAATGAAACAGAGTAGGAGCCTGAGAGCTTCCAAAGGTCATTTTGGTCTGTCATAAATGTGTACTTGCCATGTGCAGATAAGCAATAAAATAATTTTGAAGGGGTGATAGGATTATTTAGACTTCCTGCAGGGGGATTATCTGAAAAGACTTCATGGGAGGAAGGGCATTGAACTTGGGACGGATGGGAAGGATTGACCCTCCATGGTGTCCCCAGTTAGAAATGAATGAAAGGAATTCTGAATGTCAGGGTATAGTCACGTCTAGAGTACCATAAATATGTCATAGTTTTCAGGACTTCTTTAGGAATGCTGGAAAATTCATTGCTTTTACTAACAGGAAGAAATTTACATTATATTAAATCCTCAAGGTCTTTGTATACAAGCGTTGGCAGCCCTTGCTTGTGCTAACAAGTGAAAGAAAACGGTGAATCCAAAATTCCCTCGAATACCCACCTTCTCCTTCCTTAGCAGAGTATCCTTACCAGCTAGTTCCTTGAGAAAGGTGAGGCAAACCCTTATTTCTCACCCTAATACTTACAAATGTATCTGTATCTGCACTGTCAGCCGTGCAGCTTGTTCAAGGTTAACTCCTTCCCCAAGGTTCTTTGTGGCCACACCAGCTTTTTCTCCTATCTTGTATTTTCATCAACTGTCTCTAATTCTTCTCCGAAAGGCTATTATGTTTAAACTTCTACCATTAATATAGACACATATATATATATTTCTTAGTTCCTGCAGCCCTATCTCTTTCTTTCACAGGCAAGCCCCTGGAAAGCACAGTGTATCTTTGTAATTCACTTTTATCCTCACATTTCCTTTTTGGTGGAGTGATAATTGGGCCTTGGACCTACCACCCTCTTTCCAGACTCCTGTCCATCCCTTGAACACTGGTGTTTGTGTTACTGCTCGTGGCTTCTTTTGTGTTTGCTGTTGCTATTTCTCCCCTACCCAGGGGAACTCGCCCATTCCCTGGTGTCAGTTCCAATGGAATCACCTGTTTGAGGCAGGCAATAAGACAAAAATTGTGTATGTTTAAAATAACCCTCTTTTAAAAATCCCTTAATGTATGGACATGGTTTTATATATGCAAATCACTCAGATGTATACGTGATTATAGTTTTCTCTGTATAAAACACATAGATATGCATCTACTAAAAAGTAAAGAATGCATACGGTTTTCTACATGCAAATCACACAGATATATATTCTATCTATATATCACACAGATATATAGAATATGTAGAATATGTTTTCTACATGCAAATCACAGATATATATCCTATATATATATATATATATATCTGTGTGATTTGCATGTAGAAAACATCCATACTGTAATAACAATTTATGTATATATAATTTAATGTACAAATAAATTATATAAAAATATAACTATATTTTATATGTATATATCCTATCTAATAAAGAGGGAATATGCTAATTGACCATCACGCCCTCACAAAGATGATGACACCCACAGCCAATAAGGAGGGAATATGCTAATTGACCGTCACACCCTCAAAGATGGCAGCATCCACAGCCACAAGATGGCAGCGCCCAGTCCCCTCAGCCCCGCTGGGGTGGCAGGTGCGCGGCACAGCCGGGCCTGCCCCCAAGCGGATCTGGCCGCTCCACACACCTGCCTCCAGAGTCCCCTAGTCCCCTCAGCCCCCAGCTGCCCAGGGCCGGCCCGAGGTGCAGGCAATCCTCGGATGGTGGCTGTCCAGCTGCCCAGGGCCAGCCTCAGGTGCAGGCAATCCTCAGATGGTGGTTGCCCAGCAGCCCAGGGCCACCCAAGGCTCAGGTAACCAGGGCCGCCCGAGGCTCAGGTAACCAGGGCCGGCCGAGGCTTGCGCTGCCGGCAGTGGCAGCAGCAGAGATGTGATGGGGGAATCACCTTCCCCTGATCGCCAGGTTGCTTCCCACCCCTGAGGACTCCCAGACTGTGAGAGGGGGCAGGCCGGGCTGAGGGACCCCCTCCAGTGCATGAATTTTCATGCACCGGGCCTCTAGTATATATGTAGATGATTACATATAATACAATATTATATCATATATAATTCCGTGTGAGGAATTAAGAAACTGTTATTAAGTGCTTTACTACTGAGACTATTTTAACAAATTTATAGATATTACCAACCTGTGAGCTCTTCCTGTTTGTCAACATCATCCTTGTCTTCTGTAGACCATTTCATCATTTGCTCTATCTCTTCTAACTGGCCCTGAGTATCTTCAGATTATTCCTTCATGATGTTGATGAAGTCTTACCAGGTTCTTAAGTAATTCTGTTGACTTCCTTCCCAGTGGTGTGAAAATCCTTACAATAATTCACAATTCTCTACATGTTTTTCCAATACACATGGACCATACATGCAAGATTGGACCCATTGCTTATGGGTATATGCATATTGTGTGGCTTTTCTGCAATTAGCCTCACTACTTAAATTATTTCTGCTTCTCTGTCTTTCTCTTTTTCTTATTGATGGAATCTTGTTGTCAAATAATAAATTAGAATGATACCTCTCCACAGTGGCGTACGTGAATGTGTCTCTCTCTCTTCTGTATCTCCAGTTTAAATATATCCTTTGGACTCTACAGATGTATATTACATTGCCTACAAAACAGCTCATGTACATATTTCTGAAGCAATGCTGGTAGCACTTTACCATTTTGGGATCCACATCTGTTTCTACTAGATTCAAATCCTCATGAGGGCAGGACTGTTGTTTTGGTTTTTGTAGCTTTCTTTTCTGGCAAATGATATATGCTTAATGGAATACAATCAGATCCTCAAAATCTAGATCTGAAATGGAAACTACTTTCCGTATGTAAGTGCTTTCTTTTTAAATTTATTTTTTAATTACAGTTGACATACAATATTATATTAGCTTTAGTTGTACAGCACAGTGATTAGTATTACAAAGTGATCACCCCGATAAGTCTAGTAGTCATCTGACATATACATAGTTATTACAAAACTAGAGGCCCAGTGCATGAATTCATGCACCAGTGGGGTCCCTTGGCCTGGCCTGCAGGGATCGGGCAGATTTGGGCTGATTGGGGCCTTCTCGCCCAGTCCCGATTGGGGCTGATTGGACCAGCTGGTCGGGGAGGGACCACAGGAGGGCTCCAGGGTGTGTCTGGTCCGTCTCGCCCAGTCCCAATGGGCCGGACCCTAGCAGCAAGCTAACCTACCAGTTGGAGCGTGTGACTCTTGGTGGTCAGTGTGTGTCATAGCAACTGGTTGAATGGTCGGATACTTAGCATATTAGGCTTTTATTATATAGGATTATTGGCTATATTTCCTATGTTGTACTTTACATCCCTGACTATATATCTGCTTTCTGACAAGAGGGTAATAAAGTAGTGAAACAGCTATTCTGAGAAGTCTGTTCTTACCTTAGAAGAAAGGAAATCACACACGCTAATGAGAAATCAGACTTGAATTAACTGATCAGCCTTTGGGTTTCTCGGTAGTCTGAAGTATTGTTGTCTCTCAGCATCTCTTGCTTTGTGGGATAGATACCCTCCTAGATAGTCTGACTTAGATAATAAATTGGGTAATTTGGTCACTTGTTAAAATTATGTAATTGTTACAGAAAAAGAAGGCATTGCAAGCATCTTCTGGATTGGCTTAAATCAGCTGTACTCTTCTAGAGGCTGGGAATGGTCAGACCACAAGCCATTAAACTTTCTCAACTGGGACCCAGGTAACTACTCTCTCCTCTACCTTTTGCATGGAGCCAAAGCCCCAAATTAAAAAAAAAAAAAGAGCTTCCCACTCACTGAGGTCTTATAAAAATTTCAAATCTTTACAATTCTTATGATTACCTCTCAGAAAAAAAAAAGTTTTTCCTGAGCCCTTTTAAGCTTAGTCATTATAGCCATTATGCCATTATATGGTAGTCAAGTGGATACCATCACAGTCAAGTTGAGCCACATCATGGGCAAATAAGCATCTGTCTCTAACCTTTAGAGCAACCCTCTATCTTCAAGTAAGATCAGAATGAGCCCCATCGCATGGCCCAGGAGCCATTCTGTGTCCCTTAGGGAACTTGGCATGTGTATGACTGACCCACATGTATTTCATCTGCAGCTTCACTCTAACATGGAAATACTTCCTCATTTTAAAATACTTCCTCATCTTGGGATCTCCCTTTGTAGCACCCAATTACTGACAACATAATGGTTGTATTTTAATACACAAATAAATACCTTAAAGAAAAATTTATTGTAAATAAAACCCTAGTTAGCCAAAAGATATTTCCCCCAAAAGAAGGTTTAGATATCTTTTTAAGAAATAAAAGCTTAGGCTCCTGACAAATGTAGAACCTAAAAGCTAACACTTAACTTCAGCACAAAAGTATTCTGCATACATAAGAAAAATGAATTAGCCGAAACCGGTTTGGCTCAGTGGATAGAGCGTCGGCCTGCGGACTGAAAGGACCCAGGTTCGATTCCGGTCAAGGGCATGTACCTTGGTTGTGGGCACATCCCCAGTAGGGGTTGTGCAAGAGGCAGCTGATCGATGTTTCTCTATCATCGATGTTTCTAACTCTCTATCCCTCTCTCTTCCTCTCTGTGAAAAATCAATAAAATATTTTAAAAATGAATTAATTACAATATAATACCAATAGGTCATTTTACTTGAATGAAATTTCATTATTATTATTTCAAGGTCTTAAAGGCATTACAGAATCATAAATTAGTATATTTATTGTAGGGAGTAACAGATTAAGAGCTACTTACTGACCACAAGATAAGACATCAAAGTTGATTGGGGACGGAGGTTTGGTTTTTGGTTTGTAAATTAACTACAGTATATCAGAGTATTTCCCCCTGTATTTTGTATTTTAGGAGAAAGACATATTTAAGCACAAGATTGTCCGTTGAGGCTTATACATTTCAACTTAATGGACAGTTTTAACTATTTTCTGGGTTTCCTTAAAAGCAGAAAACTAAAAATACAAATTACTTTTACTAGCCATCACCCTGGTTCCAATCTTCTTTTAACTGTTTGGAAATTTTATCATTTAAGATACCTTCAGTGCAACTGTGATAGGTGGGTCAAGCTGTGCGAGCATGGACGCCATGTCCGGTCTGTGGCAGAGGTTTTCCTGTGAAGCTCAGCTGCCTTATGTTTGCAAGAAATCATTAAACAGCACAGTGGAGTTAACAGGTATCTTTCCCACTTAATCTAATTGGTCTTAAAATTACAGTTTTTTGAAGTCAAGTAAATCCATTTCGGATACCCATTTCTGCCGTTCTTTTATCTGGTACTGCCAATGCTGAAAGTATTGACTTTGATCCTGTGGTTAGATATTATCAACTGTATATGAATAAAGGTTTGATTCAGTATATCCCCATGAGAAGACAGGGGTATTCTAGATAAGAAGTACATTTCTGTTCACAGTGGCTCTTTTTCTCTGGAGCAGTGGTTCTCAAAGTGTGGCCCCCAGACAGAGTATCAGCATCGCCTGTGCTTGTTAGAAATGCAGGTTCTCGGGACCTACCTCCGATTTCCTGGATCAGAAACTCTTAGGGTGGGACCCAGCAGTCTGTTCTGTGAGCGTCCTGGTGCTGCTGCTGCACACTCAAGCTTTACCTATTATTACCTGCCTCCGTGGGAAGTCGAAAGTGGACGACACAGAACACTCCCGGGCTTTCCCATCTCCCGCCCCACAATGCCCACCCCTCCTCTGTCTGTCCTTCGCCAGGCTGGTTCTTTAGGTCTTTGTGTTGACAAATGGGGTAGTAAAGGAGAGATGCAAAAGGACAAAATGTGTACAAGGAGGGAATTTGGGGAGAATTTGGGGATAAGAGAGGCACAAAACAGCTGAATTTTTTGAGGGGCAGAGAAGTTTGAGGAGTCTTTGACAGAATGGAGAAGAGGAGTGCCCTTTCTATCTTGCACAATGCCCACCATATCCCTGGCATTTGATTAAATCCTGAATAAGGAAAACTAATACTCAAAACTGGTAGGAAAATGGGAGATTTTTAAATGTTGTGCTTTGAGGGATGTTGGGGGAAGGGAATAAATCATCAATTTTCTTATCCACATAGGTGCATAAAGCTATCTTTTTAAGATTAAAAAATAAGTACATAGAATCAAGAATATAGGGGCATGTTTTAAAATGATAGGGAAAAATGAGCATTTACCTTGCAAGTTGATTCATACCAAATTTAGTTTATATAACAAAAGGCATAATAGAAAAGATAGCACAAATGAAAATAAACCAGGGGGGCTAATGATAGATCAAATAACTCTCCTAAGTAGTAATTATTAACTAAATCATGTTTCCACATGATTGAATAATATGTATTTATTGAAATAACCCTGCCAGCAGGAAAATAAAAAGAGCAGAACAAAATGATATGCCTACTTATTATTTTAATCTTGTAACAATATGAATTCATGGAGACAAAGACTGAAATAGGAAAATGATTGTTGAATTATGGGTGATTTTTTTTCTCTCTGTATCTTTATCATAATTATAAAATATAATATTAGTAAGTGCTGTTTCAGAACCTTACAATTAATTGTTATTTTGCAAGTGAGAAAAGCTAGCTGAACTTGAATTTTATCCTTTAATGAAAAACAAACTGTCGACATTTTTAAAATGCTGTGTTTTGTATAACAAGCATTCCAAGCAGCTCCTGACCGGTGAAGTCTGAGTAACCAGACTACTTTCTAGTTCTGCTGAGTAGGGTAGAGCATTTTTTTTGGTTTTGTGCCCCACTCTTTTTCTCTAACCTTTTTTACCATCGTTGGGTGAGTTTCCTCATGGCCAACAAGAAGAATTGCTGATTCCGTGAGGGCTGGAGGTCGAGCCGAGGGGAGGAGAGAGGAGTCCAAAGATGTCCCTGCCACCCATTCCCCCCACTACTGATGCGCTTCCTCGGTGTGGAGTGTATGAATTTCTGACTCTGTTCCTTAAGTCCTTGCCCGCCCTTCTGAACAAAGGAGGATTCATTTGAACACTGAATATTAATGCACAGCCCCTGCTAAGCTGACTATACATGAAAAGGAGACTTGACCTCACCATCTCTCACCACCAAAACTGGAGGGGAACTAAACAAATCCCATGCCAAGGAAGAGATTTGTGGGCAACTGGCTGACCCCACACCTTCCTTCTGCCTACTAGGCCTACCGGCCATCCCTCCTGAAATGGTCTGAGCCCAGCCACGTAACACATTTGCATCGCACAAGGCCCATCATTGTCTGAATCCCTGCAATCACTCTGATGATGCCGTGTAGGCTTTGGGCACACAAATTCATGTCACTGTACTATCTGACATCACATTCCCCGGTTTTTCAGAAGCCTTAAGATTCAAGAAAGAAGAATTTGTAATGTTATTGATTCAAAATGGATGTGTCTTTACTGGAATATAAATAGCTGCTTTTCTCCCAGATATTTGGCCATATTCAGATACCCGCTGTGATGCAGACTGGCTGCCAAATAATGGATTTTGCTATCTGCTGGTAAATGAAAGTGATTCCTGGGATTCGGCACATGCGAAATGCAAAGACTTCAGCAGTGACCTCATCAGCATTCATTCTTTAGCAGATGTGGAAGTGGTAGTGACAAAACTCCATAATGGGGGTAAGTTTTTAAAAGATCCTACTGGAGAGGTTTAAAACATTTTAAAGTATTCCTATTTTCAGACTCTTAGCAGGAATGGAAAGCTTACAATTAGATCCTTCTAGCTCAGCACTATCCAGTAGAATTTTCTGTGATGATGAAATCGTTCTTTCTATAATCCATGCTGTCCAGTATGGTAGCCACCAACCACTTGTGGCTTTTGAGATGCAGCGAGGACAACTGAAAAATTGAATTTTTAATTAATTTACAAGTTTAAATAGCCACATTGGCAGCTAGTTGATTGGATAATGTTTCTCTTCTCATAAGCTAAATTCTATTTAAGTTCTCCAAATACTTGAGTGATGATTATTTCACTTTTGTAATTATTTGAAGCTAAAGACTGAAGAACAAAAATATACTACACTGTCAGTCTTATAACTTCCTAGGACTCACTAATAGTAGATACCTGCTCTGTTGTAAGCATGGAGTCAGTTGTTTTACCAGGGTGGTGATAGACAATATTCTTATTCTAATTGGAATATCTATGAGTATATCTATATAATTTTATTATTCCCCATAAAGCAAGAATTATCTAACCCAGATATTAGGAACAGCCAGCCTACAGGTCATAGTACAGGTGTTCCACTTGGGTGCTCTACCTGATGAGTGATCTAAAAAGTCTGCATCACTCAGTCTGCCTAACTTATCAACATTTTAACAGGTCAATTAAGAATACCAAAGAGATGGTTATCAGAGGGAGGGGGTGAGGGTAGTGGGTGAAATGGGGAAGGGGAGTATAGTCAATGATACTGTGATAAATTTGCACGGTGACAGGTGATTTATTAGAATTAGTGGGGTGATGACATTATAAGGTATGAAAATGTCAAATCATTATATTGTACACCTGAAACTATATAAGATTGTATATCAACTATACTTAAAAATAAATAAGAATGCCATCTTTTGAATTAAAACTAAATGAAAAAATAATACTGTCAAGGTTCTTAAAACCCCACATCAGAATGTAAAAATCAGTAGCAATGTACACACTGAAGTATGTAATTGAGTAAAACCAAACAAGCAAAACATTTTTCTTTTAGATGCCAAAGAAGAAACATGGACAGGTCTTAAGAACATAAATACACCAGCTTTATTTCAGTGGTCAGATGGTACTGAAGTTACTCTAACATATTGGGATGAAAATGAACCAAGTGTTCCCCACAATAAGACTCCCAACTGTGTTTCCTACTTAGGAAAGGTAGGAAACCTCCTGGGTTTATTTATATAATAATAATAATAATATTTGGTGGGGATATTTGTGTTTAAGCTAGAAAATAAAATAAAAGGTAAGAGCCTTGGAGAGTGTCTTTCTGGTAGCTACTGAAAAAAGTACATAAAACAATGACTAAGTAAGCAATTCACTTTCTGTCTGAGAGTGTCTGCTCTGGTCTGAAACGGATCAAGAGGATCCCTTTAGCTTTAGAACTCAGATTCTAGTGCCAGGTTGGTTCTAATAAGATGCTTTCTCTGAGGACCATTGGTGTGATATTTAACATGTAGCCAGTTGAAAAATCTCATCTTCTGAATTCACATTCAGATTAAGTTTCATATTAATCCTACTTTAAGAAGTAAAAAAGCCCTGGGCGGTGTGGCTCAGTTGGTTGGAGTGTCGTCCTGTACACTGAAAGGTGGTGGCTTTGATTTTTGGTCAGGGCACATACCCAGATTGCAGGTTCAACAGTCGGTAGGGGCAGATACAGGAGGCAACCAATCAGTGTCTCTCTCTCTCTCTCTCTCTCTCTCTCTCTCTCTCTCTCTCTCTTCTTACCTCTCTCTACAATCAATACATTTAAATTTTTTTAAAGAAGTAAAAAAATAATTTTATCAAAATTTAAGTCTAACTTTTCAGAGAGCATTTTGCTCCTGTAGAATGCTTAAACATTTATTGAACATGCTGTATCTTGAGCAGAAAGAACATGTATACCTCTATATTTTATTTGTATCACTTTCCTGTAGACTCCTAATTATTTAGGAAGCTGATTGTGTCTCCCGACTTTCTAGAGAGATTCTAGTGGAAACAATCAGTGGTATATGTATTTAGAAGTGTTTCAAGGGTAAAGATGTATTTAGAAAGTTGTCAAAGATTAATTTAGAAGGTAGTCACATTTGCTGTCCTATTTAAAAGGATATCTAAGATGCCTTTAGAAGAGTGTCAAAGGTAGAAATGACTCCCCATAGGCAAGAGTGAACTGATAGTATACCTAGGCAACATTCCAATGTCCAACTAGAAAACTCTGTTCTCAGAAACCTTATCACTATTAACTAATTAAAATTTAATTTGAAGAAGCAGGATGGGTTAGTCAAGTAAGCAAAATAAATATTAAGTAGAATATTTGAAAGAGAAAACTTTGAAGTTGAAGCTGAAGTAGAGTTGGAAGAAACTTTTGATTCTAGAATTCCTGGAGAGAAGCTATTCTAACCATCGTCATTTTACATATGAGGAAACAGACAGGAAGGTTAGTTGACATGCCCAAAAGTTTTTAGCCTGTGGACTCACTTTGGCCATGTCATATGGAAGAAGACTAGAACACTGGCAACTGTTTGTGGGCTGAGTTCTTCTCTCTCCAACTTCTATCCTTTGATGGTTTTATTTTCGCTTGTATAAGAAAATTGAAATTCATCTCCCTTGTGACCTTGAGGTGATTCTGAAATAATGCAGCCTGGTTGGGTAGCATTTTGTAGGAGTATGTTCTCAGATTTCATCATTCATTTATATTCATTCTTGCCCTATCCCTGTCTTTCAAAACCCCTACCCCCTACCCCCCATAGTTTCATGAGAAGAAGCTATCGTGACTTAAACTATGTTAGAGTTAAAGTATGAATATATGGCAAATAATATCTCTTATGGGAAAAAATTTTTTCTATTTTTTAAAAGCTAGGTCAGTGGAAAGTCCAGTCATGTGAAGAGAAACTTAAATATGTATGTAAGAAAAAGGGAGAAAAAATGAGTGATGCACAAGCTGATAAGATGTGTCCTCCAGATGAGGTATGTAAAACTCCTGCATATATTTTTCTAAGCAGTATTACACCTTCTTGGTAAGGGAAGTAGAAGAATTACTAGCTTCTGTTCATTTACATTAGAGCAAGGTAGAGCACAAAGCAAATCAGTATTCTTGCAGAAGAAAAAAAAAGTTCTAGGAAAGAGTTACCTATTCATGAATTTCTATAAAAATGTATATGGTTACTATCCTCAATGCTGATGTCTTTATTTCCCTTACTTATGTTCTTCCTGTTCAAAGACAAGTCAACCAACAACGTTATATTCTTATGATGAGGTAGGCACTAATGGTAGAGAGAACTAAGACACACCTTCTGTTGACACAGGCTCACAGTCTTGTGGAGGTTATCTGAAATTCTACCCCACCCTCATGTGTATGAAGTTGTGCCTATGTCCTTAGTTTCCATAAGTTGTGAGACGTTAGCAAAACCCTGCTTGTTAGAGGGAGGCATCATCAAGTCTGGAAGACAGTGTGGCTGATGGTATTTCTTCTCTGATTTAGGGCTGGAAGAGACATGGAGAAACCTGTTACAAGATTTACAAGGATGAGGTCCCTTTTGGAACCAACTGCAATCTGACTATAGCTAACAGGTACGACCACCAGTAAACATGTACTAGTGAACTTCTATCTCTGGGTTCCTTTGCTAACCAACCTTCTTAAAAAAGGTGCATCTTCAATTTTATACAGTAATTCAATCATTGTGAAAATGCCTGCTAATTTGACTCTTGTTTTGTAGATTTGAGCAAGAATTCCTGAATGATATGATTAAGAAGTATACTGTATCTCCAGAAAAATACTTCTGGACTGGCCTGAGAGATGTAGATTCAAGTGGAGAGTATAGCTGGGCAAGTGTTGGTGGAGTGAAGCGGTCTGTAACCTTTTCCAACTGGAATTTTCTTGAGCCAGGTGAGTGTCTTTGCCTTTAAAGTAATAGAATACAGTGACTTGTGAAATGCAGCATATCTCCCAAATATGTTCTATATGTTCTTTGTTTGCCTTTGAAACCTGAGGGAGATTATGATCTTCAAGACTAGAATCTATCTATGGGACCATAAATAGAAGCAGTGACTATATGTCTTCCTTATTAAGTCCTTGGAAGTAATAACCCAATAAAAGAGTCTAGAAAACTCAGTTCTCAGAAACCACCCTCTAATGGCATAGGGCTAGAACCCTCGGTGTCAGTATTTTTATTTTATCTTTTTCATGTAAATCTCAAGCCAAATCTAGAAGCTTCATTGTGAAGCACTTTATATTTTCATCTCTCTGCTTCTTAACTTCTTACTCCAAAATTGAGTGTGTTTGCTTCTGTTATCCACAATGGGTGATAATTAAGGAGGCAATGTATTATAAGTATTATTCTTTTTTTTAAATTATTATTTATTTTTATTTTTTTTCTTTATTGATTAAGGTATTACATATGTGTCCTTACCTCCCTCTCCCCCCCACTCATGCCCTCACCCACCTGGTATCTGTGTTCATTGGTTAGGCTTACATGCATGCATACAAGTCCTTTGGTTGATCTCTCTCCTTTACCCCCACCCTCTCCTACCTTCCCTCTGAGGTTTGATGGTCTGATCAATGCTTCTCTGTCTCTGGATCTGTTTTTGTTCATCAGTTTATTTTGTTCATTATATTCCACAAATGAGTGAGCCACTATGGAGAACAGTATGGAGTTTCCTCAAAAAAAACTAAAAATGGAACTCCCATTTGACCCAGTGATCCCACTTCTAGGAATATAACCCAAGAAACTAGAAACACCAATCAGAAAGGATATATGCACCCCTATGTTCATAGCAGCACAATTTACCATAGCTAGGATTTGGAAACAGCCTAAGTGCCCATCAGCAGATGAGTGGATTAAAAAACTGGTACATCTACACAATGGAATACTATGCTGCGGTAAAAAAAGAAGTAACTACAATGTCTATTCTCTCAGTCCTATAGCCAGAAGGCCTGACATTAAGCTTTTCTTTACCATGATTACTCCCAGCTTCAGCCAGCTTGGTTTATCATGGGTAGTAGGAGGCACAACCAGAGAAAAATAGCACTTTCATCCAGGGTAACACAGCATTTTATTTCCCAGGTCCTTGTTCCTCTTACTGTCCATGTGTAAGTTTGAGATGTGAGACCATATGGCGTCTCAGTTCAGTGGGAGTTGCCCTCATTACTTCCAGTGTATGCTCTTTTCTGCCCAATTCAGGCAATGTGGTATAATGGAAAAGAGAGCATGGCACCTGGCCAGACAAACCTGGATTTGAGTTCTGACTCCACCACACACTAACTATGATTGTGGGCAAGTCACTTATTCATATCTGGAAAATGGATCTAATCATATAAACTATCTTTTAATGTTGTATGAATGAATAAAATTTAAGCTACCATAAAATAAATAGTAAACACACATATACCTCCTCTACTAGTACCTTTATTGTACCTGCCCCTTTTTGCATCTGAATCTTTAAGGGTTTTGTTTTGAGGTTTACTAAGTTGTTTAAAGTGGTTCAAAGCTAATATAAACCACTTAGGTTGTGCTGATCAGCATAATGGTTTAGGGTACAGCACTGCACGCAGGACTGGATTCCAGTCCTGGGTCGATCACTTACTAACGTGAGACCTTGGACAAGTCACTCATCCTCACTCTACCTCAGTATGACAACAGAATCCACTCTATAGAGGGTTTTTTTTTAATGAGGATTCAATCCATTTAATCCCCTTAGAATAGTACTTGGCATTAGCAAACACTTCTCTATGTTACTATTGTCATTATCACATCATCATTATTACTATGAAAGCCACATTTCTTTCCTATTCTCTCTCCCCACCTTGGCTCAGATAAGAGTAAGGACACTGGGAAATGTTTGGACTTTAATTTTAAAATGTAATTTTTAATTAAACTTTTCAACCCCAGCGTCTCCAGGCGGGTGCGTGGCTATGGCCACTGGAAAGTCCCTTGGGAAGTGGGAGGTAAAAGACTGCAGAAGCTTCAGAGCACTTTCAATCTGCAAGAAAGGCAGTGCGCCCGCTGAGCCCGAAGAAGCAGCCCCCAAGCCTGAAGACCCCTGTCCCGAAGGCTGGCAAAATTTCCCCCCAAGTCTTTCTTGTTATAAGGTAATGTAACATTCTCACTCAGTCCCTCAGTGAAGTTGTTCATCTACAATCCAAGTCCATGTCCTTGTCAGGGAGGGCATCAATGAATCTCTGGCAGCTCTTCCCACATTAACTCATGTCCTACCCAAAAGAGCAGGCCAGAGTCAGAACTGATTCTTCCCTGGGGTTCTTTGGTTCTGGAAAGCTGGGTGAGCTTCATGCCACGCTGAAACTTTGCTTATGATTCTCATGTCCCTCTAATTATTGTTACCAAAAGAAGAGTTCTATCACGTCTTACAATGTTAAAAAAAAAAAAAGGGTTCTCTATCAGTTAACTGTTTCCACAAAGAAATCATTACATACCACCCCAAAATTCAGAGCCTATGACAATAAACACTTAGTCTCATGTTGATTGATAAGAGTTTGGGCTTGAATGGTCAGCTCTGCTTTCAACTGTGGGTCAGCTCTGCTGGCCTCCAGGCTATGCATTGGGATCTCCTATGTTTCAGTTTGGGTCTCAGGCTGAGCGGGCAGCAGCCAGCAGGGGCTTGTTCTTCTCACAGTCAGTCACTGGAACCTGAGAGTCAAGTTGAACCATGTAAGCACATTTCAGGCTTCTGATCACTTTACCTCCATTAATATCCCATTGATCACAGCAAGTCACATGGTAGAGCCCCAAGTGAATATACAGAGAGGTATACTTCACCCACCTGGAGGTCATGGCAAGAATATATAATTATATCACAGGGAACTGAGGAATCAAGACCAATAATTCAATCTACCACCGTGTCCCCTGCTCCTCCTCCTCTTCTTTTGCAGTGACTATGGTTCTTTTGGCACAGCATTAGTCGTCACAAACCCAAGAAATGGTCAGTGTTCCCACAGCAGCGCAGTCTGCCCTTTGATTCTTCTTCATCAGAAAATAGTTCTGTACTTCCTGTGCAGTTCTCAGTGTAATTACCTTCAGAATGATATTGTTAGCACATACATTCATATGTATCCTTTACAGCCTTATCTGCTGGTTCACCTGGTCTGTCCAGGTCCTAGGAAGGCAGGAGGACATGGTAAATTATTGGAGCAGCTCCCCAGCCTGGCTGAGGAAGGTCATCGCTTGGACACAGTGGCTGGCACCTGGGCTGGTCTTTAGTGACGCATTAGATGCGCATTTACCTACATCTTCATTACATCTATACGAATCCATTTCAGAGGCCCATACATTTGATTATAATTGATTTTAAAATAATCGGTATTTTATGATTATACCTTCTATTTTGTTAAGCTGTTTCATATAGAAAGAATTGTAAGAAAGAGGAACTGGGAAGAAGCTGAGAGATTCTGCCAAGCACTTGGAGGACACCTTCCTAGCTTCCATCATGTGGATGAGATAAAGGAATTTCTTCACTATTTAATGGACCAGTTCAGGTAATTCTTTTAGAAGATTTCCTATGCTAAATTGGATGTCCTCTAGATATTCAGAATTAACATGTTTTATTATCTAAAAGGGTCATTCAGGGCATAGCAGTCATTGAATATCAAGTATTTTTGTGTGTAAGACGCTATGAGGGATTCAAAGATGAGGGAGACAGAGGCCCCACCTTTTGCACGGAATAATCAAGTCTAACCGTGGGGACAAGAGAATTATAGTGGAAAATCTAGCATGTAGGTAACGAGGGGCCCTGGGAATTCAGAGGAGGGAGAAAATGTGTCTGGGAGGATTTCATAATTGGAAACATTTTTATGAAAAAGGATATTCTTGGAAAATAAGATAATATTTTGAAAGGTAAGATAGGAGAAGGAGCCAGGGAAAACAGAATGTAAGCGAAGACACTGAGACCAGAGTGTACAGGGTGGAAAAAAATCTACTGATGATTAAACCATGAAAATAAAAAAGGAAACAGATACTTAAAATGAATCCTGAATAGAGGATTATAAAACCCATTTCATGAAGAAATTCTTTAATTGATGAGAATACTATACATAATTCTGTGGAATTATTAAATGAACAATTTCTAGGGAAATACAAATTATTATACAATTCATTTGATAAGTAGAAACCCAATAATCCAATAGCCATGGAAGATTGAAAAAGTTGACGGTGAATATCTTCCAAGAAACAAATGGGAACTATATAGTTCTATATGTGAATTCCTTCACATCTTACAAAAGAGGTCATTACCAAGTATTTAAATAGTACCAGCAAGAGCTTGCATTCCCTTACATACAAACTAATGCAAGCATCCGTGGTTTTTTTCCCCACAAACTAGTCTGGGTCTGATATCAAAGCCTTCCAACAATAGCACAAAGAATTACAGACCAACCTCATAAATAGACTTTAAAAAGTAAATACCAACTGCTGATTTAATAACAAACACTTGGATAATGTTTACTATGCGCCAGAAATGTCCTAAGTGTTTTATCTATTCATTTAATTCTTACAACCTATGAGGCAGATATTATTACTATGCCCGTTATATCTAAATGAGAAGACAATCACAGAGAAGTAAAACTTGCCCAAGGTTATACAACTAGTAAGGAAAGGATAATAGTTGAACCCATTAGAGCCCATATTCTTAATCCACTACCTTATAACCCTCAGAATAACTCACCTTGATAATGTAGGATTTCTTTAAAGAATATAAGGTTGAGTCTATATATCAAGGCAAATATGATGCAATCATCTTAATAGGTTCTGAAGGTGCATCTGGTAAAATTCACTATTCCTGGCTTAATATATAAATATATCATATAGTTAACATATTTAATCAATATAATTAACATATAAATTATAGTTAAATTAAGAATAGAAGAGTCCTGCCCAGTGTGACTCAGATGGTTGGATCATCGTCCCATGCACCAAAAGGTTGCCAGTTTGATTCCCGGTCAGGGCACATACCGATTCGATCCCCACTCAGGGTGCATATGAGGCAACTGATGGATGCTTCTCTCATACATCATTGTTTCTGTCTCTTTTCCCCTCTCTCTTAAAAAAAAAGAATAGTAGAATAGCTAAACCCATAGTCATATTATACTTAATGGTTAAACATGAAATGCATTTCTGTGAAAGTCAGAAAAAGATAAAGATTCCTATTATCATCACTATTGTTGACTTTTGTTTGGAATTATCCCCTGTGCATTAAGATTTTATTTTTTATATTTATTTTTTTAATTAATTGGGATGATATTGGTTAATAAAATTATATAGGTTTCAGGTACACAATTCTATAATACACCATCTGTATATTATAATGTGTGTTCACCACCCCAGTCAAATCTCCTTCCATCACCATATATCCCCCCCTTTCCCTTTTTCTACCTCTCCCCACCTCCTGTGCATTAAGATTTTTAAAAAATAATACTATAACATGTAAATATTTATAATATACTAGAGGTCCGATGCACGAAATTCGCACAAGGGGCTCGGCCCTTGCAGCCCCGGCTTCATCCGGAAGGTCATCCAGAAGGTCGTTTGGCTGTCTGGTCTAATTAGCATATTACCCTTTTATTGTTATAGATTAAGTGGTTGAAAAAGCAAATTATAAAAGAGTAAAAATTGTACTATTTACATTAAAAAGTAGACTGCAAAAATGCATCAAAAAGATAATTATTATCTCTGGGAAATAAGATTTTGAGTGATTTTCTAAATGTGTGAACATTTTCAACATTTTCTAGATGTGTATTAACATACCCACAATGTGCTGGGAACCTGATGTAAAATAAAATACCTATGTTTCATAAGTATTCATTTATCAAGCATCTATTATAGAATTTCAGGTATTCTAGAGCTTATTTTCTAGCATTAAAAATTAATGTACAGTCCTGGCTGTTTAGATTGGTTGGTTAGAGTGTCATCTCGATACCCCAAGGTTGTGGGTTCAATTCCTGGTCAGTGCACATGCAAAAATCAACCAATGAATACATAAATAAATGGAACAACAAATCGATGTTTCTCTCTCTCTCTCTCTCTCTCTCTCTCTCTCTCTCTCTCTCTCATCAATAAAAATTAAAATTAAAAAATTAATTCAGCCTGGCCGGCGTGGCTTAGTGATTGAGTGTTGACCTATGAATCAGGAGGTCACAGTTCAATTCCCAGTCAGGGCACATGCTTGGGTTGCAGGCTCGATCCCCAGTAGGGGGTGTGCAGGAGGCAGCAGATCCATGATTCTCTCTCATCATTGATGTTACTATCTCTCCCTTCCTCTCCCTCCCTCTCTGAAATCAATAAAAATATATCTTTAAAAATAAATTAATATATAAAATTTCATTGCAGAGCAGCTTAAGCTCATTTGGATATACTAACTCTTAGGTTCCTTTTAAGGTGGGTGTTTCTTACCTACTCCCCTCAACCTTGAGGGGTAGATTATAATGAATGCAAAACTCAGACCAAGTCTTTCCACACAAACAGACATTTATTAAACAAGCATTCATTGAAGCAGGCACAAAATGTTTCATACCACCTGACTGGTAAGCTTGACAACATCCCAGCAGTCTGTCTTTTTCGCTGTTTCCACCACTGTCTTGAGTGGCAGGTTTATTTGGGGTAGATGTGACAACATTCTCGAGGTGGGACTCTGTTCTCATTATTGTCAGAGTCATGCAGTCCCAGCCACCTGACCCACGACAGGACGTGTGACCATTTGGAGCCCAAGCCCCAGGTCCGTTGCCAGTGGTGTAGGAGCTACTAGCCTCACCAGATTCTAATATGCCTCCCTGAAGGGTGAGAGCCTCTAAATATTTTAGCCATTCCTCACTTCTTAAATAAGTTCAGTTTCACCAATGAGTCTATTTCTAATACGTTGATTAACAACAAGCTTCTAATTTCACTGCTATAAAACGATTTCTGACACTGACTCTGCTAATTACCAACGCCTCAAGTGTGGCTTTGAATGACAGATGTCCTTGAGGTGACTGGCTCTGGAACATGGCCGTTCCGTGCCCTGCTGGTCCTCCCTGACGTAAGAATTTCATCAGGGTAACTTACAGGCCCCCCAGATCTCAAGCTTGACACACACATATCATGCTGTCTAGGCTAGAGTATTTTTAAGTAAAATACTGGCATAAATCAGATTTTGAATAACACCAAGCAAGAGGTTACGAAACTTTAAATGGAACAGGGAGCCATGGGTAAGTACTAAGCAATGAAGTGATAGGTATTTGTGGGAATCAATTGATGGGAAATAGAATATCATATGTGACATAAGTGATCCCTAAGGGCTTCTATATGCAAAATAGATTACATTAAAAATAAAAACTAAAGTCTGAGTGATAAGTAAGAAAGCTTTCTTGATTTGTTTCTTAGTTTCTGATCACACTTGCTGAGGCTCCTAACCCCAATTTAAAGAGTGATGCAAGTTTATTATGTAAAATTTGTGAAATAGAAAAATAATAATGAAGAAAATAAAAATCACCTCAAATCCTAGCTCCAAGTTATAAACAGTTAACATTTAGTATAACACAGAATGTACAATAGTGTGTGTTTTTTCTGACCACAAAAGTAATGCACATTGAATTTAGAAAACAGAAAAGCACAAAGAAAAACAACCATAATCCTCTCACTCTTCAGGACTATATAGTCCTACCCCAGCAGCTAACACAATGCCATATTAAGCAGATTGTGTTGTCTGCTTGTGCATTCCATTAATAATGAGATCGTTTGCCCATGCTATATTTAGAAAGACAGCATATTCTAAAAGCAATATTGTGACCATGGGAAGGAAGGAAGCAAGCCTATTTACATCAGAAGAATGATTCTAAAGCTTATTCCTTGAACACCTTGACTTTTTATTGCAGGAATTGACCTTTCTCAGTAAGATGTCCACTGCCCAAATTGTGTATTGCATGCCAAAGAGTTAAGTCAGATTACTGCTGTACTTCTCACAATCTACATTCCACATCTCTATTTGTATTTCAATGAAAAGGATTCATGGTGGACCAGTCTTAAAGGCTCTAAGATCTTTGCAACTCTTAATGGCAGCCCACCAGGGAAAGCCATTGTAAAGCAAAAAATAGTCATAGGATTAGAGAAGAAAAGCCTTGTTTGCAATGCCATTGCTGCTGTGTGCACTACCTCCTGTGATGCGGCATGAATGGATTTAGATATAAATCTAGGGTTTTGCAGACTAAGCGCCCTCATCAAATAGTATTTATTAGAAGTTATGGCTGAGATACTGTTTTCCTCAGAAACCAGATGCAGCAGGAAATTTGGCTGAGAGTGGGAATTTTCACACAAATACACATATTAACCTTTCATGCAATGCCTTCTTACCCTAACAGTCTTAAACAGTATACTTAGTGCTTGGATTAGAAGAAACTTATAAATAGAGATAAAATTTCAGGAGATTTGAGTCCCTAATTATGGTCAATTTTTTTTCTCAAATTTTCTAAAATCCACAGTAAAGCTATGCAATGATTAATGTAATTTCCAATTTCTTCTCTTTATTTGCCTACAGATAAATCAGGTCAAGTGAGAAATAAGCTGTAATTGAGAAAATATTTTCTACCTCTTCTCACACAGGAAAAAACACACAAATAGCTACTATTTTCTATATTTATAACACACAAATGTGTCTCTTAAAATGGAAGCTGAAAACTCTAAATGTCTGGGTTGAAATGAAGTTCAAACTCAGGAAGTAGTGAAAATTAGGAATTTGGGACAGTAGGGCAAACTCAGCTCTCTAGGAAATTGTACTTGAGATACAGCCGAGGAGGCAGAAATGGGCCTGAAGATAGAGGTTCTAAGTGGGGAAAAAGTGAAGCCAAGAAAAACTGGGTGGACATGTTGGAGACACATCTCTAAAGAATCTTTGGCAAATAATATTGTATTATCTTTATGTTTGTACTGTTGATTGTGTAAAGAAGAGAAACTACCTAGTGATTATTTTAGGGCAACACAAAATTCTGCACAACTTCTCCAAAACTTAACCTCCTCTTTATTTCAGCCATCTATTTTTAATTATATTGTATATGGCAATTGCCTCAATGCTGTGGTTTAGATATTCAACAATGGGAAGTATGATACATTTGTAAGCCTGGAAGAAAGCTCTGATTAGTTGCAGACACCAAACTGCAAATTCCTCTTAGAGCTGCTAAGTTCAAAGCGGACTTAATTGTCTCCATAGAATTTTTTAAAGTCTGCAAATTGGTGATCTTTCTCTATAAAACAATACAATACAACAGTCAAAACTGAAAGGGGGCAGTCCTGATATTCCACTGCAGGAAGCTGAAAGGTTGAAGTTGAAAAGATGAATAGGTGCTTATTGATATTAAAATACAAGGGAATGTTGAGTAAAGACATAAAGAAAAGCAATTATTTTATTAAAAAATAAGGAATTAAATTAAAACTAAGTTTGCTCTAGCCTTTGATTTACTAGCAAATGTTTTAAATGCAGACTTCTTGTATTTTCCAGTGGTCTTATAGCTGTACCTTCCATATATCATATATGTTCTACTGAGCTTGAGAGTGAGGATTAATTTTAGATTTTTATCCTACCCTTTCTCTAATATGTGTTATATTTATATACATATCATATTTCTATGTATATATAGTTATGCAATATAATATGCATTCATATGTAGTGATAATACATACATATGCAATCCGAAAGTTAAATTATATGGAAAGAAACAACCATCACACACAAAAAAATATTACATGGAAAATAGCCTACTTGTTAAGGCCTAGAAAGTGTAATACATTTTACAGAATATTTTCAAGTTGGGTTAGAGGAGGAGAAAAATTTTTTATGATTATATCACTTCTATTTATATTGGCAGTATCTCTCTGGCTAGAGCATAAATTTCACTGAGGGGAAGAAATCACTTATAGTGTATGTCCCTGCCTCTATGTATTGTTGTTTATATTCTTCCTTGGACTACCTTTCCTTTCTCTTCTCAGCCAATCTCAATACTGGCATACGGTAAACACTCAGAAGACTGTCTTAGTCCTCCCATCCTCACAGATTGTTTTCTGACTTCCTGCAGAAACCATGGACCTTTCCTTTCACTGAACTTTTGTAGTGTTAAAAATGTATGCAAATGTCATATAATTTGATGTCTTTCAAACATGGTCTTATAATTTCTTTGTTCACATATATCTTGTCTCCCTGACTAGTTTATATGCCATTTGAGAATAGATATTAGGTCTTGTACTTATCTGTATCACCATTGCATGTACATAACTTGTACATAAAAGTATCATAGTTGCCCTAACTGGTTTGGCTCAGTGGATGGAGCATCGGCCTGCAGGCTGAGGGGTCCCAGGTTTGATTCCTGTCGGGGGCATGTACCTTGGTTGCGGGCACATCCCAGTGAGGGGTGTGCAGGAGGCAGCTGATCAATGTTTCTAGCTCTCTATCCCTCTCCCTTCCTCTCTGTAAAAAAATCAATAAAAATATATATTTTTTTAAAAGTATCATTAGTGTTAAATATAATCACTTCAGTGATTGCTTAATTATATTGCTCTGCTATAGCCCATGGAGTTTGGCATTTAGAAAATACTTGTTTACTTTAAATTTTAGGGGCAGTGGGAATTAAATAATTGTTTAAGAATCTTGTTTAAGCCCTGACCGGTTTGGCTCAGTGGATAGAGCGTCGGCCTGCAGACTGAAGGGTCCCAGGTTCGATTCCGGTCATGTACCTTGGTTGCAGGCACATCCCTAGTGGGGGGTGTGCAGGAGGCAGCTGATCAATGTTTCTCTTCCATTGATGTTTCTAACTCTCTATCCCTCCCTTCCTCTCTGTAAAAAATCAATAAAATATATTTCTAAAAAAGAACCTTGTTTAATAAAAATTTAGCCAAATGGTTTGTTCTGCATTTTAAAGAGACAGTATTTGACAGTGCTATAGACAGATACTTTAAAGAAATGCCATTGTCATATTTAACTGTATCTGATGACATTGCTAATATTGAAACTCTGCAGTAAAACTTTTAGAATAATCATATACTTTTTTCTTAAGTTCAAAGTGGAATAGTTTTTGCCTTTCATGCAAAGGAAATAACTTAAAATTTAGTTTTAAAAAACTGTGGTACTTTTTCACAGCTACCCAAATATAGGGATTGGTTTCATTTCAGGAGACTTCTTTATATAGCTTAGAACTGTGCTTTTCCGTTAGTGACAGGTCTTCTGGAAAAACTTAACGCTTCCTAAGCATTTTAGACATGTGAATGCTAAGTATTTTTGCCAAAGGCCATGCTCAATTTTTTTTAACACTTCCTTTTTACATAGTGGCGAGCGATGGCTGTGGATAGGTTTGAATAAAAGGAGCCCTGACTTACAAGGATCTTGGCAATGGAGTGATCGTACACCAGTAAGTTTAAACTTTCTTGTTTGGGGTAATATTGAACTAGTATTTGTTTCAATAACAAATAAGTTGATTATTAAATAATACATCCACATACCATGCAACCATTAAATTAATTTTGTAGATTATCTTTATTGAAATGGAAATATATTCATAAATATGAAATATGGATAAAACAAGCTACTAACCTCAATTTATTTAAAACATAAACATATGTTTAGGCTTTCTCTATATAATCCAAATATATAAAAATATAGTTATATAGATATAGTGGTCATCTTATACAATTAATTTCTTCTTTTTCTTTGTAATTGTTTTCTTTTTTCATATTTTTAAACAATAAAAGCTTTTACTTTTATTGTTTAAAAATATAGGAGTTATGTAAAAAAGAATATACCTTGCCCTGACCAGCATGGCTCAGTGGTTGGAGAGTCTGCCCACGCACCAGAGTCGTGGTTTGATTCCCGGTCAAGGGCACTGTTACCTGGGATGTAGGTTGGATCCCTAGCCCTAGTCAGGATGTGTAACGAGGCAACCGATGGATGTGTCTCTCCCACATCTATGTTTCACTCTCCCCCTCTCTCCCTCTCTCCCCCTCCCTCCCTCCCTTCCACTCTCTCTAAAAATTAATGGAAAAAATATCCTCAGGTGAGGATTAACCAAAAAGAATAAGAAAGCACCTTACTTTAGGAAAATAATTTGTTTGGAGGAACCCTAAAAACACCTTAAATATTATATCAAATATTTACATTATCCTAAAGAGGAGTTTTAGGTAACACTTATAAGAGCAGATAATTCTCAAATATTTAATATTCACTCCACATCACTGTTGTATATTCTTTCTAAATGTGAAATTCCTTGGCTCTCATTTTCAAATTGGAGCATATCTGAGAATAGTTCATCCAACAACTAGCATTTTAACACATGCAAAAAAAAAAAAAAAAAAGTATTTTGCCAGCCCCTGATTCTGTGACTCCAATTGTGAAATTAATACAACATTAACCTCCACTTTCAAAACGGTCATCTTCCTTTGTTTGGAAACTGATGACATTATGACATTTTCTAAATCCTCTCGTGATTTAGCATCCTCAGACAGATAAGGAAATGAAAAAGTTTTCCTTCCATGGCCTAGGACCACACTTGAATTATTAAAGCTGCCTAAATTACATCTAAATTGCAAATATTTATGCATCAGTCTTAAATTCTCAAGCCTCTCTGTCTTTGAAGGTGTCTACTTTTATCATGGAAAATGAGTTCCAGCAGGATTACGATGTCAGAGACTGTGCTGCTGTCAAGGTCAGTACAACGATGGCAAATCTGCATGTTTTAACAATAAATCCGGTATCGTGTGCAGTCCGGCGCAGATCCATGGGGTGCCTTTTGTGTGTGGTATTACGTGTGATGGGAGGTAAGAAGTATACACATGGCCCAGCCCTCAAGAAACCTAACTTATACTTAATTTGAGAAGATAAAATTCATATTCAGGAAAGACAGCTCTGTTGCTGTGCAGTAATAAGCCTAAATGAGTGGGCTAAAGAGGGCTAATGAAACTCAGAAGAAGAAACGATTCCTGTAGCCCATTTCCAGGAAGAGGTGGGACTTGAATGAGGCCTTCAAGGAGGGATGGGATTTGGTCAGGTAGGATGGTTAAAGCTCTCTAATGGGGAAATTGTAAGAGGAAGTGTCGTAAAATCAAGTAGGAGTGGAAGGGAGAAGGTAAGGGCAGTGAGGGGGACAGAATACAGATCAAGAAGTCTTAATTGGTGTTGTTTGGAAAACAAAGTTGGGGAAAAGATTGCTGCCTAAGTTTGTACATTTTTTTGGTAGGCAACAGAGTATTTTTCAAAGTTTTTGACATGACCTAAAGAGGGTGTGAGAAGACTCATCTTGAGACAGATTTAAAGATGCAGCAGATAGGACCAAAAAACATAAAAAAACGAGTTATGCATCTTTCTTTGCAGAATTGATTCATTTATCCATTTCGTAAGTAATATGCCCAAGAAGTCTGTAACACTTTGGAGATACAATTATGACAAAGTATAACACAGTCATTGTCTCCACAGAACTTACAGTCTAGTTGGAGATAAACACAAGTAAGCAAGTAATTACACGACTTATGGCAGGCAAAGTATAAGTTTTATGCAAGGACAAAGAATATGTTTTATGGGAGAATGAAGATGGTGGTGGTGATACAGCTGTTAATACTTGTTGATTCATGAGCTAGGCACAGTATTAGGCATGTCACATATATTACTTCACTTAATACTTAAGCAACCTTGTGAGGTAGGTACTATTATTGTATTCATCTTACAAGGAAGAAATTCTAACTCTGTAACTTATGTGGTTACAGAACTAAAATTTAAGCCCACGTGGCTGAGCCCACTATGCTATGTCCACTATGACTAGGCATTGATGGAAACAGTCAGAAGGAGTACTGGTTTACGGAGAATATAGTACATTTTAGTTTAGATATTTTGAATCCAACCTAGCAGTAAGAAATATAGTGAGTAGAAACCAAGGTACTAGAATTGGAGGGAAAATGTATATAAAATGAAGTATCAAAGGGCCAATAAGTAGATTTGGGGGAATTGCCAACACGTAAGAAGATGAGGAAAAAAGGAGACATCAAGATAATATCTTAACTATGTAAGCCCAAAAATAGCTTCAAGAAGGTGACTGACCAGAAATGTTACAGGAAGGTTGAGACAAAGAACTGAGAAGGCCATTGAAAAGCACTATTTTCAAAGTAGCTGTTCTAGTAATAAACTGTAAAGCATCAGACCATTTTTATAGAATTCCCAATTTAACACATGAATAGGTGAAAACTTCAGAGAAGCTTGTGAAGTTTCTAGAACACTGATGCAATAGACTATCTTCTGTTCAGAGTCCCCATATGTGAAAAGATTGAAAAATCTACCAAAAAAATAAATAAAAGAGCCACTGATGCTGCCTGCATCAGGAATAAGGACAGCCAGGGTAGTGTTCTAGAAGGAGAATCTTACCTCACCTGCCACTGTACCCACAAGAATGTTGGCCTTAAGAAAAAACAGTCCAAAAAATGATGGATGCTCCTCCC
Source organism: Cnephaeus nilssonii (assembly GCF_951640355.1). Taxonomy (NCBI): domain Eukaryota; kingdom Metazoa; phylum Chordata; class Mammalia; order Chiroptera; family Vespertilionidae; genus Cnephaeus; species Cnephaeus nilssonii. Next base: position 55,263,533 of record NC_137081.1, read on the forward strand.
AGGTCATGCTGTCCCCTTTCCTTTCTCCCCTGCTTGTCAGCCGGAATTTGTGGAGTGCCATCTTGGACCATGTGGAGAAGGACAACATCCTAGGAATGCAGAGCAACACCGAAGAAGGAGCCTGGGCCCCTGATGCCAGACTTTTATGTCACTTTTCAGAGATCTATTTTAATACAGCCTAGTATTTAGAAACCAGTGAACCAAATATTCTTTTCTAGCTTGACCTATCCCAAATTTAATGGTACAAGATTCTACAATTTCATAACAACAACAAAAAAACACAATAATTTACATTTTGGACACAAACATGATCTTATGATATATCTCTTTATCAGCCGTTTGCATAGGCTTTTACTGTTTAAACACTGCATTCCATTCATGTACTTTTTCATTAAAAAATATCTTGGGGCTAGAGCTAAAAGAGTTAAAAACAGCTTAGTATTTTATAAGGTTTGCATCAACTTCAAAATAATGTGCAATCCTCTTTCAGGTCATGCAGAGGCTATGGCGAAGAGGCTGGTATTTCCATAATGACAGAGAATATATTTATTTAAGGCCTTTTGCTTGTGATACAAAACTGGAATGGGTGTGTCAGATTCCAAAAGGTAAGTGGTAGTTATCCCTTTTCACTGTCTTTTTCATGGAGACATTGTAAGAGAGCATCTTAGTCTATAATTATAATTTTAAAAAAACCTTTGAAGATGCAATTAATATATTGAGCTCCATCCTGCCTTATACTATCCCTCCTAGAAGGCTGGATTATTGAAATTTGATGGTACCTTCCTCTTTTATCACGAAAGAATTTGTATAGAAAATAAAATTTAAAGCTAATTTAGGGTGATTAGATCTTGGAATGAAAGATTATTTTTAAATAAAAGAAGCAGGGTGGCAGAGGGAATAATTTGTTTTTTTATTATCCTCACCTGAGGATTTTTTTTCTATTGATTTTCAGAGAGAGTAGAGAGGGGGGAGGAAGAGAGAGAAACATCAATGTGAGAGAGAGACATCGATTAGTTGCCTCCCACACATGCCCCAACCAGGGCCAGGAATGAACCTGCAACCCAGGTACATGCTCTTGGCCTGAATCAAACCCACGACCCTTTGGTGTATGGGGCCAATGCTCTAACCACTGAGCAATGCCGGCCAGGGTGGGATCATTTTTATTTTTATTCAAAATGAAGATTAGTGTGAGAAGAATGAAGTATATGAATCAGGAAATCAAATTCCAGCATTTCCCTGTAATTTTTAGAAATAATTTTCAGTGAACTCAAAAGCTGCTAATAGTTTATGTAATTCAAATTCAGGAACTAGCTTGACTAGTATAACCTTTTGGTGACAAAAGGGAGAGAAAGGAGAATAAGTAGATGTCCTTTCCACTAAGAAAATGGCAAGGACTAAACAGGAAAATCTTAAGATTTTAACTCCCAAATTATTTTAAGTAGATACTAAATATATTAAATTGTTAGTGGTAAATGTAAAGAAAATTCCAAAATGAATTTCTTAATTGAATCTAAACAGATTATTGAAACCTAAGGTATATCCTCCTACAAGTTCTTAAAGAACCCAAAGATATCATCATGGGACCGACTATACCACCTACGAGAAAACTGTTCTTTTTCCTTAAAAAAAAGGCCACCATACTATACTGCCTTTAAAAGAACTTCAGACATGACTTTTGATACAGTAACTTTCAAGTCTCTTTCACAAAGGCAAACTGGCTGCCTATTAATAAAAGGGGAAGTGTGTGTGTGTGTGTGTGTGTGTGTGTGTGTGCGCGCGCGCGCGCGCATGCGCGCGCACTGCTGGGTTTTTTTAAAGGAAACATTATACCTGATTTACTCCTGAGTATTGATTAGATCTGAAAGACAAACAAAGAAAATGCAGTTTGGATACCCTTTAAAGAAGTGGAAGCGTAACTAATATGTATAGTTAATTTGGATAAAGTCTCCTGTTTGAAGCATTGGAGGGAGGCTGCCACAGAGAGTCATTGCTCCCTCCAGTGTGCCCTCACTGCTAGCTGCAACCCAGCCTCCTGTTTGGGTGATGGCGCAAACCCAAGTTTACACCTTAGAAATGACAAATCAGTAACCACAGGAAAAATTTACAAAAGCACATGGTTTTAAATTTCTTTTTCTTTACTGTATATTTCTTTATTTTAAACACGAGAGAAGGGCATTAACTAACTTAGCAAACATACATCAATTAGCCAAATAAATAAGTCTTCTAAATAATCACACCCCTGCTCTCCCCATGAAGAAACAAAATTAAAAACAAAAGAACTTCCTTCTCAGCTCATTCCCAATCATGTGAAGCAATCAATGATTGATCCAAGGTTTAAATGTTACGTTAACTCCCCTTTGGCAGTTTCTAAATTTCTAAGTTACAGTGTGTTACATTCACCTGGTTGGATATTTTCTTGGTTATTAGAGCAACCAAATTTGCTCTGTATTAATTTGTATTTTCTGATTTTCTTCTGTACTAATCTGTATTTTCTGGTTTTCTCAAAGCAGTTCACATCTTTAGTAGCCTAAATCACCATACCTTTTCTCTAACTCGTGCCTTTTTTATTACATGTCCAGCTGGTTCTAATTAGTCCCCTCTTTTCCAAAAGAGATATTTGACAAGCTACAATATTTTAAATTTTTATTTAATTCATTGAGGTGACATTGGTTAATAAAATTATATAGGCTTCAGGTGTACAATTCCATAATCCATCATCTTTATATTGTACTAGAGGCCCAGTGCACGAAATTCGTGCATGGGGGGGTGTCCCTCAGCCCAGCCTGCATCCTATTCAATCTGGGACCCCTTGAGGGATGTCCGACCGCCCGTTTAGGCCCGATCTTGCTCAGTCCCAATTGGCTGGACCCCAGCAGCAAGCTAACCTACTGGTTGGAGCGTCTGCCACCTGGTGGTCAGAACATGTCATAGCGACTGGTTGACCAGTCGACTGTCTGCCCCCTGGTGGTCAGTGCATGTCATAGCGAGCAGTTGAGCAGCCTTAGCATATCCTACCTAATAATAGACAAATATGCAAATTGACTGCACCTTCGCTACACCCAAGCCACGCCCACCAGCCAAGCCATGCCCACCAGCCAATCAGGGTGAGTATGCAAATTACCCCCAACCAATATGGCAGTTAATTTGCATATCAAGAGCATAGAAAGAAGCCAAGAGCTGCAGAAGGGAGCAAAGCTGCAGAGAAGCAAGCAAGCAGAGGAGAAGGGAGGAGCGGAGGCGGGGCGGGGGAGAAGGAAGGAGAGCAGGCGGGCTGGTGGAGAAGGGAGGAAAGCAGGTGGGGTCAGGGGAGAAGGAAGGAGAGCAGGCGGGCTGGTAGAGAAGGGAGGAGCAGAGGCGGGGTCGGGGGAGAAGGGAGGAGCGGAGGCGGGGTCGGGGGAGAAGGGAGGAGCGGAGGCGGGGTCGGGGGAGAAGGAAGGAGAGCAGGTGGGCTGGCGGAGAAGGGAGGAGCGGAGGTAGGGTCGGGGGAGAAGGGAGGAGCGGAGGTGGGGTCGGGGGAGAAGGAAGGAGAGCAGGCGGGCTGGCAGAGAAGGAAGGAGAGCAGGCGGGCTGGCGGAGAAGGAAGGAGAGTGGGTGGGCTGGCGGAGAAGGGAGGAGCAGAGGCAGGGTCGGAGGAGAAGGAAGGAGAGCGGGCGTGGTGGGGTAGAGTGCAGCAGGAAGCCCTATTGCAGGAAACTTCCTGCAATGGGAACACTAGTCATTAGCATATTACACTTTGATTGCTTGAACGGCCAATTGGACAACCGGACACTTAGCATATTAGGCTTTTATTATATAGGATTGTGTTTCATCTCCTTCCATCACCATTTATCCCCCCTTTACCCTCTTTTAACCCCATCCCCCTTTCCCTCTGGTAACTACCATACTGTTGTCTGTGGACAACCTAAAATTTTTAAATAGCCATAACTACTAGTGTGTGTGTGTGTATGTGTGTGTGTGTGTGTGTGTGTATGTATATATACATATGCTGTGTGTGTGTGTGTGTGTGTGTGTGTGTATACTTTTTAAATCCTCACCCGAGGATATGTGCTTATTGATTTTTAAAGAGAGAGGAAGGGAGAGAGAAATACCAATGTGAGAGAAAAACATTGACCCATTGCCTCCCATATGCACCCCGAACTGGATGGAATCCCCAACCTGGGTATGTGCCCTGACTGGGAATCAAACCTGCGACCTTTCAGTGTATAAGACAATATTCCAACCAACTGAGCCACACCAGCCAGGCCTATATATACTTTTAAAATATTCTTTTTTTAATTGAGAAAATAATATCAAAAATAAGTCATAGACATGTTTTAGGAAAATGACCTATAAAGCCACTTCCAAAATATAACATTTTAATATTTTTGATACTTTGTACGTACATACATATTTGTAATTTTTTAAATTCTTTATTAAGGTATTACATATGTGTCCTTATCCTTCCCATTGCCCCCCACCCCACCCCACCCCCGCTTGTGCCCTCACTCCCCTAGTGTCTGTGTCCACTGGTTAGGCTTATATGCATGCGTACAAGTCCTTTGGTTGATCTCTCTCCCTTCTCCCAACCCTCCCCTGCCTTCCCTCTGAGGTTTGACGGTCTGATCGATGCTTCTCTGTCTCTGGATCTGTTTTTGCTCATCAGTTTATGTTATTTATTATATTCCACAAATGAGTGAGATCATGTGATATTTATCTTTCTTCAACTGACTTATTTCACTTAACATAATGCTCTCCAGGTCCATCCATGCTGTTGCAAATGGTAGGAGTCCCTTCCTTTTTACAGCAGCATAGTATTCCATTGTGTAGATGTACCACAGTTTTCTAATCCACTCATCTGCTGATGGGCACTTAGGCTGTTTCCAAATCTTAGCTATGGTGAATTGTGCTGCTATGAACATAGGGTGCATATGTCCTTTCTGATTGGTGTTTCTAGTTTCTTGAGATATATTCCTAGAAGTGGGATCACTGGGTCAAATGGGAGTTCCATTTTTAGTTTTTTTGAGGAAACTCCATACTGTTCTCCACAGTGGCTGCACCAGTCTGCATTCCCACCAGCAGTGTACAAGGGTTCCTTTTTCTCCGCATCCTCACTAGCACTTGTCGTTTGTTGATTTGTTGATGATAGCCATTCTGACAGGTGTGAGATGGTACCTCCCTATTGTTTTGATTTGCATCTCTCAGATGATTAGTGACTTTGAGCATGTTTTCATATATCTTATGGCCTTCTGTATGTCATCTATCTAGGTCCGTTGCCCATTTTTGATTGGATTGTTTATCTTCCTTTTGTTAAGTTGTATGAGTTCCCTGTAAATGTTGAAGATTAAACCCTTACCAGAAATAACATTGGCAAATATGTTCTTCCATGCAGTGGGCTTTCTTGTTGTTTTGTTGATGGTTTATTTTCTCTGTAATTTCCATTGCCCTATGAGCTGTATCTGTGAAGATATTGCTTCAGCATATGTCTGAGATTTTGCTGCCTGTGGATTTCTCTAAGATTGTTATGGTTTTCCTGTCTTACATTTAAGTCCTTTATCCATTTTGAGTTTATTTTTGTGTATGGTGTAAATTGGTAATCTATTTTCATTTTTTGCATGTATCTGACCAATTTTCCCAACACCATTTATTGAAGAGTCTGTCTGGACTCCATTGTTTGCTTTTGCCTCCTTTGTCGGATGTTGAGCATAGTGGTTTGGGTCGATTTCTGGGTTCCCTATTCTATTCCATTGGTCTATATGTCTGTTCTTGTGCCAGTACCAGGCAGTTTTGAGAACAGTGGCTTTGTAATACAGCTTGATATCTGGTATTGAGATCCCACCTACTTCGTTCTTCTTTCTCAGGATTGCTGCAGCTATTCGGGGTCTTTTTTTATTCCAGATGAATTTTTGGAGAGTTCTTTCTAGGTCTGTGAAATATGCCGTTGGTATTTTAATGGGGATTGCATTGAATCTATAGATTGCTTTGGGTAGTATGGACATTTTAATGATGTTGATTCTACCAATCCATGAACATGATATGTCCTTCCATCTGTTTATGTCTTCCTCCATCTCTTTTTCCAGTGTCCTGTAGTTTTTTGAGCCATATTTATAATTTTTTGTAAAAAAATAAAACAAAACACCTTGTATTCTGCTTTTCTTACTAACAAAAAAAAAATTTAAGTTTAGACGTAGTATTCCCCCAACACATGATTACAATCAAGAAGGTACACATTTTAAGCAGGTTGGCAGCATTGTTGGTTAAAAAAAAAAATCCAACATGCAGAGAACTGACTGAGAGAGAAACCAAAGATGCTGGATATACAGGCAGTCTTTTGTATTATGCCCTGGTACAACAACAAAATTAGCAACAGCTATTTTACTCTGTAATTTCTAAGATTCATAAAATGATGACTGGAAATCTATGAGACCTAAAAGCACAATGAAGAGGGAAAATGAAGCAATCCAGCATCCTGGGAGGAACTGCTCTGTGCCTGGAACTGGGGGGGTTGCTTCCCCGGGGCGATCTCACCTGAGCTTCACACAGACTTTGTGAGTTAGGAGGTAGAGTGTGACTTTTTATAGAGTAAAGCATTGAGGCTCAGGGAGTTAAACAACTGACCCACACATCTCAACACAAAGGGTGTGAGGGCATTTGGACATTGGCCCATCCAACTTCAATCTTTCCTCTGTGTCTATCCAGGAAGCCTGAGTGATTTTCATTGATTTCCTCCAGTTTTGTCTTTCACCTTCTCAAAAGGTTCGGTACTGGATCATTGCACATTGTTTCCAAGGATATCCTGGGAGACAATAAACTCTACCCACCCAGGTTTACAGATCAATTATTCAAACTGCGTTAGATGGAGAAGTGGTTTCTGAATAACCTCATCCTACAATTGCCGGGGTTCTTTTTCCCAGCCTTACAAAGGGTTAAGCATTCTGGAGAAAGGGCTGCGTAGATGATTAAGAAGGAGTCCATGGATAGTTTTGAAAGGCATTGGGGGTCAGAGGAGCTTCCAGCTGAAGGAGCTAGAAGGCTCTACCCTTGACCAAGGACCCGTGCTTTTATTAAACACAATTTGTCTCAAGGCAAGGTGGAAATATACACTTCAAAGGGTACAGAAACATTGTCAGTTTGGGGAATAGCCTACAGCTGTTCAGGTGTTTGGTCAACAGGAGTAAATAAAATGCCCTGAGCTGTCTGGCAGTTAACAATCATCCTATTCAGGTTTGGGGGAAATGCTTTGTAGCCGTTTCCAACAGGTAAACTACATGTGACTCAATCCTGTTGAGCTCCCCAAGCTTCACCAACCTTTTGGTAAAACTCTTGTAATTATTACATCGGCATACAATGATAATTATCTTGGTGCATATTCCTTAGTGCTTCTATGTAATGTATACAGTAGGTGCATTTACTTATTTGTGCTTTCTAATTATTAGCTATGTTTGTCCATCTGGTCTTCCTTCGTGACTTCCATGGTATAAGGTGAAGAACTGCTAGTGATACTTTATTAATATTCAACAGATCTGCTTTTTTTATTGCCACTATAATAGCTTTAGCGTAGGCCCCACAGAATTCAAATTGAAGTGATCATAACATGAAAGGAAATGGTTCAGCCAGAAGTGGACAAACCTCAGCAATACTGTGAGCCCTCTGTAGATTGAAGACCCTTGACTTATATATGCGATGATCTGTCATTGGACACTAAACTTGAGCCACTTGCTTTCTTCCTCATACAGGTCGTACTCCAAAAACACCAGACTGGTACAATCCAGGTGAGTTAAGAAAACTGAAATTTAGCCAAAGCCTCCTTTACTTTTTCCATAATGCATCTACTTTATTTAAACCCAGGCCTGAGTGACAGTTTCTTCTCTATCACATCTTCAACTGACATGAAGTATCTCCAGGGAGGGAGGTGATTGGCTGTGGTGGGATGAGGCTACGAGGGTGGATTTGTCTTTCTCTGTGACTCTGGGTGGCAGTCACTGGCTCAGGAGTCCTCAGGAAGCACTGCCCTGCCCAGAGAGAGCCAGGAGTCTAAATGAATTACAATTTTAAAAAGTTTTGAACATTAATCCATGCTTAGAGGGTGCAGTTTGGTTTACACAGTCATAACTCTGATATTCTTTTTCTTTAGAGCGTGCTGGAATTCATGGACCTCCAGTTATAATAGAAGGGAGTGAATATTGGTTTGTCCCTGAACCTCGCTTAAACTATGAAGAAGCTGTCCTATATTGCGCCAGCAATCATAGCTCCCTGGCTACTTTAACATCTTTTGCAGGACTAAAAGCCATCAAAAACAAAATAGCAAATGTAATTTTAAAAAGAATGTATTTTGAAATATTGTTCTTATTTTTATATTTATTCCATTAATATTTTTTCAAAATTCTTGCCAAAATCTACAAAAGTTAAATGTTCCTCTCAAGTAAAATTTGCCTAACAACATTCAAATCCCTCATTTCTTGTTAGAAATGTTAACTTTAATTGCTTATGTTTTATAATATTCAACACTAATTATTAATATCAATTTATACAATGAACAGCAATAGATATTATAAATTATCCTAAATCCTTATCACATTTTTTACTAAAAGTTAACTTTATAGTTAACTTGAGTTTCTGTTTCTATTGATAACTAACTTTGCAAAATAGCTTTTTGGAGGAAAAATAATTTGTTCATCTTTATAATTAGTTGCAATAGGACACTATATGTCCAATTGATATATGCCCATAACTACAGCAAGCATATTTTCTATATGCAAAATAGGGCCTTTGAATATACAAAGAGTTTTCAAGGTACTCTTTTGGTGAAAGCACCTGGTTTGTGTAATTTAGATAGCAAAGTAACGGAATGTTTGGAAATCTTAGTGTTTTGTGGTTATGGTGGGATGGGGTTAAATTAAAACTCTCCTAGAAAACTCAGCACATATAAAGATGGATATTTGGTTTGTTTTTCAGATATCTAGTGATGAGCAGAAGTGGTGGGTGAGAACCCCTGAGCAGCCAATAATAGATCGTCATTTTATGTAGTATGTATTATTATCGATGTTACCTTTATAAAGTGATTTGAAAGAAGCAGTCCCAAATTCCCTTTTAACAAATGTATTACCCTTTTAAAAATATTTTTTTATTGATTTCAGAGAGGGCGAGAGAGATAGAAACATCAATGATGAAAGAGAATCATTGATTGGCTGCCGCCTGCATGCCCCCTACTGGGGACAAGCCTACAACCAGGGAATTGAACCGTGACCTCCTGGTGACCTCGTGGCTCATAGGTCGATGCTCAACCACTGAGCCACACCTATTGGACTAAATGGATTACTTTTCATAATTAGTTTTGTGCATTAATCCATAAACTGCCTAGATTAGAGAAACCAAGTCCTTTTGCATATTTACATCAAGAATTAAGGGGTATAAAATAATGGCATAAATTTAGAATTAAAATTACTTACAGTAAACACCAGAATGGGACATGTAACTACATTCTAAGTTGTCAAATCTCTCATTTTCTTTCAGCTCAAGACATTCATGGCATCACTTTCCTATAACATTTGGACAGGAATGTCTATACATATCTGCCAGGACTTGGCTTAGCGGTAAAATTAATCCCAAATCCTTTAATGTTTATTATGTAACATGTGAAATTCAGGTTCAATTACTAGTTTAATTTTGTTTTCCCTTTGATTATGTGTTTGGTAGCTTTATCTTTTCTGACTTATTGCTAACCACAATAGCACAATTTCCAGGTGCAAGTAAAGTTACTTTTGACTGTGAATATTTTTACTTCCTTTATCCTAAAGTAATTACTTACAAGTAAACTTACCACTTTCGTAACTAATAATTATGTAGACAAATTTGCAAAGATGAACAGGCAGCAGTTCTAAAATATAGTTTTGGTCTCTTTCCCTTTCATTAGCCTCCTTCAACTCTATTTCCCGCCATCGGGAACTGTGGGAACTGTGGTTGTTACGCCATATGTGCGCATTTTTATAGACAATATTGGTATGCTATAACCTACTGATATGAATAGTGCTAGAAGACATAAATGGCTAGAGAAGAGAAGGACTATATTTTAACCATCTGGGAATTAATTGAAATAGACTTTCTTTATGACTGGATTGTTTTTAAAATGTACTGGATGGAAAATCTCACCACAGTAATCCTGCTTTTCATTTCTCAGACTTAAATAAACCAGCAGACTGTAATACCAAGTTGCCCTTCATCTGTGAAAAATATAATGTATCTTCATTAGAGAAATATAGTCCAGATTCGGCAGCTAAAATACAATGCTCTGGGAATTGGATTTCTTTTCTGAATAAGGTAAAAAGAGAATTGCTACATTGTGCAAACGATTATTGCTTTCATGATGGTTGTATGGCCAGTGACAGAATGGCAATCCATCAAATAACTTCACTAAGACAGCCTCTGCATATTTCAATATCTCACCTTAGTCAGAAATCAAGTTAACTCTCAAGTTAGTCATGCCTACAGCTTTCAAAATAGTGTGTTCCTATTCTGTTATTACTCACACTTAAATTGCTGAAGTTCCAGTATCAACGGATAGTAATACATTGAAGTCAAGACTATCTCTGTGGCATATAGGAAACTGACTTAATTTCTGGCTGATAAATTTTCCCCCTTATGGAAAACATCCACCCAACATCTACTAATCAAACTAGACTAGCATTTCCCAAACTACTTTTTGGGAACTACACATATGCCAACCAAATGTTAATCATTGATCTTGCCTCTAAGGTAGTTTATGATTAAATAGGTTTGGGAAATGCTACATTCTATACTTGTTTCTTTGAGATGCATAATCCATATTGGTATATGTATCTCTTAGGGACATATTTAACTGCTAAAAAGAGAGATAGGTACAGTATTAAAACATTTATTCTATTACATAAAAGAAGTTTGAAGGTAAGCAGCTTGGGGTTGGTATGTAAACTCTATGAATTCTTCAAAGCCAGGCTCCTTTTGTCTTTTTCCTCTGCCATGAGGCTTCCAAGCTCAGGCTCAGGGTATTTTCTCTAGAGTCTTCTAGAAGCCACACAATGACTTGTATGCCCTTAGCCACTTCATTCTGTATGTAAGATGAAATAAAAACATTTTGTTGAATGTTTTAAGGAACACAATTTAGAACATACTACTCCACACTAATCCTATATAATAAAAGTCTAACATGCTGTGTCCGGTTAGCCATTCAACCAATCAAAGCGTAATATGTTAATGATATGCTAAGGCCACTCAGCTGCTCGCTATGACGTGCACTGACCACCAGGGGGCAGACAGTCGACCAGTCGCTATGATGTACACTGACCACCAGGGGGCAGACGCTCCGACCCGTAGGTTAGCTTGCTGCTGGGGTCTGGCCGATCGGGACTGAGCAAGACAGGCCGAACATGCCCTGGAGCCCTCCCACATCCCTCCCCAGCCCAAATCATGCACTGGTGGGGTCCCTTGGCCTAGCCTGCACCCTCTCGCAATCCAGGACCCCTTGGGGGATGTCGGAGAGCCGGTTCTGGCCCAATCCCACAGGCTAGGCGAAGGGACCCTACTGGTGAACGAATTCGTGCACTGGGCCTCTAGTATGATTATAACATCAAAAAGAAAAAGGACATGTGTCTGACAGCTAGAAACATCTGTAGTAAAGCTGAAATATTAGGGGTATATTTTGATTTTTTTAAATTAGAACAGTCTTTTCCCCCCAAAGTACTGGTACTAAGTTTACACAGTCGATGTAAATTGAATCAAAATATTCTGCCAAGGGACAGGGAAATAATTTCTTTTTTAAATGATTTCTTTTTATATATAAGGAGGTGATGATTAAGAATACAAACTTTAAAATCACACGTAATGGGGTCTAACTGCTGACCATACCATTTTATGGCTATTTCACTTATGGGTAAAGTTACTTACTCTACCTGTGCCTCAGTTTCCCCAGTTGTGAGAATTAAATGAGATAATATTATACAAACTGTTTAGCACAGAGGAAGCACTCAATAAATGGGAGATATAAAAAGTAGTTCAAAGACCACTCTTCAGTTGTTTATATAGGGAGTGTAGATCTGCATTTTTATAGTACTACTTTATAAATTTCCATATCTGTGAGATACAGACCAAAAATTAGCAATCCTGCCCTCACCGGTTTGGCTCAGTGGATAGAGCATCAGCCTGCGGACTGAAGGGTCCCAGGTTCAATTCCGGTCAAGGGCATGTACCTTGGTTGTGGGCACATCCCCAGTAGGGGGTGTGCAGGAGGCAGCTGATCGATGTTTCTAACTCTCTATCCCTCTCCCTTCCTCTCTGTAAAAAATCAATAAAATATTTTTTAAAAATTAGCAACCCTCTAAAAGATGAGACATTTATTTCCTATGTGAGCTTTCCAGTGTCTGGAATCTTATGCTTCATATACGTTCTTTGTTTGCAGTGTTTTCTAAAGCTTAAACCCAAGTCTCTCACGTTTTCTGAAGCAAGCAATACCTGTCACACCTACGGTGGCACCCTTCCTACAGTGCTGAGCCAAAGAGAACAAGGTAGCAGAATTGTTTTGGAGGCATGTTTTATGCTGATCTGGGGGCAACGTTAGTTTTGGGAGGCTGAGGGGAATCTACATAGTGTTTAAATCTTACTAAACTATTTTTTGTACAGAGTAGGTAAAAGACTATCATGATTGATAAGCAGGAGGTAATCATTGACATTTTTAGTATATTTTTATTTTTAATAAGTCAAATGCTTTTTTTAAAAATCTCTTTCTGACAGATTTTATTACATCGTTGCTTCCGGATATGGAAGATGCTGTATGGATTGGTTTGCGCTGGACAGCCTTTGAAAGAATAACTAAATGGATAGATAACAGAGAGCTAACATACAGTAACTTTCACCCATTCTTGGTTGGTCGGAGGCTAATAATACCAAAAAATGTAAGTTTTTTGGAATCAGTAATCTATGTAGCTCTATGAAATTCTCGAGTCTTCCATAAATTATTGGATTAAGAACAAGGGCCTGTTATATGAGTCCATTTATATGAAATACCGATAAAGTAGATTAGTGGTTGCCAGAGGCTAAAGAGGATGGGAGGATTGAGAGTGATGGTGAAAAGGGTACGGGGTTTCTTTTGGGGGAGGTGAAATGTTCTGAAATTGATTGGAGGGTAATGGTTGTACAACTCTGAATATACTAAAACCTATGGAATTTATGCTTTCAGTGGGTGAATTATATTGTCTATCAATTGTATCTCAATAAGACTGTCACAAGAAGAACAATAACAGCAGTAGCTTCTGTAGCCTTCATGTGTATGCCTTCATTTTTCACAATAGCATCAAAGCCACATCCCTTATGTCATGATGACATAAAACTGTCAAGTAGTGAGTTGCAAACAGAAGCAATTATAAATGCTTTACTTGATATTTTGGGATTTGAAGCTGTCAGCTCCAGTCTCCTGAGGCAAAAAAGTACAAAATTGGTGTTTAATGATCATTTTCCCCTAAGAGCTAAATGTAAAGAAGCAATAAAATGAGATTAGGCATTATATTAACAAAATTTGTGCACTGGGGTGGGGGGGTGTCCCTCAGCCCAGCCTGCACCCTCTCCAATCTGGGACCCCTCGGGGGATGTCTGACTGCTGGTTTAGGACATTCCTCTCACAATCCGGGACTGCTGGCTCTCCTGCCTTCCTGCCTGATTGCCCCTAACCACTTCTGCCTGCCAGCCTGATCACCCCCTAACCGCTCCCCTGCCGGCCCGATCACCCCCAACTTCCCTCCCCTGCAGCCCTAGTTGCCCCCAACTACCCTCCCCTGTAGGCCTGGTCACCCCCCAACTGCCCTCCCCTGCTGGCCATCTTGTGGCGGCCATCTTGAGACATTGTGGGGGCAGCCATCTTGTGATGACGTGAGGGCACAAGGGCCACCTAGGTTTTTATTAGTATAGATAGTTGCCTATATCGTGAGATTGCTGCCCACAGCTTCTGTCCTCCCTATTTGCTGGATACAAACCACCTTTTGTACAAAGAGCAAAGATTAAGAAATTAACTTAAAAAATGAATTCCAGAAATGCATCCTAGACAATGACTATGTAATCATTTTCCTAATCCCAGCTAATTATCTAGCATTATTTATTGCATTTATTTCCATTTGTTAAAAGCAACATAGGCCCAGCCGGAGTGGCTCAGTGGTTGAGAGTCAACCCATGAGCCAAGAGATCGTGGTTTGATTTCTGGTCAGGACACATGCCCAGGTTGCGGGCTCAATTCCCAGTAGGGGCCATGCAGGAGGCAGTGGATCGATGATTCTCATCATTGATATTTCTATCTCTCTTTCCCTCTCCCTTCCTCTCTCTGAAAAAAATCAATAAAAACATTTTTTTAAAAGGAGATATAGGTTGCCTTCTTTGTTATACTGTATATGAAGTGTATGTGTATATGAGATATACTCTTATATAGCAATATCACAGATCTAAATACTCTAATTTTGTCATATTTAAAAATATATAATAGGTCTGGATATCTTTAATTATTTGCCTTTAAGATATTTTTAGCTATTCTTGTCCATTCTTCCAGACAAACTACGATTATTTAGTCAATTTCCAATCAAAACAATTAAATAAAAAATTCTGAGGACAATCTGACTATTTTAGGGATAATTCACATATTTTTATTACTCTTCTAATTCAAGAATATAGTATAATATCTCTCTATTCAAGTCTTCCTTTATATCTCTCAAGGAAGTTTTTATAGCAGTTGTCTTTGTTACTGCCATTGTGATGGCAGTCTTTTCTTGATTTTCTTACTGATATGTAGGAAAGCTATTGTTTGGGATTTTTATATATTTACTGGAGGCCCAGTGCACGAATTCATGCATGGGTGGGGTTCCTCGGCCTGGCCGGCAATCGGGACCAATCAGGGGGGAGTGACCGTGGGAGGTTGGCTGGCTGCGGGAGGTTGGCTGTGGGCGCACACTGACCACCGGGGGCAGCTCCTGCTTTGAGCACCTGCCCCCTGGTGGTCAGTGCACGTCATAGCGACCGGTCATTCAGTTGACGGGTTGTAACAGTCACTTAGGCTTTTATATATATAGATTTCATAGGCATCCATCTTACTAAAAGCCCTTATTACTTCTCAGAGATTTTCACTAGGTTTCCCTATGTTTCCTAATGAGACAATCATAATTTTCAAATAACAGTTCATGCTTTACTACATATTGTGTAACTACTAGAACCATGGTAAATACCAGGGATAATAAACATCTTCCTAGACTTGATCTAAACTCTCATGGGCCTATCTGCAGTCTTTCATTGTTATATTATGTATATGATGTTGTCCCTTTGTTTAAGACATATTATTGTATAACTAGCTTATTTTGAATTTTTATTCAGGAATAAGTACTGGGTTTTCTAAAACTTGTTTCCAGCATCTATTAAAATTGTCATATAGTCTTTCCCATTTAGCCTATTGGCAGTTGGTATAATACATTAATAGATGTTACATTAAACCATCATTATCTTCTCATAAAAATCTAGTTGCTAAAAAAAAAAATCTAGTTGCTCAGAGTGGATTATTATTGTACTATTCTACCAAGTTAGATTTGTTAGGGTTTTATTTGGGAATGTTTTCATCTGTGTTCATAGAGTTTTTTAATGCTGTATTGTTAGATCTTTTTTCTGCTCATGTGAGCTTCCTTAGATGAACTCCGTAGCTTTCTGCCTTTGTGTTTTGAATTAGGAGTCAGTTTGAGGCACTATCTTTCCCTGGAAGTTTGAAGGAACTACTCACAAAACCACGTGATGTTAGAACCCTTTTCAGGGACCATTCTTGCTGGGATCTTCAACTGTTGGTTACAAGACTGCTTGTTTCTGTTTGCTTCTTTGTTTAGATTTTTGACGAAGAGTCCCACTACCACTGTGCCCTGATGCTCAACCACCGAAAGTCACCTTTAACTGGGACGTGGAATTTCACGTCCTGCAGTGAACACCACACTCTGTCTCTCTGTCAGAAATACTCAGGTATTGGGTTATTATCTAAATAACTGTGGGACTTTATGATGTTAGCTATGTACAGTGCTTTTTAACAAAAATCTTATAAATGAATTAAAATTAATTTGTGATCACATAGCTTTCTTAAAATGTCAGCACGACTAAATTCATATTGGTTCAGTGAGTCCGAGTATCTCAAATGGAATGTGATTTTTTTTCAAGTATTATCATTATACTTAATTAAATATCAAAATTAACTATCAGGTGGAATTTGTTATTAGGAATTGTCTAACGATAAGTTATGGTTGAATTTTATTCTCCTTTCTACTCTGGCATTTTTTTTTTAGATTTTTATTTTCTATCCTGGGAAAAAGGGGAGAAAAAACTTAATGTTTTAAATTTAGTTCAGTATAAACATTCACAGTTAAATTTAGCACTAAAAAAAGATGTGATCACATTTATAAATGGATCACTATGCCTTCTTATAATCCAAATAAAATTAAACTGTATACATAAAAATAGGAATTGTCCATATTTTCAAAGAGATATTTTAAGAGGTATTAAATTGTTTTCATTAATCACAATAAGTTTTTAACACGATTTTTAAAAAAAACTTTGTTATGTAGTGATACTCTCAAGTAAATAATCTATGTACTTCTGAAGAACTGTTTGCTAAATTAATCCCTCTTGTTAAAGCAGTTCAAACAAAGCAAGTATTTGACACCAACCTGAAATGGAAATCTTTTCATAGGCTACTTTCGTTTATAGCTTTTCTCCTTCCTAAATCGGGTCAGCTAAAACAGAATTTTCTTCTAATTTTAGAAAACAAATGTTGTGGGTTCATACATTTTGCCTAAGGTATACAGGAAGACATACCTAGCTCTCCCACCCAAAATCTAACATAAACTAATAGATAAGTAATATCTAAAGTACATTAAATGTCCTATGACTGACAGAGTGGGTAGTTTTTGTGTCTTTTTTCTTTTACCCACAGACATTGAAGGCAGACAGACTTTGCAGAATACTTCAGAGACTGTAAAGTACCTAAATAATCTGTACAAAATAATCCTGAAGACTCTGACGTGGCCCGAGGCTCTGAGGGAATGCCAGAAACATGGCATGCGCCTGGTGAGCATCTCAGACCCGTACCAGCAGGCGTTCCTAACCGTGCAGGTGGTCCTGCGTAACTCCTCCTTGTGGATTGGACTCTCCAGCGAAGACGTAAGTTTTCAGTCCCCACTGCCAGGATCGGGTGATGGACTGCAGCATTTTTTATTATGCACTATCTCTTATCAGACAAAAAAAAAAAACACACACACACACACACACAAAATAAAACACCCAGAGATCATAAAACCTTACTCCAGTGAATTTCATGAAGTAGATAGTTTTTAGTGGCAGTCATCTTTCCACTGTTGGAAGATCTGGTGCTTTATTGTTTGGATTAAGAAAAAGTTCTAGTGGACCGATGTAGCTGATCATTTCTTTAATTTATTCCAACGGACAACTGAGCTGGAATCAGGAGCTGCCATGTCTCCTCAAGAGAAGAGAGGAGGGAAAGGATTGAAAAACCAGTGGGGCTGGGTGTGTGTGTAGAAGCCCTACGGATGGTGCTGAAGAGTCCTTCCTATCCCTTTCGGAATCAGCAGAATGAAATGAAGACACTCTAAGAAGGGATAGTGTTTTGCCACATCTTAAGCCGTGATTCGGGGTGGATGCCTTGGGTAGTTCCCATTCATTTCATAGCCCAGCAAGGAATGCTAGTCTCCTATCCATTCCCAACACTAAACTGCATACAGGTAGCGCAAATGGGAGTATTTATGCTACTGAAGCTTTGGGTTATAATTAATAGAGATTTTCTTTTAAGCTGTAGTATTCCTCTCAGCATTATAGGCCATTTTGTCTCTTTTCTAGGCCTTCTATGCAATATTTTGATACTCTGCCCACTGAGATGTATTGTAAGGATAAGATATAGGGCTGGAGTATAAGGCTGCATACATTATGCAGTGCATAGGAGGTGCCATTTACAAAGATTGTAATGTGAACGTTGGCCCCTGCGTCTGCACAGTACATGACTGGTGAAGCCCTAGTTAGATAAAAGTCACCTAGACCGATATTCCTAAAATACTCTCAGAGAGAGGGTAATGGGCAGAGTAGGAGAGAGTAAGTCCATTGCCTTATGAAGCAAACCTAAGTTATGTATACCTTAGGATGACCCTCAGTATATCAAGATGGCTTTAGGGCTGCTTGGAGAAAATGTGATCGAAGACAATTCAGTCCTAGCACAAACCCAGAGCTGAACTGGAGAATAGACTCAGAAGTAACCTTATCTTTGACAAACTATGGATTCATTACCACCAGCAGTTACCAGACACTCATTTAAAAGAAGCAGTATTTAGAAATTGCTTGAAGAAGAGTTTCTCCAAGACTCTAGATATTTTATTTTATCTTATTTTATTTCTCCTCACCTAAGGATATTTTTCCTACTGATTTTTAGAGAGAGTGGATGGGAGGGAGGGAGGGAGAAAGAGAGAGAGAGAGAGAGAAACATCTATGTGTCTGGTTGCCTCCACACACATCCTGACCAGGGCCAGGCTCGAACCTGTAACCCAGGTACAAGCCCTTGACCAGGAATCGAACCTTTGGTGTGCAGGCCAACACTCTAACCACTGAGAACACCGACCAGGGCAAGACTGGATATTTTATATATTTTTTTAAAATGTGTTTTTATTGCTTTTAAAGGGAGAGGGAGAGAGAGAGAGAGATAGAAACATTGATGAGAAACATTGATTGGCTGCCTCCTGCACACCCCCTACTGGTTATCGAGCCCGAAACCCAGGCATGTGCCCTGATTGGGAATTGAACCGGTGACCTCCTGGTGCATGGGATGGCACTCAATTCATTGAGCCACACCTGCTGGGCTGGATATTTTAAAATGTAGCACCAAGTCAAGCCAGATCATGGGCTTGAACTGCTTTCCCAGACCTCACAGCATCATTTTCTTCATAACATTGCCTTACTTTCTCTTTGGTGTTTGTTACCATATAAAACCCATCCCTGTGTCTCTTGTGAGGCTAGTAATAAGTTATTATATTTTCTGGTTTCAATCACGTTAAACTTCTGAAACAATAGCAATATTGTCACTATGGAAAATTTATAAAGTTATAGTAAATTAAAAGAAAATATTTAAATCAACTGTAATCCCAGTGCCTAGTGATAAATATGGTTTATTCATTGGGTATATATCCTTCAAGTTATTTTTATATGTACATGTATTTATTTTTAAGATAATTTAGATCATATTGTTTTGTAGCTTCCCTCCCCCCACCCCCCGTAATGATTTGGGTCTTGTTTCTTATACTATTTTTCAGTCTTTACCTATGTTTCTCTGTGCCCCTATTACTGTTTATTTTAACTAATTCCATGTAGCTGTTTAGTATGTATCTTCATAAGCTGCCTTAAATCTTTGGGACAGGGCAGGGTATAAATAAATAAAACTTTACTTTGAAAGCAATGTGAAGGTATTGAAAGATTTTAAACGTGGTAACAACAATATCAGATTTTTAGTTAGGAAAAATTAATTCTGGGAGAAGGTGGGGGAGGAAGTGAGTAATCTAGAGATAAGAGACTAGTTAGAGTTTCTTGTAGAAATTCATGCAGAAAATGCTGTTGGCCTTAACTAAGGCATGTTTGCAGCATCTGCAGTGCAGCAGTCCTGGGAAATGTAAAATCCAGAGTGTGACTGTGGCAGTAGGTCACTGGAGTATGTGGCAGTAAAAGTACATAGAAGTAGAGAGTGTCAAGAAAACTTGGGAACTGGGAGAATCATCCACGTGAACATAGATTTCCCTAAGTCAGTGGGAGGGCCAGGGGTTGGAACAAGGCCTGGGGCACCCCCTTAGTGAATGTCAGCAAGGAGCAGATGGACCAGATCCATAGTGAATGTCAGAGAGAGACAAGAAATCTGGGAGTTGGCAGTGGTAAGAGGGGCATAAACCTCAAAGGAAATGACTGAAGGAGATAAAAATACCTACTACCCCATTCTCATGGCCCTATGGGATTTGAAAATGGAAAAACAAACAGCCTTCCCTTGTGAGTGCTGGAAGGAAATTAACTTCTTTTAAAAAACAGGTCAAGAATTTAGTAAACAGAGCCCCACTGGCGTGGCTCAGTGGTTGAGCATCGACCTATGAACCAGAAGGTCACGGTTCTCGGTCAGGACACCTGCATGCAGGAGGCAGCCAAAGAATGATTCTCTTTCATCATTGATGTTTCTACCTCTCTCTCCCTCTCCCTTCCTCTCTGAAATCAATAATAAAAGTGTATTTTTTAAAAAGAATTCAGTAACAGCTAAGTATAGTCTTAATAAAGAGATTTAGTACTCATTAAAGAGATGGAGTGTGTGAGATGATTAACAACTTATGAGGAATACAAGTTCCAGAGGCCCAGGACCTGGGTTAATTGGGAGTATAGCAAGGGGGTGGAATCCAGGGTCATAGGAGTATAGTCACATGGCCAGAGGGCTACATCTGAAGCCACATGGCCTGGGGGTTAACTGAGCACAAGTGACAACTGAAACTCTGGTGGAGAACAGCTCAGAGTGAAACATTAGTGGTGTTGAGGCTTGACCATGTTTGCTATTATGGGTTCACTAAGGAGGCTGTGTGTGGCCTTTGCCCAGTATTCCAAATAAGCCAGGGATACAAAATTAACCTTGTGCCTCAGGAAAGCTTCGCTCCTTGAGTCACTGTGTGAGGCCTCAGACAGAACTGTACCCCACAATCCATCTCCTAGTCCAGTGGTCGGCAAACTCATTAGTCAACAGAGCCAAATATCAACAGTACAACGATTGAAATTTCTTTTGAGAGCCGAATTTTTTAAACTTAAACTTCTCCTAACGCCACTTCTTCAAAATAGACTCGCCCAGGCCGTGGTATTTTGTGGAAGAGCCACACTCGAGGGGCCGAAGAGCCGCATGTGGCTCGCAAGCTGCAGTTTGCCGACCACGGGGTTAGGAGGAAGGGAGCTAACATGTATGTAGCTTTCTGTGTGTACCAGCTAGCCACTGAGTCAGGAGTTTTACACGTGTTGTGCCATTAATTCCACCCAGGAGGTTCAGTGTCACATCCATTTAATACATGAAGTATTGCCACTCGAAATGTGTTTTCGTTCTTTGCAGGATGAACTCAACTACGTTTGGTCAGATGGGAAACATCTTCAGTTTAGTCGCTGGGCTGAAAACAATGAGCAGCTGGAGGACTGTGTGTTTTTAGACACGGATGGATTCTGGAAAACGTCGGAATGCGATGACCACCAACCGGGTGCTATTTGCTACTATCCAGGAAGTATGCTAAATTCAGATATTTTATTTCTCAAATTACTATTAATCTCACGAAGGGTGTGTTTTTGTAAAATCTGGTTTTGAAATTGTAAGAAAATTACAATCATGTTCTTATTTTTTAAAATACATTTTTATTGATTTCAGAGAGGAAGAGAGGGAGAGAGAAAGATAGAAACATCAGTGATCAGAGAGAATCATTGATTGGCTGTCTCCTGCATGTCCCACACTGGGGATCAAGCCCACAACCCCAGGCATGTGCCCTGACCGGGAATTGAACCGTGACCTCCTGGTTCATGGGTCGACGCTCAACCACTGAGCCACACCGACTGGGCACAATCATGCTCTTTTAACAACAAAATTTGTGAAAATATGTATTCAAAAATACTATATATTAAATATTCTGTCATTAATTTTTTATTTTAGACATGTTTTATCTTTATCAGCTGACAATGGTAATTGTCCTTTTAATTTTAAATCCCCATTGGCCTCATTTGCATATGTTTGCTGTTTATAGTCTTATAGAAAATTATATATTTGTGGGAATCCTTTCACAATTTGTATCATCAGCTACAATTTCTTCTATGACTCACTATTAACATTCATTTGGTTGTAAGTAACAGCCACCAGCTCAAGCTAGTTTTAAACCAAAAACAAGAATTTTAGATCCTCAAAAAATGGGGATAGAGCTAAGGCTTGTGAGGAATGGAAATCAGAAGCTGATGCCATCCTCTACCTGTCCTTTCTGCTTCTCTCTGTGGGCCTGCGCTCCTCTCTTTACCTGCTCTCTGCTTCTCTGTGCACTTGGTGACCCATGGCGGCTCTGCAGCTCTCACCTGCACCCGTCACTGGAGGTGACTGTCCCTGAATACCACTTTTCAGTTTCTTAGAGGGAGTCTGAAGGACTTGGCTGAGTCAGGTATGCAATCTCTAGCTCACTCAGAGGAAAGTGGTCTTGCAATGGCCAGGGGTCCCCATGTGGGTTTGGGGTACGAAAAAGACACTCCTTCTCAGACGGAGGGACTGGTTATAAGCTGGGAGAGACTAGCAGGCCTCTCTACTGCACACCCAAGCAGTTCCATGGGCTTTGAGTAGAGCATGTCTACACTTGCATCTTCTTGAATGGATGGCCTTTCCACAAAATGGGGTGGGGGGGGGGGAGGTGGAGGGGGGAGCCGTAATTAGATTTTCTAGGTGTCAGGTTTTAAACTATTTCTGTTTGCTTTTGTTAAAGCAATAACTTACTTAATACATCACATATTTCATTAAATGTTCCTTTAAAATTAGAAAAGATATCAGTAACCAGACACTTGAAGATGAACTCTCAAAGTTATAGTTAAGTGCCTTTTATTATGTTTGTATAGTTTCTGTGAGGCGGCCTTTTGTATTTGAAGTTTGGAGGTGGAGGAAGACAGAAACTACAGTTAACCTCATTTTTTACGTTCTTCCACTCACTCCACAGCCGGGGAAAGAAAATTTCTGCGTTAAATAATTTCTTTCCTAAAGAAAGCCAGTTTGGAGGTCACATTATATTGAATGTAAACAGAACAAGCATCACCAGGCTAGTATTTCTTGGCTTCCTGAACATTTCCTTCTCATCAAGTCCAATTACTATGCACAGGATTTAGCACTTATATCTGAGATTAGTATTCATACCATTAATTTTTTTTTCTAGATGAGACTAAGAAAGAGGTCAAGCCAGTTAACAGTGTTCGTTGCCCATCTCCTGTTTTAAATACTCCATGGATACCATTTCAGAACTATTGCTACAATTTCTTGGTAGCAAAGAATAGATACACAGCAGTAACAAAAGATGATGTTCATTCTAGATGCCAAAAACTGAGTAAGTATATTATATGGGCATTATATATTGCATTATGCTCATTTTTTAAAATCTTGCCTATGTTATAAATATTTCTAATTAGCACTAGTAACAAGATCTCAAAAATACTCATCTTCTAATTTCTACATTAATTTGTTTTTAATTAAAATGGAAGGTACAGCAGCTACCTCTTTATCCATTCATCAGAGAACTCGTCTGGCTTTACAGGTGTAAACAAAATGGGTTCTACTTCACAAGGGAAAGAAATATCACTATATAGACTCTAGGCAAAATGAAAAGTTCATTTGAGTGGTCAGAAGCTTAGATAAGCCACAAAGAAGCCGCTCTGCTTTAAAAAACACACACACATATTTCACACTTCTAAGGCTTTTCAGATATTTCCTATGCGATCCACTGAGGATTTGGAACTTCTGAACAATGGACCTATGAATTTTGCGGAAAGTGCCTATGGGAAATATCAAGCCATTACCCTCCCCCCGCCCCCCAAAGTCTGCTCTGTTGAACACTGGTCTTGAGAGGTGTTCTACACAAGAGGATCTTTAGAAAAAGAACAAGGTTAAGAAACACCATCGCTTCCTGTTACAGATGATCAAATGTACATTTGCATATATTGTAAGAAATACTGGCTAAATTAACTAGTTGATTTGTTTACCAAGTGTTTGCAAAGTTTTTATCCACGTAGCTCTTTTCTGAGGAACTCCTATTAATCCCCTGAGGAACACACTATGGGAAATAAAAACTTTTTTTAACCCTAATATAAGAGTGATCGCTAAGACAAAGGAAGCTCTATCTTAGAACACATCCAAGAGGTTTTATTTATTATAGTCTTTGACAATGTATCATAAATACAGGTGGAATTGTACCAACCCAAAATAAGCTTTAAATGGGGAAAGGTGAAGTGAATTAGTTTTAAATACTCTACTCATCTACTAGATTGTCACTGGTCTATAAGACCTTATTTATCATCAAAATGTTTTAAAACTTCTTAACCTATTTGTTTTAGTACAACGAGACAGTTTTAATTGACATGTCTTTCTTAATTTCTGCTATTGTTTAAGTTTAGGGGTATATTAAACTTGGAAATAACATTTTCTAAGTCAAATAAAGTGTTCTAGATAAGTTATTGTTTAAATTATTGACTATTTTTTTTTATTTAACAGATCCAAAATCACATATTCTGAGTATTCGAGATGAAAAAGAGAATAACTTTGTTCTTGAGCAACTTCTGCACTTTAATTATATGGCGTCATGGGTCATGTTAGGTCTAATTTATGAAAGTAAGTTGTAAATCTGCTGATTTTCTCTATATTTATACTTTTTATAAACTACTTGTTTATCAAGCTATAAAAGAATACCAGTAGTTCTTCAAAGTATGTTTATTAATATACAAAATTATCATTAATTCACTAAGCATAACATATCAATATGAAACATTTTTTATGTCTCTGCTATTAAAATGTCTTTACCACCAAGCTTAGAGTTAAATGGTGAAAAATAAATTTTTCTCTACTTTCCCTCCTAGCAGTTCCAGACTAAAAATGATCACATTCCCATATACATCTCCAGTACTTACTTTGTATCTGTACTGTGTATGTGGGATGAGTGAGAACAGAATTATACTTCTACTAATGTTGCACCTGTTATTTTATAGCATTGGCTTGGGGTACACATTAGGAAAATCAGATACATAGATTGACAATGGGATAGAATATTTGACATTGGGTCTAAACACCACAAATCCAAGTTAATTGCTATAAAATTTTGTAAAGCACAGATTCTAATAATAGGTTCATTAAGATCAATTTAGAAAGATACTCAACTAGAGATGTTCTGAAAATCATAAAAGTTTTGGAATTAGAAAAAAGAAAATCACTCTGTGGGCATAAATCATCAAAAAGTATGCATTTATTCAAAAACAGGCCGTAACAAAGGGCACAGGACAATGATAGTCAGAGGTGGGGTAGGAAAAGAAACTAAATTACTCAAATCTGACCATTTAAAAATAGCCTTCTCTTTGCTATCTAACTTGTCTTTCTTAGAATGAGTTGCAAAGGCATTTCTTAAATGTTTATGGCTTGCAAATTAGTTAACGAAAATTAAGCTATCAAGCAATTGGTAAGATTTGGGTTGCCAGTTGAAGATGAGTTCATCATAATAGGACATAGTTGCCCAAGTCTTTTTTCCAATGACACTTGAATACCCTTAAATTTAGAAATTTGGGGAGTGGGGGGTGGCGGGGCGGCAGAGGAAACTAGATGGAAAGTTCTCAGGCTTTATCTGAAAGTGACTGAGAAAATAGTGAACTTATGGAGCAGCAGAGACCACACCCAGGATATAGTTCGAGATTTCAATTGCACCCTCTGATGTATTTTGTTAATTGTATTATCACAAACAACTGAATATGTATTCTATATTCTGAAAATCATTTTCGGATTTCTAGACTTCCTTTTAACCATCCTAAAATTTTTATTGATTTTTTATAGAGAGGAAGAGAGAGGGATAGAGAGTTAGAAACATCGATGAGAGAGAAACATCAATCAGCTGCCTCCTGCACACCCCCCACTGGGGATGCGCCCGCAACCAAGGTACATGCCCTTGACCGGAATCGAACCCGGGACCCTTGAGTCCGCAGGCCGACACTCTATCCACTGAGCCAAGCCGGTCTCGGCCATCCTAAAATTTTTAATAAAATGTCTGAGTAACAAAATTTCTATTAAAATATGTAGCCATATGAGCAACATGTAGAGAGATGTTTCAAGCATATTTTGTTTAAATCTAATTCTTTTATACCCATAGATTTTTTTATCACCTTGATATACTTAATATTGAACTGAATACCACCCATACAAAGGATTTTGTTTTGTTTTTAAAATTCTGAACTTTTCTGCCCTTACCGGTTTGGCTCAGTGGATAGAGCGTCGGCCTGCGGACTGAAGGGTCCCAGGTTCGATTCCGGTCAAGGGCATGTACCTTGGTTGCGGGCACATCCCCAGTAGGAGGTGTGCAGGAGGCAGCTGATCGATGTTTCTCTCTCATCAATGTTTCCAACTCTCTATCCCTCTCCCTTCCTCTCTGTAAAAAATCAATAAAATATATATTTAAAATTCTGAACTTTTCAAAATTAAGACCATGAATAGACATTGCTAAGAGAAGCCACATGTCAACTGAAAGATACTTGAAATGAAAAAGTGACCTTTTTGTATAGCAACTTCAGAAATACACCTTTGCCCATTGTGTTGGTCAGGAAATTGTAACTTTAACATTTGGGGAGAGGGAAAGAGGGACTAGGATACATGAGGTAATACAAAGCAGCAATAAAGAACAAAATCATATGTACAGAACTGCTAGTGTTACATTGCTGCAGGCAGGTGTTTAGGATAATGCCTTGGGAGATGGTGATCACTGAAAGGTACAAACAGCCAGACAACCAGGACTATGTGTAGGTAGTAATGACATCACTCCTCATACCAATTCATAATTTCAGTAGGCCTAGCAGTTTGTTTTTCCAAAAACTTGATTGACATATAGTCACATCCATATGATTTAGCCATTTAAGGTATATAATTTAACTAGAGGCCCGTTGCACAAAGATTCGTGCAATAGGCCTTGCTTCCCCTGGCTGCCGGCACCGGTTTTCCTCTGGCACCCAGGACCCAGGCCTTCGCTCCGGCCGCAGCGAGGCTTGGCTTCTCCACTCCAGCCGCAGCGGAGAAGCCAAGCCTCTTCAGTCTTCAGTTGTCTTCAGTCTTCAGTCTTTGCTCAGTGTCTGCATATGCAAATTAACCCACCATCTTTGTTGGGTTAATTTGCATACTCCTGATTGGCTGGTGGGTGTCACGGAGGTGCGGTCAATTTGCATCTTTTTATTAACGTAGCTGGCCTTTTGTATAATCAGAGAGGGCTGCAATTATCACTAACCTAACAAGAAACACCATACCTATTAGTAGTTCCTCCTCATTCTCTATCCCCTCTCCCAACCCTCAGCAACCACTGATCTATTTTCTGTCACTACATATTGCCTACTCTAGACATTTCATATAAATCAGATCATACAATATGTGATTTTTTGTGTGTGACTATTATTCTACTTAGCTTAATGGTTTTAAGGTTTATGTATGTAGCACTGTAGCATGTATCATATATTATGCCTTTTATGGCTGAATAATATTCCGTTGTATGGATATACCACATTTTATTCATCTGTTTATCAGTTCGTGGGCATTTAAGTTGTTTTCACCTTTTTTGTTATTGTGAGTAATGCTGCCATAAACACTCATATACAAGTTTTTGTGGATGTATGTTTTCATTTCTCTTGGACATATACTTGGTCTGGAATTGTTGGATTTGTTTAATCCTTTGAAGAACTGACAGTTTTCCAAAGCTGCTGTACTGTTTTCCATCAAGGGTTCCAATTTCTCCCCTATCTACGCCAACCCTTGTGGGCGGTTTTTGTTTGTTTGTTGTCTTTTTTATTATAGCCATCCAAGTGAGTCTGAGTGATTTATCATGAGGTTTAAATTTTATTTATCTGATGATTAAAACTATTCAGCATTGTTTCATGTATTCAGTGGCAATTTGTACGTTATCTTTGGAGAAATCTCTATTCCGACCCTTTGCCCATTTTTTTATATTATTTGTCCTTTTTATTGTTGAGTTCTAAGTATTCTTTCTATATTCTGGATAGAAGTCCCTTGTCGAATAAATGACTTGCAAGTATTTTCTTCCATCACTTTCTTGATAGTATAATTTGTAGCACAAAACTTTTAATTCTAATGAAGTCCAATTTATGTATGTTTTTCT
Source organism: Cnephaeus nilssonii (assembly GCF_951640355.1). Lineage (NCBI taxonomy): Eukaryota > Metazoa > Chordata > Mammalia > Chiroptera > Vespertilionidae > Cnephaeus > Cnephaeus nilssonii. Next base: position 55,291,462 of record NC_137081.1, read on the forward strand.
TTTATCACTTGTGCATATCTAAGAGGGCTTTGCCTACCTTAGGGTCATGAAGATGTTCTCCTGTGTATTCTTCTAAGAGTTTTATAGTTTTGGCTCTTAGATCTGTGATCTATTTTGAGTTAATTTTGTATATGGTGAAAAGAAAGGGTCCAACCTCATTTTTTTATTTTTATACATAGATATCCTGTTCTCCCAGAAACTATTCATTCACCATTGAGTTGTCTTGGCACTCTTGTCAAAAACCAGTTGACATAATTGTGCACAATTGTGTATGATTTCGGTCCAGAGAAGGGATTTGTCACTAGTCTTACAATAAATTATTTTTTTATAAAATAGTTACATTCATTTTCATTGCAGTCAAACATATATGTTGGAAAAATGAATATTTGATGAAAGATAACAACATGTAAAGTTATTGCAGGATGGTGGAATTATAAGTAAATTTTTATTTTCATGTCTATAACTTGTACTTTCAACATTGAAAATAAGTATGACTCACTGTTATAATTATTTTAGAGAGATGCACATAATCATATAACCTTTTACGAAGTAAAGAAGAAAGAAAAGTTAAGATTGAAATATTAACCTCATAACTGTAATTCAAGTATTGATTTCATCTCTAAGCATAGAAAAAAATGTTTCTTCTCTAGATAATTCTCTCATGTGGTCTGATGAGACCATGCTGTCCTATACGCACTGGAGAGCGGGAAGACCAGCTATAAAAAATGGCCGTTTTTTTGCTGGCTTGAGTACTGATGGCTTCTGGGATATCCATACCTTTGATGCTGTTGAAGAAATACATTTCTTTCATCAGCACAGCATTCTTGCTTGCAAAATTGAAATGGGTGAGTGTGCTAATGCAGAGTTTCCACTCCAGGGAAAGAGAATATAAAGCCATTAGCTCCCCTGGTGGGAACCTTGTAGTTGTATTTTCTGAGTGCTTCCTCTGGATTCCGTCCCATGAGAGGCGCCACAGAGGTAACCTTGACAGTTTTGCGGAGCGCCGGTCATATGTTTTGTACCGTGTCCCTCATTCTTTCCTCATGATTAAACTGGGGTTATGGTTTTGGAGTTTAGGGAAAAACCACAGAAGTAGTGTCATTCTCCTATCATATGAAGGGTATGCTATCAACACGATTATCACTACTGATTTTAATCTTGGTCACCTGGCTCTAGGTAATGTTTTCAGACTTTTCCACTGCAAAGTTACTCTTTTCCCCCTTCCCACAACATACTCTGTGTTAGGAAGGCACTGTACTCAGTCCACATTTACTCAGTGGAGAGTTACTCTCCGCCTTCCTGAAGGGGGTGGTATCTACATACTTTATTTGGAATTTGACCACACAGGAGGTTTTTTCTATTCTTCAACATTTTAAAATCTACTGTCATTTAATAAGTCAGTCAAAGAAAAAAAATACTATATGATTTCACTTATATGTGGAATCCAAAGAATAATATAAATGAACAAGGAAAACAGAAACAGACCCATAGACTCAGAGAACAGACTGATGGTTGCCAGAGGGGAGGGAGGTGGAGGACTGAGTGAAAAAGGTGAAGGGATTGAGAAGTACAGGTGGGTAGTTACAAAACAGTCATGGGGATGTAAAGCACAGTGTAGGGAATATAGTCAGTAATATTCTAATAACTATGTGGTTCCAGGTGGATACTGGAAATACCAGAGGGAACACTTTGTAAAGTATACGATTGTCTAATCACTTTGCTGTACACCTGAAACTAATACAAAATAATACTGAATGTAAACTGTAATTGAAAAAAAATCATTCAGTCATTTATTGATATCAGTATGGGCTCATGGTTACATGTCATACTGGGAATATAATCCGATTCACTATACTATTTAATCTTTTGATCAGATCGTCCCAGCTCTGGACATTGGACACTCTTTCACTTGGTATCTGTGTCCCTTTGAAATACCTTCATCAATGTGGTTGTTGTTGTTGTTTGTTTGTTTTCAGCTTACTTTCTGGTTACCTCATTTCTTTTTAGTCCTAATTTCACCTAGCCTAACGTCTGGAGACCTAATTTTTCCAGCAGGCTTTATGACTCTCTTAATTCAGAGGAATGTCTCCTTCTCTAGTAGTTACACACATTCTAGCAGGTAATTGTTTTGCCCTGATTGTAGGTGTTGTTGTTTTCTGTCCACAAGTAATATGTGAGCTCCTTCAATGAAAGACGATGTTTATGCCGTTTTCTTAATCAGCCAGACTACTGTCATATTTAAGGGCCTGTTAGATGTGCCGGGGGAAGAAGAAAAATGAAGTATGCATTTGACCTTCCTTCCTAATAAGCAACCCAGTTTTATTTAACTTTTGAAGTGATTGTATGACCTGTCTTACCCCACATATGTATTTTACTTTTAATATTTATTAAATAGATTGGGTGACATTGGTCAACAGTTAAATTTAATCATGAACACTTTTCATTTAAATATTTTAGTTGACTACAAGGAAGCATATAATACTACTCTGCCACGGTTTATTCCATTTGAAGATGGCATTTACAGTGTCATTCAAAAAACAGTGACATGGTATGAAGCAGTAAACATGTGCTCTCAGCGTGGAGGTCATTTGGCAAGTGTCCATGACCAAAAGGGCCGGCTCTTCCTGGAAGATATCGCAAAGCGGGATGGATTTCCACTGTGGGTTGGGCTCTCAAGTCATGACGTGAGTATTGCTGTGTTGTCCAGAAATTTCCCACATTTGTTAGATGTTTGGCAATGTGAACATAAAATATCAATGTGAAGTATAGCACCAGATTAAGTCCTGGGACTCAATTAGCATAGCATAGTGCTTTCTCGCCTTTCCACAATATAGAACAAATTGAAAATTATGTCTGTAGGGTGCACTGCAGCATGTGGCCGGGACTGCCGGGACCCTCAACACTGCCCGGGCCCAGCAGATGAGTAACACAACAACACCTCTCTGATCCGTTTGGGGGAGACCAATTGAAAAGCTGGTGAAAAGGAAAGAGTACAGAATCAGAAAAGCCCGAGTTCCACACTGGTGGCAGATCTTCCATTTGCATATTGGGTGATCGTGGGCAAGATATTTGACATTTGCAAGCTTATTTCCTCATCTGTAAGATTTTGGAGTGATAATTATTTTCCTTAATCTAGGATTATAATGACGATTGCCAAGTTAAATTCTTAACATTAGGACTAGTAAACATATAAACTTTTGCCGCTTTCCCCCTAGAAATTAGCACTATTTGAGAGTAATCTTCTACTAGTAAACACGTCTTTTGTGCCACTATTTGAGTTCTATTAATTATTATATTCATGTAGCTACAATAATGTCTAGTATACAAAAAAAAATAGCCATCTATTTAAATTAGAATTGAAGGCCTAGTGTAAATAATCTTTAGGACAATGGGGAAAATAAAATAAAGGATGGTGAATTAGGATTATAGAATCAAGGAAAAATCAAAAGTAATCTTGGGAAGTAGTTTTCTCTTCCAACCCCCTGCTGATTACTGGCTTCTGTAATATGAAAAAGGATGTAGCCAGAGACACAAACCACAAAACTGTAAAACATAAAAAACAATATTTAAGATAATATCAATGCTGGAATTGTAAATCTGTAATTGTGATAAGTGGAAACCATTTACTTATCGTTTTATTTCAAGTGTTATATAAACTCATCCTTAAACAGAATAAATCTAAATATAGAGTATAAAAACTGACTCTAAATTTAAAATCCTACTTAAATTGTGCCAGAGCAAATATCTCAGATCAGTGCATCAAAAGTAAATCCCTGATTTTACAAATAGGTCCAGACCTACAACATTTGCAAGCAAATAATTAATGCTCCACTTCAACATTTCTTAAAGTATATATGTTCTTGTTTATGTTCTTTTTGAACTCATCCATCTAGATTCAGGTTGTCTCTATCAATCTTAAAACAGGGCACAGAATCGAATTTTGAGTGGTCTGATGGCAGTGCGGTTGACTACATCCCATGGAAAGATAAACAGTCTCCTGGGAATTGTGTTCTCTTGGATCCAAAAGGAATTTGGAAACATGACAAATGCAACTCTCGTAGAGATGGTGCTATTTGCTATAAATCTACAAAATGTAAGACTTGATTTCAAATAACAGTGTATTTACTAAAATATAATGCTTGTTTTATATATTTGATTAAGTACTCAAAGGAATTTTTAGAGATTTTTAAATGAGGTTTATTCACAAGTCCTCCAAAAATAATTTTGATACTTTGCAAAGAGAAATAAATACAATATACCCGGTCAGGGAATTTGTTCTCGTAGATACTCGGTAGTTCCATCACTAGGGAAGTTTTAACTCTAGAATTTGTGAGCTTCAGTTTCACTTAGCAGTGTTTTCAAAGACTGGGATTCTTCTTTAAAAGAAGTGTCCCACAGCATGTATCTTGGGGAAATGCTTTAGGTGGCCTACCATATTGATTGATGGCTGTGAGAGTCTCTGTGGTCAGGAAGTCTGTTGCATGTTGTGTAACTAAGCATTTTTCAAACTTATATGATCCTTAAAATTGAGGAAAGAGCCCCTTCCATCAGGGGCTGTACTTGAGATCATTTCTGATGGGTAGACCGTGAGCGAGCGCAAGAACCCAGACCACCAGGAGCTGCAGAGGCGTGCTGGGCGGCCAGGGCCTGCTGCGGGATTGGTCTCTGAAGCTTCTGGTTCTCATTGCTGGCCCTTGCAGAAAAAATAAGTGCAAGAGTTGGAAGTAAAACTCCATGAATAGCAGTAAAGAAAGAAACCATTTGCCGCCTAAGACGGCCCAGATGCAAACTGGATAGAAACGAGTGGACTTTGAAGATAAGGTATTTCCAAGGGTTCCTAGTATTTTTAAAGCCAAGCAATTCAGGAAGGTCCACCAGTCTTAGCCATGCATTGGGAGCCAATGTTCAATATGTTTTGCATCTAATGAAGCAACACAGATCATTGTATTGTGCAACAATGGAGTCGTCGGCAGTTTATTTTTGAAAAAGCAACTATTTTCACAAGGTGGTAAAAGGAAGCACTTGCTAGTAATGTCCCTCTCCATCAGCAGCGTTAATGTAGACCTGTCACAAGTTCTGCAGACTTTACAGATGGACTTGGCAATGACCTTTGATCACCAGTCACTAGGAAACTTATCCAGGAGTTATCAACTGTCAAACTGAAGGGAGACTTAGAGCTCAAACCAAGAGCGTTCATGGAAAGAATGGAGGCAAAAGCCAATCAAATAACTAAAATTCAAAAAAGATCAAGCCCAGCTAGAGAAACAGAAGAAGGAATTAAGAACAGTCAGAACATCTCTTGATGAAGAAGGAAACAGCAGCCGCCATTCTTCTGGAACCACTAGGACCACAAATTAGAAGAACCTACCAAATTGAGACATGGTGGAAAAAAGACAGGAAGAGCCTTCAGTTACTGCAGGACATACAGACCATGCAGAATGCACACAAAAGAATAGCTGGGGTTGAGATGACTGACCATACCAGGTCAAAGCTTTGATCCTGATGATCTGACCTCACAAATAGCCTGTTGACAATTTACCTTCCAGTTCTCATGCTCTCTTCTGTGGAAATTAATAATCAGAGGCTCAGGCTTTGCTACACAGGCTTCCTGTGTGATACAGCACAATTAAAAGTTAAACATTTTAAATGGAAACCAAGGGGGGCGGGGGCAGTTAAAAGCTGAGAGGCCACACCTACCCTTTTTTTGTTTGAGACTGGTTTTTCTTTGCTTACATGTTGCATTTTGTAAACACATTACCTAATTTTCATCTGTGGTTGTGATTTTTAAAAGTAGTTGTGTACAGTATATGGCAAGGTAAAACAAGGTTTCTGTTATCAAAATAAAAAGGAATCCAAAGAATTGTGATTATTATTTCAAAGTAGTTTACAGGCCTGCCTAGCCAATCTTTGCTTCTTTTCCTATTGTGTCATTCCAGTTGTTTTTAACTTAGTCTTAAATCCATCTTTGAGGGCAAGTACTTTCCTTTATCGTCTAAGTTCTAAAAAATGGTATTCCAAAAATCTAATTAGAATATATACTCAAAAGTCAGTTATTTTTTCTGTGCATTTTTACAATTGTCTCACATTTTTATAGCTCCAGAGGTATCCCCTCTTACATATTCATCGCGATGCCCAGCAGTAAAAGGGAATGGACCCCAGTGGATCCAGTACAGGGACTACTGTTATGCATCTAACCAGGCGTTGCACAATTTCTCAGAAGCCAAACAGTTTTGTTCAGAACTTGGTGAGTTAAAATTCATTTATTTTCTTTGATTCAATAATATAATCATTGGAATGTTTTTAAAGAAATTATTTGAAACAATGATTATATTTTTGAAAATATTTTTAAAGCAGACACAATTGATAATAGAATTATCACCTAATTGCCCGGTAGTGGGGAAGTGGTTAAGTATTTTATGATGTATGACCTCAATGGAATATTGAAATAGCCATTAAAAATGATCCATCTAAGAATAAGTACATGGAAAATAAAAGTATGTGGGAGGAAGTAGAATGAAAAATCAGTAAATTGTTATGTGAAAGTACTGACAAGGAAACAGTTTTAAATATAGCTAGATTTACTTAGATGAAGGGGTTAAGAGGTAAATTTTTTATAAAGTTGGTTAAGTAGCAAATGCAAAATTGTAGATTTTTTCATCACTTAGTTATTAATAAATAAGCTTAGCCTGACCAGGATAGCATAAAGCATGTGTTGTTCATCCATTCTGCAGTAGCAGTGGCTCACATCATCTGAACACCACAGGGACAGGACTTCCGTCTTCAGATAGAACTACTTTCGCATAAGCAGCAATGATTGACGCTCTCCCATGATAAATTTAGCCAGTGGTCAAACTGTGAAATGACTTCTAGAAGACCTGTATTCTTGGGTATCAGTGTAGCTAGGCAGATGCTATCTATCTCCTTTTTTTTTTTTTCTTTTTTTCGCTAATTGTTGTAGAGACACATGGAAGATTTTTTAAATCTCCATGTTACTGCTTAACTATATGATAGGAACTTTTGTGTGGGAACTGTTCTTTGTTAACATACATAATACAGGCATACACACACACATGCATATATAACACATAGATGATAGATAGATAGATAGATAGATAGATAGATAGATAGATAGATAGATAGATATGTGATGGGAACTATAATGAGCTATATATAGTATATGCATATATGCTCTGGAGGTCAGAAGCCTCTGGCTCCTAAAGGAGAAAATAGGAAGGTTTACTGTTATTGTCGTGTGCGTGTGCATGTTAAACACTTAAGCTTTGGAGGCAGACAGATTTGGGTTCAAAGCCAAGCTCCCACACTTACTAGCTGAGTGGTATTGTGGAACTTACATAATTGTTTCTCTTTTCTCACCTGAAAAGAGTGAGAATAAAAATACAGTTGATCCTTAAACAACAAATGGGTGAGGGGCACTGACCCCACGCAGTAGAAAACATGTGTATAACTTTTGATTCTCCAAAATACATAGTCATTCCCCAGTATCCACTGGGGATTGGTTTTAGAACCACCTCCCATCCCCACAGATACCAAAATCTTGAGGTGCTCAAGACCCTCATATAAAATGTCATAGATCAATGCATACAGTTGGCCCTCCGCATCAGCGGATTCCCAACTGCAGATGGAAAATACTGTTTTTTTACCCAAGGTTGGTTGAATCTGAGGATGCAAAACCCAGAGTTACGGAGGGCCAACTGTATATTTATTGAAAAAAATTCCTTGTATAAGTGGACCCTCACAGTTCAAACCCATTGTTGAAGAGCCAAATGTAGTACTTACCCAAAGTTTGGGTAAAGATTGGGTTGTTGTATTAATGAATGAAATGAGGTAATGTTTGTAAATGTAGGACAGTGCCCTGCAAATAGTGAACATTTAAAACTTATCATTAGAAAGATTGAGATTGACTTTCTAATTCTATAATTGGCTAGCTGTGTAGACCTTACCAATTTACTTGCTCTCCTTGAGCCTCAGCTTCCTCATCTATAAAATGGTGATAATGCCTTCCTCCATAGGATTATGTAATAAAGTACCTGCATACTGTGGGATGTATAATGGAATAAAGGCTTTCCTTTGCCCTTTAAATACACTCTACCACAAAAGTTCAAGTGTGGATAGGCTTGTTGCTGTTGACGACTATCTGATTCCATTTAGGATTGATTTCAAAGTCTAGTTATTATTTTATTTCTATCTCTTGCCTGATGCTATGGTCTCTATGAGTTTGGAACTAACTATCAAACTTCAATTGAAATATTCACTCTTTCAATTCCATACTATATTTAGGAACTTACAATAGGCATGACCAAATGCACATATGTATAAAATAATGTTAAATGGAAGGATAATGCTCCTTAACACCCCAAACATATTTGCTTTAATTTTCATTTTAACAAAAGCAAACTTATGCAAAAATTGTTGTTGAAGAGAGAGTGCTGAATTGTTGTTGAAGAGAGAGTATAGGGGAACACACCTTTCTACCATCACATACCCCACTTCTTATGATGAACTGTTCATACACAAGAGTCTCACTGGTTAGGCAGTTCCAAGATTTTAAAAGGTCACCAGGTAAACATAGTAGGTAAAACACACACACATGAAATTTCTTTATACAAAGTTTCAATCTAGAAATATTTCTAACTTTTTAGGAAGCTATTAATGCCAATATCAGATTATAAAAACATTCTCTGTAAAGTTTGAATTTCTCAGTGATCTTGATCATGATAGTTTTTCTTTTCTCAAAGGCTCAGAATAAACCACCAACTTAGTTTGCATAAAGCTAATTAGTTAGGGGTTTGTTTTCCTTCAACAGATCATTCTGCAACTCTTGTTACCATAGAGGATGAAGATGAGAATAAATTCGTGAGCAGACTGATGAGGGAAAATAATAACATCACCATGAGAGTTTGGCTTGGATTATCTCAGCATCCTGCCGGTAAGTGACATCTTTGTGTGTGCAGTATGCAAAGAGAGCTCTAACTTGTCCTAAATACCAAGTCAGCCTTGCTGAAGAATGTCAAATGGTATTTAATTCAAATCCTTCTTATTCATGAGTAAGCTAGGTCTGCTGGCTGTTTTCAAGGCTTATAAATTCCTAATGAATAAGTGAATGACTTATTAGTAATGATGGAAAACACTGATGCAATAGAAAATCAGTTGAAGCCAACTGGCATTGTTAGAAGTTCAAGATACTTAGACCAATAGGATCTATTTTTCTTCTACAGCAATATCTGTGTTCCCCGTGCCCCTACAAGGAGTCTTACTTCCCTTGGAGTTCTCATGTCTATCACCCCAAGTTTTCCCAGTTTATAACTCTGTTATTCAGAAAGTTCTTTTCTTGTTCTTTCCCTCCCTCTTGGAACATTTTTATCATGGAGAAAATTTTCATCTTCATAGCAATTTGTTTTATTTTTCAAAATAACTTAGTAAAATTGCAAAGAATTCATTCAAAAAGATCTGTGGAAGAATCCTATATAATAAAACCCTAATATGCAAATCAACTGAATGGCAGAACGACTGGTCGCTATGATGCGCACTGACCACCAGGGGGCAGACGCTCAATGCAGGAGCTGCCCCCTGGTGATCTGTGCACTCCCACAGGGGGAGCACTGCTCAGCCAGAAGCAAGGCTCACGACTGGCAAGCATAGCAGCTGTGGCAGGAGCCTCTCCCGCCTCCTCGGAAGCTCTAAGGACCCCTGAGGGGATGTCTGACTGCTGAGGAGTGGGCCTAAGCCAGCAGGTGGACATCCCCCTATGGGTCCCGGACTGCGAGAGAGCGCAGGCCAGACTGAAGGACCCCACCCCCTCTTGAGTGCACAAATGTTGTGCACCGGGCTTCTAGTATTTCAACAAAGAATAACAGATGCAGGGTTTGAGTGAACTTGAAATTGATAATGAGTGAATTCAGGGTACAAATTCAATAGACTAATAGGAAGTCTGTTTCATATTTTATACAAAGTTTAATTCTAAATATTTGAAATGTGAATTTCAAAATGTTAAGCACTTGTCAAAAAGAGACTTTGTTTGAGGCAGTGTACAGTTATGTTTTGTGGCGTTGTACACTTGAAACCTATATAATTTTGTAAACCAATGTCATCCCAATAAATTCAATTTAAAAATAAATAATTAGTTAAAAAATTAAAAACTCAAGCTCTTTGCCCCACCTACTGTGACTATGAAGTCCATTCTGAGCAGTCAGACTGTCAACAGCTCAGATAATGTCAACCTCACGCTGAAGGACACACGGTTATTGCGAAGGGCCTCAGAGGCACCCTGCAGAGGGACTTCTGTCACATCAATGTAGAACTCTGTCTCCCTGGGAAGAAGAAGAAGAGGCTCTGGGTTGACAAATGGTGGGAAACTAGAAAGGAACTGGCCACCGTTAGCACCATCTGAAATCATGTACAGAACATGGTCACGGGTGTTAGTTACACTGGGCTTCCGTTACAAGATGAGGTCTGCGTACCCTCACCTCCCCATCAACACCGTTGTTCAGGACAGTGGTTCTCTTGGTGAAGTCAGAAATTTCTTGGGCAAAAAATAATCCGCAGGGTTCAGATGAGATCAGGTATTGCTTGTTCAGTATCTCAAGCCCAGAAAGATTTGATTCTTGAAGGAAATGGCATTGAATTTGTATTCACATTAGCTGCTTTGATTCAGCAAGCCACAATAGTTAAAAACACAGAGATCGGAAAAATTTTTGATGGTATCTATGTTTCTGAAAACAAAACAGTTCAGCAGGCTGATGAATAAGATCTAAGTTGTCCAGCTACAGAAACAGCAAGATGCCAAATTATTCCTCAGAATTATTTGTGATATTTTAAAGATGCAATAAAAACCATATATTGATTGGGGGGGGAGATAATAAAAATTAAAACAACCAAAAAAAGAATGGATTCAAAGTTGACTATTTATGAATTGTAAATTGTGTTTACACTATCACCACAAGGCGGTGCTACCTCAGCTGGAAAATAAAAGATGGAGTTAAGGTGGACCCTTCCTTCCCCACCAACATACTTTTAATAATGAGTTTTTTCACTAGGGGTAAGAGAGGGAGGGAGATAAAGGTCTGTAGAAATCTACTCTCTCGCAATAAATGTGCAAGAATCCTGCCCTTTAATCAGAACACTACATACTATACCCGCGTTGTCTAATAGAACTTTCTACATCTGCCCTGTCCAATATAGTAGTCACTAGCCACATATAGCTATTGGGCACTTAAAATATGACAAGTGCGACTGATGGACTGAGTTTTAAATTTTTTCACTTTTAATAAATTTCATTTTAAGTAGTGGCACAACACTGTATGAGCTGCAAGCCTTTTTACTTTAGTAATTTAGTGGCAATAAACATAGTTGTATTTCATTTCCTTCTTTAGATAAATCTTGGAATTGGTTAGATGAATCAAAAGTGAAATTTGTCAAATGGGCAAATAAACGTAAGAGCAACGGTGGAAAATGTAGCGTTTTGTTAGCTTCAAATGAAACTTGGATAAAAGTTGAATGTTCACATGGCTACGGACGAGTTGTCTGCAAAGTCCCTCTGGGTAAGTATGTAACCTCTCCTTCAGAAACGTTTTTGCAGAACAGGTTAGAAAATAAATGTACAATTTAATAATATGCAAAGGGTTTTACTAGTTCCTAAAGCATTTGGTCCTTAATGTGTATTAAAAAAATCTTAAGTCATAGAGATTCTTTCCCTCAGAAAACTGGATTACCAAAGATGATAAATACACCAGATGCCTAGGACTTCCAGAGGAAATTACTAAAAGTCTCAATTTTATACAATGCTTTCCTAAGAAAAATGGAAGCTGCCAGCATATTAGATAGGTCACTTCTTTGCAAATGTTCTTAAGATGTATTTTATTCTATAGTTTAAATATTTAAAAGCTCAAAGATTAAATTCTGCAGTTTGCTTCCTTTTTCCTCAGTCCCTTAGAACTAATGATTACCTTAACAGCATTCCAAAACTTGATTTGATTAATTAGAATTACTTTGGATATCTGTAAGAAATCACAATTTGAATTTATGTTTCAGCATGAGTTGATATATAAAATAACCATAAAAATCTTGATTTCTAGCCAAAGAGCTCTAAATTTTTTTCACAGCAACATTTTTAAAGATCTAGCATAAAGGTTTCCATCAGTATCTGTATAATCACTCACTGATTCAGCAGATATTTTGAGTCTCTGCGTCATGCCCTGTTCTATGTGCTGGGGTGCACCTGGGAACAAGACAAATGAGATACCTTTTCTTCATAATCTAGTGGAGGAAGACAGGTAATAAGTAACAAAGCAAGTCCATATTTAGAAGAAAGGAAAGTATCAAATTGTTATAAACTATGTGATGGAGACTAGAGAGATAGCTACTCTAGGTTGGGTTATCAGGGAAGATGTCTAAGAGCAGGAGACATTGAAGCTTCAATTTCTTTGTAAGAAAATTGCTATACTAATGAAAAGGATTTGAATGAAAAGGAAAATAGTTAAATTTGGGGGGAAAAGCACTTAAGTGTTTGGTGGTGATTTTGAATTGTGTTCATGCTCTGAAACAATCAAGTACTTAACTGTACCTAATCTGTACAAGGTTTGCTTGTGTGACACACTGCCAAATGCATAAAATTAATAATAATCGCTTTTATATCCTCTCCTCCATTGTCAAACCTTTCCCTGCTCTAGGCCCTGATTACAGAGGAATCTTTATTGCATTCGCCGTGCTCATCATCTTAGCTCTCATCAGCGGCCTGGCTTGGCTCCTCTTCCGAAGGAAACGTGTGCACTGGGCAGGCTTCTCTTCCGTCCGATATGAACAAGGCGTGAATGAAGATGAGATTATGCTTCCTTCTTTCCATGACTAAGTTCTTCTAAGAGTTTGCTAATTTGCACTAACATGTTAGGAAAAATGAGCCATTTAAAATTTTTCCAGTGTCAGTATTTAGTCTCTTCCCAAGTACAAGTCTTAAGTACTTTTTCAATTGTTTAGTTGCTATTCTGGTATCCATGTTTAATTATTCAAAAATGCCATGCATATAACTCTACTGAACAGAATGGAAAGGAACCGAAGCTGAAACTAAAGTTCAAATTGTTTGTAGGGTAATAATTTTAATGTGAATTTTCTCTGTAAGAATGTGGTTGGTAACTACAATACGTTATGTCTTAATGACATTTTAACATAATGTCTCAAAATTTAAATTGGTATATTACTAGGTCATACATCTCCCTTTTAATTTTTATGAACATCTGGCCAAATGCAAAATTAGTACCTCAAGGTAAAAACAGAACTCTAAGTAATGTCAACATTGTTTTAAAATGTCATTTGTAGCATTTGAGGGAAAGTATTAAATGAGAGGCATGCTTATTTTTTACACAGCAAAATGGTACCTCCTGGCAAAATGCTTCTTATACTAGTCCAAATACATTTTATACAAAATTACTTAAATGTAAAATTTTGTTCCATTCGTAATTATTCATAAAACAGGGGCTGTTAAAGAAGATTTGGTACTTAATATTTTTCTCACATGTGAGAACACTGTTTTTAGGTTGATTAGATAACCCTGTAGCAGTATGGGTTTGTTGTCTTTTCTATGTACAACATATACCTGTTTCCTTTTTAAAGGGAATCAGCTAAGAGATTTTGAAAATTTTACAATTTATATAATGTACATGACATGTCAACTTTTGACTAATAAATCTTTTTTTTTTTACTTTTTAGTGAGCTAAAGAGTAGTCTGTGAAAGAAAGTATATATCTTGTAATTGTAAAAATGAAAATTATATAATGAAACTATAAACTTTGTGATTACTACTAAAATATTTAAAATTATGAATGATTAAGGAAACACTGTTTTGGGTTGCCACTGTACATTTTACCACCTAGAATATATTCTTAATAACTTCCACTGGACCTGGTGAATGTTCTACTCAACGTTTAACTTATATTTGTACTTTAGAGTATTTTTGTATAAAATCCACAGATTTATTTTAAAGTTTAGAGTTTTTATACTATAATAAAGTTGTAAATAATTATCTAAGACAGGTTTAGTATAGTCTAAAACTATATTGTAGTTGTTCTGAAATATTTTTTATTAAATTTGTTAGACTGGTTATCTTGCCCTAAGATTTGTACAGTTTTAGTTATTAAGACTTTCTTCAAAGAACTAAACCGACGTGATGTGAAAAATTCAGCTATACTAGTATATAGTAGTGATGCTGCAATAAAGTTGTATTATTTTTTAAGTAAAAGTATTGTTGATCCTTGTTTAAAAGAATATCTCTAAATTGGGCTTTATTGTGTTAGGTATACAGTAGGACAAGAAATAAAGTGAGCAGCTATTGTAAAGCAAGGCATTCCTTAGATTCTGTGTGTATTTTTTGAAGAATAAATATAATCATTCCTACATTTCTGAATGTTTGATTTTAGTCTCTTTTTCAGATTCGTCTGAATCAGCGTGTCTTTTAACTACCGGATCAGCAGAAATTCCATTTATGCTCCACTTCTCATTCATTGAACCTGTTCACTACCTTCCATCCCAAGGCATTCATCAACCACTTCTAAGTCCATTGTCCAACTCCCACTGAACAATCTACATGAAAGCCCTCTCAACATGACCAGAACTGCCCATATGGTGTTCTCTTCCCATTTCCTCTGTTCAGATGTCTCAGGGCAGTGGTCAGCAAACTGCGGCTCGCGAGCCACATGCGGCTCTTTGGCCCCTTGAATGTGGCTCTTCCACAAAATACCACGTGCGGGCGCACACGTACAGTGCGATTGAAACTTCGTGGCCCATGCGCAGAAGTCGGTTTTCGGCTCTCAAAAGAAACTTCAATCGTTGTACTGTTGATATTTGGCTCTGTTGACTAATGAGTTTGCCGACCACTGTCTCAGGGGAACTGAAGACAGTCTTGCCTAACAAATCCAGCCCCCACACATGGTCTGACAAAATCGATCTCTCAAAATGAGGCACCTAAAAATGTCACCAAACAGACCTGACCATCAGGTCTCAGAGACAAATTCAGAAGTGATTCCAGTGATCAGCCTCTTTTCCCTACTTTCCCCCACACATAGCATGTTCTCCTGCCTGATACTAGGACAAGACACCCTAGTTCTCTGGTAATTCTGCCCTGCAAATGACTGCTACAGTGTGGGTAGCCCCAATCCTGACCCCACCGCTGAGTTTATGCTAGGGACAGTCAGAGATTCAGATTCCTCTATATTACGTTCACTTAATCCTAAAACCTTCTTGGAGAAATGAAGATCTAATTGTTATTAGTTCAACTGTTTTATCTTGCTTAAGAAGACAAATTTTAACTAGATCTCAAAGACATTTTTTTTCTGCAAGACGTCGTGAGCTGTACAAAGTTATCTCTAATTCCATGTATACTCTAAATTAAAATATTCTCCCAATATCTACAGCTCAACAAATTTACTTTATACGTGTTTCTCTTTTTTCCAAGCTAAATTAGTCACGAGCAGAACTTTGGAAACTTTTTTCTATTCCCCTACCCAGATTTTTCTTCTTATAGTCTCTTTCCCTTAATATGAAGACACCATATCTCTTGTCTCCCAAGCTAGAAACTCAGAGGTTATCCACAAATCCTTTATTATCTTCCTAATTCAACAATTCTGTCAATTTTATCTAAGCCTTCTCACCAAGTGGCTATCTCTACTATTAGCTGTCTTAGTTCAGTCTTTTATCTTTTATCTCTCTGCCGGCAGGAAGAAGATGCAGGGAAGAGAGCAGGAGTCACTATGGAAGAAGGTCTTGGAGAAGATGGGACGAGAGGGGCAGTTCTAAGCCCACAGGAAGAGGAACTAGGTCTGGAAGGAAAGAATGCCTTCCCCCTAGGGTTTTGGTTCCTGAGCCAAATACCCTTTTAATACAACATAGGATCAAGTCAATATTGATCCAATTGCTAAACCACAGAGAGGAAAGGTCAGATAAAACTGACTCTAAGAATTAGGAAAACTGGTGAGCTTAGCCAATGGAAATGCAGCAGAATTGTGGGGCCAGAACCAGATGAGACTGAGCTAGAAAGGGAAAGGGAAATTAGGAAATGGGGAACGTGAAATTTTGAGAAGTATGATGGAAATGGGAAGGAGAGGGATTGGGCCATAGCTAGAGGAAGAAGGGGGGTTGAAGGGTTTTGGTTTTTTTTTTCCAAAGGAGAGGGTAAAGAATTTACAGGTTTAGAAGTTGAGGCGGGGAGGGGGAACAAAACAAACAAAAATAGCCGGCAGAGAGACGATGCTGGGAAGAGAGCAGGAGTCATTAATGGAAGAAGGTCTTGGAGAAGATGGGACGAGAGGGGCAGTTCTAAGCCCACAGAAAGAGGAACTGGGTTTGGGTGGGATGGGAGGAAGAACGCCTTCCTCTCTAAGGCCACAAGAGGAGGGTTTGCATGAAGGAGAAGGGGAGAGCAGGTGAGTATTTTACAGTGTTTGTCTACCCGATGAGAAAATGAGTAGTGAATGGGGTCTCAGCCTGAAGAGAGTAATAAAAAATTTAAATACCTGATAAGGGGAATAAGAGAGGACAATGACCAAGACAAAAATAGATGGAGGATACCCAGCCAGTGTGGGTCAGTGGTTGAGCATCGACCTATGAACCAGGAGGTCATGGTTCGATTCCTGGTCAGGGCACATGCCTGGGTTGCGAGCTCAATCCCCAGTGTGGGGCATGCAGAAGGCAGCTGATCAATGATTCTCTCTCATCATTGATGTTTCTATCTCTCCCTCTCCCTTCCTCTCTGAAATCAATATATATTGAAATTAAAAGCCATATATTTGTAGTGACAACCTATGTAGAACTACCATATGCTTCAGCGATCCTACTTCTGGGTGTGTAGCCTAAGGAAATGAAAACAAGATCTCAAAGAGATACCTGCACCACCAGGTTCATTATAGCATTATTTACAACTAGAGGCCCAGTACACGAAATTTGTGCACTGGGGGGGGGGGGGGGGGGCACTGCCACTGCCGCTGCGCTCGCCAGCCTGAGCCCAGCTTCTGGCTGAGTGGTGCTCCCCCTGTGGGAGCACACTGACCACCAGGGGGCAGCTCCTGCATTGAGTGTCTGCCCCCCTGGTGGTCAGTGCGTGTCATAGCAACTGGTCATTTCTCCATTCGGTCTATTTGCATATTAACCTTTTATTATATGGGATAGCCAAGATATGGAAACAACCTAAGTGTCCATTAATGAATGAATGGATAAAGATGTGATATATATATATATATATATATATATATATATATATATATATATACACAATTGAATATTATGCAGCCATGAGAAAGAAGGAAACTGTCATTTTCAACAATATAGATGAAACTTGGGGCATTTTGCTAAGTGAAATCGTACAAAGACAAATACTGTATGATCTCACTTATATGTGGAATTTAAAAGACCAAACTCAGAAACAGAGAATAGAGGGGTGTTTACCAGTGGCTGGGGGAGGGAAAAATGGGGAGATATTGGACAAAGGATACAAACGTCCAATTATAAGATGAATACATTCTCAAGATTTAATATACAGCCTGGTGATTATAGTTAACAATACTTTATTTTGTCCTCGAAAGTTGCTAAGAGTAAACCTGAAGTGTTCTCACCATAAAAAAGAAATGGTAATTATGAGAGAGAAGTGTTAGCTAACAGTCGCAATCATTTTATGATATGTAAGTGTATCAAATCAACATGTTGTACACCTCAAACTTACACAATGGTATGTCAATTATATCTCAGTGACGCTGGGGAGACTTTTATTTTTAATAAGAAAAAGAAAGATAAAAGAGACCCAGGTTCATTGGCCAGGTAGATATAGCAGAGGAATGAGAGAGGGCATGATATCCAGGCTAGATGAAGAAGGGAGAAATAAAAGCCCTGGAAAAATGAAGTTCAGGGCCTGGGGCCTGGAATGAGATCAAAGAGGAGGCAAGCTGGAGTGAAAGAGAGACAAGTAAAAGGTATGTGGTGTGGCTGGAAAGCAGGGCAGAATAGTGAGAGATTTTAATAAAATACCACATCAATCCACGCAGAGGCAGTAAGTAGCCTATTTTGTCATATTAGCAACTAAAAATGAAGTGTGCACCAGAGTTAACAGTGGGGGGAAAAATACCTTTTTTTAGTTCAAGTGACTTAGGAACAAAACACTATTGAAATAGATGATTTGCTTAAAGTAAATTGATTCATTAGGATGCCACTTCTTTGTAAACCTAACCATTATTTGAGGTTTATTTTAATGCAAAGTAATCCTCATAGATAAAAATATACTTTGGTGCCTGAGGGGGGTGGCGAAGAGAACTTTTTCAATTACACAATTGCATAGAATTGTTCATTTTAGCCCAGCCTGCGTGGCTCAGTGGTTGAGCATTGACCTATGAACCAGGAGGTCACCGTTCAATTCCCAGTCAGGGCGCATACCGGGTTGTGGGCTCATTCCCCAGTGTGGGGCGTGCAGGAGGCAGCCGATCAATGATTCTCTCTCATCATTGATGTTTCTATCTCTCTCTCCCTCTCCCTTCCTCTCTGAAATCAATAAAAACGTATTTTAAAAAAAGAATTGTTCATTTTACTTGTGTAGTTAGCAAGACAGAAGAATCCAGAATTAGGATGTTTAAATATATAAACATAGTGTACCTTTGGAAGGATTCAATTCAGATGTGAGTTTAGAATATAAACCCCTTATTGATAGCCAGAGAAGAATGGAAATAAATTGAGCAAGATCTTGATACTTCGGCAAAAGGGCTGAACCTGGCGTGGGTAGGACAGTTCAGCAGGAGACGTGGACTTTTGGCATTCACTGTGTGTCCGTGGGTCAGTCATGTGCCTTCTGCGGGCCTCCGTTTCCTTATCAGTAAATGAAAATGGCCCCTATCACTTCTGACACTCTGACCGTCCTTATAGACCTCATTGGTCAGATTTCCTCGGTGTAATCACTCCCCTTCAGACTGGACTACACGGGCATGGAAAGGGTTAGAAAGGATGGGAAAGGGCTAGACTTGATTTTTTTTTTTTTTGGAATATAATTTAACTTTTTAAAAAATCAGTTTTAGGTTTATAAAAAGTTGAGCAGGAAATATACAGAGTTCCTATATACTTCCTTACCTCTCTTCCTCTTTCCCCTATTATTAGCATCTTGCATTAGTGTACTAAAATTTGTTAAAATTAGTGATCTGATATTGATGCAACATTAGCTAATAGTTTATTAATTAAGTCCATAGTTTACATTAGGGTTCATCTTTGTGTTGCACATTCTGTGGGTTTTGACAAATGTATAATGATATATATGTACCATTACAGTATCATACAAAATAGTTTCACTGCCCTAAAAATCCTCTGGACTCCACCTACTCATGTCTCCTTTCCTGTCCTACTCTTCCATTCCTTGCCCCCAAACCCCGCCTACCCCTGGCAACCACTGATCTTTTTACTGTTGCCATAGCTTTACCTTTTTCCAAAATATCATATAGTTGGAATCGTATAATATGTAACCTTTTAAGATTGGCTTCTCTCACTCAGCAATACATATTTTAGGTTCCTCCATGTCTTTTCATGACTTAATAGCTCATTTCTTTGAAGCGCTGAATAAAATTACATCCTATGGATGTACCACACTTTGTTTATACATTCACTTATTGAAGGACATCTTGGTTGTTTTCTGGTTTGGGCAATTCTGAATAAAGCTGCTATAAACATTTGTGTGTAGGTTTTTTTGTGTATGTGAGCTTTCAACTTGTCTGTGTAAATACTAAGAAGCACAGTTGCTGTACCCACAGTAAGAGTATATTCAGTTTTGTAAGAAGCTGCGGAGCTGTCTCCAAAGCGGCTGTACCGCTTTGCATTCCCACCGGCCACGAATGGGAGTTCCTCTTGCTCCACATCCTCACTGCCATTTCGTGTTGTCAGTGTTCCAGGTTTTGGTCACTGTAATATGTGTATAGTGGTATCCCATTTTTGTTTTAATTTGCAATTCTGTGGTGATATATGCTGTTGAATGTATTTTCAGATGCTTTTTTGCTACCTATATATCTTCTTTGGTGAGGGGTCTGTTCATGTCATTTGTACCTTTCTAATTGAGTTGTATTTTTACTGTTGGGTTCAGACTTGATTTTGCAGGACTCTTTTGCTGATGACACGAGGCTCTGTCAGGGCTTAAACAAGCAGCCCAGCTGGCCCGGCTTGAGCATTGTGTTGTCTGGTCCAGAGGCCCTCTCCATTCCGGTTATAGTTGCCTAGTTTACACATACATCATCGCAAGCACAGTTTTGTTGTTGTTGTTGTTGTTGTTTGTTTTGGCTAAAACAACAGAAATTCATTGTCTTGTAGTTCTGGAAGCCAGAAGTTCAGGATCAAGGTATCGACAGGGTTGGTTTCTTCCAAGGGCTGTGCAAACACAGATTAAAGAACTTTAATCCGAGCTCTGGTGGCAGAGAAGAGTTATCTGAGGGACATAGTCCACTGGGAGGAGCCTTTGGAGAGGTTTCTGGCCATGAGATCCCAAGGAGAAACCTGGCAAACACCACCTTAACCAATGCATCCCAGGTAGCATCGGCAGTGGTGTGAGACACTAACACCTGCCCCTCCTGGGCAATGCACATCGCTTCGGAGGTGCCCTTGCCGAAAGAGCCTGAACCCGTTCTCCCAATCTCCCTGAGGAGGAAACAGCAGACAAATGGGACCTGAGTGCTTTCTACAAAACAACTGGCCAGTACTCTTCAAACTTGTGGACATGAGGAAACACAGACTAACAGAGGCGGTCTCTGGGCAGCGTGGACTCTTTCTCATTTGTACATCTCACTCTGTTCCTCTGCAGCCACGGCTACAACCCGATGTGGCTGAGATTGAGAAAATCGATAAATCGAAATGAAAGAAGACAGAAACGTAAGGGGAAAATCCAAAGGAACAGGATTGAACAGGAGAAGCAAGCAGGCGAATCATAATGAGGCACCGCCAAAATGCACTGTACATTCCACAAGCGTTGGCCTCTTATCTTAACTTCTTTTAGCTGTTTACTTTTGTAAGGTGCAAAGACGTTGGGTCAGTTAAATGCCTGCGCGGCCTCTTTTCACGCCAGAGAACTGCTGACAACTAAGGCCGTGCCTGCCTCTCCCACCTGCGTGGCTGGCGGGCAGGGAAGGAAAACAGCTTGCACGTTGGTGATGTTGGTGAAAGAAGCAGCGGGGTGGGACGATAGTGAAATCTGGAGTAAAATCCAAGCTGGTCCAAGGTGTCCTGCAAGCTGTAAGATGCAATTTAATCAGAGGGCCTTATTTTTATTTATTTTTTTGTTAAAATGATTTTAATTACTGGAATTCGCAATATTTTAAAAATATATTTCTTTAGCCTGGGTCCCGGGTCCGGGCGAGGCCCTGGGCCCCTGGATCCGGGTGAGCCTGGGTCCCGGGTCCGGGCGAGGCCCTGGGCCCCTGGATCCGGGTGAGCCTGGGTCCCGGGTCCGGGCGAGGCCCTGGGCCCCTGGATCCGGGTGAGCCTGGGTCCCGGGTCCGGGCGAGGCCCTGGGCCCCTGGATCCGGGTGAGCCTGGCCCCGGGTCCGGGCGAGGCCCTGGGCCCCTGGATCCGGGTGAGCCTGGGTCCCGGGTCCGGGCGAGGCCCTGGGCCCCTGGATCCGGGTGAGCCTGGGTCCCGGGTCCGGGCGAGGCCCTGGGCCCCTGGATCCGGGTGAGCCTGGGTCCCGGGTCCGGGCGAGGCCCTGGGCCCCTGGATCCGGGTGAGCCTGGGTCCCGGGTCCGGGCGAGGCCCTGGGCCCCTGGATCCGGGTGAGCCTGGGTCCCGGGTCCGGGCGAGGCCCTGGGCCCCTGGATCCGGGTGAGCCTGGGTCCCGGGTCCGGGCGAGGCCCTGGGCCCCTGGATCCGGGTGAGCCTGGGTCCCGGGTCCGGGCGAGGCCCTGGGCCCCTGGATCCGGGTGAGCCTGGGTCCCGGGTCCGGGCGAGGCCCTGGGCCCCTGGATCCGGGTGAGCCTGGGTCCCGGGTCCGGGCGAGGCCCTGGGCCCCTGGATCCGGGTGAGCCTGGGTCCCGGGTCCGGGTGAGGCCGTGGGCCCCTGGATCCGGGTGAGCCTGGCCCCGGGTCCGGGTGAGGCCGTGGGCCCCTGGATCCGGGTGAGACTGGGTCCCTGGTCCGGGTGAGGCCGTGGGCCCCTGGATCCGGGTGAGGCCACGCGACCCTGGGTCTGGGAGAGGCCACGCGCCCCTGGGTCCGGGTGAGGCCATGCGCCCCTGGGTCCGGATGAAGCTGAATCCTGGGTCTGGGCGAGGCTGTGTGCCCCTAGATCCGAGTGAGACTGGATCCCGGGTCCGGGTGAGGCCGTGGGACCCTGGATCCGGGTGAAGCCGTGCCCCTGGATCCGGCCGAGACCAAACCAGAGGGAGTCGGACCTGCATTACCACCATTTGTCCACCATCCAGAGCTGAGGGGTCAGTGCCGACATGTACTCATAAGGAACTGGTGGACATTGATATTGGGTCTCAAAAGATCTGTTGGACCAGAAAGAAACTCACTACAGACTGATTCGTTTGCCTGTCAGCATAACTATTATTGCTCGTCGCACATTCAATTCTTATAAGTATATCTCTAGTGACACATGATTTCGCTCATCTAGGGGAAATGATGAACAACATAGACTGATGAACAAGAACAGAACCAGAAACAAGGAGGCATCGATCGGACTATCGGGCCTCAGAGGGAGGATAGGGGAGGGTGGGGGGAGGGGGGAGAGATCAACCAAAGGTCTTGTGTGCATGCATATGAGCCTAACCAATGCTTAAGTTCAACAGAGGGTTGGGGCATCCATGGGGAGGGGGGTGGGATGGGAATGGGGGGATGAGGACAAATATATGACACCTTAATCAATAAAGAAATTAAAAAAAATATATATATATATTTCTTTATTGATTTCAGAGAGGAAGGGAGAAGGAGAGAGAGATAGAAACATCAATGATGAGAGGGAATCATTGATTGGCTGCCTCCTGCACGCCCCCCACTGGGGATCAAGCAGGAAACCCAGGCATCTGCCCTTGGCCAGAATCGAACCTGGGACCCTTCAGTCCGCAGGCTGACGCTCTACCCACTGAGCCAAGCCGGCTAGGGTTTTTCTTTTCTTTTCTTTTTTTAGAATTCGCAATGTTTTTAATATGCAAATAAAACGCTTTAAAACCTGGAGAGAGAGAAAAGAATGACAGAGGAGCTGTTCCATGTTAAAGGAGACCAAGGGGACGTAACACGTCGGCGCAATGAGTGACCCTGGACTGGGTTTGAGAACGGAAAAAGAGCATTAGAGAGACAATCCATGAAATTCCACCAGCGTTCTTTCTTGGCTTTGATTATGGCACTGGCATCCTATAGGACGTTAATATTTAGAGAAGCCGGCTGAAGGGCGACAAAAATTCTTTGTACGATTTTTTGCGAGATTTTTGGGAGTCTGAAATTAATTCGATTCACATGAAAAGTTTTAAACATTGCTTTGGAGAGCCGGTCCAGCGGGCAGCGCGCCGCCGGATCTGGCCGCGGGTTGGGCGAGCCGGGCCCCCGCCCTCCGCGGGCCGCTCGGTGGGAGGGGTCGGGCCGCCCCGCATTTCCGAGACGCGCCGCTGGGCGCCCGCACCCGCCGTCATGCCCGGGGCCGCGCTGCCCGCCGTCCTGCTGCCGCTGCTGGGCCTCGCCGCCGCCGCTGTCGCGGGTAAGTCGCCCCCGCCCCTGCGATGCCCCCTCCTCGCCCCCGGCCCAGCCGAGACTCTCCACCATCCCTCTCCTACCCGTCCCTGGGCGGCACCTGCGCGCCCACCCCGTGCGCCCTCGCGGGGCCAGGTGTCGGTCATCCCCCCCCCCCCCCCCCACTACCCTCCAGGTTCAGTGGGTTCCAGGAGGGCGCCCGGGGGAAGGGGTCGCCGAGCTTCCGAGAGTACCCTCTCCCTTCCGACGAAGTGCAAGCCTCCGCGCAGACCCCACTCGGAGCGAGGGGGACCCCAAAGGGGGGGGGGGGGGGGCTAAGTGACTGGAGCGCAGAGGGACGTAGAGTACCGGGCGGAAAGGAGAAGCGGGGAAGTTGGCCGCCGAGATTTCCCCAGCTGCGCGCTGCGGGGATGGACGGCGGGGCCGGGGGGAAGCCGGCCCTCGTTTGCTCACCGCGGTGTTTGTCCAGTGGGTTGGTGTTCAAGTGGCTGGAACGGGAAAACAGTTGAGCCAGATAACCCTTGGATCACAGCGGGACGAGAGCAGCCTAAGCTTGGATTTCACTTACGTCGTGTGATTTGAAGATCGTTCAGTGTGGGCTGCTGTTGTGCAAGTGACAGATGAAAAATTACACGTTAGTCAGTCATTTCCTAAATGCCTCCTGAGGAAAATACAATTCTGTTGAACATGTGGTTTTTGTGTTTTTGGAAAACAAAATTACCGTGCAAGCATGTCAAAAATGTGGCTGGGGTAAACTCTGGGGAAAGACTTCCATCCCCAAGCACTGCGGAAGGCACAGTTCCAGGAATTACAGAGCAAAATAAACAAGAACTCGGTGAATACTTGTGTGGGTTTGAATTAAGTGATTATGCAAGAGTGTGATCCCCCCTCCTCTTTCCTGAATTTCATTGCCATTTTGTAAGTTCTTGCTGGAAGCCTGCTGGCAGGCAGGAATATTTTAAAGGATCTCAGTGATGGAGGCAGCAGGAGAGTCAGCAGCTCAGAACTTGATTAAAAACCCGAAGCCCCTTCCCTTCGACCATTTACGACCAGTTATGTCATCAGATGCCTGTGAAGGAGCAGAAACAATTTGTGCGGATGTTCTCACTGCTCAGACTGCACATCCGCTTTTCCTAAGACAGGGCTGGACTGGAGATCTGTGAAGAGGGGCTGTTTGAGCCCACCTTAAGCATGGCCCTCGTCACGTTTGCCGGTAACATCTAAATGCCCGGGTAACCCACCCTCTGGGTGGCCACGCCTTCATACTTCAGGCTAGTCAAGAAATTCTTCTCTTGTTAAACTTTAGCAAAAAAAATCAACTCCTAGATTTGGATATCTCTCTTCAGAAAAGCTGTTTTGATCAATAGAGGACAAGCTATTTTAGGAAAGTTTTGTTCTTTTTCCTTTTTATAAGTGCAGGATGGCTAGATGGGCTTTTCTTTTTCTTTTTAAATTTTTATTGAATTTATTGGGGAGACATTGTTTTGGGAAAAGTATATAGGTTTCAAGTGGACAATTCTGTTATGCATCATCTGCATATTGTATTGTGTGTTCACCCAAAGTCAGTAAATAGGCTTTTCAAGAGCTTAAGAAAAGTGCCCGTTGAATACATTAATGCCATTAATTCATCAGCTTCTCTCAGTAAGGAGGCTTTAATGATTGATTTAGGCAGAGCGTGAGCTTTGGAGTTAGGTACACAAACTGTGTGGCCTTGAACAAGTTACCCAACTCATTTCACGTTAGTAAAATGGAGATAATACCTCACAGCGCTAACTGTGAGCATTAGGTGAAAACTCTATGTCTAGTACCTATTACAGACATGGGAAATCTTGTTTCCTTCCCTTGTTCTCTTCATACAAAATGAAGGGTAATTATTGCAACTAGAAAACCTCATGAGTACCACTTTACAGGGATGTATGTTGGATGTGTTTACTGAACACATTCACATACATGTTGATGATATAGGGCTAAAAAGCTATATATGTATATATTTTTTTCATCGTAATACTTCCCCAACCTCCCATCCAGACAAAATCAAGAATCACATTTGGCTTAGGACTAAGTCAAGAAAGCTTTTCAAGGTTTTCACAGATTTAGCTGAATGGCAAGTCCTCAACAGAAAAGCTCGTATGGTATTGCTGCATGAAGTATGAATTTAATGTTGACATGGAGATCATTGTTATTGTTCTGGTATTTTGGAATTTATTTTGTAAGTGTTCTTACATTGTTTTTAGTTATCTTGGAGATCACAGTGAGCAAAACATTCTTTAAATTCCTGAATGAGGTTCTATGGTATTCCTTTTAAAGAGTTCTTTCTGCATTTAGTAGATGATCAGTATGTTTACTGGGTCAGTGATTTCCCATGGGTGGCATAAGATGAGTGAATATAAGCATTTCAGAGTAAATACTCATTCTGTGGTTAGC
This sequence comes from Cnephaeus nilssonii, assembly GCF_951640355.1. Classification (NCBI taxonomy): domain Eukaryota; kingdom Metazoa; phylum Chordata; class Mammalia; order Chiroptera; family Vespertilionidae; genus Cnephaeus; species Cnephaeus nilssonii. Next base: position 55,317,578 of record NC_137081.1, read on the forward strand.
ACATGGATCAGAATTTAGGTAACTAAATTTTTTTTTTAGCTCTTTGTGGAAGCAGTCCTCTTTGTATTTTAAAAAACTTTTTAATTACATTTATTGAAATAACATTAGTTAATAACATTATGTAAATTTCAGGTATATAACATTATATTTTTATGTCTGAATACTCTATTGTACGCTCACTGTCCAAAGTCTAGTTTTTATCCAATTCACCTTCCCTCCTTCCCCTCTGCCTCAGGTTAACCACCATTCTGTTGTCTGTGTCTATGGATTTGTTTTGGGTTTTTTTTGTTACTTTGTTGTTCGTTTTGTTACTTTTTTTTGTTTTATATTCCACATATGGGTGAAGTCTTATGATTTTTGTTCTTTTCTATCTGATTTATTTCACTTAGCATAGTACCCTCAAGATCCATCCTGAGTAGTATTCCTTTATAGATATATACCACATCTTTGTTCATTCATCCATCAGTGGACCCTTAGGTTGTTTTTACATCTTAGTTATTGTAAATAATGCTGCAGAGAACTGATGCAGCTCAATAACAACAAAAAACAATTAGATTTAAAAATGGGCAGAATGAATAGACTTTTTTTTCCCAGACATATAGATGGCAAACAGGTCTATGAAAAGATGTTCAACATCACTAGTTATTAGGGAAATGCAAATCAAAAGCCATTCTTACCTATTCGAATAGCTATTTTCAAAAAGACAAAAATAATCCATGTTGGTGTGGATATGGAGAAAAGGGAACTGTTGGTGGAAATGTAAACTGGTACAGCCACTATGGAAAACAGTATGGAGGCTCCTTTAAAAATTAAGAATAGAACAACCATAAGATCCAGCAACTCCTCTCTGGGTATTTACCCAAAGAATATGAAAACACTAATTTGTAAAGATGTGGGTTACTAATTTTGAATTGCCATATCCTTCAAGCCCTAGGTGAGGTGCTCCTGTCATCTCTTACCACCCTTCCTGCCATTCTCTGTGTCCACACTGACCTCCTGGGACTCAAGCACCTGCTGGTTCTTCCATCCAGACCAGCCTCGCCTTTCCCAGTCCTAGGCATAGTGGCCCCAACCCACGTCATTCATATCTGTTCACCTCCTCAGGTCTTCCCTGAACACCCCACATTCTTTGTCATATCCCCATGTTTATCTTCTTCAAACACTTAATACTATCTGAATGCATCTTGTTTTTTTTTAAAAATGAGATCAACCAAAGGACTTGTATGCATGCATATGAGCATAATCAATGGACACAGACAGTAGGGGGGTGAGGGCATGTACTGGGGGGGTGGGAGAGTCCGGGGAGAGGTCAGTGGGGGAAAAAGGAGACTCCTGTAATACTTTAAACCAGAAAGAATTTAAATAAAAAAATAATAAAACAAAAAGTTATCTTTATTGTTGAAAGTATTACGGATGTCTCCTTTTCCTCCCCATTCTTGCTTATTCACTGTTTTCTTGCTTGTCACTCCCCTTACCAGGAGGAAGCTCCGTAATAGCAGAGACTTGACTATCTCGGGGAGTCTTATTTTGTTTTGATTTATGTCACTGTACTTTTTTCTAATTTATAATAAAAAACATTTTTAGATAAATGGTTTAAAAAGTGAGGGGGTAATGGGATTGTAATTTCTTCCAAATTATTTTACCACTGCTATGAACTCATCTCATAGTTGAATTTATAGCTTTAAATCCTCTTAATCTATTGATGTGACTTTTGATGACCCTGTGGAAGGCGCAGTTATGTTTCATGGGAAATTATTTCACATAGTTTTTGTATTTGAAATGTTAATAAATGTTTATTTTTCTTCCAGTGAAAAAGTGAAATTGCAACTAGATATTATTTCAGGACTTCTTTCGTTATTGAGAAGCTTTTATAAATGTGCTCGTGTGTTAAAAACTAGTTTTACAACGGTGTTATTGACAATTTTTTTAACACATATCAAATATTTCATTCCTTTTGTGGGTTATTTCAGATTTTGAGGGTAAATCTTAAAACTGACTCTCTAAGAAAATGGGCTAGTGATGCCCCGGAGGTGCAGAGTAACGCTGACTGGTATCCCCATACAATGAATAAATACCATGACACCTCTTCCGAGAAGGCACATGAGGGGGACAAGGCGGCGATGGGCACCTTGGAAGCTAGGTGGTAAGGGTGGTGTGGAGAGGAGATGGAGTGTCCGAGAGGCTGGATTTCCTTGAGATTCAGGGAGATCCTGCAGCCCAGCAACACTGGGCTCTGGATTAGTCAGGGACTTGGAACAGCCACTCCCTCCTCCTCACACAATAAAGGGGATAAAGGGCTCTTCCTCCTCCTCTGTCTCTGCCACAGTTGCCCTTGTTGGAGTAAGTGACTGCAGCTCATATCTTAATGGGAGGGGGGCAAAGGTCTTATTATTGACAAAGAAAAAAATATGTAATCTTTGCCTTTCCTTTGTTAACACTCAGAACAAGTATGTCCCAAGGATCACTTCCTCTTATTCTGTGCCTGATGGTTCAAAAAAAGAAATCATAAGAGAACAGAGAGTTCTATGGCAGCTAGCCAGTAATGCACAATATTCCTGTGGATATGCCATTTTCTCCTTTCAGTAGAAGCTAATTTTAGGCAGAGAAACTATATAGAAACGTTTGGAGTTAGGTTAAGTACAAGCTTTTAAATTTCTCATCAGGCTCCTAAAATTCTGCACTAGTTAAATCAATAGAATTATAAAGTTACAAAATCCATAAAGACTGGTTTAGGTGTATTATTTTTTTAAATATATTTATATTGATTTCAGAGAGGAAAGGAGAGGGAGAGAGAGAAAAACATCAATGATGAGAGAGAGAAACATCATTGATGAGAGAGAATCATTGACCAGCTGCCTCCTGCGTGCCCCCTACTGGGGATCAAGCTAGCAAACCTAGGCATGTGCCCTGACTGAGAATCGAACTATGACCTGCCAGTTCATAGGTCAACACAGGTGGGACTGAGGCACTCTGAAGCAAAGAATTTTCAGTAACCAGAGGCTCGCCCCATGACAGCGCCCAGCATCCCGCCTTGGTCTGGTGCCCCCACTCACCTGCTCCACCATCCCGCCGTGGCCAATTCCCACCATGTTCTGCACACCCCCCCCAGTGGTCAGCGCACATCATAGTGACCAGTTGTTCAGTTGTTCCTGTTGTTGAGCCATTCGGTCTATTTGCATATTAGCCTTTTATTATATAGGATTTTAAAAATATATTTTATTGATTTTTTACAGAGAGGAAGGGAGAGAGATAGAGAGCCAGAAACATCAATGAGAGAGAAACATCGATCAGCCGCCTCCTGCCCACTCCCTATTGGTACATGCCCTTGACCGGAATCGAGCCCGGGACCCCTCAGTCTGCAGGCCGACGCTCCATCCACTGAGCCAAACCGGTTTTGGCTATATAGGATATTTTATAGAAAATATTTATAGAACCTGAAAACTTATGGCAATATTTTAGGGAGGCAAGATTATAGCAAGGACGGTTAACATTGAAAAAGTCTTAGTTTAACCTTCTGCTCATGAAGTCTAGGAATCTCACCGACTTTCCTCATGGGAGGTATCCAGTCTCTACTTGAACATTATTCTTCTCAAAGTAAAACTGCATCGCTTGAGCAATGCGTAAAGCTTGTTCCTGGGTAGACACTCTGATCTGGAGCATGGCAAGAAGGGTTCTGCGCTGAATCAGCTAGCTAGAGTTTCTGCTAATGCTGAAATGAGCCTACAGAGAAGGCAATTGAGAGGTTTGAGGAAGTGAATCAACAATTTTTACATTTTCCTGCCTATAGTTTTTTTTTTCTCTTTGGCCTTATTATGTATTGCTTATTTAATTGCTCAACAATGTTCTTTGATTTGCTATAATTACCATTATCATCATCATCATCATCATCATCATCATCATATTCACTCCCATCTCAGAGCGAATCTTTGCTATTCCCTCTCTCTGACCTAGATATCCACATGGCTTTTTCCTTCATCTCATTCAGATCACTTTTTATAGGTCATCCTTATAATAAGACCTTTCTTAGACACCTTTCTACGATTGCAACCCAAACCCCTACCCTACACTAAGGTACTTGTTTCTCTGTTTTCACTTTTCTCCTTAGTGCTTATCACTCTCTGTGGTTGCTAGCCTCCAAGATGGCCCAAGTGATTCTCATCTCCTGGTATTCATATTCTGTATAGCTGACCTGTATAATTATAGCTGACCTGTATAACCAATAGGATATTGTGGAAATAACTGAGTGTGAGTCCCAAAGCTGGATTATAAAAGTCATTGCACTTTTACCTTGTTCTCATTTGAGTCACTTGACCCTTGAGCAACCCAGTGGAGAAGTCATGTGGTGAGGAACTGAGGCTTCCTACCCACAGCCAACGCTAACTCACCATCTGTATGAGTGAGCCTTCTTGGAGGCTGTGGCCCTGGCCAATATCTTGACTACAACTTCATCAGACACCGCAGGCCAGAATCACCCAGCTAAGCAGCTGCTTCCGAATTCCTGACCCAGAGAAACTGTGTGAAATAATAAAGCTTTTTAGTTGATTTAAGCTGCTAATTTGCTACTTAGCAATAGATTGGCTAATAACCCATCTAAATAGAAAACACCTTCTCCTGGCCGGATAGCTCAGTTGATTAGAGAGACATCCTGATACACCAAGGTTGCAGGTTCAATCCCTGGTCAGGGCACATACAAGAAAACCAATGAATGCATAAAAATGGAACAACAACAGACCCCGCCGAAATACAAAGGATTGTTACAAAATACTACGAACAACTCTATTCCAAAAAACTGGACAAACGGGAGGAAATGGACATATTCCTAGAAAAATATAACCTTCCAAAACTCAATCAGGAAGAATCTAAACAGCTCAACAGGCCAGTAACTATGGAAGAAATTGAAGCAGTCATCAAAAAGCTTCCGGCAAACAAAAGCCCAGGGCCAGACGGCTTCACAGGAGAGTTTTACCAAACATTCAAGGAAGAACTAAAACCTATCCTCCTCAGACTATTCCAAAAAATTCAAGAGGAAGGAACACTTCCAGGCTCCTTCTATGAAGCCAGCATCACCCTAATACCAGAACCAGATAAAGACAACACAATGAAAGAGAACTACAGACCAATATCCCTCATGAACATAGGTGCCAAAATCCTCAACAAAATCCTAGCAAATCGGCTCCAGCAGTACATCAGAAAGATCATACACCATGACCAAGTAGGATTTATCCCAGGAATGCAAGGATGGTACAATATCCGCAAATCAATAAACGTGATACATCACATAAACAAATTGAGAGAAAAAAATCACATAGTCATATCAATAGATGCAGAAAAAGCATTTGACAAAATCCAACACCCTTTCTTGATAAAAACTCTCAACAAGGTGGGAATAGAAGGAGCATACCTCAACATAATAAAAGCTATATATGATAAACCCACAGCAAACATCATACTCAATGGGCAAAAACTAAAATCATTTCCCCTAAGAACAGGAACAAGACAGGGATGCCCACTATCACCACTCCTGTTTGACATAGTGCTGGAAGTATTAGCCATTGCAATTAGACAAGAAGAAGAAATAAGAGGCATCCAAATTGGAAAAGAAGAAGTAAAGCTGTCCTTATTTGCAGATGACATGATATTGTACATAAAAAACCCAAAAGACTCCATCAAAAAACTAATAGACTTAATAAATGAATTCAGCAATGTAGCAGGATACAAAATTAACGCCAAGAAATCTATGGCATTTCTATACACCAATAGTGAACTTACAGAAAGAGAGACTAAAAAGGCAATCCCATTTACCATCGCACCAAAAAAACTAAGATACCTAGGAATAAACTTAACTAAGGAGGTAAAAGACCTATACACGGAAAACTACAGGACACTGAAAAAAGAGATAGAGGAAGATGTAAACAGATGGAAGAACATACCATGTTCGTGGATTGGTAGAATCAACATCATTAAAATGTCCATACTACCCAAAGCAATCTACAGATTCAATGCACTCCCCATCAAAATACCAACAGCATATTTCACAGACCTAGAAAGAACTCTCCAAAAATTCATCTGGAATAAAAAAAGACCCCGAATAGACACAGCAATCCTGAAAAAGAAGAATAAAGTGGGAGGGATCTCAATACCAGATTTCAAGCTGTATTACAAAGCCACTGTTCTCAAAACAGCCTGGTACTGGCACAAGAACAGACATATAGATCAATGGAACAGAATAGAGAATCCAGATATCGACCCAAACCACTATGCTCAATTAATATTTGACAAAGGAGGCATGAACATACAATGGAGTCAAGACAGTCTTTTCAATAAATGGTGTTGGGAAAATTGGACAGATACATGCAAAAAAATGAAACTAGATCACCAACTTACACCATACACAAAAATCAACTCAAAATGGATACAGGACTTAAACATAAGATGGGAAACCATAAAAACTAGAGGAATCCACAGGCAACAAAATCTCAGACATATGCCAAAAGAACTTCTTCACTGACACTGCCCCTAGGGCAATGGAAGCTAAAGAGAAAATTAACAAATGGGACTACATCAAAATAAAAAGCTTTTTTACAGCAAAAGAAACCATCAACAAAACAACAAGAAAGCCCACTTTATGGGAGAACATATTTGCAAATGCTATCACTGATAAAGGTTTAATCTCCAACATCTACAGGCAGCTTATACAACTTAATAAAAGGAAGACAAATAATCCAATAAAAAAATGGGCAACGGACCTAAATAGAATCTTTTCAAAAGAAGACAGAAGGAAGGCCAAGAGACACATGAAAACATGCTCAAAGTCACTAATTATCCGAGAGATGCAAATCAAAACAACAATGCGGTACCATCTCACACCTGTCAGAATGGCTATCATCAACAACAAATCAACAAACGACAAGTGTTGGCGAGGATGCAGAGAAAAAGGAACCCTCGTGCACTGCTGGTGGGAATACAGACTGGTGCAGCCACTGTGGAGAACAGTATGGAGTTTCCTCAAAAAACTGAAAATGGAACTCCCATTTGACCCAGTAATCCCACTCCTGGGAATATATCCGAAGAAACTAGAAACACCAATCAGAAAGGATATATGCACCCCTATGTTCATAGCAGCACAATTTACAATAGCTAAGATTTGGAAACAACCTAGGTGCCCGTCAGCAGATGACTGGATCAGAAAACTGGTACATCTACACAATGGAATACTATGCTGCCATAAAAAAGAAGGAATTCTCATCATTTGCAGCAACCTGGATGGAATTGGAGAACATTATGCTAAGTGAAATAAGCCAGTCAATGAAAGAAAAATACCACATGATCTCACTCATTTATGGGTAATAAAGAACATTATAAACTGATGAACAAAAATATAGATACAGAGACAGTAAAGCATCAAACAGAATGTCAAATTATAGGGGAAAGGTTAGGGAGAGGTGGGGGAGATAAGAGATCAACCGAAGGACTTGAATGCATGCATATAAGCATAACCAATGGACACAAAACTCTGGGGGGTAAGGGCATGTATGGGTGTGGGGTTGGGGGGGGGGGACAATGGTAAGATATGTACACATATAATACCTTAATTAAAAAAAATGGAAAAACAAATCAGTCTCTCTCTCTCTCCCCCCCCTCCTTCCCTCTCCCTCTCTCCTTTTCTCTCTCTAAAATCAATAAAACAAATTTCTGTAAAGTTTAATTTCTATTTAACAATTGAAATAATATAAAACACCTCCTACATATTATTTTATTTTCCTACTCTGTCTCTGTGTATTTGCCTCAACTAGAATATGAGCTCCAGGAAAGCAGGAATATTTTCCTTTTTGTTCACGGTGGAATCTATAGCCTCTAGAACAATTTTCTCACAGTAACCTCCTGAGATAGGTACTGGTCTCATCCCCATTTTACAAATAAGGAACTTGGGGCATCGGCAGGTTGTTACATATAGCCAAGATCATGTTGTCAGAGCCAGACTTTTCTCCATAGCCTAATATGCTGAGTCAGAATGCTGCACTGCCCACTTTTCTGCGTACTATGTCGTGTTATGTACAAGACACTGTGATGGTTAGGTATGTGTGTGTGTGGCGGGGGGGGGGGTTAAATTTAAGGCATGGTCTCTGTTGTCGTGCAGTTCACAGTCCAATTGAGAAAATAGGATCAGTATCAGATAACTGGCATACAGGATTTGATCAGTGCCATGAGTGTGGGTGTAGGTCATCAAAAGGTAGCATAATTCCTTTTTAAAAAGTTATTTATTTATTAATTTTAGAGAGTGTGAGGAAGGGTGAGAGAGAAAAACATTGATTTGTTGTTCCACTTATTTATGCATTCAGTGGTTGATTCTTGTATGTGTCCTGATGGGATTGAACCCACAATCAAAGGCTGACTACCCTCAGCTAGGCAGCAGCCAAGGCAGGGACCTGGTGTAAGAACCCTACGAGGCCCATTTGACTGCTGAGATGGGAGCTTCAGCTTTCCTATCACCCATAGGTCTTTGCACTAGATCTCTGTCATTTGGGGTAATCCTTGTCACCAGAAAGGGCCTCTCACACATTGTGTAGTGCAAAGTCCTGTAGAAGTTTCAAGGAGTCACAGGTTACAGGAAGGAGAGAGTTGGGTCCTTCATGGAGAATTGACACATGAGCTGCCACTGGAGTAAGAATATACTTTAATCAGTAAATGCTTTACATATCAGAGTTCATTATCTATATATATAAAAGCCTAAGTGACCATTACAACCAGTCAACCGAACGACCAGTCGCTATGACGTGCATTGACCACCAGGGGACAGATGCTCAATGCAGGAGCTTCCCCCTAGTGGTCAGTGCACTCCCACAGCCAACCTCCCGCGGTCCCCCGCAGCCCCCCACACCCCGCCCAGCCGGCCCTGATCAGCCCCGATCACCAACCAGGCCGGGGGACCCCACCTGTGTACAAATTTGTGCACTGGGCCTCTAGTAATTTATAAAGCATAAGAACTACAAATGTACAAAAGTAATTTGTAAATTTCTCCTCACTTGGTGTCAAATATATTTTTGTGTACTTAATAGACATGTTTTATTTCAAATAACAGTATTTTAAATATATGATTTTTTATATTTTTTCATTTTGTATTTTGAATATTCTTGAGCTTTTTATTACCAATAGAAAATACCATGCATAGCTTTGACTAGAAATAAAACAAAAGAGCATTTGTCAGTTTGTGGTTCCAGAACTTCCAGTGATTTATAAAGGTGTTTCAGGTGTCATTACCATAAATATTGTAATGGAGTCTGTTCCCATTTCCATTTTTTAAAAATTCCATAAGGCTTAAGAAAATACAGCAAAAGGAAACAGGAAAAAATAGGAGAAGAATAAAAAATCAAAGTTTGCAATTCATATCTGCCCTGTGACTTTCTATTTGAGTTTCGTCTGGAAATGACTGTTTTCTTTATTTTGACCTAATATAGAAACTATTATCTGGTGGGAGAAGGGGGAGGAGGGAGAGACCTGCCTAGTTTACTCAGTCAAAGAATATTTGACTCCTTACTAGTTATTAGGTGCCTATCATTGTGCTGGAATGTTTTTTTCTTTCACTTTTTCCTTTTTTGCAGAGCAAACTCATTTATCCTGTGAGTCATAGCTCCAATATTGCTTCCTTTCTAAAATGTCCCTTATTCCGAACATGATTTATTCATTCTTTAATAGTTTTGTGCATTTCGCCTATCATACACTTGTAATATATATCATATTTATATGTCTGACTCTCCCGTCAGACTAAACACTTTAAGTGTGGGACTCAATCCTCTTTATAGCTCTTTCTCCTTACCCCTGAGCACTGCCCATTCTAGCTAACACATAGGAGTTACTCAGCAAATATTTGTTGGAAGGATGATGGTTAGATGGACAAACAGTTATTGACAACTTGTTCCAGAAGTGTAAAAGTGAGAATTCTGCTCCTGACTGTAATAGAGTGGGAGATTAATGCTGCCACTAAGAACAACTAGAAAACTTGGATAAAATCACATAAGAATCGAATTTGCATCTTAGAGAACTGCTAAGCAGTAGAGATGAGCCCAATATTATGCATTAGTTTCCCCTTAGGAGAATTGTCAAAATTTAAAGCAGCTAAAAGTAGAGCATAGTTGTTGGCAGTCTCGTGGTGTCTAAGGAGACAAAAATTTGAGTTTTAACTTGATAAAGAGGAGGGAATCTAGATAAGATCCAGGTTTTCAACTGAGACCCGTGGGTACTGGGCCTCACAAAGGCGATGGCACCTCCTCAATTCAACTCACTCTCTGATTGTATTAAGGTAATCTTCATACTTGAGCTGCCTACCAGATTCCTTTGTAGAGGAGAATAACATCACTGGGAGTCTCTTCAATTTTTTTACATAGTTTCTGGTATTTGATTTTAAATAAATAAACTACTAGGCATAACAAGGCACAGGCCAAAAGAGAGAAAAAACTAAGAAGACACCAATAAGTGACTCAGAAATCAGAGTTATCAGAAATGGATTTAAAAATAACTGAAATAAGTTCAAGGATGCAGAGAATAAGATTGAGAATTTCACCAGAGATCCAGAATCTATAAAAATATAAACAGATTGAAATTCTGTATCTAGAAAGTCACTGACATTAGGAACTCAGTAGATGGGTTTCACAGCATTTTTGTTAAAACTGAAGAGCAGATTAGTAAACCAGAAAGAACAAGAGTATATATAGCATGGTGAGCCACAAGTATCAAAAATATGTAAAAGAGCAAAGAGAACATATGGGACATGGTAAAAAGTGTAATACATATGTAATGTAAGTCCCAGAAAGGGAGGAGGGAGAAAATGGAGTGGAAGGATTATTTGAAGTGATAATAGCCAAGAACTTTCCAAAAAGTGACCAATGAAAATAAGCTACAGATTCAAGAAGTACATTGATTTATTAGCAGGATTAAAAAAAACAAACAACAACAACTAGGCATATAACTGTCAAACTGCTAAAGACAAAGAAAATCTTGAAAGCAGCCAGAAAGAGCCACAGTTGGACCAACTGAATTTCTCAATAGGCATGATCAAAGTCAAAACAATAAAGTTACTTCTTACTATAAATGACAATTAAGCTGCCATTCTAGAATTCTGTATTTGCAAAAATATCCTTCAAACATGAAGGTAGTTTAGAGACATTTAGTAACACAGAAATGTAAGAAGGAATGAAGAACAACAGAGTAGGTAAATAAGTGTTTAAAGGAACATTGACCATGCAAAATAGTAATAAAACAACACAAAGGAAGGGAGGTCCATGAAATTAAAATATTATAAGGTCCTAGCATTGTCTAGGAAGTGGTAAAAGTACTAACTTATTTTAGGTACCAATTAAATTTAGGTAAGGTGGCATGTTGTAATTTTCAGGGTTCCCACTACAGAAATAAAATTAAAGAAAATTTATTTAATAAGCTAAAAGAAAAAAATGGAATTTAAAAATATTTAGTAATCTAAAAAAAAAACACACACAAAAGGGGGGAAAAGGAACAGAAAACAAGTAGGCCAAATAGAAAACAAATAGTAACATGGTAGCTATAAACCCAAATGCATCAGTAATTACATTAAATATTAATTGAAATATTCTAATTACAAAACAAATATTATCAAACTGGAATTTTTTTTGAAGCCTAATTGCTGCTTGTAAGAATTATAATCACTTTACAAAAGTGTTTGGCAGTATCTGCCAAAGCTAGTCACAGGTATACCTCTATGACCCAGCATTCCACTTCTAGAAATATACCCATGATAAAGCTTCATATTTGCACCAAAAGATGCCCAATGTGTTTATAGCAAAAGTACTTGTAATGGACACCGATTAGAAACTATCCAAATATCATCAACAGAAGAATGAATAAATTCATACAATACTAGATGGCAATGGGAAAGAACAACCTATGACGATACACTACAACATGAATGAATCTCATAAAAGTAATGTTTATCAAAGAAGCCAGACACAAGAGACTACATACTGCATGATTTCATTACTACAATGTTCAAAAACAGCAAAACTAATCTGTGGTGTTAGAAGTTAGGATAGTGATTACCTTTGGAGGGAAGCAGTGACCAAAAGGGGTTAATGTTCTGTTTCTTTATCTCGCTGATAATTTACATGGATATGTCCATTTTATGAAAACTCAAGCTGTATATTTATGACTTACACATTGTATGATGTATTTCAATAAAAAGTTTACTTTTTAAAGAGTACGTTAGTAAACGTATTAGAATTGGCAGCAAATTCAATCCAGTTATATTACAGGATATCAGAAACTTCTCATGCTTCTAGAAGGAAAAGATGAATACACTGGAAAGAGAGTGTGTGAAGCTGCTGAAGAGATGATAAAGTAAGCTATTTAAGGATGAAGAAGAGAGGATTCATTCATTCAGCAAAGTTTTTAAATTCTTATTATAGCCCAAGAGCTTTTTGAGGCATTGGAGATTCACAGTTTAATAATATGTCAGAAAGGTCACTGTTTAGTGGATAAGGATACCAATCATAGACATAATAATGAAAGCTATGTTTTGAGCACCTTCCTTAAATTAGGCCCTATGCTGTGTAGTTTTGTAGATGCCTACCTAAAGCTGACAACAATCCAAGGAGGTTGTTTTTTCTTGAGGAAACACAGGTATTAAGTTGTCCAAGATATCACCATGGAGATAAAAACCTTAGTCAGTCTGACTTCAAAGCCATGTTTCTCTTGGTACCTTACCCAGCCTTGGATGGTGTTTTAGAAGAGAAGTCAACATAAATTCCAGTGGCGATGTCTTGGAGAAGGTGGTATACATGGATGGCCTGGACCTCCAAGGATGAGCAGACAAAGAATAATGTTTGATGATCTGGAAGTGGTTTTGGAGAACTAAAAGTCTTTCGTTCTAAGTAAGGGCCAGACTTTTGAAGAAGGCAGCAGAGGTGTGTAGTGAAAGTGAGATCATTGAGCACTGTTTCTCAGGAAGGGGATCTAGCTGCTCTTATACAGACTTTCAGCCAAGCACGTTGTTTTTAAGGCATCCCTGAACCCTCTTCCTATAAAGGTGTCTGGTCTGTCCAGTTCCTGAACCTTTCTGGACTTCCTTGCTTTTTAAATGTTGCACATACAATTTTATAGCCAGAGATTTGTTTTACTTAATATTTTACTAAGAGCATTGTCCTAAAGGAAAGTGCTTGCTGCTAAAACATCCCTATTCAACTACCTTTAAGCCACCATTATGGGAAAGTACTAGATTTCCAGGAGTTCAAACCAAGGTTGTCAGTCACAAGTGTAATGCAAGTATTTATAAAACAGCAGGAAAGAAAAAACCCATACAGAGATAAATTGTACCTTGGAACACCTATCCTCATGCTCGTGCATCTTGCATGGCTTAACTACTACTAGTAAAAGAAGCCAGCAGTACGAAGCCAGGGAAAAACTCAGGTCTCATACATCAGGATGATTTTAAGTAGCCCATTGTACTAAGTAGGTTATTGATCCAGCTGCTATAACAGTGACCTGAATTAACAGTGGATTTAACCACACAGGAGTTCCTTTTCTTTCTTGTTACAACTTGAGTGTGATATGATGGCTCCACCTAGGATCCTTCGTCTTCTGTCTTGTCGCTCTGTTATTCCTAGGCTGCTTCCATTGTTTACAGGATTAGAGATGGCTAACTATATTCTAGCCAGTGGGAAAGACGACATATGGTCCAAGCAGCACACTTCTTCCTTAAAAAAATTGTTTTTTTAATTGATTTCAGAGAGGAAGGGAGAGGCAGAGAGAGAGAAAAAAAACACCAACGATGAAAGAGAATCATTGATCGGCTGCCTCCTGCATGGCCCCTACTGGGGGATCGAGCCCGCAACCTGGGCATGTGACCTGGCTGAGAATCGAACCATGACCTTCTGGTTCATAGGTTGATGCTCAACCACTGAGCCACAATGGCTGGGCACATTTTACACGTTTCATTCTGCTCAGACCTTATTATCCAGAAGTTACTAGAAGACTGGGAAATAATCTATCTTGGTGGTCATGTACTCTGTGCTGAGATCTAGTACCAGAGACAACTCCTGGTCCCTGCCATATTCTGAGCCTAGTAAAATCGAAGTTGCTGAGTTTAGACTAACATAGCTGATTGTTAAATTCTGATCTTTGTAGAAGGGCATCCTGTTTGTGTTAAAATTATAATACATACAGAACTTAAAAATAAAAATATGTAAAATCTTAGTGCTTTTCCCAGTATAGACCTGAGAGAATATGGAAGCTTCATGCCTTATGCTCCTTTATTCACTGAAATTCAGTAAATACCTTGAATCCTTTGTCCATTCTGGCCATTGAAACCAAGCTCTTACAGGCAGGCCTATTTTGCTTGTAATGCTAATAATGAAGAGTCCTAGAACCAAGGCTTTAAAATGTACACCTTTATAACGAACAACAAGAGAGACCAAGACAGAAACAAAGATGTGCCTCTACCTCACAGCTGCAGAGGGAGAGAAACATGTTTCCTAGAACTAGTTCTAAGAATCTGCTTTGATGAGCCGATAAATTAAGAACATTCAGAAGAACATCAATCTTGTTTTCCAGTGCAATATGAAAACTTGTCTGAATAGTCATAATCCAGCAACTTGTTTTCTTCTGTGTTCTTGGAAGTATAATTTTAACAAAAAGATCTTGTAAAACTAAGACTTTTGGAGTTGTGACTGCATGCTACAAAGGTAACCTTAAAAAGAGCTTGTACTTCTGATTGTCTTCCTTGATAGTTTGTTGCCTTGGCAATAATGCTATAATTTATGTCTGAATTCCTAAGCAACCCAAAGACTTAGAACTTTGCTCTGTAAAACCAGAAGAGATTCATTTGCTCAGTTCTCTTTTCCATCATATATTAGTATAATAATAATAGACAAATATGCAAATTGATCGTACCTTCGCTATGCCCGCGATTGGCCAGGAGGCGTGGGGGGGCGGGACTCGGGGTGGCTGGGGTGGCCGATTGGGCCAGCGGGACGCTGAGCTCGCGTCGCCAGTGGCGGCGCGAGCTCAGCATCTGCGCCATGGCTGTGCTGCGGCACAGAAGGGGCCTCTGGGGCAGCGAGCCCATGTCCCACCAGGGACCATCAAAAGCGGGGGAGCTGGGTGCCTGTCCGCTCAGGCACCAGGCCTTTCAGAAGCCTCCCGCGTGGCAGAGGCTTCTGAAAGGCCTGGTGCACCAGCGGACAAATACCCAGCTCCCCCGTGATCGAAAGCGAAAGTGTGTAGGGGACCCTACACGTGCATGATTCAATCATGCACTGGGCCTCTAGTATTAGTATAATGGAGAAAAATAAATTACTGTCACACTCGTCAATTTCTTATTTTAACAAAAACTGAAAGCCTTGTTGCTGAATTAACAAGGGCAATTGCCTTTCCTTTTTTCTGTGAAAATCTAATATTTTTATCTGTAGGAATTCATGAAATTCTTATTTTCAAGTTACTGAACAGTGTTTCTCTTTTTCCACATAGACTGCCCTTCATCCACCTGGGTTCAGTTCCAAGACAGTTGTTACATTTTTCTTCAAGAAAACATCAAAGTAGAAAGCATAGAGGATGTCAGAAATCAGTGTACTGACCATGGTAAGGAGTTTATTCTTTTTCTTTTGCCTTTCAGAAATCATTAAATAATGTTTACCAATTTCTTTAAAAACAATCGTTTTGTTGTATCTCCCTGGGTCCTTATCATAACCATATTCTGCAATATACAAGCCACAGGCAGTGGAACTGGTGGAAGACAGTTGTTAGTCATGTACTCTGTGCTATACCACACGTTGCTGTCCTAGCAGAGTGGCAGAACAGTAGCAACAGCAGTGTCTAAATAATGTGCCTGCTCTGTGCCAGGCACTGTGCTTAAGCACACTGTATATTTTAATTGGCTTCAATTATTATAACAAACCTTCTTTTATCAAGAAGAAATTTAGTTCAGTTATTTGTTCAGTTATTTGCCTGAAATATAGCTGAACAGAAGCCCTACAACTAGGGGATTAACAAAGAAGCCACAAACAGACTGGATGAGGGGTGGAGATGCAGAATAGGGCTGGTCACACACCCACGTGTGGTAGATAAAAATCAGGAGGGATATCTCAACTGTAGAGGTCACCCCTGAGAACTAAGGGAGAACTTCAGCAGCACTAAAAAGCACATGGAAACCATAAAAAAGAACCAGTCAGAAATGAAGGTTACACTAACTAAAGTAAAGAATAATTTATAGGGAATCAACAATAGAGTAGATGAAGCTGAGAATCAAATCAGCGATTTGGAATATACAGGAGCAAAACCACCCAATCACAATAGCAAAGAGAAAAAAATCCAAAAAAATGAAGATAATGTAAGGATCCTCTGGGACAACTTCAAGAGTACCAAATTTGCATCATGGGGGTGCCAGAAGGAGAGGAGAGAGTGCAAGAAATTGAAAACCTATTTGAAAAAATAATGACAGAAAAACTTCCCTAACCTAGTGAAAGAAATAGACATACAAGTCTAGGAAGCACAGAGCATCCCTAACAAGATGAGCCCAAAGAGGCCCCCACACCAAGATACATCATAATTAAAACGCAAAAAGTTAAAGACAAAGAGAGAAGCTTAAAAGCAATAAGAGAAAAGCATTTAGTTACCTACAAGGGAGCGCCCATAAGACTTCCAGCTGATTTCTCAACAGAAACTTGGCAGTCCAGAAGGGATTGGCAAGAAATGTTCAAAGTGATTAAAAGCAAGAACCTGCAACCAAGATTACCCAGCAAAGCTTTCACTGAGAATCAAAAGACATATAATGAGCTTCTGAGACAAGAAAAAGCTAAAGGAGTTCATCACCACCAAAGCAGTATTACATGAAATGTTAAAGGGCCTTCTTTAAGAAGAAGGAGATAAAAAGACCAAAATGGCAATAAATACATACCTATCAGCAATTGAATCTAAAAAACAAAATAAATAAATAAGCAGAATAGAAACAGACTCATAGATACAGAGAACATTTTGACAGTTGCCAGATGGGAGGGAGGTAGGGGCATTGGTGTAAAAGTTGAAGGGATTAAGAAGTACAAATTGGTAGTGGCAGAACAGTCTTGAGGATGTAAAGTACAACATAGGGAATATAGTCAATACTATTCTAATAACTATGTATAATGTCAGATGGTTACGAGATTTATTGGGATGATCACTTAGTAAGTTAAATAATGTGTAATCACTGGGGTGTACACCTGAAACTAATATTGTATGTTCAACTGTAATTGAAAAGTAAAAAGTGGTTTAAAAAAACCTATGATGTTGTAAGCTAGCATCTTTTTCAACTGATATATCTATGATGGTGAGATGAGAGTCATTGATTCTTTAAACATGCTTTTTATTGTTCTTTAAGATCTAGAGATCTGTAGATAATTTCATTAGATTTTGACAGGAATATTAATCACTCTAGCATTCAGAAATGTCCTTTACCTAAAAGACACAATTTCTGACAACCCACCAGTATAACATTTGGAATACTATCAAATTGTATTAGGAATATTTTAATTAAAATAAGAGTTATTTGTCATAGAAGGAATACATGTAAGCAATAGAAGTTTTTAATCCTAGTAAGTGCCACATAGTACTTAATACATAGTTACTGTTTCCTTTGGAAAAACTCTTGCCTGCTAAATGGTGTCGAACATTGGCTCTTTGAAAAAAAGAAAAAATTTCCAACATGTCCATTTGGTTTCATTTCAAAGAAATTGAATAATAGGAATTTTGCTGGTCTTACAAGATTTTAAAATGGAATTTCCCTTACAACTATTTTTTTTTTAAGAAAATCATTTATGCCCTGGATGGTGTGCTCAGTAGTTAGAGCATCAGCTTGCACACCAAAGGGTCTCCCCCCACCAAAGGATTTTGATTTCCAGTGAAGGGTACGTACCTTGGTTGTGGGTTTGCATCCTACCCCCATTGGGGCGGTGCAGGCGGCAAACATCTCTCTCACATCAATGTTTCTCTTCCCCTCTCTCTCTCTCTCTCTCTCTCTCTCTTTCCATTTCCTCCCTCCCACTCTCTCTGAAAAGCAGTGGAAAAAATATCCTCATGTGAGGATTAACAAAACAAAATAAAAAGAAAGAAAACCATTTTTTATTAGGTACTAGAGGCTCAGTGCATGAAATTCGTGCATGGGTAGGGTCCCTAGCGGCTGCCAGCTGCCAGCCAGGGCCACCCTTCCCCCGCTGCTGGCTGCCGGCCGGGGCCTTCCTTTGTTCTACACCGCCCCTTGGTGGTCCGCCCATGTCATAGCGAGTAATTGAACTCCCAGTTGGTCAAACTCCCGAGGGGACACTTTGCATATTAGGCCTTTATATAGAGAGATACTTAGACATAACCCAGATTTCAGTTGCAGAAATTAATGATATTGGAGGCTGAGAGCCAAGAAAGGACAGGTTCCTATCCTCTTATTAGCTTGTCTGAACAAGGTGCAAGTTCATTGTCCAGCTTTAATACTTATCTTACGCAGTTAAGCAGCTGCTTCCTATACAGAGGCATACTTAATACCTGTGACTGACTTCCTCTACAACTCAACTGTGGTTAGCTGTATTTGCTCTTTTTCTTTAGCAAAGCAAAACAAAATTGAAAACACCCAGCAACTTTGTGGCTTGTTTCAGAGTCCATTAACTCCACTTGTTCAAACTGGGAAACCATTTAGGAATTTTAAATTGTTGTATGTAAATTTTCTTATACAATTTGTTTGGTGTCAAAAGAAAAATAATTTTTCCCACCCAGTTAAAATGTATAAATTCAGCTTTTCTTACTGATTTTTTAAAAATTCTTATACAATTCTCACCATTTATGTGATAATCCTTTTTATTTACCTCCACTATGGAAATACTCATTTCATTGATGAGCCAGAAAATTAGCTAAAATGTGTTTATAATGCTGTTTCTTATTTTTGGATAGGATCGTGTTTTGGTTTAGAACAGTAGTGGATATTAATTCAGTGTTTTCTATGTATGCAGAAGAAAAGCACAAGGACTGTTAGAATATTTACATTTGGATTTATTAAATCTTCACAGCCTCACAAAATCATATCATAAACCTATCATAAGGGTATGTACTAGTACTAGTATACACAATAAGTGACTTGTTACCTTTTGAGCTGCAAAGAGCTATATCTAGAAATATTCCCTGTGCTTTGTTCTAATTTACTTGATGTTACCTCTCCATTATTCTTGATACTATTATTCCTTTAGGAAAATAATTGTGAGAGGCTAAAGTTTTTCTTATTTTGAAGCATTTAACCTAAATTTATATATTATCATTACAATTGAAAAAATTAGTATTTTCAGTCTTTCCTTTTTGTGATCTATGAGCTATGTCACTAGCCATAAAAAGAATTAAAGACCCAAATTACATCTCAGCAGGTAGTGTCACTAATAATGCATTAAAAAAAAATGCTTGTGTGCATGTATTCTTCAGGGTCTTATGCTGTCATTTGTTAAAGAAAATGACATAGTAATTTAAGTGTATACAGTACTTAATTAGATTACAATGTTAAAAATCATTTGGATTCCACTGGCTGCTACAAGGTCAGAGAAAAGGATGAAAAACTAATCTCAACACTTATGCCTACAGTGTAACATGGTAAAGTATTTCCCTTGAGGAGTTTTCTAGTGTGGCATTTTTGGTCACATTTCAAATTATAAGTAAGTAAATACTAGGGTAAAACAGATTGAAAGTCTATATGACATTCAATAGACAGGAGGTGACAGCTGGTAGAACTGATAAGAAAATCATCACAGAGTTTTTAAAACTGGAGATATGACTGAGAGAATCTGGCTGAATCTTGATTTGGAATTAATTAAAATACTACTAAGTATTTTAATGTCAGTCTTATTTTTCTTTGCAAAGTTCTTTCTTAATTACACAACTAAGGCATGATCACTGTAGAAAACTTAGAAAAACACATATGCAAATATTTTTAAAATGAAACAAAATCATCCTAAATTGCACTATCCTAAGGAAAAGTAATGACTGAAAACATTTTGGTTAAGTCTCCTTCTAGACTCCCCACCTCCAAGCAAATAAATTTTAATAAATGTTTGCTTAAATATATATATGGATATTAGGCAAAAAAGTTCTATAATCCACATTTTCCCTTAAAATATCTTTACATGATGGTAAATATCCTATATAATAAAAGCCTAATATGCAAATTGACCAACCAGTTGGAGGGGGCGGGGCCAGTGAGTGGGCGGCACCAAGGCGGGTGCCAGCTGGCAGAGGGAGGGGACTGGGGGCGGCGGGGCCATTGAGGGGGTGGCGATGACTGGCGGTGGGGTGATCGAGGGACGGGGCCCCACTGGTCGCCTCTTGCAGAGGTTTATTCAGCTTAGCCGCACTGGCCCTTCTATTTTTATGTTCAGTTCAAGCACAGCATTTGTAAAATTGGGGCGGGGGGAGCAAGTACCCTTCCTGCTGGACACAGACTTGAGTGCCGCCTCATGTGTGTCCCCAGGTTTTCCGATGGTCTTAGGCGACCCTGCTAGCGTTTCTCAACCTGTGGGTCATGACCGCTGCTGTAGAGCCTAAGACCATCAGAAAACACAGATATTTACATTACGATTCATTAACAGTAGCAAAATTACAGTTATGAAGTAGCAACGAAAATAATTTTATGGTTGTGGGGTCACCACAACATGAGGAACTGTATTAAAGGGTCGTATTAAAAAGGTTGAGAATCACTGCTCTAGTAGAATATATATCCTATCTAATAAAAGAGTAATATGCAAATTGACCATCACTCCAACACACAAAGATGGCCGCTCCCATGTGGTCAAAGATGGCTGCCCCCATGTGGACACAAGATGGCCACCACAAGATGGCCAACAGAGGAGGGCAGTTAGGGGTGACCGGGCCAGCAGAGGAGGGCAGTTGTGGGGATCAGGTCTGCAGGGGAGGGCATTTGGGAGGGACCAGGCCTGCAAGGGAGGGCAGTTGGGGGCGATCAGGCCTGCAGGGGAGGACAGTTGGGGGGGACCCAGGCCTGCAGGGGAGGGAAGTTGGGAGGGGAACCAGGCCTGCAGGGGAGGGCAGTTGGGAGGGGAACCAGGCCTGCAGGGGAGGGCAGTTATGGGTGACCAGACCAGCAGGGGAGGGCAGTTAGGGGCAATCAGGCCGGCAGGGGAGCAGTTAGGTGTCCATCAAGCTGGCAGGGGAGTGGTTAGGTGTCAATCAGACTAGCAGGGGAGTGGTTAGGGGGTGATCAGGCTGGCAGGCAGAAGCGGTTAGGAGCAATCAAGCAGGCAGGTAGGCGAGTGGTTGGGAGCCAGCAGTCCTGGATTGTGAGAGGGATCCCAGATTGGAGAGGGTGCTGGCTGGGCTGAGGGACACCCCTGCCCCCCGTGCATGAATTTCGTGCACCGGGCCTCTAGTTCACTAATAACTGAACATTTCCCCACTGCTTAGATATGCCATAGCTAATACATGCCAACCTCTAATAATGGTTAATTTTTCGAGTCTCTCAGCGACATAAGCAACGAGTGAGGAATGTTAGTGATTGTGCCTCTTTCATTTGAGCACCGAGCTAATATTAACTTGCACAATTGTTAAGGATCAGCAGGTCAGAGAATATGTACTTTTTTAAGGGCTTGCCAGATTGTCTCCAAAAAGATTGTACTGATTTTTCTCTGACTAACCACTTACGAGTTCCTAGTTTTCTACACCTATGGCCAACATTGTTTAATCTGAAAGTCTTATTTTAATTTTCATTTCTTTACCAGTAAGATTACATTTTCCACATACAGTATTTGTTGTTATATTTTTTTTGTGAGGGTGAATTGCCTTTTTCAGTTTCAGATCAATTTTTTCTTTTATTAAGGTGTTTGCCTTTTTATTTTTTATTCCTAATAGAGCTTTCATCTGCCCAGTTTGTGAGTTTCTTAACTATAAGGTATGCTTTAAAGGTAGATTTTTTGGCTCTATAGTTTTCTCTTCCCTCTGTAGTTAAATTTCTTGGTTGTCTCTTTTAATAGAAGTGAAAGTAATAACAGAATCCTTTTTTCTTAGGAACATGTTATATTCCTCATTTAGCTGAGTACAGCTGAAAGGGTGTTAGAATGCTCCTTGTTACTTCTATCTTTACTGGGGGATGTATCATTCCCACCAGATTTCCGGATGCTACAAGCTTCGATATCATAATTCATTGTTTTATCTTGCAAAATCATACACCATCATGATAGAAACTAACTCCACTACTGTTTTCTTATGTGTATTAGCCAATTAAGACAGTGGAATTATTTTTTACTTTGCAAGGGAATCTTTGGGTTAAGAAACAAGGTTAAATATCTCGGGAAAGTGAAGATACTGCTAAAATCTATAGGGTGCTATGTAGCTTATCGAATATAAGGATATACTAGGTGTACCAGTTAATAATGCAGATTTTGTAATCAAAGAAAACAAGATAATTTCAAGAGAAACACCAGAAGTGCTTTATTCAAAGTAATGTCATCGCTAGCTACACGTTTCCCCCATCTTTCAGGTAATTGGTGGATACTGTCCCAATAGAACTTTCCTTGTTTTGAGGCAAACCATTCAGAGACCCAATTTTCCACTTCTTCATAGTTTTTGAAGTGCTGCTCAGAAAGTGCGTGTGCTATCGATTGGAACAAGTGGTAATCTGAAGGAGCAAGGTCTGGTGAATACAGCGGGTGGGTTAATATTTCCCAGGCAAGATCTTTTAACGTGTCTTTAACTGGTTTAAAGTATGTGATGATGCGTTACCATGAAGCAAAATTACTTTGCCGTGTCTTCTAGCACATTCTGATCTTTTTATGATCAAAGCATGGTTCAAATTGATTATTTGTTGTCCGTAGCGACCAGTATTAATGGTTTCACCTGGTTTTAGAAGCTCATAATATACCACACCTTCCTGATCCCACCAAACACAGAGCATTGTCTCTTTCCAAAGCGATTTGGCCTTGCAGTCGATGTTGATGGTTGACCTGGATCAACCCATAATTTTGTGCATTTGGGATTCTCAAAATAAATCCACTTTTCATCGCGTCACAATTTGATGCAAAAAAGACTTTTTTTCGTGCCATTGAAGCAACATTTTACTGATGACTTTTCGGTTTTCCATTTGTCTTTCGTTCAGTTGATGTGGCACCTATTTTCCTTCCTTTAAAGTCTTTTCCATTGCTTATAAACAATCGGAAATTGTTTGCTGAGCAACGTTTAATCTTTCTGCAAGTTGTTTTTGAGTTTGACCTGCATCTTCATCCAATAATGCTTGTAATTGTTGGTCTTCAAACTTTTTCGGTTTACCTGGACATGTCTTTCACATCGAAATCATCATTTTTAAAGCGTTTAAACTAGCGCTCACAAGTATCTTAAGATGGATCATGTTCACCATAAGCTTCCCAAAGTATATGATAACTTTTTCTTCAAAGTAAAGTAATGAATTAAAACTTCCTGCAAATGCTCTTTTTTTGGCACGAAATTCGACATTTTTAAGCGTAAAAATATCTATGATGTTAACACCTTCAGCAAATTTGACATGAAGTTTTGAAGCTTGCTGTCAATACAACAAAATAGCATACATATCAAATCGCATATATATCAACATATGTATAACTCCATCTATTGAAAAAAATCCACATTATTAACTGGTACACCTAGTAAAAGTTAATGTACGTGAGACAAAAATATGTGTGGCTGTTGCTCCTTCCTCTTGAACCTGGTGAGTCACAGGAAAAATCAACTAACTACCCAGGGAGAATGAGGACCACCTTTGTCATTTGCCAGGACTTAGTTCTAAGGATGAACAGGGCAAATATGGGAAGGAATGGGCTTTGGGCAGCAGGAGCATGAAGGCCAGGTAAGTGAGGTAAGTCAGAGACGCTGCTTGTTACTTGAACTTGACTAGGTCTTGGGACTGTTGAGGCAAGTTGCTCTCCTTTGCAGGTCTCCTGAGTGTGGTCAGAGCTACTCCCCTCCATACTTGTGAAATGAGGACAGGAGGGCCCATGATCGTTAAAGTGTATAGTGGGAAAAAGTTGAGAGATACATTAAATGTGTTTTACTGCTCAAGCCTCTTCATGATGTTTGTTTTCATGTTAATGAGATTACCAACTCTAGGTGAATGAAATAGAGTATAAAATGTTTCTGCTCAATTTACATCACATTATTTTACTTTTCTCATGAGTGATTATGTGCTCTTCCGATATGCATATTTTAAAGCTAAATTAAAAATGTAAAAGTATAATTATGTATTTTAATACTATATAATTTTATATACTTCATGTGATTTTCATTGGTTCTGGGAAGATGGTGACTTTTCCCCTACCTAAAATGATTTCAGGAGCAGACATGATAAGCATACACAATGAAGAAGAAAATGCTTTTATACTGGACACTTTGAAAAAGCAATGGAAAGGCCCAGATGATATCCTACTAGGCATGTTTTTTGACACTGATGGTAAGTGCTATTTATCTTGAGATATATCCTTTTTTCCCCTTTAACATTAGTAAAACTGGTCACTTTCTTTTATATTCTTTAATTCCCTAGTTCAAGGTCCAAGTACTGTAGTTTCAGCGTCACCCATGACTTGTACCACAGCTTTTCCCTGCACAGCTCAATGTGTTTCACATGTGAGAATCAAAGTTGATTCTTTTGCCTGGATTAAAATGTGGTTCTAGGTTCAATAATTTTGTAATATGGTAGGGTTATAAAAATCAGTACCACTGTCAATGATTATGATACAGATGGACAGCTATCAAGGTTGTATCATGTAAATGTATTTATTGTCACTGTAGAAAATAGAAAATACATAAATATTTTCAAAATGAAATTACTAAGGTTCCTATTAATAATTTATTTTCTTGGCTATTTCCCATTAATATGTTATATTTTTTCTGTACAAATATGAGATCTGCAGAACCTTCTTGAACCGATACCTCTGATTGACCTGTACACAGGATATGTTCCTTTTCTAATTTAAATCCTACAACCAAATGTGTAGACTAGACATACCTTTCTAACTTTCTACTTTTAATCCTAGACCCTTTGGGTTTTATACTGATAATGTTGAAAATATTCTTACCTGACAGATCAGAGTTTCAAATGGTTTGATAAGTCAAATATGACTTTTGGTAAGTGGACTGATGAAGATGAGGAGGAGGATCTGGTTGACACCTGTGCCTTTTTGCACACCACCACCGGTGAATGGAAAAAAGGAAATTGTGAAGTTTCTTCTGTGCCAGGAGCCCTTTGTAAAGCAGCTAGTAAGTATAATTGAAGACCTTTTTCCAATCTTAAGAGGCGTGGGAAAGATGGTTTTGAAATATTTTTTTTGAGATAAGTATTCCTCAGGGGAGGGAATAAAACTTCAGAATATATTAGGGTGGTTTGTGCTCAAATCTCTTGGAAGTCAAGCATTAATTCTCTTACATTTCCAAGGTTGAGCCAGATCAGGTGAACCACATACTTTAAAAAAAAAAGAGATGATCTTTTTGTTGAAAGTATTACAGATGTCTCCCTGGCCCCCTTCCCTGGTCTTCCCCGAACTATTGTCTGTCCATGGGCTATGCATATATGCATATAAATTCATTGGTTAATCTCTCCCCAACCCCTCTGAAATATGTCAGTCTATTCCATGCTTCAATGTCTGGATCTTTTTTGTTAGTCAGTTTATTTTGTTCATTAGATTCCACATATAAACCACACATACTTTTATTCTGTCTGCTTATTCTTAGAGTTTGTAAGAGGTCAAAGTTCCTTCTGTTGTTCAGAGGAATTATCATAGCCCCTTTGCATGTGATTTTAACAGTGGAAGTGGTGAATGAAGATTCCAGGATTCTAATGTTAGTTTACAAAGAATTTGATTCTGTACAAGAATGAATATTTTTTCTTTGGGCAAAGAAAATTTTTATTGTAGTTTATAATTTATTCTGGATTAAAATATAAGTTTTCTTTTGATCCATCAGAATACTTTCTAGTGAACAAAATTATCCTAAAATTTAAAATAAAACCCTCACCAGAGGATGTTTTTTATTGATTTTAGAGAGAGAGGAAGTGGGGGGAGAGAGAGAGAAACATCAATGGGTGCCTCCCGACTAGGGATGGAACCTGAAACCTGAGTATGTGCCCTGACCCAGTATTGAACCCTCGACCCTTTGGTGCACAAGACAACACTCCAACCAACGGAGTCACACCAGCCAGGGCCTGACCCACAACATTTTGATGTTATTATTAAACATTACAGAATGTTTGTTCTAAATTTTAGAAATAATTTTTTTTCATTAAAGACTTTTAAAATTTCAAAATATAATTTTGGAGTGTGTGAAATAAAGACACAGCCATTTTCTCATTTTGCATCTGTAGTAATGCCTCCTTCTACTTTAACTGTAAACCAAAACTATACACCTGCCTCTGATTATTTCCTTTCTTTATATCTGAAGCTAGATATATTTTTTTACTTGCTTCAGCAGAGTTCTTGACTAGTGTTTTATAGTAATTATATAAAATTTTTCATAGTTTTATGATAGTAGCATTCAACTTTCAGTATTTATTGTGTGTTTTTGTTTTTTGCTGTTCATTTACTGTGCCTTAGGGAACCATTATATAAACCAAATTTTTAATTAAACTGTAACTTTGAAACATCTTATATCATGAGTAAATCCATGCTAATGAGGTAAAAAGTTACAATTGTGTACTTTAATTTTAATGTTTTCTACACTCTCCCAACCAAATTCCTCTTATTTGCCTCACTTCATTTTTTCTTGAGCCTCCTTATTCTTTTTCCACCACCAAACTAATACATTTTGTAAGACCTCTACATCTTTTATTAAAACTAAGTTCAAAACAGATAAAGACAATACCAAGAAATAGGAATGGATACTATTAAGCTATTAAAGGGTTCATTTTTAACTGCTTTGAAAGTATTTAAAGGCAATCTTAGAATATTAAAATTTTTAATTTTTATTTTCTTTTGTATTTTAGTTCCATATGAAAAGAAATATTTATCAGGTATGTAATGGTCTTTTCTTAAAATTTTTTCACTAATGGCCCTCTCTAAAAAGTTATTTAACATAAAGTAGAACAATTTTTATACAAATGTAGAAAGGTCTCTTAGCTTAGTAATAAGACTGACATTTTAAATATGATTAACTGCAATTATGTATGAAATGAACATTTTTTAAAACACCAAATTTTCTCATAGAACTCCAGTATGTTTTTGTGGGAAATGACTATCTTTTGTCCAAAAAAATTTCCCCTCAGTTGTAATTATATGTCTTGAGGGCTTCCTAAACACATTTTTTTTTAAAAGCTGACATTAATATATGTATTTACATGGTTCAAAAGCAAAACTGTCTAAGGCAAACCCTGAAAAATCTGTCTCCCATCTTTTCCCCATTCTGCGTTTATCTTTACTATCATTTCCATTTCTTCAACTGCCTAGTGTTTCTTTTGCCAGTAAGCAACTGAGATATTTGGCTTAGTTTGCCCCTTTTTATTCACTAGTATATTTTAGGTCTCTCTCCACATCATTACCTATAGATTGATCTTCCTTTTTTACAACTACATACTTACACTGTATGGATATACATAGTTATTTACACTTCCATTGTATGGATTTAACCAGCTCCAGACTATTGGGTTATTTCCAGACATTTTCTGTTATAGAGTGAATCCTGTTGCACAAAAACATCTTCACCTTGCACAAAAACGTTTATCTGAATTACCTGAAATGTAATTGCTACACTGAAAGTGAACATATAACTTCTATTGATATTGATATCATACCATTTACTTTTGGATTTTTGCCAATTAGATATTATAGTTTTTAATCTCCATATTTTGAAGTATAAATAACAGGATAAACTGCACAAATCTTAAATGTACAGCTTGATGGTTGCTTATGTATACACCTGTGTATACCATGAAGATAGAGAACATTTCCATGACACAAATTGTTCCATCATGCACCTTCCCATGAATGTCCATTCCACTCCCATCCACCCCAAAGGTAACACTATGCCTTCTATCACCATGTATTATAGTTGCTTTTATTGAACTTCACATAAATGTTAACTCTGGTGCTCTCACTCAGGAATTTTAGTTCATCCATGTTGTGTTATATATATTCACACACACATAGGTATATATACATATATAATTTTTCTATTATTACATAGTATTTATAAATATACCAGTTTTGCCAATTCGATTTGTTATAGGTATTTGGATCATTTCTAGTTTAGCACTAATATGATAGAGCTGCCTATGAAATTTCAAATGTTTCTTTGGACCTATAGTCTCATTTTCATTGAGTGGAATTGAGTAGAATGGAGACAGAATGGGATACTTCTGTTTGCCTTGTATAATTTTGCTTTTGAACCACGTAATTACCTGTAGCTTTCAAACGATGCATTTAATAAAGCTTTAAGACAGATGTTTCATGAATTATAACTGAGGTCAAGTTTCTTTAAACAAAAGATTGCAGTCTTTTCAACAAAAACAGATAATAAAATTCAATGAGAAAATACAATTTGATGTTTAAAAATATTCCAGAGTGGAATTGCAAGGTTATAGGGTAGCTAATATGTTCAGTTTTATTAGAAACCACTGAGTAGTTTTTTAAAATATATTTTTATTGATTTCAGAGAGGGAGGAGAGATAGAAACATCAATGATGAGAATCATTGATCAGCAGCCCCCTGCATGCCCCGCACTGGGGATGCAGCCCGCAATCCAAGCATGTGCCCTGACCAGGAATCTAACGGTAACTTCCTGGTTCATAGGTCGACGCTAAACCACTGAGCCATGCTGGCCGGGCCTGAGTAATTTTTCTAAGTGGCTGTACCACATTACATTCCTACTGCAAGTGTATACAAGTTCCACTTGCTTACCAATCCCAGGATGGTACTTATCATGCTATTTAATTTTTACCATTCCGCTGGGTATGTAATTATTGTAAATTTTTCAAGTCCCTGATGAAGAATGATGTTGAGCACTTACCATGTTTATCAGCCATTCCGATATCTTTTGTGAAATGCCTGTTCAAGTCTTTTGCCCTTATTTTTTTGGTTCCCTTTGTTATTGATTAGTTTTTTCTTATAAATTCTGGATACAAGTCCTTTATCAGGTATATGTACCATGAGCATTTTCTCTGTTTAGGGCTTGCCATTGGTATAACTATGATGAAAGAGGTGTATTTAAATAAGAATTTGTACGTATTTCTCTTTTCTATAGGAGCAACATGTAACATCTAAAAAAATCAAGCACAGTACAACCTCACACCTATTAGGCTGTCTGTCTAAAAAACAGCAAAAAACAAGTTTTGACAAAGATGTGAATAAAATAGAAACTTTGTGCACTATTAGTGGGAATGTAAAATGGTGCAGCCACTGTGGAAAACAGTATGGTAGTGCCTCAAAAAATTAAAAATTACCATTGATCCAGCAATCCCATTTCTGAGTATTTACCCAAAAAGAAGTGAAAGGAAGGTTCAAAGAGGTATTTGTACACCCATGTTTATAGCAGCATTATTTGCAATAGCCAAAAGGTGGAACCAACTCAAGTATCTATCAACAAATAGATAAGCAAAATGTGGTATGTATTACTACTATGGAACATTATTCAGCCTTAAAAAGGCAATTCTGACATATGCTAAATATGCATCAACTTGGAGGACATTAATCTAAGTGAAATAAGCTAGTCACAAAGGGTAAATGTTGTATGATCCCAATTATATGAGGTAGCTGAAGTAGTCCACCTCATAGAGAAAGAAGGTAGAATGGTGGTTGCCAGGGCCTTGGTGTCGGGGATAATGGGGGGTTATTAATACATGTAGTTTCTGGTTTGCAAGAGATCTATGGATGAATAGTGGTAACATAGCACAACAATGTGAATGTAGTTAATGCTACTGAAATGTACTTAAGATGATAAATTTTGTTGTATATTTTACCATATTTTAGAAATTAAAGGGAAGCAGTTGTAAGCATGTTCCTTAGAAGCAGGAAAGCAAGTAACAGCAGTAACAGGAGTGGTTACCTTTGAGGAATAGAAATTAAGGATAAGGGGCTGGAGCAGTTTTTTTTTTTTTTCATAGCCTACCTTGTAGAACCATGTATTTCAAGCAATGAACATGTATACTTAGGAGGGAAAAGGTTATGCAAATTGAAACATGAGTAGAAAATATCAGGTAGGTCTTTGGATCTCAAAACCATTTCAGGAATAGTTAAAAGGTCTGGCAACATTTGGTCTTTAGAGTCCAGTAATCTCTGAAAAACTAGAAATTCATTAAAAAACATATCCCATACATATGTGTAACTATTATGTGCAAGGTTTTCTTCTTTTAGACATTAAAGACAGAGCAGTGAACAGAAACAGCCTCTGGTTTCAAGCTTACATCTTAGTGGGAAGGTTCAATATATGTCAGATGATGTCACGTACTACAGAGAAAAAGATGAAAGGGGGATGCTTTTAAAAATAGGGTTGCCAGGAAAGGCTTTATTTGAGCAGAATGAAGATGTAAAGGAAATGAAAGGATGTTTGAAAGCCTATCATAAAGGCATTCTGTTTAGTCTATGACTTTATGGAGTAACAATAGTACCAGGAAGTTGAAGCAAGCAGGACAGTTAAGTGGAGAGGTACTTTTGGCAAACAGGAAGTTCCCTTTCATGCAAGTGTTAAGCTACAAGAAGTCCTGGGGAAGAATGCTGTCAAGAGAAAGTGGCTGCACTTGGTGTGGTAAGCACACAGGAAAAGGGGTAGTTAGACCAAATTGGATTCAGCACCAGCTTACAG
The DNA here is from genome assembly GCF_951640355.1 of Cnephaeus nilssonii. NCBI lineage: Eukaryota > Metazoa > Chordata > Mammalia > Chiroptera > Vespertilionidae > Cnephaeus > Cnephaeus nilssonii. The sequence goes on from NC_137081.1 coordinate 55,348,358, forward strand.
AAGATGATGCGTGAGTTACAAGTCATTTAAAACCCGTGCCTGTTTCTCCATATGTAAAAAAAAAAAAAAAAGTTAAAAATATAGGGATTGTATGTACACTGTTAGCACTCAAACTGGCTTGGAATTATAAAATCCAACGAATTTATATTTTTGAGAGATCGATTATGTAGTTTGGGCGGCAGTGTTAAAACTAAGGTATCATGGTGACAAGAGGAATAGTCAGACTGGAAAAAGGACATGACTAGTGTATGTAAAGTCTAGGATAGTTCCTATATTGGATGATTCTACAGTGGCTACTGGTGTCGTCATTTAAGAGAATTTGAGGTAGAACAGCCTTGGGTAGTGGGGAGAGGCATCAGCTACACACAATACCTACCAATAAATATTTAAAAACTCAAAAGACTAAGACCAACCAGGCAGAATTTTGAGTCCACATAGAATGGAACAGTTTGAAAAATGGGGAGAGCATGTCAGGGAAGTCAGTGATTACATGTCAAAGTTGAGTGGCTAATAGTCCAGCTACAGTAGATACAAGAATTAAATAATATACATGTGTTTCTGCATTTATTAATGAGACCTTTGGTTGAGAAGTTAGATTGGGTTTGAGAAATGTGGAGAGCTTGTTTTAATTATGTTATAGCTTTCCTAAACTTCCTTTTATTAGGCCTAAGCAAGACTTATTTACCTTGCTAAGAGCTATTTTTAATTAGTTTTTAAAATTAGTATTAGATAATACTTAGTAAAGTGGGCAATGAATTTTTCCTTATAATTAGTAGGTAAGTGTTTCTAATGTAGAACTATCCTTTATTCCAGATAGAAAACCTTAACATAATTTTAACACCCAACTCACTAGTTGCCTCAAGACTGGCATCCCTCCACATCTCAGTAGAATGAAGCCAGCCAATCAAAAGCCCTGGAGGCAACTTGAGCACAGGTCACTTGCAGGATGTAAAAACACAAGGAGTATATATACTATGCCCTACCAATGCAGAATGCCATTCAGTTCTTAAGATACTAGGTATTTTAATTTATTAGTTAAGGAGTGTGGTTATGTCTATTATGCCAGTCTTAATTACCATGCTCTTTCAGACTAAAGTTTTCTTTTTTTGGACTATTCTAATAAAAGAGTAATATGCAAATTGACCATACCTCCACTACACCCAGAAGCCATGCCCACTAGCCAGTCAGGAGCGAATATGCAAATCCAACCAAGATGGCTGCGGCCACAGAGAGCAGAAGGGAGGCTTGAGTTTCCCCAGCAATGGAGGAAGCCAAGCTTTCCGCCTGCCCTTGTGGGCCTAGGCCTCCACTCAAGGCTACAAAGTTTCAATGATAGAAGATAAATAAATCCAAACAGAAATGGTGGCAGCCTTGGAGCTGGAAATAGCAGGAGACTAGGGTTGCCTCTGGCGATGGAGGAAGCCAAGCTTCTGAAGCCCTGGCCTGCCTTGGCCTCCGCTCCAGGCTACAAAATTTCAATTATAGGAGGTAAATAAATTCCAACAGAAATGGCTGCCACCACAGGGCAAGCAGAAGGCTTGGCTCCGCTCCAGGCTACAAAGTTTCAATTGTAGAAGATAAATAAACCCCAGATACCAGGGCCTCCGCTTGGGTCACTGGGGGGTGTGGCCGGCCTGCAAACCACCACAGGCCCCTCGTCCAGGCCACCCCATGCCCCAAGGGAACCCCCACTCTGATCCGGGAGACCCTTCAGGGCAAACCAGCTGGCCCCCACCCATGCACCAGGCCTCTATCCTATCTAATAAAATATTCAGATTGACCATCACTCCAACACACAAGATGGCTGCCCCCATGTAGTCAAAGATTTTGCCCCCATGTGGACACAAGATGGCCACCACAAGACAGTTAGCAGGGGAAGGTAGTTGGGAGGGACCAGGCCTGCAAGGGAGGAGAGTTCGGGGCGATAAAACCTGCAGGGGAGGGCAGTTAGGGGTGACTAGGCTGGCAGAGGAGGGAAGTTGGGGGTGACCGGGCCTGCAGGGAAGGGCAGTTGGGGGGGGGGGGAGGGGGACCCAGGCCTGCAGTGAACAGTTGGGGGGGGGCAGGCCTGCAGGGGAGGGCAGTTGGGGGTGACCAGACCTGCAGGGGAGGGCAGTTGGGGGGGGGAGGGGGACCCAGGCCTGCAGTGAACAGTTGGGGGGGGGGGTGACCAGGCCTGCAGGGGAGGGCAGTTGGGGGTGACCAGGCCTGCAGGGGAGGGCAGTTGGGGGGTGACCAGGCCTGCAGGGGAGGGCAGTTAGGGGTGACCAGGCCTGCAGGGGAGGGCAGTTAGGGGTGACCAGGCCTGCAGGGGAGGGCAGTTAGGGGCAATCAGGCCTGCAGGGGAGGGTAGTTAGGCATAAATCAGGCTGGCAGGGGAGTGGTTAAGGGGTGATCAGGCTGGCAGGCAGAAGCGGTTAGGGGCAATCAGGAAGGAAGGTAGGCGAGTGGTTGGGAGCCAGCAGTCCTGGATTGTGAGAGGGATCCCAGATTGGAGAGGGTGCAGGCTGGGCTGAGGGACACCCCTCCCTCCGTGCACGGATTTCGTGCACCAGGCCTCTAGTTGTCATATAATCACTTAAGTAGTTAGTACTGATTATTATACATTAGAGGCCCAGAGTATGAAAATTCATGCACTGGAGGGGGAGGGAGGTCCCTCAGCCTGGCCTGCCCCCTCTCATTCCAGGAGCCCTCAGGGGCAGGAGGCAACCCAGCAATCAGGGGAAGGCGACACCCCCATCACACCTGCTGCTGCCACTGCCAGCAGCGCAAACCTAGGCCGGCCCTGGTTACCTGAGACTTGGGCAGCCCTGGGTATTTGGGCAGCTGCCATTGGAGGCTTGCCTGTGCCTCGGGCTGGCCCTGGGCGGTACAGGGGACTGGGGGATTCTGTAGGCAGGCGCGTGGAGCAGCCAGAGTCACCTGGGGGCGGACCTGGCCATGCTGCACACTGAGGGGAATGGGTGCTGCCATCTTTGAGGGTGTGGCATTCAATTAGCATATTCCCTCCTTATTGGCTGTGGGTGCTGCCATCTTTGTGAGGGCGTGGTAGTCAAGTAGCATATTCCCTCTTTATTAGATAGGATTCATTAATAGACTGAAATTAAAGTAGTATGTCCATACTGGTCAAGTCAGAATGCTATACTACAAATGGGCTGTGTTAAGTTTAATAAAAACTACTAATTATGAAAGAATCCCATTTGCAGTTTACAGATTTCTTGGCTTAAATGTCTCTAAAGAAGCCTGAAAATATTTTAGAAATATCAGTGGCTTTTACTCATCTTAACCTCTGGCAAGATTTTTTTTGCTAAGCTTTACATTTCCAAGTCTCACTTTAACAAGCACCAGCTGAAAAGAGCATTATGAGACTATTTTAGTAATCTTAATGCAAAAATACATTTTTAAAGAAGAAACAATTCTGGTATTTCTCTTCATTTACTTTTACTATGAAATACAAATACCTTCCTCAAAGCACTGTCCTACTCCTGACTCCTAAACAGAATGATTTTTGCTTGAGTTATTGAACTAAATTCTTACAGAAAGGTTCCAAGGTTTTGGTAGCCAAAACTGCAAGGTTGTACACAATTACTTCAGGAATACAAAAATATATAGTTACTTGAATAAACTCAAAAAACAAAAAGGGATTTTTGAATCTTAGAGAATTGCAAAATTTACCTGAAAATTTAAAATATGGCAGTTGTGTTCAAGCAAAAAAATATAAACCTTGATAGTAATTTTATTTTCTCAACAGTGTGGGAAATTCCCTAAATAGGCAAGTATTTACATGATAAAACTATTATTAGTGTCCCCCCAATACAATATTAGCAATTTATGTACCTAATTTCCCATATTTTCTTTTGTCTTTTCCTTTACAGATAACCACATTTTAATATCAGCTTTGGTGATTGCTAGCACAGTGATTTTGACAGTTTTGGGAGCAATAGTTTGGTTCCTGTACAAAAGAAATGTGCATTCTGGTTTCACCACAGTTTTTTCAGCTGCACCCCAATCGCCTTATAACGACAACTGTGTTTTGGTAGTTGCAGAAGAAAACGAACATGCTGTTCAATTTGACTGAAACTTTGGGAATCTCGGATTAAAACATCAAATACACTGGCAGTGTTTCTTGTAGGACTTTAATATAAAACCTCACAATGAGTTTTTATGGTATATATCCTTATTTCAGTACCATCCCTCATCGCATTTGAAAAAGGAATGCTCTTAAGGTATGTTAGTGGTTTTAACCACCTCCCCAAATGTTACTTTTTACTTGAAGGAAAGCTTAAAGCACAAGCAGAAAAAAAACCTAAAAACAAAAACGGTGGGAGGCAGGTAGTAAGGATAACACTTGAATCATAATGCCCCTTTACTTTTCCCCTACTACCAGACATATTCCTATATAAGGTTATCTTATACTCCTCCAGCATTGACCTTTATCTTTCAATGACATAAGCAAAAAATGCAGAAAAACACTGTACTATACGGTAGTGATGACGCTTAAATTTTCAGCACCTTTCATGGACAATTTAAGGGTGAGAAATAATCATTTGGGGGGTAAAATATGAAAATGGAAAAAAACCTGAGAGTTGTTTTCCTTAGTGTTCTTTATAGCTTAAAAACTATTAGAAAACAATGTATATAGTTCATATACAATTATATTTACTCCATTTAGAAACACAAAAGCTCAGTTAAGTCCTCTCTCAATAACCCATAGTCCACACTATCAAGTTTGACCAAAGGCAACAGTCCCAGCTTGTGTCATGTTTCCCTCCTCACAATTAATGGCACTTTTATTCATGATAAAGGCTATATGGTATTAAAATGTTATAGCAGCTGTATTATACAATTATGCTCTGTAAGAGCTTTAAATTTTTTCATGTGGTGATTTAGAAGGGTATTATTGATCAGCTATCCTATATAATAGAGGTAATATGCAAACTGACCATCACTCCAACACACAAGATGGCCGGCAGGGGAGGGCAGTTAGGGGCAATCGGGTTGGCAGGCGAGTGGTTAGGGGGTGATCAGGCTGGCGAGTGGTTGGGAGCCAGCAGTCCTGGATTGTGAGAGGGATGTCCGGGATCAGGCCTAAATGGGCAGTCGGACATCCCTCGAGGGGTCCCAGATTGGAGAGGGTGCAAGCAGGGCTGAGAGACAACCCCTCCCCCATGCATGAATTTCACGTGCACAGGCCTCTAGTTAAGTGATACTAAAGATAGTGAACATGAGACTGGAATTCCTTCTTGCTTTCCTACTCCGATTCTAGGAGTTTAAGAACTAAGGCCGATCCCAATCTCTTCCTTAAAACCTTCTCCTATTGTCACAAATCTCTACAATGGCCAATATGGTAGTTAACTTGTAGCACCCACAAAACGTGTGGCTTTTAAAGTAAAAATAACTTAATTCATTTTCTCAATTGCACTAGTAACATTTCAAGTGCTCAACTCACATGCAATTTAAAATATTTCCACTTTCACTGGTTAGTGCTGCTCCAGAATCTCCCCTCCCCTTCCACTCAATCCTCATACAACTAATTCCTTCTATTCATTTTTATTAACTTCTACCTAATGGCACCTCTTGCAAAATGGCTGTTTTAAACTAACCCCTCACCCACTCCCATGTTTGATCTCATTTCTCAAACAAGTTATTAGAGGACCCTGGTAATAAAATGTTAAATCTTAATTTTCTTTATGTATCAGAACATCTGTAAACAGGCCCTTATTTCTATTTAAAGGTCAACAGATTAACTGGAGCATTCAAATCTGTATTTTTATTATTAACAAATAATACGCATGTTTATTTATACTCAGAATGTTTAAATTGTTTTCTTTAAGATCATGGTCTAGTTAATTTGGCAGATATCTAGAAAGAATAACATTACATTTTCTTAGGAATTTGCAATTTTTGTAGTGTCCCATTTTTCAGAGTTTGTGATAACAAATGGAAGATTTTTCTTACATTTACAGGATATCAGAAGCAAATACAATATTAAATATGTAGTGCTAAGAACTACAAGAATAGCTCAAGCCACTGTCACTTAGCATTTAAAAAAACTATAAAATTGTATGTACACCAATGGAATTTTACCATTTAATTTTTCAAATAAAAAACATTGTGGGTTAAAGCAGAAGACAATTTAATTTTCATACTGAGTTCTAGTAAAAGTATAAATGTTTCAAATTCAAAACAATCCTAAGGACGCACAGAATAGATACAGAAACTGGCATTCTTAAATTAGCATTTTTGCTTTACAATAGGTAATGAACGCAAAACTAACAAGTAAAGTTGAGCAGATGTTTTAGAAACATATTTTTGTATGAAATGGAATTTGGAAATTTAATAAAATTCTTGCTATAAGATTTGAAGTCTACTTTGAGCACCAAAAGCAAACGTTTCAAGCTACAAAGTAAATCAATCAGTATACTTTATTTTGAGCTAAGGTTTTACATGAAGACCAACAAACTAAGTGTTGATTCAGATTTGAGAAATTACATGGTTTCTATTTATATTTGGAAAAAGTAGTTTGTTGCCATGGCCTAAGCCTTTATTCAACCTAGAACCATGTGAAAGTGTTTTTGAGTGTATGCTATGGTTGCTCACAGAGAAAATATACTGTTCTGGAACTATACACAACGCATGACCACAGTGTAGAGCTATTCATGGTGAAGGTAAAGTTCTTTTGTTCTCCAATGTAGTGAAAAATAGTAAGCTACTAAATAAATGCTCAGATTAACAAGAACAGTTAAAAACGATGAGGATTCAAACAGGTTTTTATTTACGAAGAAGTGACAACACTAAAAAACATACTGAAAACCAGTGTTTTAAACTTTGAATGCGGGATTTAAAAATATTCCATTAACTTGAGATTGCAATAATTTTCTTTTTACCAAATAGCACTTGACTGGCAATTCTGGTATAATTTAGAGCTGAAATATTCCTAAAGGAATATCTACATACTATGGCCTATCAAATATAACCTGCATTTTTCAAATCAATACAAAAATGTATCCATCATTTATACATGTTAATTTTATATACTTTTAAAAAAATTAGATATCACTGCTAAATAAATTTAGAATTTAAAGTCAATTTGGACACCTAATATAATGCTCTTCATAACTTACTCCCCCTTACTCATTCTTTTTTCTCTTTAAACACTGGAAGCAAATGATTATGTAAATGAAACTGCAACTTAAGGCATTTTAAAAGGAAAAATAATTAGGTGCCATTTGGCATTTTATTTTGAAAGCATAGTTTTGTCTTTTTTTTTTTTCACTAGCAAAGGGCTAAAACACAAACCATTTTCATAAATATGACTACAATAATCAGAACAAAAAAAAGGGTTGTAGGCATTGCTTATTTAAAACAATATAACACTTCCCCACTCACCTAAAAGAAAAATACTTTTGATTACCAGTTTATTAACATCAGAGTCACTGGCCATGTTAAAAGGTCCAGCAAGTAGAATTTTAATTCAGCAACACTTGAGAATGAATATATATATATATATACACACACACACACACACACGCATACGTATGTGTGTGTGTATATATATATATATATTCATTTTCTTTATATCATGTATTTAATAGGCATTCCCCCACAAAATTAACTCATACTTAATTGCCAGTTTTAATAAACACTTGTTAACAGATCATCCATTTGTCTTATATGAAGTTAGGCAATATCAAATGTTCTGTTATGTTCTCCATCTTCTTCAGAATCATCCTCTGAAGCTGTTGAAAGAAAAGAGGATGATCAAGAATGATTTTAAGGGGGATGAGAACGGAAGTGTAAATATGAAGCCAGAAGAGCAATGACTTGTAAAATAAAATCCCAATGTAGTATACTCTTCGGTCAAAATGATGTTATGACAGGGTTAGGGTAGTATGACTGTGGGTAATGCCATTCCACAACGCCCCACCCCCAAATCTTTTTATGTTCGTTTCTATAAAAACAAAAATGTTTTAAAATGTGGTTCAAGAAAATCTTCTAGAAAGTTTCTGAGATGTCTGTACTCGTATTAGCCAATTTCAATAGAGAAAAAGTGAACTTAAAACAAGTGCTCTCACACACCTGAGTCTGGCTTATTACTGCAACATGTTTTGATGCATCCGGTAAGAATGGAAAAAAATGTGCACAGAATAGGTTATGGGTGTTCTTGCAAATTACATCAAAGCTGTGTCTATACAATGCCTAGAAAAAGCTCTATTTAGTTATTCAAAATAGCTTTCTATAGACACAGCCTAAAGTAAAATAATTGGATTCAGTAAAAACCTTTTGTTGAAATTACTCCAATAACTCCACATTGCCAGAAACTTATCATTTTGCAACATTTCGGACCTCAATTTAGTTTAGAGTCATTAGTGGTTCAAGAATTTACTATGAGCCCTAACCGGTTTGGCTCAGTGGTTAGAGCGTCAGTCTGCAGACTGAAAGGTCCCAGGTTCGATTCCGGTCAAGGGCTTTACCTTGGTTGCGGGCACATCCCCAGTAGGAGATGTGCAGGAGGCAGCTGATGAATGTTTCTCTCTCATCGATGTTTCTAACTCTCTATCCCTCTCCCTTCCTCTCTGTAAAAAAATCAATAATATATATATTTAAAAAAAAATTTAATATGAAACATCCTGAAATATCTTTAGGAAGAACATAAGTATTCTGTAAACTGCTCTACATGTCGAGGAAAGTGGAAGCTCACTAAAATAAACATTGAACTACCATTTCCCCTCTTATCAAGAGCATTTACTCTTCTTGTGTCAACACTAGATAATTTAAGAGTACCCTTCCACCAGAAAACTGTGCTACATATACAGTTTCTCAGTCTATTTGTTGATCTTGCAGAAAATTTATCTTTAGTAAATGATACCAACCATAAAGCTCATGAATGCATAAACACAAGGGGTTAAGTTTTATGCTGTATCATGGAGCAGTAGCAAACTAAAAGTAAATTGCTTTGTAAAGAACTTATGTTTCCTATTTTATTTACTCCACAGGTGAAAATTCAGTCAGAACCCATGTTCAAAATGTTAATATGCTGGTATTTATTTGGTAGTTAACTTGTAGCACCCACAACATCTCTCATTCTCAGCTGAGTTTGAATATATTTCACCTCCATCTTTTTTCCTCTCATGTTTAGGAGTTGACACTGTTATGTGTAGGGAACTAAATTATAAAAGAGAATGTAAAAAAAAAAAAAAACAATCTGGGGAAAATACTCACTGAAATTATATCTGACAAACTATAAATTATTATTTACCAAAAAAGGGGATAAGATGACATAAAGAAAAAAAGATTTTCATATCATTTCATATACCATTTGACTTTTATATACCATTTTTACACATACTAACTAAAATTCTAAAAAGCATTATCTGGTTGTACCTCTAACTCTTTTTAAAACTTAAAAATAGCACAGAATGACAAAAAATTCAAAGAATTAAAAAGTTCTTATGAGAACTAAATCCGCCTCAAATCTTATTTCAAAAGATGCTGAACACTCGCTAAGGATGAAAATGTTATGCACACTACAGACAACACTTCAAGTATTTTGAAGATGATATAGAAGGTAATCAATTGGAGAATACATATTTTAAAACACTTCGAAGAGTGCATTCAAATTTGATCATGGGGAACCACTTGCTTTGGGTGAAAAAGTACTAAACAGGGTAATCTTGGAGTCCCAGGAACTATTCCAGAGCCACCAGTATCTGCGTCCACCTGGTATGAAGCACCATGGAGGTTGTAGGACTTTGAGAAGATGGTATGTTGTACAGATGCCTGTAAAGATTTGGACATTAAATGCCTTCATATAGGAGCCCAGGCAGAAGAACTAATGCTAGAATAGGATCTAAAAATGTCCATGAGGACCTGAACAAGGAGCAAAACAAACAAAAAAGAAACAACCCACCAACTATGGCTTCTGTTATGAACTCAGAATTAGCGCTCTTTTACTCCTATTTTCCTACAACTATCATAAACCCAGGAAAATCTTTTATGATCTAACAAAGCTGAATAACATAAAATTTCATGCACAAATACAAAAATCTAAAAGATTAAAGTGTTGTTTGATTAGTAGTCAAACGTCTTAAGTGTGAAAATTAAGGTGATCAGAAACAAAATTTTATTGAAAATAAAAGTAATATACTGGTGGTTAAAAGTAGATCCTTCTGTACTTTAAAATTAGTGCCATTAAAAAAATGTTTTAAAAAACCTAATGTCAGTTGCTCAGCCGTCTTTCCCATATCAATAGTATTATTAAGGCTATAAATGAAGCTCTAATTTGAGAGAATATATACTTAAGGCTTTGCTCTGTGAGTTTAATTTGCAACAGTAAATTCAACAATTCTGGGAAGGGGGAATTCCACCTACTTTCGAGATCTTCCATATGTGCCTGAAGAGTTCTTGCAAGGTTAATAAACTAGAAACAATGCAGAAAAAAATACAGTAGTTGAAATGTTGCAAATGGATTTGAAGAGAGATTCAGTATAGGAGTTTCATTTCTATTTAAAAAGTCAAACACCATTTTTAAGCCTTTAAATAGGGGGGTCTTTCTCGACCCACATCAAAAATTACTAAGCTTAAGGATATTGTTATTAAATTTTTTATAAATCATAATAAATTAATCGTATTAAGCATGTAGAAATTGGGAGCAAATGCAGAATTTGTATCAAATAACATTTCTCTTGCATAAATGTAACGCAACAATTATGAAAAAAAATTTAGAAATTGGATTCATGAATTCAATTTTAGTGGTCAATTCAGAAAATTAAAACAAGAGTATTTTCTTATGTAAATGTGCAGAAGTATTGCACCTAATTCTGTATTTTTTTAAAACCATAAAAATGACTTGCACTTTAATATTAATTTGACTACAGCTTTTTTAAAAAGGCATGAACTCAATAGACCTTATTACATACTTTATATGGTTTATTCATTCTTAAGAGAGAAGTCATTTTATGGCATTAACTAGATTTAGGTAGTACTATGATTTCTAAAATACTAAGAAGTCAAGAGATCTTTGCTCAAATTCTGGATGGTCTTAAGACTGTTCATTCTCTTTTCCTCAATGATAATAATCTGTTAACTGGCTCACAGGTATAATAATGTGCATAAGATGGTTACAGAAAAATGTTTTACCAATGTATAATATACATTTTTATAATTTAAAAAATACCATAAATTGTTAAATTGTCACTAAAATGAACACTTACATAAAAAAGGTTTATGAACATATTTAAAGATATGAAGTGTTCAGATTATTACAGTAATGAGATGTAGGTGGCCCTAGCCTCTGCTACACAAAATGGGCAAGGTAGCAGCATGCAAATTTCCACTGGTACACTGAGGCAAACTGTATCATTTACGACTACCTAACAGCTAGCTTAAGTGTTAAATTAAGGTAACAGTGTACAGAGCAAATACCAAATAGTCCATTATCTAAAATAAAATAGTTTATATTATGGACTCACTTAAAAATTAGTACATTGGTAAGCTTTTACATGACAACAAATAAATGGAAGTTAATTTCCTGTTCTCTCATGGTTTTTTGGAGTTCAGATTTCTAGGTTATATTTCTAAGGCATCCTCCTCTCCGCCCAATTAAAAAGAGAACTTAGTGTTTCCAATTCTGTTTTTCACTGAAATATATTCCAATTACCTTTAAGAGCTAGAAAATTCTCTAAAATAGCTTTATGAGAAAATTAGGCTGCTTGATATAGAAGATAGCAATTTCTAATAAAATCTACAATATTTTCATTTTTAAGACACATTTTAACACAAGAAGTCCTCAAAGGAAATAGAATATGAGCATATAAAACAATCTGCTTTCCAAAGAAAACATCTGGTACATCACACCCTCCCTTCTCCCCCCTCCATCATTACTTACTCGGACTCGTGTGCTTGGTTCACTTGTATTTCCCATCATATCAGAAAAGCTTTGTTCGCACAAGTGTAGTAACACAACTAGGTAGAGACCAGAGCTGATAAACTCATACTCAGCCTTCAAAAGAGAAGCAAAAAGAAAAAGGAGAATGAAAAATTAGTAAACTTGAGATTGATAGTCATAGCACACTGATAAACTAGAGGAAATATATTCATTCATGTCTAGCTCCTAGTAAGAGATATGGTGCCATCTATTAAAACAGGAAATAGACCTCACTGGTTTGGCTCAGTGGATAGAGCGTCGGCCTGCAGACTCAAGGGTCCCAGGTTCAATTCCAGTCAAGGGCACATACCCAGTAGGGCAGTGGTTCTCAACCTTTCTAATGCCGTGACCCTTTAATACAGTTCCTCATGTTGTGGTGACCCCCAAACATAAAATTATTTTCGCTGCTACCTCGTAACTGTAATTTTGCTACTGTTAATGAATCGTAATGTAAATATCTGTGTTTTCCGATGGTTTTAGGCGACCCTGCTAGCAGATCTCAACCTGTGGGTCACAACCCACAGGTTGAGAACCACTGCTGTAGAGCCTAAGACCTTCGGAAAACACAGATATTTACATTACAATTCATTAACAGTAGCAAAATGTAAATATCTGTGTTTTCCGATGGTCTCAGGCAACCCTGTAATGTAAATATTTGTGTTTTTCGATGGTCATAGGCGAACCGCTGCTGTAGAACTGAAGACCATCGGAAAACACAGATATTTATATTACGATTCATTAACAGTAGCAAAATTATAGTTATGAAGTAGCAACGAAAATAATTTTATGTTGGGGGTCACCACAACATGAGGAACTGTATTAAAGGGTCGCGGCATTAGAAAGGTTGAGAACCACTGCAGTAGTGAGTGTGCAGGAAGCAGCTGATTAATGTTTCTAACTCTCTATCCCTCTCCCTCTCTGTAAAAAAAAAAAAAAAAATCAATAAAATATTTTTAAAACAGGAAATAAAGGGCCACCCTTCATAATGCCATAAAAGTTTACTAATGCCAAATAAGGAGTCCGAATAGGTGTGTAAATAGCCTCTTTAATCTCATATAGTCTTCCTTTATGTAATGGTTTATATAAAAGTGGGACTTTTAAGTCATATGATTATAGAATGAATCTGGTTCTTTATAAAGCTCATAAGCACTTTCACTGCACAAATGACTGTAAATATTTACTTAAAAATTACCACTTCATCTACAGCTAACTCAATATATACTATATAACTAAAACCTATTCTGATAGGTCAAATGATTCTTATATAATACAATTAATTTAAAGGCCACGGTAATTTAAAAAAAAATAGACTAAAAAAGGAAGTAGAGTAACTGTTGCTCAAATAGTTCTTTGATTCCATACTATCCTATTGTTTTGAGGCTAAGACTACAAATCATATAGTGTTTTTAAAATCTGAACTGTCCTATAGTTTCTATATAGCAAGCTATCTGTAAGCTGTGCCATATTGGTAATTAACTTAATCTGCAAGTTAAGAACTATACGCTATTAGTACCAACTTCAGCAAGTTATCAGAGTCTAGAATACTAATGAAATTTAAAATTGATTAAATGTTTCTTTAAATGCTTCACTTAATTACTTTTCTTTTTAACTTACAAGAAAATTATATACCCGTAAGACTTAAAAAATGTTAATGGTTAGCATCTCGAAAAAAATGAAGCCACTGGAAATGAAATACTAAACTGTATTAATATTAAACTCATCACTTAAAATGGGGGTGGTTGTCAGGCCACCAGAATCCATGATTCACAAAGAACAAAGAAGTTAAAGCCAGGAAGCTTTCTTAGCAATGACTCCACCTATTTCCTAACACTTCCAAATTACTTAAGATGTGGATCATTAAAATCACTGGAGAACAGTACAAACATTCCTGGTTTAACTGAAAAGCCAAACACCACCTTTAAGAGACATGATGGGAGTACTTAGAAAAGGAAGAATGGCAGGAGAAAACCATCCTTTGAAACCTACTCTCATTTTGAGAATAAAAAAGTATTTTTTTGCATTACTCCATCTTTCCATACTCTTCTACCATTCTTTAAAGTACCAATGCTCAGTTGTCTAGAGAGACTCCTTTGGGGATTTAAGAAAATTTCTTGCTTAAATGGTATTTTTTGGACAACTGATTCATTAGAGAATAACAATAATTACTATTGGAGTAACATCTATACTACAACTGCCTAATGTTTCATTCACTAGATCAGCAGTGGTCCGAGGAACACTGGTGGTCCGTGAAGTCCGAAAGGTTGGTTATCGCTGCACTAGATCATCGATTTTTAAACTGGATCTAAGCAAATTGCTTCAAGGAACTTGGGAATCCCTTAATTTATATACAGATTTTGTGTCTATGTATTTTTTAAGATGTGTTCATGGTTTTAATCAGATTTTCAGGGGTATCCATTTATTCCCACGTTTAAAAGTAAAGTGTCCACAAAAGACCATATACTACATTATTCATTTATATGAAATATTGAGAACAGAGAACTCCAAACAAACAGAACATAGACCGGTAGTTTCCAGGGGATGTGGAAAAGGGGGTAATGGGGAGAAACTGCTTAATGGGTATGAGATTTTCTTTTGAAGAGATGAAAGCGGGTTGGAAGTAGGTAGAGGTGGTGGTTGCAGATTGCAAATGTACGAATAACCACTGAATTGTTCAATTTAAGTGGTTTTTATGTTATCTCAACTACATGTCAATAAAATAAAGGGGGGGGGGGAGTCCATTACCCCTTCACTTAAAAAGTGTTTAAGGATTCATGAATTTCCTCACCATCAAATATCTCTCTTAATAACAAATATGCTAAGCTCACTTGGATATATTGTATGGCTCTAGGATCATCCTAATCTCCTTTAACATCTTTTCTCCATCTCCACCCCCCTTTAATTTTCCTTTAAGAAGTGAGCTTTTCATTCTAATTATAATTTAAGCATCTCAACATTTAAAAATTTAAAGCTCTTAAAAATTAGTGATCTTATTTTTATTATTTTAATGCCGGTTTTCTGACCATGTTTTAAATCTTTTCTTCAAGAGTTGTCCTTTAAACATAGAAGAGACACTTACCAACGAGGGAAAATATACTAACTTGTTCATTTGCATGAGCTCTGTGCAGTTCATGGACGTCAAAGTCCTCCAGGTTGAGCTGTAACTTCTCCTTACAGAGTTCGCAGGTGGTCACAGCCTCTAAGGAAGAACCTGGTGAAACAGTACATTACAAGTGAACCTTAGCTTTGTTATGGCTCCACAAAACATTTTCCTTTAAGTTTTAAGCTTAGGATATAGAAAATTGAAAGGGAGGGAGGGAAGGAGATAGACTGGATTACTGTCATAAACTAGTCATGTCTCCTAAAATAGCAATCAGCCAATACCTAGAGTGCCTGTCAGGTGCTACTCTATGGTATTTAAGCCTCCACCCATTATTTATATACCTGTTTTTTTCTACTAGATACTCATACATTACTGATCCTGGGAAGCTGATAATGGAATGCTATCTGCACTTCCTCCTTCATCCTTAAGTACATCGGCAAGATGGCATTAAAACAATGTTTAATAACATAGTATCGCAAACAACTAGTTGCATATACCCAGACCAGTATCTTTGATGTGACAATATATACCTAAGACCTTCTGTGGTTTAAGGAATGTGCCCTCCCTAGGTTAGTGAGGAAAAAAAAAAAAAAAGAAAGCCACTTTTGTCCAGATCAAAACAGCTCCTTTCTGTCATAAAATGGAGTCGTGATACGTGCCACAACATAGATGAATCTTGAAAACATTATGCTAAGCAAAATAAGGTAGGTACAAAAAAGATAAATACATTATCCCATTTATATGAAATGTGTAGAATAGGCAAATTCAGAGAAAAAGTAAATCAGAAGTTAACAGGGATTGTGGTGGGGAGGGGAGGGAGGAGAGCATTATTGCTTAATGGAAAGTTTGCAGTGATAAAAAAAGTTTTGCAAACAGATAATGGTGGTGGTCACATAACATTCTGGATGCACACAATGTCACTGAATTAACTGTACTCTTAATAACGTTTAAAAGGGAAAATTTTACTAATATATTTTACCACAATTTTTTTTTAAAAAGCTCCTTTTGTCTCATATGCATGCAACATTTGATTACTCTTAAGCTCTGGTTCCAATTTAGTAGGTAGCAGTCTTGTCTAGTTAAACATAAAGCCATTTTCCCCACTGTATTTGCTTTTAGATAAGGCTTTAAATTGAAAAAAATGTTTAGAAAATTAAAGGAAGTCACATGAGTAACCGGGTAGATGTTCAAATTCTATTCAACTAGCATCTGTTGAGTGCTTGTTATGTGCAATATTACAGATTCAGAAAAAGATTAATTAGTAACCCCTGTCTTTAAAGAGCTCATAAAACTTAGAATTAGTGCTAATTAATAACAACAATTCTGTAAGTAATAAAATTTGGCATAGATTCCAAGACAG
The DNA here is from genome assembly GCF_951640355.1 of Cnephaeus nilssonii. Taxonomy (NCBI): domain Eukaryota; kingdom Metazoa; phylum Chordata; class Mammalia; order Chiroptera; family Vespertilionidae; genus Cnephaeus; species Cnephaeus nilssonii. The sequence continues at coordinate 55,364,744 of NC_137081.1, forward strand.
CAGTAGTAACTTACATGCATTCTCTCTAAAATAGCTAAAAAAAAGTGAATGTTATTCTGAGGTAATACGTTGTTTATATTGTCTCAAAAACATGCTTAAGTCAAATTACATAAGATAGTCACTATAATTGTATCACTGAACTAAAATCAGGTTAAGTCCATAATGTGACCTGATAGAGAATATAAACAATGTAAAAGACATTTAGAAGGCTTTCTTTTATGAGGAATTTCTTAAAACTACTCTCTGATTCAGAAGCAGGAAAACTATGATGATCACCAAATATGGATCTTGGAGATCATTCAATACAAATTACTTCACATCTTAAGGCTTTATTTTTCTCTTCTATGGAATAAATAACTTGCAGAAGGTGTTCAAAAGGCCATACCCAGCCAGGAGTAACCCATTTATCCCAACATTCTTTAACCCATTCTTTTAGCATTATTTCCTACCACATTCAGTAGGCCCTGACATTTGCCTAAAATTGTACTCGACTTCATTTATTCATCTTTGCAGCAACTGCTTAATGCATGTTTATATCACTCTCTACCAGAATGAATCTTCTACCAGATGGGGTCTTTATAATAAATATAAGAAAGGCTTGTGAAAATTTATCAGAAAGGGTCAGTTTTTGAGATATTTATATTCATTTGATCATTTCTTAAAAGTACTTATCTTAAAAAGTACTAATAACCTTATATACCCCATTTGGGTATTTACCATGTGCCCAGTACTGTGAGGAACTATTTATAAACTTCATCTCATGTGACCTTCACAATAATCCTACAAGGAAAGTATTACTCAATTATAGTTATGATGGAACTTAAGACCCGCCTCAAACCTTCTTAATAACTTTTAGGAGTGGATCTAAGGCATCCGTATTTTATAAAATTTCAATGGATACCTTTGATCAGTAGCCAGGATAGAGAACCAATATTAAGAAAACTTACTCAAGATCCTATAGTTAAGTGTTGGAGCCATTACTCCAATCTAGGTTCATCTAACTTCAAAAAGCCAATGTTCTTAAACAATACACTGTACTATCTGTTTTCCTATATATACAACACTAACAATCTCATTGCAAATGTATTAGAAAGTGAGTCACGTTGTTTTTCATTTTGGGACTAGTTAACATTTCTAGGCCTTTACTAAGAGCCAAGAACCATGCTGAGCACTCATTTAATCTTAGTAACACTCCAGCACAGTGATTAATAAAGCCTAAGAGGCTGTCATAACACCATACAGCCAAGAAGAGGCTATAGATGAAATGGCCCATCCTTTGAGATCAGGCTAGGTTAAAAGAAAAAATAAGACCCCCACCCCAAGAAGACATTTGCTACCAGGCTTTAGGAAAAATGTTTTCTAGTAGTCTCATAATCTCCAGCTTCAACAGGTTACCTGAATCCTCCAGCAGATTATTAAAATTAAAGCTATCATACGTCAAAACCTATTTGCCTATGTCTCCAAGGTATCACTATCAGACCTTCAATCACACACAATTACGTATATTTATTAATCTGGCCTAATTTCTCATCTTTCTCACCCTACTAGTCACTTCACTATGTGCTCTGGTACTCATGGTACATGTATCTATCTCACTTTTGAATTTACCAGAGGTACTCATGGTAAATTCTTCTAATAACTAATCTCTTTTTGAATAATCTATTCAACTCCATGACTGAACCAGTGCCCCCTGCCTCTTCTGTAGCTTTTTTCTACCTCACAACCCCCTTCTACCTCAAAACCAGGAAATTGGACAAGAGACCCGCAACACCTATTGCTGTTCTGAACCTCCAAGTCCCTCCTCATTCATTAACTGTAGAGAGCGCCTGGCAAAGGTCCCTGAGCTGATTGTCATCTGAATCCATCGGTGCCTGGCAGAGCCATGCCCTGGAAACATACCTTGCCAGAGGCAGGTGTGTTGTCAGCCTGACCTTCAGCTCAGGTGCCAGGGGATGGGTTTCATCATCTAAATCCAGCCAAGCACCAGAAACAAACACGATTATCTGGGCTCACCCAGAAGTGACAATTACAAAGAAACCACAAGAATGCACATAATCTCCTTTGTCTTAGGCTTTAGTAAAACTTCCTGGTATTTTGCTGTATAAAATAAATATGCTATATTGGCTCTGGGTCACTGTCTCTCCATCAGAGGACAGCTGTCCCACCCGGCCTCAGCTTTTTCCTTCTAACTCTGTGTCTGTCTCTTTCTTTCTTTCTCTCAATCCTCAGCTGCCCCTACTCAGGAACCAGACAGCTGGACAGGGAAAAGAGAGAAATATTTATAATTAATGACTTGAAACCTGCCTCTCTCTCTTCTTTACCAACTTATACCTGGCTATTTCAACATCCACGTAGACCAGGCGTCCTCAAACTACGGCCCGCAGGCCACATGCGGGTGTTTTTGCCGTTTTGTAAGATATGTGCAGTGTGCATAGGAATTTGTTCAGTTTTTTTTTTAAACTATAGTCCGGCCCTCCAACGGTCTGAGGGACAGTGAACTGGCCCCCTGTTTAAAGAGTTTGAGGACCCCTGGTAGATCATTTACTTACTTCTGACTCTGACTTCCTCAACATCCTTGCTTCCAATATTACTTTTCCCCACCACAACTACCAACTGTATGGTCATACCCTTGGCCCTGTCATCACAGTTTATTGCACTAACCCTAAATTTCTATTTTAAGTATCCTTTCCTCCTGTCTATCTACAATTTCTCATAATTCTAACTCACCTAATCTGGCAATTCTCTTCAATGGCAATGAGACTGACCCTACCATTTTCTCACTATCCAATTTCTGATGTACTTATTCCCTCCTGATTTTAATTACCATAAACACAATTATGGCCTTACAAATACCCTTGCCTTCACCATATTTGTTGGTAAAGATCCCAACCCTATCCTGGCTGCTGTGGCTCAGTTGGTTAGAAGTTGTCCCAAACACCAAAAGGTCACCAGTTCAATTCTTGGCAGGGCATTCCCAGGAGGCAGTCAGCTGATCGATGTTTCCCTCCCTCACCCTTCCTCTCTAAAAACATATTTAAAAAGAAAAAAGATCCCAACCCCACTGAACTCAAATCTGTGGCTGTAGCCAGGCATCTAAAAACTGCTTCTAAATATAACATGTTCATGGGTTGGTAGAATCGACATCATTAAAATGTCCATACTACCCAAAGCAATCTATCTATTCAATGCAATCCCTATTAAAATACCAATGGCAAATTTCACAGATCTAAATCAAACACTCCAAAAATTCATATACAGAACCCCCCCCCCCCCCCGCCTCCAAAAAAGACCCTAAATAGCCACAGCAAACCTTGAGAAAAAATAAAATTGCAGGGATCACATTACCAGATATCAAGCTATATCGCAAAGCCACAGTACTCAAAACAACCTGGTACTGGCACAAGAACAGGCATATAGATCACTGGAACAGAATAAAGACCCCAGAACTCAACCTAAGCCATTATGCTCAATTAATTGCTCAATTAATATTTGACTAAGGAGGCAAGAGCATATAATGGAGTAAACAGACACTTCAATAAATGGTGTTGGGAAAATTGAACAGAAACATGCAAAATAATGAAAATAGACCATCAATTTAGACCATATACTAGAATAAACTAAAAATGGACAGAAGGCTTAAATCTAAGTAGTGAAACCATAAAAATCTTAGAAGAAACCACAAGCAGCAGCACTATGTTTGCTGATACATCTCCTAGGGTAAGGGAAACTAAGGAGAAAATAAACAAATGGGCCCAGTCATTGTGGCTCAGTGGTTGAGCACTGATCTATGAACCAGAAGGTCATGGTTTGATTCCTAGTCAGGGCATAAGCCTGGGTTGCAGGCTTGATCCCCAGTGTGGGGCATGCAGGGGCAGCCAATCATTGATTCCCTCTCATCACTGATGTTTCTATCTCTTTCTCTCTCCCTTTCTCTCTGAAATCAATTTTTAAAATATATTAAAAAAATAAATAAATGGGACTACATCAAAATAGAGAGCTCCTTTCTGCACAAGAAACCATCAACAAAATGGAAAGGGAACCCACTGCATGGAAAAACATATTTGTCGACACAAGACACTGGGGGGTTGGGTGGGATGAGGGCATGCGACAGGGGATAGGGAAGGCTGGGGAAAGGTCAATGGGGGGAGGGGAAGGAGATATATGTACTACTATTTGTAATACTTTAAACAATAAAATTAAAAACAAAAGAAAAACATATTTGCCAATGATACATCTGATAAGGGGTTAATTTCCAAAATATATAAAGAACTCATACAACTTTACAAAAGGAAGACAAGCAAACCAATTAAAAATGGGCAAAGAACCTAAGTAGATACCTCTCCAAAGTGGACACGCAGATGACCAAGAGACATACGAAAAACATCACTAATTATCTAAGTCACTAATCATGAGAGATGCAAATTAAAATGCTAATAAGATATCACCTCACACCTGTTAGAATGGCTATCATCAACAAATCAACAAATGACAAGTGCTGGCAAAGATGTGGAGAAAAGGGAACCCTCACACACTGCTGGAGGGAATGCAGACTGGGACAGCCACTATAGAAAACAGTATGGAATTGCCTCAAAATATTAAAAATGGAACTTCCATTTGACCCAGTGATCCCACTGCTAGGAATATATCCTAAGAAACCAAAAACACCAATCAGAAAGAATGTATGCACCCCTATGTTCATAGGAGCATTAATTTATAATAGCTAAGATCTAGAAATAGCCCAAGTGGCCATCCGTAGATGAGTGGATAAAAAAGCTGTGGTACATTTACACTATGTAAAACTATGCAGCTGTAAAAAAAAAAAAAAAAAAAAAAAAAGGATCTCTTACACCCTTTGAGACAACATGGAGGGACCTGGAGAGTACTGTGCTAAGTGAAATGAGCCAATCAGAGAAATATTAGTATCACATGATCTCACTGATATGGAATCTAATGAACAAAATAAACTAATGAACAAAATAGATCCAGAGACATAGAAGCATGGAACAGACTGACAAATCTCGGAGGAAAGGCAGGGCTTATGGGTGGAGGGGAGAGATTAACTGGGGAATTTATATGCATATATTCATAGCTCATGGACACAGACAATTGTGTGGTGAAGGCCTGGAGGGGGCTGGTGCAGGCTGGAGTGTGTCAATGCGGAGGGGGGGGGGAAGGGAGACATCGGTAATACTTTCAATAATAAAGATAAATAAAGTAAAATAAATAACAATGGGAAAAAGAATAAAATTACATGTATCTATCTCACTTGAGAAGCATATTCATGGTCACGGATTTTAATGAAACTGATACTTCCTAAAAACACCTTAGAATGGTATTTTCCACACACATCAAAATCTCTAAAACTGTCCCCTAACCATCTGAAGACCTTACCTCCCCCTTAACTAAGAAAACAGAAGCAATTATATAGCAATCCAAGCATCTTCTCACCTAAACAACTGATCCTTCTAGCCTTCTTGTAATTTTTTTAAAATACCTTAATTAAAGGCTAACTATTTGATTTGTGCCCTGGATCCCATCTTTCTCTCTCTCTCTCTCTCCTCAATCCCAATCTAATCATGCTTATGATCCCAGCACTCCAGAGACAAGCTACAAAGGACATTCAAGCCACCAAACCCAACTGTCATTTCTTTGTTCGTATCTCTTGGTAGTATATTTGACAGGGTTGATTACACCCTCCTTAAAACAACACTTCCTTTTCTTGGCTTGCACAACACTTACTTGTTAAGCTTTTTTTCTTTACTAGACTGAGTCCGCTCCTCAAATCTCTTCTGCTCCCACTAAACGTTTGGGTGTCCCAAGGCTCTGTCTTGGGCTAATTTCTTGGATATCTGCTCTTATTCTAAATGACCTAATTTAATCCCAATACTAAAAATATTACGTATGTGCTTATGATTCCCAAAATTGTAATTTCCAGTGCTAATATCCTGTGAAATATCCAGCTTGTCTAGCAAGCTGTCCAGTTGACATTTCCATCTGGTTAATAAGCAGTTCATAACATAATATTTACAAAACAAAACTCTTGATTTCCTTTCCCAAATTTATTCAATTCCCAGTCTTATTTCAGCAAATGAACCTACCATTTACTTAGCAGCTCATGACAAAAATATGGGCTTCCTAATTGTTCTTTCTCCTTCACTCCACCGTATCCAATCCACCAGCAAGTCTACCTCCAAAATACACACACACACACACATCTATTTGTACCACCTCCATCACCAACTCTCTCTTATAAGACAGATTTCTGGTTAGTTGCCACAATAGACTACTAGTTGGCTTCTCTGCTTCTACTCTTGTCCCCCTAAAAGCCACCCTCCACATGGCAGCAAAAATAAAAGATCATTTCACTCCACTGCCCTTCAGTGGCTTCCCCTCATAATTAATATAAAAATCTAACTTTAGACGTTAGCTTCTGAAATCTTAAATGAGCTAGCCTCTGCTAATCTCTCCTATTTCAACTGTATAACCCCTTTCCTTGCCCACTAATTATAGTCCAAACAAGCTTCATTCAGTTCTAAGTCATTGCCACTTTAAAATCTTTGCACTAGTTGTTCCCTCTGCTGGAATGCTCTTGCCCTCATTCTTGGATTAGCTGGCTCTTCTCTGTTCAGTTTAAATGTCATCACCTCAACAACTCATTCCTTTAACATGCAATATTACCTCATAACACGCAATATTACCCCATAAGGCAAGTAACTCCTCTGGCTTGTTTACCACTCTATACCTCACCTATAGAACAGAACTGTGCCTGGTTTCACAACAGGCACTTACTCAAGAAACAAATTAGTCTCTACAGTAACATTATTTCTATACAACATTAGACAATAGCATTAGAAACAAATCTTTTCAAAAGGATCTTACATGGTAAACTATGAAGCTGTCTATTGGGTAAATGGAATATAAAAAATAGTAGTATAAATTAAAGTTATGATATAAGACTAATGTGCTTTAATGTTTTGCTTCAAAAAACGACCAAGACACTTTGGTAAGAATATAAAATTGACAATAAATTGTAACAATTTGTTAATTAATATGCAATCAAGCATACATCTCTTGGGAAAATTGTGAAAACAAAATACACAAAATTTAAATCTTACCAGAGTTAATTTTCGCCTGTAACCACTTTTTCATACACTCTTGATGGACATACTGCAAACTTCCTGTGCACTTGCATGGCTCTATTAGCAAGTTAGATGATGATGCAGCTGCCATCTGACAAATTCTACATAAGTCACCTTCTTCTTCTTCAGAGTCCTCTAAAAGGAGGCTGGAAAAAAAGGCAGATTTCCTTTTTTTCAAAGCTAATCCTGATTGGTCATTTCCAGTCATATATAATCCCAAACAGTATCTTTTTAAAAAATATATATATATATATATATATTTCTTTATTGATTTCAAAAAGGGAGAGGGAGAGAGAGAGAGCGAAACATCAATGATGAGAAAGAATCATTGATAGGCTGCCTCCAGCACATCCCTACTGGGGATCAAGCCCACAACTCAGGCATGTGCCCTTGGCTGGAATCAAACCTGGGACCCTTCAGTCCGCAGGCCAACGCTCTATCTACTGAGCCAAACCAGCTAGGGCCCAAACAGTATCTTTTTTTTACTTCTACCCACTCTCTCTCTGATTAGGAAAAAACAACAGTAACAATAAACAGCAACCACCATGAAAAACCGTAACAATGAGAATTAAAATATACATTTTAAAGGTAAATAAATTATCCTATTACTTATCTTCAAATGATTTAAGTAATTTTGTCTTTGGTACTAGCTTAAGTTCCATATTTTTCAATCACTTTACAAGTATTCCTGAGAGATTTTCATTTCTGTAGTATCATAGACTACTTCAATCCCACCCCCACCCCCGTCTCCCCCAAAACTTTTAAAACAACTTGAATGCCTTGAAGAAATACAGCCTAGTGACTTCCCATTTACATATTGTCAAAACAACAAAATAAGCTTTTTGTATTAAATTACAGAAAAATAGATTTTAAATTTCTCCATTTACCCCATCCCCAACAATGTTTTGTTATTAAATCCTCTTGGGTAGGCTTTTAAGTATGGAGCAGTTTTCATTAACCTATGTACTCTACTTAATAGACTGACATGTAGAATAATTTAAATGTAGAATAATATATAATAAGAAATTAATTTTTTTGTTAAAATCCCTATTGCTTTAGTCCACTGCTAGCATAAAAGAGGTATTCAGTAAATTGATTATACTTAATATTAAACTGTTACTGAAATAAAATCTGGATTATATTGGTTCACAATAAATTTAGCAATACTAGTAGATGTGTGGAAAGAGGAATAGATATACAGCTGCTAGGTAACTTTCATGCCCTGGTTTAACCAGAGATACAACTTCAATTTTTGTTTTACCTTTAGATTTAACTTTCTACAGTTCATTGTTTTAATTATTCTTTACTTGGGAAATTTAATTTTTTCACTCTTATTACAATAGCCTCCCCACCCCCCAATATGCAGGGAGTACATTTCAATATCTCCAGTACCAAACCCTATATATATACTATGTTTTTCCTACACACACATCTAGAATAAAGTTTAATTGATAAATTAGGCACAATAAAAGATTAACAACTAATGAAACATAGTGATTATAACAATATACTGTAATAAAAGTAATGTGAATGTGGCCTCTCTCTCAAAGTATCTTATTGTACTGTTGGTACAGGGTGGACAACTGGACAAAGGAATGAGCACATCATGAACAGGACAGAGCCAGGTGGAATAAGATTTCATCATGATACTCAGAAAAGCATACAACACAAAATTTATGAATTTGCTTACTTCTGGAATTTTCCAGTTAGTATTTTTAGAACACAGTTAACAAGTAACTAAAACCACAAAAAGTGAAACCGAAGGTAAGAGGGAACTACTATAATTTAAATGTAGTGTCTTAAAATCCTCATGAGCAAAAAATACAATAAAGGGTTACACACAGACACACAAACTCTATGGCAAAATAACCAACAAATTTTTAAATTTTTAATCTAACCAGAGAGGATGGTGCCAGCTTAATTTGTTTCCCTGGAAAACACTAAATTAACCTGCTGCTTACACCACTGCACTCAAATTAACCTAACGTGGGCACATGAAATATTTATAACTATTAGTTATAATAGCTGTAATAGTGGTAACTACATTCCTCAGTAGACAGCTTGCATTCAGAGGGAGCTGCTACAATAATGTTAAAACTAATACTATCAGGGCAGAGTAAATCTTTCTCCAAGAAAGGAAAAATCAGAAATTTTAAAAGCAGGAAGAGTCACATGGTACAACTGGTCTTTTTAAGGAAAAATGGAACATAGTAACCCAATGTCCAACATCTCAGAAAGCATGTGAAGTTTCCTTTATTCCCAGAATTAGTTTTGAATGTATTTCTTCTTAAAAGTACAAAAAAAAATATCTAAAATGATAGTAAAAGCTATGTTCCCCCCAAATTACATTAACATTAGGCCTTTATGAACAAAAACAAACAAAACTCTATAACCTTAGCTTTACATAGTCTTTTCTTCCTATACATATATTTTACATGTACTACCCTATCCCATTTCATCATTAAAATTACTTTACTAGATGGAAAAACTAATATGACAAAATTAATAATCCAATTGGTTCTACAATCTCTGATCTTTCACCTTTCCACTTTTACCAGACATTTTTAAGCAAACTTCAACTGTATAAAAGATTAGTATAAAGATTCTTTAAAAGTCTAAAATTTAAACTGGTCTATCAAATGGTCACAATATATAAAAAATATTCAGTATATACTTGGGACTTCAAAAACAAAACTAAAAATGTGTAAATAATTTTATGTTTAAAAGATAAAATTGAGAATGGCAAATAGTACATAAATCATCTTAGTAATCATCTTAATAATCCATGACCACTTGGGCCTCCTTACCAATCCAATTTAGCACTAGTCCATCAACGACTAGTGTTAAAAGATTTTTATCTTTGTGTGCTTCTATATCCAAACCTGTTTAAAAATAATCTTTAGATTATTTCTTGATGTAGTAGACACCTTAGTGCCTACTTCCATTATTAATTCTCATCCATTTCATCTCTATCAACGCTCGTATCTTACTATAAATTTTAAGGGAACAAATTTTAGATATTGTTATAAGAAGCCTAAAATTTTACAAATACTTTTTTCTCTAATCTGCTCTTGCTTTATGGGCTTAAGACAGGTATTTAAATTTACCTCTCTTTTATTTTCTGCAGTTTTTCTGGATCTCTTGAAGGTGCACTTTTAGTTTTATCACTTTTTCCACCAGATGAACTCCAACCTGAAGGAATAATATCTACAGTGATCATGACATTGTCGGTCAAATTACTTCCAAGTGTTGGGGGGACTGCAAATCGAAACAAGGAACCAGGAAGGATCCCCGTCATTCCTGTGTTTCTTCCACTGCGAGCCGAATCTGACATGGAGCCACCTGTAGCAGCACTGCTGGATGCTGCAGGTGCTTGTGATCTGTTGGCAGCAGCCCCAAGGTGATCACTCTGTGCTTCCAGGTGAACCACTTCATTTGATTCTCTTCTAAAAATATGAGATCGAGATTGTGTATCAGAAGTGGATATCCTTGAAGATTCATCTCGTCCCTCTCGCCTTCTTCTAGAGAACAAAGGTGTGCATCTATTTCTAAGTGAGGAAGATAACCAAGGTCCTGTATTTCTACCTTCGGATTCTTGGTTAAAATTTTCTGAATCTGGCTCAGTGCTATGATTTTGAGATGACAAACCCCATCTTCGCCTAAGAAATCGAAATCCCTGAGAAGCTTCAGATGCCCTATTATCAAGAACGTCAGAAGTTGATGCTGCATTACGAGACTGTGAAGAAATTCTTGGAGAAACATATGAATTTTCAGAACTCAATGATCTTGTATTTAAGGATTCCTGACTAGACCTTCGTGAAAAAAAAGTAGATGACATACTAGAAGCTATACGTGACAGCAATCTCCTTGTCGTACGTCTACCTTCATTGTCAGAAGATTCTTGAAATGATCTTTGAGATGAACCAACCCTATCTGAATTGCTTATGGTTGAGGTTTCACCTCTATTTGAAATATAAGAAAATCCAGGCTGTGTATTGCTTTGGAGAGACTCCAATTCCCTTGGAGAAAAACTTGATCTTACAGAATTTCTACTAGAATCCCTAGAACACAGTACAGTCTGGCGTTCAGAAGGCATTTGGTGGTTTGTGGATGATGTATTCAGTTGTAAAGTGCTCATTGAGTTCTCTTTTGGTCTTGCTCCCTGTGAATATGAAGAAGGAACTCTGTCTTGAACATCTGTTTTTGAAAGAAAGGAAAAATAGGCAATTACATGAAATAAATTGACTATTAATAAAACTTGCATTTATTAATGACTAATTACTGCCAAAATGAAACACTTGTTTGAAACTTAATAGTGCTGCATTATAACTACACAGCTTAACTATTATTACAGGGAAAAAACATAAATGTGCTTCTCTTTCTATACATTTGGTGAAATCCAGCACTTTTGTATCAAGTCATAATACTTTATACAGAATCTAAAAAGAAATGAGAGCTTATGAGAGGCAAACATCAATCTACCAACTTGATGAATGTAAAACAGCTGAATCTGTTGACCAGAAATTGATAGGGTAGAATATCTAACATTTAAACAAATAAGGTATTTTAAATGTGCCAAATAATTCAATGTAAATGACTCTTGTATAACAAATAAAAGCGTGAGGTGGCGGTAGGGTAGAAGGGATCAATGGGGGAAAATGGCGGACAAGTAATACTTTTAACAATAAAGATTTTTTTAAAAATTAAAACAAACAAAAAGCAAAATAACCCTAGGAGACAGTGTTTGGAAAATTTTCTTACTCTGCAGTAAGTATAAAGGCTATTTCATAGAAGTATTATCACCCTAGTAATGTTATGGCAAACTCTGCTAACAAGCTAAAAATGTCTCCATCCCCTCCCCACCCCCCTCAATGTAACAGCAGTGATTCTTATCCCTGGTTACTCATCTAAAATACCTTTGCTTTTTAATACTGGCTGGGAGCTATGAATCAGAATAGAGTCCTGACATCTAAGATTTTAAAAGTACACCATTGGTGGTTCTAAATTCCATAGGGATGAGAAAATCTATAGCATTCCTTTATAAAGAATGCTTACCCATACACCTAATTTAAAACCTAGATTACTAGTGTGCTAATACATGCAGCCTCAGGAAAAGAGAAACTGTTAAGGGATAAATCTATTCTATCCTGTACTTTTATATTCCTAATCTAGAAGCTACTGATACCATCTACTAAAGGTCATCCATTCAAAACCAAGCAAATAAAAAGATGTTCCCATTTGTCTTAAATAAGCAAAGATTTGCCCCAATACATTTACTTAAAATAAACTTAACCTTTAAAATCAAATGTATCTTCTACATAAATCAAGCTCCACTTTTGCCTGCTATATTTGTCTACTTCATCAGCACTTTCTGTCTTCAGTTACTTAATATTATTGTTTTATGGTATTTATGTTTGAAAAGCTCAAGCTTATATGCACTGACAGTGTGGTTATTTCAACTAAATGAAAACAAAAGCACATGTGAGTTAAATTAAGGTAATTTTAAATTGCTTAAAATGGTGATTTCAAACTTTAGTTTAAAATTTTACTATACATAATTGGTTACTTATTACACTACATAAGGCAAATTATACTGGAATATACAAGGATTGTTTAGTATACTTTATGGCACATACATTCTTAAAAGAGCAAGTAAAAAATTTATCAGCACATAGAATCTGGGTATTCATGCACTTTTAAATTATTTACATTTTTAAAAACAAAACAACAAATAAGGTACTAGGAAACATTACACTATTTTAAAACTTTCATAAGATTCACTTCATTTATTCTTTTGTACTGTAATTTAGTGATATAAAGAGGAAAATAACATTATCAGATTAAGTTATATGTAACAATAGTTTATACATACATGATGAAGTTGTGAAATCACTACTTCGGTGACTATAATCCATAAGATTACTAATGGAGGAATCTGCTCTCCTTTCTAAATCTCTCCTCTCTCTCATTAAGTCACTTCCAAATGATCCAAGTACCACTGATGAAGATCTGGGAACTTGACTATGTCTCCAAGAATCTTAAAATAATCAAGAAGTTTTAATTCAGAGAGAGCTTTTAAGGTTTCTAATGACAAAAAAAAATTTTCAGTATTATACAGGGAGGTTGTCATTTATTACAGAAATCCCCATAGTTACACAGTTGTAATCAGAAGTAAAATTTAGCAAAACAGCCTGACTGTTAGGGCTCAGTGGTTCAGTGTCAACCAGGAGGTCACTGTTCCATTCCAGGTCAGGGCACATGCCTGGGTTGCAGGCTTGATCCCCGGTAGAGGGTGTGCAGGAGGCAGCAAGCAGATCAATGATTCTATCATCACTGATGTTTCCATCTATCCCTCTCCTTTCCTTTCTGAAATCAATCAAAATATATTAAAAATTTAGCAAAACATAAAATTATTCACTAAATGAACTCACCACTTACAAAATTATTTCCTATTAAAACACAGTCTTCTCTAACACTAAACTCTATCCTGCTCGAGTTTTGGCTTGATCCCCAGTAGGGGGCTTGCAGGAGGCAGCTGATTGTTATTTCTCTCACCTGGATGGTTCTATCCCTCTCCCTTCCTTTCTCTAAAAATCAATGAAAACATGTTTTAAAAAATATATAAAGGAATCGCTTACACTAATTCAATTGGTAATACATATGCATTTTAAGAATTTTATATCCAATTGTGTCATCACAAGTTCTGCACCACCTTAAAACGATGTTAGGCATTGGATAGTATTTCATTTGAAGAGTATAAGTGAAGAGGGAGCCTCCTAACCTCTCAGCAAAAGATCTTTTCAATTTGTACAACAAATATGTCTGTGAGTACAAAATACCAAGCATAAAGCTTTACAGATAAGCCATCTAAATCCCAGAATGGTTAAGTGACTTGTACATCTAATCAGAGGGCTAGAATCATGGTTTTCTAATTACTACCAGAACTAGTAGAATACCACAAACTGTTTTTTAAATAAAGGATTTTTATATTTTCTAAACAATAAATATATATACCACAGTGTTTCTCATTTATAAAAGACTAGAGGCCCGGTGCATGAAATTCGTGCATGGGTAGAGTCCGTAGCAGCTGCCAGTCGCCAGCTGGGGCCTCCCTTCGTTCCGTACCACCCCCTGGTGGTCAGCACACGTCACAGCAAGTGATCGAACTCCCGGTCAGTCGAACTCCCGAGGGGACACTTTGCACATTAGGCTTTTATAGATATAAAAGATAAGCTTTGAAAATATTTGTCTACTTCAGAAAAATTGGCTTTCCTAGTAACTTACCTCCTATAACAACAGAAGAATACACATCACTTTTACCAATTTGATCACCATACATTTTCGGCTATTCTAGTTAATTTCAATTCCAGCACTAACTTACTAGTAAGAGAGGATGTTGGAAACTCCACTGGCTCTATTTGCCTAATATATACCAGGTCTCGGGAAAAGGGCTTTAGTCCAAAATACATATGGTGTAATTCTTACATAAATTTAATTCTTGGGGGGGCAATGGTAAGATATGTACACATATAATACCTTAATTAAAAAAAATGGGAAAAAAATTAATTCTTACCTGATACTGCATTTAAACCATGTCCAACATTTCTTCCAGCTGAGGTAGATGTACAGTTTGTACAGGAAAGTTTAGGTCTTTTTGAATCATGATCCCGTAGCTGGTTTTGTGATCTTGAGCGTGCACCCTGAGTTATCTCAGATTCACTATACCATGTAGACTGAAATGGAGATGCAGCTGCTGACGCAGATGTAGACTGTGAAGTTTAAAAAAAATTTTTTACAGGAACAAAATGCTTGCATTCGATATTAAATTTAATTGACAATATTGTAATACATTCCCAAGGACCAAATTTTTCTACCATGTATGTTTTTCATAATCTTTGTTCCCTTTTATCCACTGCCCCATTATTTTATACTGAAATTGTATATTGTTGAGTAATAAATCTTCTATGTAACTGTATATAAACATCTGGCTAGGAAATACTCAAAAGCAAAAACTTTCATTTTGTTTTCCTGGTTTAATATTTCAACCTTCTGAGGAACCTGTTTCCTATTCTTAGAGGTGGACAGAATGCCAATAAAGGCACTAATATATAAAACTGATTGTGAACACTCTACTATGAAAATAAAATTTTTCAATAAAAATTTATCCTGAATCTAATGCTCATTGTTAAGAATATAGTAACACACTATTAAACAGTATGTTTAACACGTTAAGCACCAATCCTGTTTTGTCTTCTAGCCTGCAATATCCGATTTCACCAATATGCTGGTGGCACCAGTGACTGACCAGTCTGGACGGAAAGTATAGTGTCAGTCACTAGTGACTGACATGGTGCTTAATTTGCTAAAAACAACAACAACAAAAAAAAACACCCTATTATCTGGAATCTCTTCATCAGTGAAGCAAGAAGTAGATAAAAAAAAAAGTGCATATTTGAAAACTCTTTGCTCAAGGTTTTTCTCTATTAACGTATAAACTGATGAACACAAAATAAAACAACCCAAAACTCAAGTTATTCACAATGTACAAACTATTTTACTTCTGCTCAATTCATTAAATGGTTAGGCAGTATACCTAACATAATGCCTAAAAAGAGAAAAGATTAGCTTATCTCCTTAAAAACGTAGGTTTAAATAAGAACATAATATTTTAACCTCAATTATAGAAATGGTCCTAAATTCATTGGAGACACTGAAGACTAAAATAAAAGTGAGTTCTAGGGAAAATAAAAATATTTTATAATAATTTTAATATGTATGTGGTAAATAGTTCATTTTATTAAAGAATCTTAAAAAAAGGAAAACAATGTTAAGTGTTACACTTCTTGACAAGGGTTAAAAATGGAATATAACACAAGCCATAAATTCAGTCTGTCAACCTAACATTCACATAAATATAAACCCCAAATAATGTGCACCATCAAAGAATTCTAGAGTACATATAAGAAACAATAAAAAATCTATGTATATAAAAGAGTAAGTAATATGTGAATTGACTGAACGGCAGAACGACTGCTTGACCAGTCGCTATGAGGTTCACTAACCACCTCTTGGTCCTTGCCCCGGCCATCAGGCTCCGATTGCCCGACTGCGAACAGGGAACTGGAGGTGGGTGGCAGTGGGGGTGGGGCCGGCTGCGGCAGCAGGGGAAGATGGCCCTGATCGCAGTCCAGGCCAAGGGACTGTACCCATGCACAAATTTCGTGTACCAGGCCTCTAGTTATAATCCTACCTAATAAAATAGTAATATGCAAATTGACTGTACCTTCGCTACGTCCAAGCCATGCCCACCAGCCCAAGTCACGCCCACCAGCCAATCAGGGCGAGTATGCAAATTACCCAACAAAGATGGCGGTTAATTTGCATACACTGAGGGAGGGAGGAGTGAAGACTGAAGACAACTTAGAAGGAAGAGGGAGGAAAAGCGGAAAGCAAGGTGGCTGCCAGAGGGAAAGCCCGGGCGGGGCGGGGCAGAGTGGGGCGGGCGGCAGCGGCCTGCGGGTGCAGGTGCAGTGGCCGCGGTGGCCGCAACGGCGGCGGTGGCCGCAACGGCGGCGGTGGCCGCAACGGCGGCGGCGGCAGCAGCGCACACGGCTGCAGCGGCCGCTTGCAGGATTCTTCCTGCAAATGGGCTACTAGTATAATTATACTAGGCTATAATAGGAGGTATGCTGAAAGTTTCACAGAAAAGAGAAAACCTAACTATACCCAGGAAAAGTAACAGAGAATTCATAGAATGAGACAGAGTTCACCTGTAGGCAAATGGGAGTGTTATAAACTCCCAAAAAGATGCATAAACCCCTCTACCATGGGCATTCTTCTAAAGCAGCGGTCGCCATCCAGTGGTCCATGAGGTCCAAAAGGTTGGCTACTGCTGTTCTAAAGCATTACTACATTACTTGATCTTCTATTATGCTTAAATTATGAGAAGCATATACATACATTCAGGGAATTCTACAGAATAAGCTTCACATATATGGAAAAGCAGAAGATGCAAAAGCTGAAAAAGTACGAACAGGCTAGATCAGGATTTTATCCATCCCTTGCCCAAGAATATTTTGCTAGTTGAATGTGGCACTCTTCAGCTTAGTACAAATTTGGTATTATAAGCCTTCTGCCCCCAATCCATGAACTGTGTTACCACAAGAGATAAATTCATTAGGAATTTCAAAACCAAGTAATTTTATGTGTCACTATCAGAGTATTAGGAAAATTATTCTGCATGCCAGTGATTTAACACCTTTAAATTTCAGAGAACAAAACAAAAAAATGTTTTAATTAAAATTTAGAAAGAAGAGCCACTTTTGACAAGTAGATCTAAAATTGCAAATAACAACTAATTTTACCCCCATTTAAACTGATCTTAGAGAAAGGAAGAGAGGGAGAGGAGAGAGAAGACAGAGAGAGAGAGAGAGAAAGAGAGAAAAACATCAATAGGTTGCCTCACCCACACGCCCTGATCGGGGATCATCAAATCTGGGTAAGTACCCTGACCGGAAATCACACCCACCACCATTTCGTGTATGGCAGTGAGCCGCGGTTTGCCGACCACTGGTGTATGGGATGATGCTACAACCAACTGAACCACACCAGCCAGGCCTTATCTACAAATTTTTTAAAAGGGCATTTTATCTGCTCCCCAAGTATGAGGGTTATAATAGAATTAAACAGACTTTTAATGTGAATACATTTTCTATGCACAAAATCCATAACTTGTCCTTGTTTTTCTAATTATGCATGGACTACACAAATTGTTACTGAATAGTTCTTCTGCAAATAAATATGATTTTGGAAACTACTCAAGGAGGAAATACTATCAGATCAACTTCCTAGAAATATCCTCAAAATAGTGTAGAAGATGAAAAGGGTAGATTGGACAGAAGGCAGAAGTTTCACTATAGTAGGTATATATATTTACAGTCTGAATATTACATAACAACAGTCAATTATATCATTCACTGTTCCCTTTCAGACCAGAGTGCCACAGCATTGCTTCCTTTGAGAAATGGGTTATTTCTTTTCCTTATGAACAAAACACCTTATAAAGCTGGTTGTTCTTTCCTGTGATCTCCCTGGCACCCAGAACAAGAAAGAGTCCAAGTTTAACTTTAAAACACTTGCAGAGCTTATGAATGCCTATCAATCTTATAACCTTGACCCACTCTCATGGGTCATACATGAATTCATGTATTCACATGTATATACATATTTATTTCCATGGGAAGCACTCTTATAGTAGATAAGCATATACACACACACAAATTAATTCTTTTAATCCTTTAATTCTCTAGAAACATAACTATTTAAAAATATGCAATGGTATTAAGTCCTATAATAGTTGATCTACAAATTAGAAAAGATGTCACTAACTGAAAAAAGCACCTAGAACCTCATAAAAAAACCTACTTTATTATTTCATATTAAAAGTAATCACTATCAACAAAGCAAAAAACAAAAATAATGGAAATAGCTGCTTAAATTAAATTACAGAAAACATAGAAAAGTAACATAAACAATTACATATTCAGAGAATACTCCCAAATTTTTTACTATCAACAGTCTAATAGGAAATACAATTTCTATTTAAAATATCTAAAATTCTACTTATTGTTACCAAAGAGATGAGATGATCATAGTTTTCAACCATTTAAATTGTAACCAAAATTTAAAGATGGAGTAACAGAAATATCAACAAGATTAACAATAGAGGCAACACGGCTTTCAAATGGCCGAGAATCCAAATATATTTAGCAAATCAACTGTTCGAAACTTAGAACCTCCATTTCCCCATTTCCCCAAAGAAACAAAGCAATCCAAAAGTCCAATAGATTCTTAAGCTCAGGAACATATTTACTAATCATGTGATTTTCTAAGAAAAATCACTAATCTTTTCAGATTTTAGATCTTTATTTTATCAAATAAGTATGTGTCCTATATAAGTAAAACTAAAAGTCGAAAATATTCATGAAATATCAAGCACTATATAAAAATAAGGTGTTTCCATATTATTTAATCCATAGTGTAACTGAAATTATAATTAAAAAATGTAGGAGCTAACATTTATGTAGTGTTTACCATGTGGCAGCTCTATTTTCATTCAATGTATTAATTCATTTAACTCTAACAACCCAATTGACTAAATAATATGGAAAATAAGATGGGAAGTTAACTTGCCCAAGTTCACATTGCTATGAGTGGAACAATACTCCAATCCAGGACATATAGTCTGGTTTCAGAGTCTTGTGTTTCTCACTAAGAGGCTGTATGAAAAATTAGACAAGCATCAGAAGACAAATTTCTATAAATACGGGGGAGGGGAGGAGGGAACAATTCTGTGCTCTTAGTAAGTAACATCATTTAACCTACAACATTTTTATAGAATACAAAGGATGTGATTCTGGGCCTCTGGCAAGTATATGCTTGTCTACCAACAAAATTAAAAAACAAAACAAAAACCCACAATATCAATTAACACTGAAAATGAGACTAAGCAAATAGTTTATATAAAGTTTATGAGTGTGTATTTAGATATGGACATTTTAGAAAAATTACTTCTTGTTTTCTCTAAATATTTTATAAAGTGCTTTTTATTATGTAGAAATATTTTCACAAGTCTGTCATATACTATATCACATGATACATAAATATATAAAATACTTGACAGAAAATTTCACTAAAGGATTCTCTTAAGATTCAGTTACCAAAACATCAGACTCTAGCAAATCAAGTGTGATTTAATTCTTTTCAGACAATAATGCAATAAACTTAAATTTAAAAGATAAGATAAATTGCACTAAACTTACAAGTCATGCCATCTAAGATTTACAGCTTTATACAACTATGATGTTATAACCCTAATAAACCTTTCCAAAAACTGTCAGTCTGAAGGAAAATTAGTTACATTAAGAGTAGCACCTGTAGCTTTATGTAGATTATGAATTAGTGCAGTCATTACTAGCCGTAAAAAAGTCCCAAAATTCGTCCATAATGCAAAAAAACAAAAACACTTAACAATGATTATTCCACCACTGCCTTGTATACTCAGAGAAAAGTCAGATAAATGAATGTAACAAAGGATGCACTTCTAGTTCATTGACAGTCACCTACATTGATTAACTTAATTAAATGTATACTTAAATTCATACTTGCTTTTTTTAAGTAAAAATGTTTCCAAGTCTTGGAGAGTATGATCATTTTTAATAAGATCACAATCCCTCATTCAAAATTCTTAAGTCCAAGCAATTTGAAAACCATTAAGTTTTTGCTGCTTGTTATGAATGATCATTCATTTTGCTGCAGACATAAGTTCTGATGTCTCAAATTCAGCTGAGGGTATTCTAAACATATTCTACTACTTACCTAAAATCCAAGACACATGTGGCCCCAAGGATTCTGAAAGAGACTGTACATATTAAGAAGTTACCTGGTAATCAGAATCCAGTCTAAATGAAGAGTCTCTTGAGTGATAGGTATCATTTAAATTACTTCCTCTGTTTCCAGACATCATCCTAGCACTTAAAGAGCTGGGGGGTTGAACAGAAATTCTTCTTGGAATCCTTGAAGGTTTAGACTCCATTCTTAAGGTTTCCTATGAGGTACAAATTTAGATGAATTGCCTTTGGGAAAGCAAGCAGCTCAAATCAAGAGTTACCCATGCAAATTAACTATACTCTAGTACAGTGATGGCGAACCTATGACACGCGTAGCCATTTCTGATGACACGCGGCCGCATGCTGAGGATGAAACATTTGCTGCTCCTGAGGATGAAACATTTGCGAAATAATGTTTATTCCTCAAAATGACACACTTCCCGAGTTATGCTCAGTTTTTTGGCGAAGTTTGACACACCAAGCTCAAAAGGTTGCCCATCACTGCTCTAGTATGTAGGATGATAAATTATAAGACTATCATCATCCCACCCCTCTCCAAAGTCTATCAAAGGTTCCTTACTGTCCATAATATGAAGCACACATAATAAAAGTGAGATGAAGAACTGAGGTTTTTTGTTTCCAAAGCCTGGGCTCTTTTCCTTATTCAATTTTTTCTCCATATAAAATCCTATACCAATTTGCCCTTGATTATCTTGCTATTCCTACCTATTATTGGTGTTCAATACTCTTACCATAAACATTAGCTATTAGCTTAACACAAAATGCTCTCACAGGTCTTTGTATGAGTCTGGAAAAGTCTACACAGTTCCCATTCAATTCCTGGATGAGGTCTTAAAACAAGCACTTTTCTTTTTGTGCCTCCACTTTATACATACCTCTATTAAAACACTAGAGGCCCGGTGCACAAAATTCGTGCAGCGCGGGAGGGGGGGTATCCCCTCAGCCAGGACTGTGCCCTCTGGGGATGTCCGACTGCCAGTTTTGAACATCCCTCTCACAATCCGGGACATTGCATGCACCAGTGATGATCCTTTCCATACAGGTGAAAAGCATCTTGTTTTATGAGCAGTTACATTATTTTGCCCTGATTATAAAAAGTAGTGCATAACATGATCCTTCTGAGGCAGTAGTACCATTCTTCCCATCTTATAGGTGGAAAAACTGAAGCAGAGAGAATTGGCTTTGTCACACAGTTATAAGTGTCAGAATCAGGGATGACCACAAAATGTGCAAGCCAGAGTCCATGCATGTCATCGTTGCATCATCCTGTTTTTTTCAGTGTTAGAGTAGCCTTGCCAGGTTTTAATTTTTAAATCTAAGACACTGTTCCCAATATATAGGGTAGGGTCCCTAGGCCTGGCCAGAGATCAGAGCCAATCTGTGGGGCAACTGGCGGGCAGGGCAATCGGGGGGGCTCCCGCTGGCACCCACCTTGGCTAGAGGCCTGGCCCTGCCACCACTGGTCGTGCCTCCGTCTCGGGGGGGGGGGGGGGGGGCAACGATGATGACGACAACGATGCTCCTGCATTGAGCGTCTGCCCCTGGTGGTCAGTACACGTCATAGCGACTGGTCGTTTCACCGTTTGGTCAATTTACATATTAGGGTTTTATTACCAATATATAGGAACATACTACCTTATGCTATAGTAATTTGCTTTCCTGCCTATCTCCCCTTCTCAAAGTAAAATTTCTAGGTTTTCTTCACTAAACATTCCTCTTAACCTATGCCAAGAGACACCATAGCTACACCTGTTTTTTAACTAAATATAAATGAAATCATACAATATGTACTCTTTTATATCTGGTTTTATTTGCTCAACATTGTATTTGTGAGATTCATTCATGTTATTTTATGCAGTTGTAAGTTCACTCCAAATGGTTTATACAGTATTCCAATACATACAATTTATTTGCCCATTCTACTGTGGATGGACACTGGATTATTTCCAGTTTTAAACTGTTACAATAATACTGTTATCAAGAGTACTTTTATAAATTAACAAACAAACATGTTTAAGTTTCCTAGGGAAAGGATTTACAATGAGGCCTCTAAATGACTGAGAAATGCCACCAGTCTCGAGAGTAGAAAGATAATAAAGACAAAAGTACAAATAAAAAGAAATCACAATAATCTCGTAAACTTCTCCCAGATCAAAAATTATTCCCTTACTAGAGACCCGGTGCATGAAATTCGTGCACTGGGGAGGGGGGGTGACTCTCAGCCCAGCCTGCACCCTCTCCAATCTGGGACATCCCTCTCACAATCTAGGACTACTGGCTCCGAACCGCTCGTCTGCCTGATTGCCCCTAAGTGCTTCTGCCTGCCAGCCTGATCACCCCCTAACCATGCTGCTGCCAGCCTGATTGACACCTAACTGCCCCTCTGCCAGCCCTATTGCCCCTAACTGCCCTCCCCTGCAGGCCTGGTACCCCCCAACTGATCTCCCTGCTGGCTCAGTCACCCCTAACTGCCCGCCCCTGCTGGTCTGGTCTGGACGCCCATAACTGCCCTCCCATACTAGCCATCTTGTGTCCACATGGGGGCAGCCATCTTGTGTGTTGGAATGATGGTCAATGTGCATATTACCTTTATTATATAGGAGAATTGTCCTGTAAGTGGAAACAGATGCACTTCAATTACTTGATGTGCAGCTTAGATAAGGTATATTTGCTTTATTAAAACATTCAAATATAAACATTTAAGTTAAAAATATCTAATTAGTTTTCAGCATGTAACCTCATTATCAACTAAATCTTGGATCAATCACATCTTTCTACTTGAAAAGTCACTACAAAAGAATTTCCTTTTTCAATAATATCAGTCATAAAATCATGGTATCAGGAATGACAGAAAAAGGATAAAGAGGGCAAAAAACATTAATAAAACCTATGGTCTATATTGCAGTAGGAGACACACAACAAATATAATATATATCAACTACATGCCCAATGCATGAAATTAGTGCACTGGTAGGGTCCCTAGCGGCCGGCCAGGGCCTCCCTCCCTTCCCTGGCCAGCCCCGCCCCCTGGTTGAAATCCCAGTGGAGGGGAAAATTTGCATACTATGCTTTTATTATATAGGATATCAATTAAAATGATTCAGCTAAGAATATCTAGCTAATAATAAGTCAGAGTAAAAGTTATACTATGGGATATGATTAAATAAAAAAGTTCATCAGAAAAAAGGTCAGTTTTGAATTTCTAGCTAAACATGCCAGATTACCTTTAAGCACCTCAAAGGGATGACAATCATTTATCTTACTAATAAAAGGATAATATGCTAATCAGAGTTGACATCTTCCGGACAAAGCCATGGTGGTGGGACTGAGGCAGAGGTGGTTAGGGGAGATCAGGCCAGCAGGGAAGAGCAGTTAGGAGGATCAGGCCGGCAGAGGAGAGCAGTTAGGGGATCAGGCCGGCAAGCACGTAAGTGGTTAGGAGCCAGCAGTCCTGGGTTGCGAGAAAGATGTCCGACTGCCAGTTATCTCCCGCGGGGTCCCGGATTGGAGAGGGTGCAGGATGGGCTGAGGGACTCCCCCCGCCATGCACAATTTCGTGCACCGGGCCTCTAGTAAAAGAATAATAGGATGCTTGAGAAAGCAATCAGACTACAATGTGCTTGTGCATTTTCAAAATGTGGTATTTTTAAAAATGTGATCTATTGAAATAATCAACACAAACAAATTGAGTGAACCTCCCTGAAGTAGAAAATGTACTAGTAAATAAAAAGTAGGAGAATTGTCAAGGGCAGTTATGATCAGACTATAATATGGTTACAGAAGGAGAGGAAAGAAAATGAAAAAGTTAGCAAAGGAATCAAAGAACCTTTCAAGGATTAAAGGATATAAATTTTCACACAATGAGCCCTGACCGGTTTGGCTCAGTGGATAGAGCGTCGGCCTGTGGACTGTAGGGTCCCGGGTTCGATTCCAGTCAAGGGCATGTACCTTGGTTGCGGGCACATCCCCAGAGGAGGTGTGCAGGAGGCAGCTGATCAATGTTTCTCTCTCATCGATGTTTCTAACTCTCTATCCCTGTCCCTTCCTCTCTGTAAAAAAATCAATATATTAAAAAAATTTTTTTCACACAATGAAAGGACTAGGGCACAAAGAGAGACTAACACTAAGCACAATTTATCATCTTGAAATTTCAGAACAACAGAAATAAAAGCAAGTTACAAGAGTGAAAAAGCAGGTCATACAAAAGTAATTAGAATGGCTTCTTCATTACAATTTTTAAAACTTTTAAGACAATGAAGCAATAACTTGAGAAGTGTTTAGCCTTGAATTCCAATCTGACAACTAAATGTGACATGGAGAGGATACATTTTGAGACATCAAGATCTTTAAAAAAATCAATCACATGCCCAGCTGGTGTGATTCAGCAGTTGAGCTTCAACCTATGAACCAGGAGACCAGGTTCAGATTCCTGGTCAGGACACATGCCTGGCTTGTAGGCTCGATCCCCAGTAGGGGGGTGTGCAGGAGACAGTTGATCAATGATTCTCTCTCATCACTGATATTTCTCCATCCCTTTCTCTCTCCCTGAAATAAAACAAAAACAACAACAACAACAACAACAAAAAAAAAACACAAAACACTTAAAAATATTTTTTAAGAAAGCAATCACAAAACAAAACAAAAACCGAAGGAAGCTAAAAGAGCATGTGGTAGAAAAATAGGAGTGTAAGGAACTAAAGAACCAAACACAATACCCAGGAAAGTTGACAAAGGTATGAAGAAAGCATGGGGAACAACTTATTGAGACTGGACAGGATCACTGATAATGGAAGCAAAGTTCTAAGGGAAAAAAAAAAGCATCAAATAGAAACTATTCTGTCAAAGATGATACAATTGGAAAAATGCTGAACAAATGGCAGTTTAATAAATTAATTTTCTAAGTTGGGAAAACAGAGCTATTGTACAAGAAAGAAGGTACTGTTTTGGGGTGCACACTTAATATTTACAGTTATAATTATATAAACAGTCTATTGATTTTGTGACAAATATGCTGTGGGATGAAGATGGGTAAGGGAAATAAAGACAATGGTGAATAAGGAAAACACATAGAATATTGAAAAATCATAAACAGTTTAAATACATCATTTGGAAATATAAAAATAAATCCTAGAACTAAAAAGTCGAGGGTTGATGCCTTTGGAAAGTGGAATTGGGGATGAGGTAAAGGATGGGGCAAAAAATTACTGTTTTCCTTAAAAGCAGGATGACTATATTTCCCGGTTTGCCTAGAAGAGTCCCAGTTTATGGCCAGAAAAGTCCTAATTTGTGCTCATTACCTCAGGACAATTATTAATAGTGCTTGTGCAGTCTCTTTGACCTGGTTTGGTTGATAAAGCATATGAAAGCTTTAGCTTTTTATAAGCTATATATGCATGTCTGCACAATTTTTTTTTAACTAAAAAGATGTGTATTATGAATTGGACCTTTAAAGAAAGCATACATTAGTACAAAGAGTATTAATGGTTAAACACTGACAGGCAAAAAATCCATAAATGATTTAACAAGTAGTAGATTTGTTATTTTATTTAAAAAAATCTATGAAAATACAAACAAGGAACTGTATTTGTAACCTGAAGATTTTAAACAGGTAGACAAAGTGCTTTTTAAAAGATGCAGGCCTATAGATGGTTTTCAGTAACAATGATTCTTTTTAATCATACTTCTTGTAGTTTACTTTGACTATATTTATATCCAATACTTACTTGCATACTTGCAGAATGAAACTAACCTAATAGGAAATCTGCTTAAAACAAACCTCTTGAGAAGACAAAGAGGCAGAGTCCTCTGAGAGATATATTATATTATATGAAACTATTTTTGGCAACTTCTCTACATAAACTGATGGAATTTCGACAATGTAGGTGTTACCAGAGAGCTTATATAATATGGTTGCATAAGTTGTAGGTCAAAAGCACAAAAAAATAGTAAAAAATTTAAAATGCATAGTCCTTGAAAAACTTCTACCTGACCACTTGCGAGGTACTACAAGGCATCTTTTTTAAAGTTTTTTTCATTCATTTAACAGATAGGTTTTTTAGGTGCTTAGTATGTGATAGACACATTAAAATTAATACTAAACAAGGGTTGGAGTTGAGGGGACAACATCGAACATACTAGGATAGTGATTATCAAGAAGTTATAATCTAGTAGGGAACAAACAAGCTACACAAATAACCACGTCACAAAGAAAAAAATATAAAAGTACTGTACTCTTTTAGTTTGAGACTAAAGAAACAAAATTGAATGCAATGCACGAACGTTGGCTGAATCCTGATTCATAAAACAGAAAGTTTGAATGAAGACTGAATTTTAGTAAAGTGTCATGATGTCTGCAACTTAGTGTTACTAATAAATACTTCAAAATAACATTACATATTTTAGGAAGTAAGTACTATGTGTACGATTACATATAACATCCTATATAATAAAAGCGTAATATGCTAAGTGTCCGGTCAACCTGTTGGCTGTTCAACCAATCAAAGCATAATATGCTAATGATATGCTAAGACCACTCAACCGCTCACTATGACGTGCACTGACCACCGGGAGGCAGACGCTCCAACCAGTAAGTTAGCTTTGCTGGTGGGGTCCAGGTGAGTTGGGCTGGGCACACCTTGGAGCCCTCCCACAGCTCCTCCCCAGCTGGCCAACCTCCCGTGTTCCTCCCTGGCCCCGATCCTGCACCAGTGGGGTCCCTCGGCCTGGTCTGTGCCCTTTCACAATCCAGGACCCCTCGGGCAATGTCAGGGAACCGGATTTGGCCCGATCCCACAGGCCAGGCCAAGGGACCCCACTGGTGCACGAATTCGTGTACTGGGCCTCTAGTATATAAAGTAAATGTGGCAAATTATCAACTACTGAATGTAGGTGAGGTCATCCGAATATTAATTTTACTATTGTCCCAACTCTTCTCTATTTGAATATTTTCAAGCAAAATAAATCAAAATTGGGGGGGGGGGGAAGTATTCCATCTCTTCTTAGTACATAGACAGCTACAAGACAACATCATTCCTACTCTAACATAATAAGGGTAAGCCAAATAATCTATTAAATCACTTTTCTTGAGTCCACCAGAACTGAGGTTGCAAGGCATGAGATGAATTGAACTACAAAGAATGATAAGCCCCTCTGACAAGGAGAGATGAAACAAAGGTGGCCACCCTAAAAGCTGCTAAAAAAAACAGCCAAATTTTATCAAATTCTTATATTCCTGAAGGCTAAATATTTGCTAGTATGACAGTTTAGAAATTCTGGGAGCCCCAACATATGGCATTTTTCCCAAAGTTTTCCACTGAGTACTCCTAAGAAAGAATGACAGACAAGATATATGAAGTCTCTTTTTCTGTAGTATGACCACATTGGGCATATGTTTAAGAGCTTCCTGAAGAAACTCATCCATGATCCAGACCCTTTGTGAGTACAAGGTGAAATTATCTATTAGTAGGAAAGCCACTTTCTGCAAGGACTCTGCACTAATATAGGCAGCTATCTTTCAACGTTGAAAGGCTATGAAACCTGCCTGTCCACGATCCCCCACCAATACCAGGCAGAAATCAGCTGGAAGGGACAGGGGCAGTGGCAGGGGTCTGCCTGTATTCTAAATTCTAGGAAGCAGGGAGAAGGGCAGAAATTTTAGGACAGCCCCACCTGTGAGAATAAGGTACAGACCCTGCCTATAACTGGAGGAGGATGCATAGAACTAAGAACCACCCCAATCACCATGAGTTTTGCTCCAAATAAGAAGCAACAGCAGTCTATTGAGACTTAAGACAATCTGACCCCATTGTGATACAGATGTGCAGGACCTACAGGAAGTTGAGGCTAGTGAAAGAATACTGAAAGAAATACTCCGCGCCTCTGAGCTTCACATTAAGTACCACATAGTGGCAGTCCACTATTGTAGTACTTTGAAGGTAAATAAAGCAATAATAAAGCCCAAACCCAGTTCAACTTCAGACTAAACCGATGCAACCCCACCACACTAACAGTCTGACAGAAGTAGAGTGTCCCTATCCAGTCATAAATAATAAACAGTCTCTGGTTTTTTTAATTTAAAATGTTTGATAATTGGAAAAACTTACAACACAATGCCAAGAGATAAGAATCAACGAAACCAGAAGAGACAGCCCCAATGTTTAAAAAAGTGGGAAACTAATGAATTAACTTGGCAAAATTGGAAAACTAGGGAACTGGGAAATAGGCTAGAAACCAATCATCCAGAATGAAACATGAAAAAACAGATGATAACAGAAATATGATAGTTATGAGTACAAGCTTTGAAATCTGTCCTTTATTTGGTTGTGCCTCTAGACGTAATCTCTATGCTTAATTTCTTCACCCACAAAAGGGGAATTATAATAGTATCAACTTCACAGGTATATTATGAACTTTGCTGGCACATAGTATGTATTCAGCAAACACCACCTATCATCAAGTAATACCACCAATGTCAAAAAAAGATTTTCATATGAACAGCTTAGTAGACATTCTATTAGTTTTTTTCATTATTTGAGCGTGGATTTTAACAGTTAAAAAAAAAAAAAGACTTAACCTGCAACCCAGGTACGTGCCCTTGACTGGGAATTGAATCGAACTCGAGACCCTTTGGTGTGCAGGCTGATGCTTAACCACTGAGCAATGCTGGCCAGGCAAAATAAAAAAAGACTTTTTATTTAAAGTATATTAGATTTATGTACAGGAAGATAATTACTAAAGGGTAAAGAAACTTATAGACCTTACTTATATAAACACATGCATAAAAATTTGGAAATAGCATTATTAACATGTTACTATGTCCCTGGGTTTTGTTTCCTTCCTTATACTTACCGTATTTTCCGGCGTATAAGACGACCCCCAACTTTTCCAGTTAAAATATAGAGTTTGGGATATACCCGCCCTATAAGATGACACCTGGCATATAAGACGACCCCCGACTTTTGAGAAGATTTTCCTGGGTTAAAAAGTCGTCTTATATGCCGGAAAATACGGTAGTTTTCCAAAATTTATTTAATGTACTTGGTCTTACTTTGATAAATAAAGGAAAGTTATTTGCAAATTAAAAGACGTGAGTTTGTTGTTTTTTTACAACTTATATTACAATAAACTCTATAAAGAACTCCTAAAAATAATTCTCTTTCAAAATTGCTGTATTGCTGGTTTACACTCCTTAGTAGCTACATACTACAAAGGAAGTAGGAAATATAAAACAATCAAGTATTATTCTAATAAATACTAAGAGGAAGAAAAGGTTAAAATCACTTCTCTAGCCCTGACCAGTTTGGCTCAGTGGATAGAGCGTCGGCCTGTGGACTGAAGGGTTCCAGGTTCAATTCCAGTGAAGGGCATGTACCTTGGTTGCGGGCACATCCCCAGTAGGGGGTGTGCAGGAGGCAGCTGATCAATGTTTCTCTCTAATCAATGTTTCTAACGCTCTATCCCTCTCCCTTCCTCTCTGTAAAAAAAAAATCAATAAAATATATATATATTTTTTAAAAAAATCACTTCACTAAATGCAGTTTAGATAGGTGAGTACGCACCAAATATTTTTTACTATGAAAATTTTCAAATATAAGTAGAGATAATAATGAATCTCTATGTACCAATCAACAATCTTCAACAATTAACCTATCTTGTCTTTACCACCCTCTATTTTAAAGCAAATCCCAATCATTAAGGATGCCTGTTTTTAAAATGTTGGAAGCAACCTGTGGTAAATTATAAATCCCTCCCATCTGAGCACATAGGCCCCTTTGTATTGTGATGTTGCTGGTCTGGTCTGCCCAGTAAGAGGTGGAATCTTAATTCCACACCTTTTTAATGGGGGCTAGTCTTGTGTGATTTACTTTAAAAGAATGTGCAGCATGGGGTGGGCTCAAAGGGGTTAATGGGGGGGGGGGGAGGAAAGGGGGACATACATTAATACTTTCAACAGTAAAGACTAAAAAAATAAAAGAATGTGCCACGTTACGTGACATTATATGATTTGCCCAGCTGTAAGAAGTCTTATAGCTTCCGCTTTCCCTCTCTCAGATTGGTCTTGAAACCCCCATATCATAAAAGCACCACCACTGTCAGTCATGTCAGTGATGCCATCTTGGACCTTCCAGCCTGAGAAATCTTCCAGCTGAATGATGAACATGAATGAACCTGGGCAAAACCAGTATGCCTGCCCAAAAGGAATACAGAAGTGTAAAAAAAAATAGTAAACATTAGTGTGTCCAAAAAGGGACCATGCTAACCTGACTAGCTCAGAGAAGGCCTCTGTGGTGGCCTTGCAATCTTGGAGAACTAAAGTAACCACAAAGGATGGTCTGAAATTAAAACTTTTTAAACTAAAAGCAGTTTATGGTGGGTAGTTATGCCCTACTTAGGCTGTTATCTTACCTTAACTGAGCCTGTCTATTGTCTTTTTGCATCTATGATAACATATTGCTGGAATGGCAAAGTACAATTTTCCTTTTTTCCCAAACCCCTCAAAGCACAGACAGGCACCATGCTGTTCTTGACTCATTGTGATTGAGTTAATTGTTGATTGTTAAGTATCCAGCAACCACCTAAGAAAAGAATGGTGTGTCTATCATTTTACTTTTTACCCAACCTAGAGGTTTTCCCCTGCTTTGCTTTCTCCAGCCTCCCTAATCTATCACCAATGGATTTCATGTAACCCACTTACATCTCCTCTTTTGATTGTAACGTATACAATAAAGTGCCATTCTCCGGGGCATTATCTCAATCCTTTGAGATTCTGCTTCCCGGTATTTGTTGAGTTTGGCTCAAATAAACTCACAAAAAATCTTCACAGATTTGAATGTTTTCTTACACTGACAGTAGCTTTAATCCACTAGATGGTGAGGTGGGTTGCTATACAGCCATAAAGCTTCAAAATCTAAACCTAATTTTCACTTTCCTACAATTATCATGTCAGTTTCTAAGAAAAATCTGATTCTATTTCAGGGGGTAACTGAGAATTTGCCCTAAATATCCAAGTGAGTTGCAGTTGCTGAATTACCAAAAGCACATTACTGCACAATACATACATGTCATGAAGGCCAGAGTTATAAAAGACAACAACAATGTACTGTAATTACCAATTATTAACTACAAACATAGTTAAAATTCTATTACTTACCCCTACTTGGTATATTCTTTTTAAAAAAATCTGCTTCTGGGGAAAGTTTTTTTTCTCAATAAGAAATTCTACTGTCTTATTTTTCCTAGTGAACATGGAGACATGGAAGCTAAGGGAGGTCACATAAGGAAAGCATAAAATTTTTTGGGTCTTATAAATATTTAAGACACAAAGATAGATCCATCTTTAAAAAATAACTAGAAAAAGTTCAATATCCCCATGAGAAAATGTGACTATGATGTTAAGTCTACACCATAGTACTTTGAGATAATCTGTTCTCCTTTGAAGTGTATTTAATATTCATGTCTAAAGTTTCAATCTTCATTCAGTAAGTGGAAACCATTTTGGGTTTTTTTCTGGAAAGTGAGAAATTCATTACATTCAAGTGCAATAATTATAATGGAAAGATGAGAACTAACTTTTAAGATAAAAAAAATATGCCCTCTTTTAAAGCTGTTGACAAAAGTGGGTTTTGTAGTAGACCAGCAGGCGATTTGAAAACCAGGTGTTCAACTTATCTAGTCTAACCGGTATAGTCACAAAGAACGAGAAAAACCAGCTTTGACCATGAGTTCAGACCAGAGTAGAAAAGTTAAAAATTAAAGTCAATAAAAATTAAACTCCAGCCAAATAACTCTCTAATTGTAAGTTTATGCCCCTGCTTTTGGGTTCATTTTATAACTAGCAACTGTATTACATATATATTTTCTTGTAAAATAATGATTTGTGAGAAGATAAATTATTTCACTGTAATAGAATTCTGCATTAATGAATTCAAGTAGGTCTTAGTAGGAACTCAAAATCTTACTCATTTTAACTGGTTATCATCTTAATGTAATCAGCTGTTGATTCTTTTATTTTTTAATTTTAAAAAAAATATATTTTATTGATTTTTTACAGAGAGGAAGGGAGAGAGAGTTAGAAACATAGATGAGAGAGAAACATCTATCAGCTGCCTCCTGCACACCCCCCACTGGGGATGTGCCCGCAACCAAGGTACATGCCCTTGACCGGAATCGAACCCGGGACCCCTCAGTCCACAGGCCAACGCTCTATCCACTGAGCCAAACCGGTTTTGGCTGATTCTTTTATTTTGACTCATTACTTTTTAAGTTTAATTTGTTGGTTGAAAATGAGGTTTGAAGAAAGCCTGTGCATTTCCCAGTTTATTACTGGCACTGGCACTTAATTATCCGTAGTAAAGAAGTATGTATCAGCAAAGATAATCTGAAAATCATTTTTATTTGGCTCAGGGATGCAATAGCTCTTCATTCCCAACAGCAGAGCACTAACTTTGTAAACAATACAGGTCTTTCATGGCTTGCTCTAATTTCCATTCCATTTGTTTCAGCTATGGGGAAAAACTGTCCATTCCTAAAACCATGATACCATGACTTTGCAGTTTCATTATCAAACTCTTAAGTCATCATCCTTCACATCTTTGTTAAAGCAATACTTCCTATAAAATTTTCCCCAAGGATAAACACCCGTCCTCTGTGCTCCCAAGGTACTATTATGTACTTACACTAAGATAATAGGAGTAGTTGTTTATATATTAGTCTGATGACTAAACTGTGAGCTGTTGGAGGGCAGACGCTGTGTGTCAAGCTCATTCTTGAAACGTGAAGCCCTCATCTAGAAACCAGTAAACAACAAATAACAAATTATCAAAAAATGTTTTACATTATTTGATAATTTTTCACTATTACAATTATTTTCCTAAAATACAATAGTAAAGTGTGGGTAACTCTTGAACACATACCAGATGGAGAGTTTTGTGAAGTGAACACAGGGCTGATTAAAACTTATTGGCTGCATGAGTGCCACGGATGACTTTTTATATCCAAGTTGATTATTTGAGAACTTCAAGTAAAACATATGTGGCATGTCTAAATAGGGGCCTCTTTGTGCTTCATCTAGGAAAAGAAGCCTCTTGCTAACATTACAGAAAGATAAATCACTTGTACTTAAATAAGTAGGAATTTTAAATTTTATTCAAGACATCTACCCAGCATGCAAGAGGTTGAAACACCCCCGACTATGCTTACATCTGTGGTATAACATAAGGCAAAATAAGAGTTGTAAAAGTTCTTATCACATTCGTACTAGAGAACTTATATAAATATATATTGTGTGAAGCTGTGAGCCATCTGTGGGGGACAGAACAAGCAAAAAGTAGAATTTTAAGGTTATTTGGACAACAATTCCTGAACAAGTGGGCGTTAGGTACAATTAAAATTGTTTGTGTCCATTAAAAATTAACTCTGCAAGCATTAGGTCCCCCAGTAGTGTTGTCTGCCTCATCGAAGTTAATCCTCCCATCAAGTCTAGGAATTAACTCCTGTATTTCTAAGGAAATAGGAAGAGGTTCAATAATTTGCTGCAAAATCAAGACCAGATCATTTGATACACCACTGTTCTTTCACATAATGCTGTAGAGCTGTAAATAAAATACGGACCCCCATCTCATGGGAAAAAAAAAAAACCTACACTGTTTTAAGTCAAAACTTCATCTTTAACCTTACCTCTTAGCTCTATACAGATTATGGATGGATAGGAGTAAGAAAAGGGGAGACTTAAAATAATAAAAAAAGAAAAAATACCTCAAAAATTCTACAAAAATCGGGGGGGGGGGGGGGGAATCTTACCAAATTCAATTTCACTTGGCACGTTTGAAAGTGCCAAACGATACTAGTCGTGACGAATTTATTACCAAGACAGAGTTCCCGTACCTATTATCTACATCTATACGTAGGGGGGGAAAAAAGTATTTTAGTATTTTTTGGGTGCGTGTTCGCACACGTTCTCAAGTCCTCCCTACGCAGTTTCATCAAAATGAGGGAGTGTTCTACTGCTGGTGGCTTCCATATTTTTAATTCTTACGCCATGAGGTCCGTTTTTCCTACATATCACCACCTATTTCGATTTGAAATACACACAATGTACCACAGCACAAAAAGAACTCCCCCAGGTGTCACGATATTCAAGAACGGGAACGATCACTAAGCAAATCTCCGCAGCACCCGAGGGGCAGGGGACAGCCCCTTCCCTTCCCTTCGAGGCTGGGTTGGCAGGGCCCCCAGCCTCCCCACCTTCAGCCTCGCGTCCACACCGCCCCTCGTGATCCTCCCGGCCCGCGGGGCTCGGCGGGGAGGACGCTCCTTTCCCAGTCGGAAAGGGCTGCTGCCAGAGGCCAAAGCAGGGCTCCGGCCCCGTGCCCTGGGCCACCGTGCGTCTAAAAGGCGTACAGTCTGCTCCCCTCCGTCCGTCACAAACTTCCTGAAGGCCACCGGCACCCCTTCGCACCCGAATCCAGCTCGTCCGCCCCGTCTTGCTTAGGAGGAAGCGGCCTCCGCGGCCTCAGGCCTGCACTTCGGTCCCTCCCCTCCCCCACCGCGGCCTGGCCTAACCCACCTCCCCCCGCGGGGAAGCCCGAGCTCCGCAGCCCATTACCTCCGCTCCGGGGCTGGTACTGAACGGGGCGCGACCCGCTCACTGCGCCCTCTCCGCCGCCTTCCTCCTCGGAGCGCGAGGACGCGGAGGCAGAGCAGCCGGCAGCGAAGCACAATGGCGCCCGCCCCTCTCCCGGATCCGGCGCAGAACCAGCTGCCACCGTTAAGTGCCCCTCCCTTCTTCGCCTCCTCCTCCTCCCAGTTCTCGGGCTCCGCCGGCTTCTCGCGAGAGTGGCGGCGCTGCGGGAATCGGAGAGCGCTCGGCGGACTCGACGTGCCCCACCGCGGGGTGGTGCTCTGACTGCGGCAACCGTTGGAGGGCTGCCCCGGAGGAGGCGGCGAGGCGCCACCGGTAAGCGGCTGCGGCCGGTCGTCCGCTGGGCTGGCGGCCGGGCCGGCGAGTGTGCGGGCGTCCGGAGACGGGCGCTGAAGGCCTGGCCCTGCTTGGCCGCCGCCGCCGCCGAGGTGGCGAGGGGCTCTGATCCAGCCCTGCGCTCCCTGGCACCCGCGTCCCGGTTACAGGCTCTCAGCCCCTCCCGCAAACCCGCAGGGCCCCACTGCTCGTAATACAGTCCAGCCCCCCCCCCTTTTTTTTTTTTTTTTTTTTTTTTTTTTTTGCGCTGGGTAAGTGGCGCTGGGAATGTTCAGCTACGACTTGAATCAAGCACTGCCTTTGCCGACCTCCCCTCCTCCCGGCCCTCCCAATTGAATGTCTGCGAGCCCTCCCCTTTCAGGGTGGGAGCCGATCCAACCTGACGTTTTTTGTTTTTTTATCGGTAATGCCATTTGGGTGGTGATACTTTTCAATAGTGACACTGATACTTGGTAGTGTAGCAACAGATTTCGTAGTAAAAATTGCATCCATTTAAAAAGAGGAAGGAAAACTAAGGCAAATGATCTGATGAAAATTTTTTTAATCGTCTGATGAAATTAGACAAAACTTTCACCAAAAAAAACAAAACACCGAAGTGATAAACTCAGATGTAAATGAATACTAATACATGCAAGAGTAGGTGAGAGGAAAAGCCATAATTTATGTGGACTTGATAATGTCATGTGGATTTAGGTGATTCTGAGTAATGTATCAAACATAAAAAAGTTCTTTGTCCGGAAATATATTGAAACTTGCCGATATGCTGACAGCACTTGATTTTTAAAGTGACCTATTTTACTAGGTTGTTTTAAGCGATTCATTGAATTCAAGTAATTCTAATAAATGAATTATGACGCTTATATGTATTTCTTTGTCATTTAATCTGGAGGGAATGCACTATTACTACCATCCCCATTTTTCGCTGTCTTGGAGACTAAGAGACTGTCCATTTTCACTATTGTAAGTTGTAAAATATTATGGATGTTAAAGATTTAAAGTTGGATTGCTATTATTTAAAGTTGGCACATAAATGCCAGTCTAGCTTTTTGGAATGTGAGTTTAAGATTAAGCAGCTAATATGGGGTAAAATGAACACAGATCACTCTTGAGAGAATCAGTGTGCCCTTTTTAGAAAACGGATTTTTCCTTCCAGCCCGTTTGAAGGTTACCTGTAGCATTGTGGTTATGAATATACGCACCCTAAGTACCAGACTGCATGGGTTCAAATCCCAGCTCTGCCATTTACTTTGCTACCTTTGTTATCCTGAACAATTTCTTAACCTTCCACTGGCCAGGACTTGTTTCCTATAAAATGGGATTAATAACAATGCCTATACCCCATAGGGTTGTGGAAAGCATTAAATAAGATAATACATCAGTTCCTGAAACAGTAAGCATTCCACAGTTGTTAGCTCTTACATTCCATGTCCAAACCATGACTAATGCTATCTTTCTGGGGCTTAATATTACATAGGTCTCTTAAACTTCTTCTCAAGTGTATTCTGCACTAAGAGGAATGACTGTACCAATTTCCTGAGCTATGGCAGTCAGACCTGGTAGCAGTAACTTCTCTGCAGAACCCCCTAACCTGGCAAGGATGATTCAGATGTTGGCAGATTATGGCTTCATCCCCACCCAGCACTGATGTTATCAGCAGAGGTGAGTGTGGTACCAATTTTCTAAGCTAAACAAACAGACCTTCCAGACTCTAGTTTCCTGTTGATACTAGTAAATAGGTCAAGACCACTTATAAATTTTTATTCTTTGAGAATGGTTAATTTTTATTGTTTTTATAATGCACTTTCTTTTATTTGCAATTCCATGAAATTATCATTACCAACAAATAATTGAGCCTTTCCTATGTTGACAAATTTATAGGAGTTGTGGATACAAATAGGTACAATAGTGACTGTATTTTCTGAATGAAAAATCAGAACAAAATGATTTGATATGCAAAATGTTTGAAATCAGAATTATTATGACCAACTTAGATTCCATGGTTGCCTTTTTTACTTAAGAGTTCCTCCACATGACCTTCCTTTGCTGAACTTTTTCTCCTTATGACACACCTTTCAGTATCTATCTAAATCTTTTTCACCACTTGCCCACACTACTGACATTAGTTTACATTTTTTAAGTTGGCTTCTTCTCTAAATTAGGGTCATACTACTATTACTCATTTTTCCCCTTTCTACTTTATAAATTTGTCATTTGGTCATGGTCATAACAGCCCTTTACTTTTATATTTAACTATTTCTTCAACTACTTCATAGTTTATAGAGTTCTTTTTCATATATTCAATTCCATAGTCCCTGTTTTCCCAACTTTTTAAACATTTTTATTTTTAGAGAGAAATAGAGAGAGAAAGAGAAACATTGATGTGAGAGTGGAGCATGATTACCTGCCTCCTGCACGTTCCCCACTGGAGATCGAGCCGCGACTGGGGCATGTGCCCTGATGGAGAAGCCAACCAGCAACCTTTTGGAGCACAGGATGACACCCAATCAACTGAGTCATATTGGCCAGGACTTCCTCACTTTTTATCAACCCTCATCCTAACTTATCCTAACTTTCTAAGACGCCTCTCTTTGGCAAGGGCAATCTTTCTTTTTTTTCTTAATATATTTTTATTGATTTTAGAGAGGAAGGAAGAGGGCAAGAGAGATAGAAACATTCATGATGAGAGAGAATCATGGATCAGCTGCCTCCTACAAGTCCCCCACTGGGGATGGAGCCCACAACCTGGGCATGTGCCCTTGACTGGAATTGAACCTGGGACCTTTCAGTTTGCAGGCCGACACTCTATCCACTGAGCCAAACCGGCTAGAGCAGCAAGGGCAATCTTACAGACATTCTTTACTTTGTGTAAATGGTGTGATTTTGAAAAAAGTATGGTTATATTTGCTTTTTGTAAATCAAATCGTTT
The DNA here is from genome assembly GCF_951640355.1 of Cnephaeus nilssonii. NCBI lineage: Eukaryota > Metazoa > Chordata > Mammalia > Chiroptera > Vespertilionidae > Cnephaeus > Cnephaeus nilssonii. The sequence continues at coordinate 55,403,192 of NC_137081.1, forward strand.
TTGAACGTTGGTTATTTCTTAAACTTTTGAGGAACAGGAGGTAATACCTAGGATGAAAGGAGAGTGCTTATAGGAAGAGTGCTTATAAGGATGCCAATTTTTTTCTCATATAGGAATATCATTGATCCCTGGAGAAGGGAGCTTCAACGAACTTGAGGATCTACTATTTAGTTATAGGTAACTTTAATATGTAGTATTTATTATTTAATATTATGTAAGTCCCTTAAACATCTTCTTAAGTATTGAACTGGCCCTGTTCCTTTTGTTTAAAATAAGAGGATATTTATTTGGAAATCGCAGAGGTAGGAGTAATTCATAGAAGAAATGGGCTGAGGAAACAATTGTAGAGGTAAAGGAGGGGCCCTTGGAGCTGGGGAGTGCACAGTGCGGAAGCTAATGGTCATACACCTGGGTGGGAGGAGGAAAGCAAAGGTGGGGGATGCTCCCAAGAGGGAGGTTCTTCCTGTTCCTTGAATACAATCAAGCTAAACTCAAACACACAATTTCAGAATCATAATAATTCAGGACTCTGCTCAGCCTCCATGGCCACTTCAGACTATATTTTATGACAATACAAGCAGAAGAGCATCCAACTACTGATATGAAGTTTTTGGGTATTTCCTTTGGCAAGTTTGATTACAGCCCCATTTTTATCTTAAATATTTTTCATGTCCACATATGTGTACAACTTTATAACAATGTATATGTTGATTGCATCATACATACTAGCTATCCTATATCCTATATAATAAAAGCCTAATATGCTAAGTGTCCGACCATTTGACCAGTCACTACGTCACGCACTGACCACCAGGGGGCAGACACTCCAAAAGGTAGGTTAGCTTGCTGCTGGGGTCTGGCTGATCGAGACTGGGTGAGATGGGCCAGACACACCCTGGAGCCCTCCCACCACCCCTCCCCAGCCGGCAAGCCCTGATTGGTCCCAATCAGGACTGGGCAAGACAGCCCTGATTGTGACTGGGCGAGATGGGCCAGACAAGCTCTGGAGCCTTCCCGCGGTCCCTCCCCAGCCCCGATCACGCACCGGTGGGGTCCCTCAGCTTGGCCTGCGCCCTCTCGCTATCCAGGACCCCTCGGGGGATGTCAGAGAGCCCAGTTTTGGCCCGATCCCCACAGGCCAAGCTAAGGGACCACACCGGGCCTCTGGTTTTAGTATAGTCCTTTCTTTTCTTTTCTTTTTTTATCCTCATTTTTTTTTAATTTAATAAATCTTTATTGTTCAGATTATTACAATTGTTTTTCCCCCCCCCCCATATCTCCCCTGCACCCGGTTCCCACCCTTCCTTCTGCCCTTACCTCCCCCCCGCTGTCCTTATCCATAGGTGTATGATTTTGTCCAGTCTCTTCTCGAACCCCCACACAGACACCCCTTTCCCCCTGAGAATTATCAGTCCACTCTGATTCTATGCCCCTGATTCTATTGTGTTCATCAGTTTATTCTGTTCTTCAGATTTTTAATTCACTTGACTTTCAGATTCACTTGTTGATAGGTATGTATTTGTTGTTCATAATTTTTATCTTTACTTTTTTCTTCATTTTCCTCTTTTTAAATAATACCTTTCAGCATTTCATATAATACTGGTTTGGTGGTGATGAATTCCTTTAGCTTTTTCTTATCTGTGAAGCTCTTTAACTGACCTTCAATTCTGAATGATAGCTTTGCTGGGTAGAGTAATCTTGGTTGTAGGATCTTGCTATTCATCACTTTGAATATTTCTTGCCACTCCCGTCTGGCCTGCATGGTTTCTGTTGAGAAGTCAGCTGATAATCGTATGGGTGCTCCCTTGTAAGTAACTAACTGTTTTTCTCTTGCTGCTTGTAAGATTCTCTCTTTGTCTTTTGCCGTTGGCATTTTAATTATGATGTGTCTTGGTGTGGTCCTCTTTGGATTCCTTTTGTTTGGGGTTCTGTGTGCTTCCTGGACTTGTAAGTCTATTTCTTTCACCAGGTGGAGAAGTTTTCAGTCATTATTTCTTCAAATAGGTTTTCAGCGTCTTGCTCTCTCTCTTCTTCTGGCACCCCCATAATTCTGATGTTGGTACGCTTGAAGTTGTCCCAGAGGCTTCTTACACTATCTTCAATTTTCTGAATTCTCTTCTCTTCTTGCTTCTCTGGAGGAGTGTCCTTTGCCTCTTTGTATTCCAAATCTTTGACTTGATTCTTTCGTTCCTCTAGTCTGCTGTTGGGTCTCTGTATAATATTTTTTTATTTCAGTCAGTGTATCCTTAATTTCTAGTTGGTCCTTTTTCATATCCTCAAGTGTCTCATTAAATTTATCGGCCTTTTCCATGAAATTCTTGAAAAACCTTATAACTGGTTTTGAACTCTATGTCCATTCGTTTGTTCTCCATTTTTTTCGTTTGGGATCTGTTTCCTTGCCTCCTCATTTTTGCTGCTTCCCTTAGTTGATAGGGTAGCTTTCTGTACTAGGTGTCGTATTGGTTCAACGGGTCAGCCTCCCAGTTACCTGAGGTGGACGCTCTTGGTGCACCCCTTTTTGGACTGTGTGTACAGCCTTGTTGTAGTTAAGTCTTGATTGTTGTTGGTGTCACTGGGAGTAATTGACCTCCAGGCCAATTGGCTGTGAGGACCCACTATGTCTATAACGGAAGAACTGCTGTGCTGGAGACACGTTTATGGGGTGGGACTTGTTCCAGTAGGGCTTTGGCGCTTACTGAGTCTGCCTCTTTTTCTTTTTCTTTTTCTTTTTCTTTTTCTTTTTCTTTTTCTTAAATATATTTTATTGATTTTTTACAGAGAGGAAGGGAGAGGGATAGAGAGCTAGAAACATCGACCAGCTGCCTCCTGCACATCCCCTACCGGGGATGTGCCCGCAACCAATGTACATGCCCCTGACCGCAATCGAACCTGGGACCTTTCAGTCCACAGACCGACACTCTATCCACTGAGCCAAACCGGTTTCGGCCTGAGTCTGCCTCTTGAATGTGTCCCTTATGAGAGTGGTTGAAATCTGGTGTCGTTTCACACTGACCACTAGATACCCTAGATTCTGGGTCTCCAATGGGGTGCAGGTCAGCTACTGTCTGAGGCCACCCAGCAGGAGCTACAGCAAGAACTAGTTTTCTCCTCTTTGCTTAGGGTTTGGCGGTTTTGGAGCAGTCTGACTGGAGCTGCAGTTCATTTGGTTAAGCTGCCACAGAACAGGCCATTTATATGCAAAAGCTGCTGTGTGGAGCCTGGGCGGGTTTGTAGAATGTGCAGGGCGGGGCCTCAGGGCGGGGCGGGGTCTCAAGGGCGTCACTAGGCTGGGGCGTGGCAAACAGCGATGGCTGCCGTCAGCCGTCTCTGCCTTTCCACTTTTTCAAGTCCCTGTGTCCCACACTCCAGCGCAGTAAACACTGATTGCTGGGCACATCTCTGCAAGAAAGTCACTCTCACTTTCCGACCTGATGGCCAAGAGTCCAGCTTCTCCCCGTAGGTGTCTGGGTCCCCCGCGTGTTCCCAGAAACTGGACTTCAGAGTGATTGGGAGCTTATCTCCCTTCAGGTTGGAAAAAAAGCTGCGCGCCTTGTTGCCCGCCACCAGCCCGCTTCACGCACCTCCGTACCTCCGCTTTTCCGCGTTTGTTCTCCTTTCTTTTTCCTTCTTAGTTGTAAATCTTCCACTCAGCCAGCTTTCCTGTGGTTCTGGGTGGTATACGTTTTGTCTTTTAGTTGTATTTTTGAAATTGTTGTGCGCGGCGGCAGTTTAGTTGTTTAACTATGCCGCCATCTTGGTTGAGTCCTTTTCTTTCACTTTTTTTTTTTTATCTCCCATGCCCCCCCCTTCTCTTTTCCTTTTAAATTTGGCTCTCATGTCTCTATTTACTACTTCACAACATTCTTGCAAAATTAGTGAGCATCCTTCTGCATTTATTTTCTGCATGGTCATACATTCTTTTTAAAAAAACATATATAAATATATTTGTACTAGATGCCCTGTACCTGAAATTCGTGCACTGGGGTGGGGGGGTTCCGCAGCCCAGCCTGCACCCTTTCCAATCTGGGACCCCTTGGGGGATGTCCGACTGCCGGTTTTGGCCCGATCCCAAAGGAATCGGGCCAAAACCAGCAGTCGGGCATCCCTCTCACAATCCAGGACTGCTGGCTCCCAGCACTTGTCTACCTGCCTGCCTGATTGCCCTAATGGCTTCTGCCTGCCAGCCTGATCACCCCCTTACCACTCCCCTGCCAGCCTGATCGACACCTAACTGCTCCCCTGCCGTTCCAGTTGCCCCTAACTGCCCTCCCCTGCTGGCCTGGTCGCCCCTAAGTGCCCTCCCCTGCCAGCCTGGTTCCCTCTAACTGCCCTCCCCTGTTGGCCTGGATGCCCTTAACTGCCCTCCCCTGCCTGCCTGGTTGCCCCCAACTGCCCTCCCCTGCAGGCCCGGTTGCCCCCAACTGCCCTCCCCTGCAGGCCTGGTCGCCCCCAACTGCCCTCCCCTGCCAGTCCAGTCACCCCTAACTGCCCTCCCCTGCATACCTGGTCACCCCAACTGCCCTCCCCTGCTGACCTGGTCGCCCCCAACTGCCCTCCCCTGCAGGCCTTGTCCTCCCCCAACTGCCCTCCCTCCCCTGCAGGCCCGGTCGCCCCCAATGCCCTCCCCTGCTGACCCCTTACTACCTTCCCTTAGTGGCCTGATCACCCACACTGCCCTCCCCTGCCATCCATATGGGGGTGGCCATCTTGTGCGAGGGCATGATGGTCAATTTGCATATTACTTCTTTATTATATAGGATTGATTTCAGAGAGGAAGGGGGAGGGAGAGAGAGATAGAAACATCAATGATGAGAGAGAATCATTGATTGGCTGGCTCTTGCCCACCCCCTGCTGGTGATGGAGCTTGCAACCTGGGCATATGCCCTTGACCAGAATCGAACCTGGGACCTTTCAGTCCACAGGCCAACACTATCCACTGAACCACACTGGCTAGGGCTGCATGGTCATACATTCTTAAAAGAATAGTTATATCACACACACATGCACATCAGAGATACTCATATATATATATATACATATATACACATCTATATAAACTAGAGGCCCGATGCACGAGATTCGTGCAAGGGCCTCTGCCCTTGCAGCCCCGGCTTCGTCCAGAAGGTTGTCTGGACAGTCATCTGGATGGTCGTTCTGCTGTTCGGTCTAATTAGTATATTAGCTCTTTATTATATAAGGATTATTTTTTACCATTTATTTTATAAAACAACATCAAATTTCAACATGCATATTCATCATATTTTTCGATCAAAAGTACTACTTTAAATACCTATTTATATTGATTGATTATCCTTTCTTTTCAATTTGTAGTATTACCCCAGTTTTTCAACTCTCATTTGTCTAACTCAGTGATGGGCAACCTTTTGAGCTTGGTGTGTCAAACTTCGCCAAAAAACTGAGCATAACTCGGGTAGTGTGTCACTTAGAGGAAAAAACATTATTTCGCAAATGTTTCATCCTCAGGAGCAGCAAATGTTTCATCCTCGGCATGCGGCCGCCTCAGCGGCCGCGTGTCATCAGAAATGGCTACGTGTGTCAGTGCGCCATCACTGGTCTAATTTATCATTTAATATCTTTTGCCAGAGGTACATTCATATAATAAAATTTGTCTAAAATTTCTTTTATCACTTTTGGGTTTCTAGCTTAGCTTAAAAAGTCTTACCTACTCCTGGACTGTAAAAATTAAACTCAAATGAATTTTTGTATGTGGAATGTAATAATAGGATCCAATTTGTTTTCTTCTCAGTGCATAGCCAACATTTCTTAATTTGTTATTTGTGATTAGAAAATCTACCTTTGTCATACACTGAATTTTCAGATTTATCCTGGATTTATTTCTGTATTATTGTAAATTTTGAAAACTAAACTATTCAGAACTATAAACTATGCAGAAAACTAAATATTATTTTAATAATATTTTGAATCTTACTCTTGTATTATTAATACTATTCTGCATTTCTATCACCTACCTATTCAATTATAAAAATGGTAATTATTTTCTCCAGGATCACCAATAAATTTTATTGGCATTGCATTATATACTTGATATTATACTAGCAGCCTGCCTTGGACTTAGTTTAATTTATTTTCCCCCCTGCTATTCTTGTTTTTCTTTCTCAGAAGTTTGCTACAGCCATTGAATATACTTCAGTTATTTAAAACACCTCATCAATACTTTGTATATCATAATAATTTAAAACTATACACATACACACATACATACTACTTAGTTTCTTAAATAACCCTGTTTGCTATCCTATGGTCCAGTGTAAGTTTTTCACCATGGAACCTTAGCCACTCTTGATAGCAAGTTGGACAAAAAAAAAAAGGAATCCTACATTTTCCCTATTATGTCATCATAAATGATATAAGAATGGTGACATGCTTTAAATGTTTCATTTATGTTTAATGTTTGTAATTCTTAGTGTTAGCACAGCACGTAAACATGTTGTTGCTGGTTTTTTATTTTGTTGTGGTTTGAATATTTGTCTCCTCCAAGCTAAGAATTGTGCACTTTAAAACATTATATTTTAATTCAATTTTTAGAGCATATTAATTCAATTCTTTTTTTTGTTTGTATATAGTTAATTATGCCTAAATTTGTGGGAAGGCTTTTCTCAGAAGTGATTATTTCATTGTTTTCAAATCCATTTATTAAGGTATTTTTTAATCATATGAAATTTATCTCAAATAATAACTTGAATTGAAATTTTTAAATATATTTAGATATTAGGGTCCCAGAATAGGAATGAAAATATGGTACATAGTTATACTGAATATTTGTTTCCCTCTTATGTCTTTTATTTCTTTTATTTTTTTAAATATATTTTTATTGATTTCAGAGAGGAAAGGAGAGGGAGAGATAGAAACATCAATGATGGGAGAGAATTATTGATTGGTTGTCTCCTGCATGCTCCCTACTGAGGATAAAATCTGCAACCTGGGAATTGAACCGTGACCTCCTGGTTCATAGGTCAATGCTCAACTTTTGAGCCACACCAGCTGGGCTCCATTTATGTATTTTAACAGTTTTATAAATATATTGATATAACTGTTTTGTGTTAGACTTTACTTCCTTGGGTTGATAGCCAAATATTTTCCTGGTACATCAATTGTGCTACTAGTCATAGTAAAACAGATAGCTAAAGTACTTCTAAAATACAATTACCGTATTTTCCGGCGTATAAGATTTTCCTGGGTTAAAAAGTCGTCTTATATGCCGGAAAATACGGTATTTAATAAGCTCTGTTTTGGGGGAAGAGTAGATTTCTCTTTCAACAATCTACCGTATTTTCTGGCGTATAAGACGACTTTTTAACCCAGGAAAATCTTATACGCCCAGTCGTCTTATACGCCGGAAAATACGGTATTTTTGTAATATTGCATATCAGGATTTTAATAAGCTTCATAATATTTTTAAATCTGAATAAATATGACATCAGGCAAATTATAGCATTAAAAAGTTAATTTGGTAGATGAAAATTTTTATCTAAAATGTTTGGTTAAAGAATTTAAAGTTAAATTTTAATAATTCTTCTTGATAATGTCCAAAAATAAAAACTATTAGTGTTTAGTCTTACCTATGCTTGGAAGAAAACCACATAGAAATTATTTATTATATTTATGCTATTTACTAGAGGCCCGGTGCATTAAATTCGTGCATGGGGGAGGGGGTCCCTCAGCCTGACCTGCACCCTCTCCAATCCGGGAGCCCTTAGGGAATGTCCTACTGATGGCTTAGGCCCGCTCCCTGTGGTTCTCTGCTCTCTGCGGGGCCTGCCTGCTCGACTGCCAGGCAGGCCATGCTGGGTGCTACCTGCGGGCCACACTTGCCTGCTCTCCAGTTGCCATGGTGACAGCCAAGCAGCTCATGCTGGGTGCTACCTGCAGGCTATGCTTCACTGCTCCTGGGTTGCTGAGGCCATGCTGGGTGCTGCCTGTGGCCGCGCTTGCCTGCTCCCTGGTCGCCACAGCAACGGCCAAGCAGGTCGTGCTGGGAGCTGCCTTCTCCCTGCTGTCAGTCTCCATGGAGGTGATGAAGTTAATTTGCATACTCACTCCTGGTTGGCTGGTGGGCGTTGCGAAGTGACAGTCAATTTGCATATTTCTTTTATTAGTGTAGATTAGCATTTATTCTCTATATTGAAAAATGTATGGAAAGAACTATATACGACAACACTTTGCTTCTAAATCAACCAATATGAAAAAAATTAAACAAAAAGAAACACATTTGAAAAAGAAAAAGCAAAAATAAATAAACAAACAAAAATGAGAAAAAAGCAACCCTTAGACATTGAATAGACATTTTTTCATCCTATTTAGAAGACTTGTTTTCTTTCTGGCAGAACCACATGTGGAATTTTTTTGCTTTTTTTCACCGCAAAATTGGCACAAACTACCTGCAATTTTCCTAATTTATTTTATGCAGTAAAGTAATGTATAGTGGAAAAGAAATAAACAAAAATTAATATAAGGTAGGTGAAAAAGAACCATACTTTTCAGAAGAATAGAATGTAAAGTGCATTTTAAAAATACATACATAACTATTAAAAACTATTAAAATTACATTATAACTTTTAAAGTAGCAGAAAGAGACTCTTTCTCTTTTTGCCTCAAGTTTTAAATATTTTGAGTTTGGCTTCCCATCAATTCAAACAGATGAATGAGTAAATTACCTTTATGTATGGGAAAGCAGATTATACTGTCCTCAGTCCTTAAGAATGGGTCATATATTCTTGTTAAAAATCTAGTTTCTGGATTTGCATGTAAAGAACTTGGGAGCCTCCATTCCATCCTACCAAGTGAAAAGCTGAACAGACTAAAAAATCAACAAGTCTTCTTGGCACCATAAGAGAGGGCAGGATATAAGGCAAATTATTAACCCCCAAAATGGAGACATACAGGGAGTTGCTGCTTACAGGAGCAGAGGCTCAAGAGCAGAAACCAATAGATCTATAATTGATGAATTGCTGGAGACTTGGTGTGGATAACTCAGTCAAGAACTCCAGGGAGCCCTAGCTGGTTTGGCTCAGTGGATAGAGTGTTGGCCTGTGGACTGAAGGGTCCCAGGTTTGATTCCGGCCAAGGGCACATGCCCGGGTTGTGGGCTCGATCCCCAGTGGGGGGTGTGCAGGAGGCAGCCGATCAATGATTCTCTCTCATCGTGGATATTTCTATCTCTCCCTCCCTCTCCCTTCTTCTCTGAAATCAAAGAAATACATTTTTTTAAAAAAGAACTCCAGTGAGACCCAGTCATAGGGGGACCACACAATATTGTGAGATTCACCTCCAAGAGCTCCACCAATATTTTCTCACATTAAGTATTAGAGAAAAATCCCATTGGACTTCGGCAGGGGGAAAGGAAAAGGAAACATTTTGAAATACATCTGAGCACTCTGTTGTTCCTAAAAAACCCTGCCTTCAGGGAAAACTAGTTAACCAGAATCTAACCTGCTGAGGTTTTATCAGATTCTGCAAAAGAGAAATACCCAACTCTAACCTGCTCTAGCCTTCCATATAGATGGGAAATACACAACTCCATCCAACTCTAGCCATTTTGTTTCACCTAAACCAGTGGTTGGCAAACTGCGGATCGCGAGCCACATACGGCTCTTTGGCCCCTTGAGTGTGGCTCTTCCACAAAATACCACGTGTGGGCACGCACGTACAGTGTGATTGTAACTTCGTGGCCCATGCGCAGAAGTCGGTTTTCGGCTCTCAAAAGAAATTTCAGTCGTTGTACTGTTGATATTTGGCTCTGTTGACTAATGAGTTTGCCGACCACTGACCTAAACTAATAGGGGAAAAAAACAAAACAGAAAAACTCTTGTGACGATCATAGTCCAGAGCAGGGGTCCTCAAACTTTTTAAATAGGGGGCCAGTTCACTGTCCCTTAGACAGTTGGAGGGCCGGACTATAGTTTAAAAAAAACTATGAACAAATTCCTATGCACACTGCACATATCTTATTTTGAAGTAAAAAAAAAAAAAAAAAAAAAAAAACAGCAAAAACACCCGCATGTGGCCCACAGGCCGTAGTTTGAGGACGCCTGGTCCAGAGGCTTTGGCTCACTAAAAGACAGGCCTAATCACACATTCATGAGAAAAACTCTCAGCTAATTAGGAATAGAGGGGAACATTCTTAAGGGGAACTTGATAAAGACTACAAAAAAACCTACAGTTAAAGTGATACTTAATGATAATAAACTTGAAGCTTTCCTATCTGTTAAAAGGCAAGGTTGTCTCCTTTCACCAGTCCTTTTCAACATTGCCATGGAACTTCTTGCTAATGCAATAAGGCAATAAAAACATATACAGAGTGGTTCACAATGTATATGTATATCAAATCACCATGATGTACTAAAAATGGAATTCAAAGCCAAGAAGACCTCTGACAGCAGCATAAAAATTGTGCAAGTGAAGAATAATCTACACTGACTAAAGCTTGAAATGCTTCATTTTCAAGGTGAAGATATGTGCACACGTGTTATGGAAGCTTGAAAACAATCTCATATCATGAGTGGGAAAATACCTGTCTTGTTGATAGGTTGACAATGCCAATAAATGGTTAAAAAAACACACAAAAAGATGCTCCATACCATCCGTCATTAGGGAAATGGAAATGCAAATCAAAATCACAATGGGATGCTACTTCACACATAATAGGGTGGCTATATCAAAAGAAGACTGGCCCTGGTCCAGTTTGGCTCAGATGGTTGGAGCATCCAGTGAAAAGTGGCAGGTTCAATTCCCAGTCAAAGCACATGCCCAGGTTGTGGCTTCAATCCCCAGTCAAGTGCCTTAAGGAGGCAACTGATGGATGTTTCTCTCTCACATCAATGTCTCTCTCTCTCTCTCTCTCTCCCTCTTTCCCTCTCTCCCTCTCTCTCTCTCCCTGCCCCCTTTCTGACTCTGAAATAAAACAAAAAAGAGAGAATAACAAGTGTTAGTAAAGATGTGGAAAATTAGAACCCTCACACGTTGCTGGTGGGAATCTAATATGATGCAATTGCTTTGGAAAATAATTTGGTAGTTCTTCAAAAAGTTGGATATTGTCACCATATGACTAAGCAATTTCATTCTTAGGTATATACCAAAAAGAGTAGAAAACAGCCCTGGCCAGTGTGGCTCAGTTGCTTAGGTGTTGTCCCATGTACCAAAGGGTTTCTAGTTCAACTCCTGGTCAGGACATATGCCTAGGTTTTGGGCTGGATCCCTGGTAGGGGATGTGCAGGAGCCAGAAATCAACATTATACATTGATGTTTCCTTCTCCCCCTCTCCCTTATTCTCTATAAAAATAAAAAATAGTTTTAAAAAATTGAAAACTATCTATACTAATAATAGAGAAATATGCAAATTATCCGGGACACCGTCACAATAACAGTAATGACTGAACAGCAGGCTCTGTGGGGCGACCAGGTCGGCAGGAGGGTTAGTGAGGGATGACCAAAGGACTGAACAGCAGGCTGCATGGGGCAACCAGGCCGGCGGGGGGGAAGTTGGGAGTGACCAGGCCGGCAGAGGGGGCAGTTGGGGGCGACCAGGCCGGCAGAAGGGGCAGTTGGGGGCGACCAGGCCGGCAGGGGGAGGCAGTTAAAGGTGATAGGCTGGCAAGGGGGGAAGTTAGGGGTGATCAGGCAGGTGAGCAGTTAGGAGCCAGTGGTCCCAGATTGTGAGAGGGTTGTCCGACTACCGGTTTAGGCCCAATCTCCGTGATCAGGCCTAAATGGGCAGTCAGACATCCCCTGAGGGCTCCCGGGTTGGAGAGGGTGAAGGCTAGGCTGAGGGTACCCCCACACACACTTTTTGTGCACGAATTTCATGCACCGGACTTCTAGTGTCACATAAAATCCTGTACATGAATGTTCATAGTATCATTATTCATAATAGCCAAAGTGTGAAAACAACCTAAATGTCTATCAATGCATGAATTAGTAAGTAAGATGTGCTATATCCATTCAATGGACTATTATTCAGCCATAAGTAGTAGTGTAATGCAGCTACATAGCACAAAGTGGATGAACCCTGAAAACATCATGCTAAGTTAAAGAAACAATTAAAAAAGTCACGTATTATATGATTCCATTTACATAAAGTGTGCAGAATAAATAAATCCATCCTACCTAATAAAAGGGTACTATGAAAAATCACACCTTTGCTGTGCCCAAGCCACGCCCACCAGCCAATCAGGGCGAGTATGCAAATAAACCCAACCAAGATGGCTATAGCCACAGAGAGCAAGGTTTCCCAGGCAACAGAGGAAGCCAAGCTTTTCTCATGCCCTTGCCAGGCCTAAATCTCCACTCAAGCTACAAAGTTTCAATTATAGAAGGTAAACAAATTCAAACAGAATGGCGGCAGCCATGGAGCTGGAGAGACCAGGCCAGGGTTGCCTGTGGCAATGGAGAAAGCAAAGCTTTCCGCACACCCTGCCTGGGCCCAGGCCTCTGCTTAAGGCTACAAAGTTTCAATTATAGAAGGTGAATTAACCCAAACAAAAATGGCTGCCGGCCGTGGAGCATGCAGGAGGCTTGGCTCCGCTCCAGGCTACAAAGTTTCAATTGTAGAAGGTAAATAAATTCCAGATACTAGGGCCTCCGCTTGGGTCGCCAGGGGGCGTGGCCGGCCTGCAAAACCACCACAGGCCCCTTGCTCAGGCCACCCCACGCCCCAAGGGAACCCCCACCCTGATCCGGGACACCCTTCAGGGCAAACCAGCTGGCCCCCACTCCTGTACCAGGCCTCTATCCTTTCTAATAAAAGAGTAATATGCAGATTGACCATAACTCCAACACACAATATGGCTTCCCCCATGTGGTCAAAGATCCTGCCCCCATGTGGACACAAGATGGCCACCACAAGATGGCCAGCAGGGGAGGGCAGTTGGGAGTACTTGGCCTGCAAGGGAGGGCAGTTGGAGGCGATCAACCCTGCAGGGGAGGGCAGTTAGGGGTGACTGGGCCGGCAGAGGAGGGAAGTTGGGGGCAAACAGGCTGGCAGGGGAGCAGTTAAGCATCAATCAGGCTGGCAGCGGAGTGGTTAGGGGGTGATCAGGCTGGCAGGCAGAAGCGGTTAGGGGCAATCAGGAAGGCAGGCAGGCGAGCAGTTGGGAGCCAGCAGTCCTGGATTGTGAGGGGGATGTCTGACTGCCCATTTAGGCCCGATCCCTGGGATCGGGCCTAAATGGGCAGTGGGACATCCCTCGAGGGGTCCCAGATTGGAGAGGGTACAGGCTGGGCTGAGGGACACCCCTCCTGCTCGAATTTCGTGCACCGGGTCTCTAGTAGAGCTATAAAATAGTTGTCAATGACCAAGGAAAACAGGAATTGGGAGTGACAGCTAATGGTACAGAGTTTCTTCTTACAGTGATGAAAATGTTCTGTAATTAGATTATGATAATGGTTGCATAAACTTGTGAATATACTAAAAAACACTGAATTGTACATTTTATTAGTTTGCTAGGACTGCCATAATAGATACCATAGACTGGGTGACTTAACAATACCATTTCTGCCCTGGCTGGGTAGCTCAGTTTGTTGGGAGTGTCATCCTTGAAGGCCAAAGTTTCAAGTTCTGTCCCTGGTCAGTATCAACCAATGAATGCATAAAAATAAGTGGAACAACAAATCTATGTTTCATCAATCAAATAAAAAAAATTAAATAGCATTTCTTTCTCATAGTTCTAGAGGCTAGAAGTCTGAGATCAAGGTGTTGGCTGGGTTGATTTCATTCTGAAGCCTTCTTGAGGCTGTAGATGGCCATATTCTCCCTGTATTCTTTCATAGTTATCCTTTGGTTTGTGTGTTGTCTATGTTTAATCTCTTCTTAATAAGGACACCAGTCATAATCAGGCCCATCCAAATGTCTTCATTTTGCCTTAATTAGTTTTTTAAAAAATATGTCTTTATTTATTTTTAGGGAAAGAGAAAGAGAGAGAAACATAGATTGGCTGCCTCATGCTCTTCTTGACCAGGAATGGAGCCCGAAATCTAGCATGTGCCTTGACCATCAAACTGATGACCTTTAGTACACAAATGACTGTCAACCAACTGAGCCACACTGGGCAGGTTCACCTTAATTACTTCTTTAAAGACCTTGTCTCTAAATACAGTCTCATTCTGAGGTACTAGGGGTTAGAACTTCAGCATATGAACTTGGGAGAGGGGATGGAGTTCCATCATAAACTGTAAAATAGGTGGATTTTATGATATGTGAATTATATTTCAATTTATAAAAACATAAGTCCCTACTTTGCAAACTGCTTTGCAAAAAAAAATTGAAAATGTAGATGAAAAATATATTTCTGAGGCAAATATAGTTTATAAAAATTAACCACATTTGAAATAGTCCAACTTCTATACAAAAAATGAGAAACATGAACAAACTACTCTATAAAAAAGCACCAGATAGTTTCAATACTCTATAAATTGTTTCAGAGTATTGAAAATGGATAATACCAATTCCTAAAGGAGGTACAAAAAAGAAATTACACACTAATATCAATTATACTGATGCAAAGTACTAAGCAAATATTAGCTAACAAATTCCAATGCCATATTAAGAAAATAACATATCATGACCATGTGAGATTTATTTTAAGAACACAAGGTTCAATATTCGGCCCTTATATCTATACTAATAAAAGCCCATGTGATCGTCACACCCTCATGCCGTGATGCCCTTACGCCCTCATGCCGTAACAATCCATCACCAGGAGGCTGTGTGCGCAGCAGGCGTAGGTGGGCCAGGACTTGATGCTGCATTTGCAGCGCAGAGGTGGGTCCCAAGGCTCCAAGTGACAATGCCAGGGGTTGGTCCTAGCAGCTCTGTGCGGAGCTGCAGGGGCGGGTCCCAGCAGCTCAGCAAGGCAACGCGGGGGGCATGATTCCTGGCTCCAGCCTACCTCTTTGGGGCAATCCATCAAGGAGCCTGGATGGGTGGGCGGGGCCTACCTCTTCGGGGAGATTGATCGCAGGGCTCCCACACTGTGAGAGACCACAGGAGGCCAGGCTTGGGAACGCCCCCCCCACCCCCAAGTGTACAAATTTCATGCACTGGGCCTCTAGTTAATGAATATAAGGAGACAAATCATTTATAGATGCTAAAATGACCTTCAGCAAAATTCAATACGTAATAACAATTTTAACAAAATAGGAATTAACAGATATTTTCTTAATATGTTGCTTAATGGGAAACAATGGGAACATTTTCACTATTACTATCAGGAACAGGGCAAGGATACCCAATACTATTCAACATTTGACTGGAATATGCTGCAGTCCAATAAAATGAGAAATTAGTAGAGATAAAAAATTTTAATATTATTTCTATTTGCAGATGACAATAGTATATTTGGAAACTCTAGAACAGAGATAAGCAACTAGACCGGAGCCTAATCTGGTCACATCGTTTTGTTTGCGTATTGCTTGTAGCTCCTTTTGCCCTACACTGACCAAGTTGGATAGTTATAGTTGTGATAGAAATGATTTGGCCCACAAAGCTGAAAATATTCTGTTTGACATTTTACAGAAAATGTGGATTCCTGCCCTAGAGAATCAATGCTGAAAACTAACTTAGGTGATAAAATAGTTCAGTAACTAATTTTCTGAATAGTTAAAATAGTTACAAATTTCAGCAGGCTATAAATTTTACCATTCAGATCTCAATATCCTTTACATATATACAAGTTAGAGGAGATAATGGATAATGGTAGGGAAAACCCCAATAACAACAAAGAAGATAAAATACTTAGGAGTAAATGTAACAAGAAGTGTACAAATACTATTTGATAAAAACTTTAACCCTTTGCACTCGCTTGCTTTTTTCTCGATTCCTTTATTCTAATGCTAACCGTGTCGAGTCACACTCGACATCCGAGTGCAAAAGGTTAAAAGACTTCTGAAAGACAAAACTAGATTTGAACCAGTGAAAAGACAGTTCTCCCCTAATTTATGATTTTAGCATAATTTCAATAAAAATACCAACATGCTTTTTTATAAAACTAGACAAGTTGATACAGACTTCATTTGGAAATACAAATATGTAAGAATGACCAGGAATTACTAACATTTCAGACAGGAATCATCAATGGATCCTACAACTAATACATGAAGAATTCACAAAGAAGATATTTTGCAGCCTCAAAATACCTCCCCACAAATACTAATCACTAATGGAAGAAAGTAGCAATTTTATTAAATTGGACCCACTATCTTATCAAGTCACTAAAGTTAGCACTATTAGTAATGGGTCAAATAGACATCATGAATGCACTAAGAAGAGATTAACATCACTTCTGTGGTATTCCTGCACAAATATATAAATAACTAGAACTTAAGCATGAAGAAACCTCATTCAAACCCAAATTGAAGCACATTTAACAAAGTTAGTGGCTTGTACTCTAAAAATGTCATGGTCAAAATAAAAAAAAATAAAAAGAGGAATTTGCTCCAGATCAAAGACAACTAAAGAGATAGGATAATTAAATATAATGTATGACCCTGGGATGGATCATGGGCTAAGACAGAAACAGTCATTTCATTTTTATTTTATTACTTTATTCCATTTTTGTTATAAAGGATGTTAGTGGAACAATTGGCAAAATGTGAGGGTTTCTAGATTGTATTGTATTAGTGGTAATTTCCTTATTTTGATAAACATACTTCTTAAGGGAATACATTAAAACATTTAGGAGTAAAGAGGAATGATGTCTGCAAGTTGTTATCAAATTCAGAAAAGATCGAAGGAGGAAAAAGAAACTGATAAAGTAAATATAGTAAAATGTTAAGTTTTGGGAATCTGAGTGAAGTGTGTGTGGACATTCTTTGTACTGACCCAGTTTCAGTTTCCTTGGATGTTGCCTATTTAAATTACTATGCTATATTTTTTAAAACTAAGACACCAACATTAGAACATTATTATTAAGTAAGCCCCAGGCTTTATTCAGATTTCACTGATTTTCTGTGAGTGTACCTATAAACTCCAGACTTGAATTGAATTTTACTATTTTTTTTCCCCTTAGAGTCCCTTTTCTGCTCCAAGATCCAAACCAGGGTACTCCACTGTGTTTGTATTCATCATCTCTCTCCAATCCCCTGTGTTCTGTGACAGTTTCTCAGTCTTTCCTTACTTTTCATGATTTTGACAGTTTTGAGGAGTACTTGGTGAATTATTTTTAGGATGTCCCTCAATTTTGGTTTGTCTTATGTATTTCTCATGATTAGACAGTGGTAATGAGTTTTTTGAAATAATACTATAGAGGTGAAGTACATTTCTCATCACCATATATCAGGGAGTAAATGCTATCAACAGAGTTATCTCTGGGGATCCCAACCTTGATATCTTGGTGAAGGTGGTATCTGTCAAGTTTCTTCTCTTTAAAGTTCCAGTTTTTCCCACTCTGTTGGGAAGGGAGTCACTAAGTTCAGCCCAATGCTCTAAGCATGGCTGGTGGCGGGGAGACAGGTTAAAGTTGAAGCTTACCTCCTGGATGGGATAGTTTCTACATACATTACAGTGAAACCTTGGTTCTCCAACTCAATTCCTTCAGGAAGGCTATTCGAGAAGCATTTGTTTGAAAACCGAATCATTTTTTAGCATTAGAAATAATGTAAATTGAAGTAATCTGTTCCAGACCCCAAAAAGATTCCCTGTTTTAATCTTTCTTATATACAATGTTGTATCGTAAATCAGTGAGCGGAACGGAGGACGCCTTAACCAGCCAATTAATTAGGAGTCTTTATTAACGCCAGCGGGCCCAGAGGGAGATGTCTTCCAAATTTCTGAGCAACAACATGGAGGAAGCTTCTCCTACAATACATGTCTAATGTACTGTTTAATCTATAAATAAACAGTTATTAAATTTATTGAACCACCCTCTCTGAACCTTAAAGGAACCACTGTTAACACTTGTTCCAGGGATGTCTTTCAGGTCAGCATGCAGCATCTTTGCTTGTTCATGTATCACTGCCTCCAAAGTGCTGTCACTGGCTGTTTTTCCTTTATCCAAGTCAACAACAGTTTTTCTACCTCTTCAGTTGCCTGTGATCATTGTTTCTTTCACAACATTAGCACTCTTGGTTGCCTCTTTAAGTTTTAAAATTGTGCTAATAGTTGATTTCCCATTCTTTTCTTTGTTGCCTGGGAGACACTTTTTGTCATACTGAGGAATCAGCTTGAAATTGTTGTCAGTTTGGTAACCGAAGTTTGGTTCGACAATCCAGACATTTTTTTTTTGTGGAGAACCGAATTATTCCAGATGGGAGGTGTGTGAGAAAAGAAGGTTGACTGTATTTAGATTCCTATGGAGGGAAGATTTGACCCCTCTCCCTTCTTAAAAAAAAAAAAAATAAAAAAATTATTGATTTCAAAGAGGAAGGGAGAGGGAGAGAGTGAGAGAAACATCAGTGATGAGAGGGAATCATTGATTGGCTGCCTTCTGCATGTCCCCTACTGGGGATGAAGCCAGCAACCCGAGCATGTGTCCTTGACCAGAATGGAACCCAGGACCCTTCAGGCTGCAGGCCAACACTGAGTCAAACCTGCAAGGGCTCCCCTCTTTATTTATGTATAATTTACTCATATTTGTCTGGACTCATATATTTATTTCTATTCTTTGGGTTATAATCTAATAAATTTTTTATTTTGTCATTCAAATAATTCCAACTTTGACCACTTGGAGTTCTGGTAGACTCCTATGGCCTTTTGACATATCTCCATTGTTTTGGTTTCTGAGCATTTCCTTGCTTTCTAGTACTGCAGTTCCTTGCTTCTTACCTTGTCTGTATTTACTCTGCCCTCGCCCTACAATTGATTATTTTTCCAGAGCCCTTGTTCCTTTTATTGGAGAATGATATTTAGAAATTAGGATCTTGGAATTGAGTGATTTATAGTAGTATTTTGTAATTTTTCTGTAAGTCCGAAATAATTTTAAAATAAAAAGTAAAAAAAAAGTTAAAAGTTGTAAGATACAGTCCTATTTGTTCTTCTTAAGTGTTCTACCTTAGTTAAACTATTTTGTCAGTTAGCAAATGTTACATTTTTTAATTCACAGGTGCTTATTTTTTATAAAAATTATATTTATGTTTTACTTGGAATCTGGAAATTATTAATAAAATTATACTATAACCTCAACATTTTTGTATATTTTATTTGCATCTTTTAAATAGAGTGGAAACACTTTGTCATATTTTCCTCTTATGAAAAACAGATCTATTATTAAATTCATAAAACTTCACATAACAAAACTAACAAGTAAGCAGTCTAGTTCAACAAGCATGCATAAAAGGGGCATAGCATAGGCATAAAGAAAGGAGATCTTGACATTACTCATAACTCTTTCAAGCAATGATACCTCCACCCTCAAAATCCACTTTAGTAAATAGGTATGATGTGGAGAGCTTGGCCTGTTTGACAGGAAATTCTGTATATGAAAATGTTGTATTTCTTAGGGGAGGTTTTAAAAATACCTCTTTGATATGTGACATATAAGAAGATTACTACTACAGATGATTCTATTCTGTATTTTAGAAAATAATTTTTTGGGGGGATAGAATAATGAATTATGAAAGTGTGCAAATCAGAATATATGCTTTAACTCTTAGTGGCACTAAGAGTATCTATCTATATAAAAGCCTAATATGCAAAGTGTCCCCTCTGGAATTAGACCAGGAGACTGGGAATTTGAGTACTTGCTATGATGTGTGCTGACCACCAGGGGGTGGAGTGGAATGGAGGAAGGCCCTGGCCAGCAGCTGGCAGCCAGGGAAGGGAGGCCCCGGCCGGCAGCTGGGGAAGGGAGTCCCTGGCTGGCAGTCAGGGAAAGGAGACTCCGGCCAGCAGCCAGAGGAAGGCCCCAGCCGGCAGCTGGAAGGCTCTGATAGGCCCTGATCGCCAGCCAGGCTTAGGGACCCTATCCATGCACAAATTTCATGCATCAGGCCTCTAGTTAACAAATAATGTACTAGTAAAAAGGAATATGAAATAAAGACAGTTGTAACAAAGATATAATTTGTGTGGTCTAATTTCATTTATATGAAAAGGATGTAAACATGTTTATATATGTGTAGAAAATTTCTGAATCATTGTGAGTCTGCAGGTTGATACCAATAGTGTGTTATGAAATCAGTTAAGTAAGTCACAATGAGCATTTTTCAAGTTAAATAAAACAGAACAGAAAATGTCAATGTTTGGCACATAGTAGTGTAATTGCTATTACTGAAACATTTATTTCAGATATTTATGTGTGTAAGTGAG
This sequence comes from Cnephaeus nilssonii, assembly GCF_951640355.1. Classification (NCBI taxonomy): domain Eukaryota; kingdom Metazoa; phylum Chordata; class Mammalia; order Chiroptera; family Vespertilionidae; genus Cnephaeus; species Cnephaeus nilssonii. Next base: position 55,423,467 of record NC_137081.1, read on the forward strand.
TGATTTCTGGGTTGTAAAATACACTTCTTATTTTGAGTATGTGTAAAATTTGAAAAATTCTGTTATACAATTGTAGAGCAAAAAACAGTTAAGAGTGGACCTTGGGGAGTAGGAGAGGGATTTTTTGCAGGAGTGGGGTTTTGCGAGAAAAGATCTGGAAACTAACTTCTTTATCTGGAAATTCTTTATACTTTTTCACAAGCAGTACAGAGAAACAAGGTAAAGCATGTAAAGTGATGATGTAACTTGAAGCTTCCAAAGTACAATTCTATCAGGTCTTCTCTACCCTGATGTCCCTATCTCATCATTTTTCTGTGGAAGCTTCTGGAACTAACCTGAGTTCCCTTCTTCTTGCCTCACTACATATGCCTTATTCTTCAGAGCTTGCTAAATGTGCTGTTGGGAGTACTGTTTAATATGGGCCATATTAATTTTCTCACATTCTTCATGCCCCCATAAAATATAAATTCTGAAATATTTTTATCCCAATATTTCATATATAAAATAAGTTGTACATTTTAAAAAATATATATTTTATTGATTTTTCACAGAGAGGAAGGGAGAGGGATAGAGAGCTAGAAACATCGATGACAGAGAGACATCGACCAGCTGCCTCCTACACAACCCCCACCGGGGGATGTGCCCGCAACCTGGCTGGTGTGGCTCAGTGATTTGGCATTGTCCTACATACCAAAAGGTTGCTGGTACATGCCCTTGACCAGAATCGAACCTGGGACCCTCCAGTCCGCAGACCAACGCTCTGTCCACTGAGCCAAACCGGTTTCGGCAAGTTGTACATTTTTTAAATTCTTGTCTGGCCTCTGCTATTGTTGGTGAAATGCCTGGTCTCAGTCTTAATTTTCATTTTTTTAGTAATCTGTTTATTCTTTCTGATAGAATTAAGATTTTCTCTTTATCTTTAATATTCTACATTTTCATCATGATATGTCTGGGTGTGACTCTCTTTATTCTACTTATGCATTATCAATCTGTGGATTTAAATATCTCCTTAATTCTGGGAATTTTTCAGCTATTATCCAATATTGCTCCTCCATTATTTACTAAATGATTTCTAGAGTTATTAAATATATCTAGGAGTCTATAAAACTATGTGGACTCTTAAATGTGTTTTTCTGTTTTTATTTCTGTCTTTATTGATAATTTATCCTATAATTTTGGTAAACAGTATTGTCTAACCCAAAACTATCTCTTCCATTTAGTATTTTTTATTTTATTTTTATAGATTTTAGAGAGGAAGGGAAAGAGGGAAAGAAGAAGGGAGAGGGAGGGAGGAGGGAGGGAGGAAGGGAAGGAGGGAGGGAGGGAGGGAGAGATGTGAGAGAGAAATATCAGATGTGAGAGAGAAACATCAATCAGTTGCCTACTGCACATGCCCCGAATAGGGATTGAATTCACCACCTGGGTATGTGCCCTGACCAGGAATCAAACCTGCCATTTTTTGGTGTTCAGGATAATGCTCCAACCAATTGGGCCACACTGGCCAGGGCTCTTCCATTTTTTCTTTATGAACACTTTTTTTCTTTGTTTAAATGGTGGGTAACTCGGTGCTTCAGAAAGGATGTTAGGAGTACAGGCTCATTGGAACACAATTTGGCAGTTTCTTAGAAAGTTGAATATGCACTTCCATACAACTTAACTATCCTATTCCCAGTTATTTACCCAAGAGAAATTAAATGAAAACTATGTCCACACAATAAAACTATACATCAGCCCTGGCTGGTGTGGCTCAGTGATTTGGCATTGTCCTACATACCAAAAGGTTGCTGGTTTCATTCCCAGTCAGGGCACATGCCATGTTGTCACAAATGGCAAGAATTCATTCTTTTTTTATGGCTGAGTAATATTCCATTCATCTAAAAGATGGATGCCTAGGTGGCTTCCATATCTTATTATTGTAAATAATGGTTCAGTAAACATAAGAGTGCATGTATCATTTTGAATGTGTTTTTGTTTTCTTTGGATAAATACTCAGAAGTGGAATTGCTGGGATATATGGTAGTTCCATTTTTAATTTTTGAGGAACCTCCATACTGTTTTCCACAATGGCTACATCAATTTACAACCCCACCAACAATGCACAATGTTTCCCTTTCCTCCACATCTTCACCAGTACTTTTTGTTGGTGATCTGTAGCATTCTTAATCCTAGGCCTATTGCCTTACAAATGTGTGACTTTTCATAGACAGAGCAAGAGAAAGAAAGATAGGGTAGTTCCGGACAGTCTTAATACGAGAAAAAATCCAAAGTATATGAGCAAAGGGGGCCTAATCCTCCTCTGTAATAAAAGGCTAATATGCAAATTGACTGAATGGCAGAACGACCAGTCACTATGATGCACACTGACTACTGGGGGGCAGATGCTCAATGCAGGAGCTGCCCCCTGGTGGTCATTGCACTCCCACAGGGAAAATGCTGCTCAGCCAGAAGCCCTGAGCCAGGCTCACGGCTGGTGAGCGCAGCAGCGGTGGCGGGAGCCTCTCCCACCTCTGCAGCAGTCAGACATCCCCCTAGGGCTCCTGGACTGCGAGAGGGCGCAGGCCGGGCTGAGGGACCCTCCCGAGTGCACGAATTTTGTGCACGGGGCCTCTAGTCTTAGATAATCTTAGATAAAGAAGGAGAAGGAAGAAGAGGAAGATGTAGAATGAGGAGGAGGGTAAGATTATAGTCATTTAAAAAACTGTTAAAATCGTATTTGTCACCCTTTGTATTAAGCTAATTCTTCCAACCTAGTGTCAGATGCTGATTTGATAATAAGTCCGTGCTTTATTAAGTACAAACTTGGACTCCTTTCCTATATTTCAAACACATTAAAAAATGGATAAAATTTTAGGAGAGGTTGTGGGGAAAATGGTGGCATAGGAGAACCCAGCTTCCCCATCCATCCAGAAAGATCAAGGATTTGGACAGCTATCCATGCATCAAATCAACTCTGTGAGACCTCTGAGGTTCACTTAGGACAGTGGTTGGCAAACTGCGGCTCGCGAGCCGTGGTTTGCCCCTCTTGACTAATGAGTTTGCCGACCACTGCTAGACTAAATGTTACCGTGTAGTTGGAAGCTGTGAGGATTAGGCAATTGTGGCATATTGTGTGCAAAGAGGTAAAGGGTAGTATATGACAATGTGACCATACCAAACTCATTAGTCAACAGAGCAGCAAAACGCGACTCGTAAGCCGCATGTGGCTCTCGAGCCACAGTTTGCTGACCACTGACTTACGAAGTTTTAGCACCACAGTGGGGAAAAAAAAACACAAAAAACAAGAAGAGAATGAAAACAACTTCATTTTGCCTGCATCATCCCATCCCTCAATCTGGCATTGTTCAGCACTAAGAAGGAACTTCTCAGATAGAGTTCCTCTCACCAGGAAAGGAAGAGCAGAGCAAGTGACCAGCTTCTCCAGGTGCACTACATGAAGTACTGCTTCAGTTTCACCCTGCCCAGAAAATCAAACCTGAGATGTATAGAGACAGTTGGGTAAAAGGAAGAAAAGCAAAGGCTATTACTAATAGACATGCAGCTAGAATGATACAGGTTCACAGAGACCTCCGGCTCTGCAAACAAACTCAGCAGATTTTACCACTGACAAAGCCAACAGCTAACACCTCCTCCAAGGATCTCCGCAGCAGATTTCTCCAGATTATGCTTCCAGGAATTAGCTAACAATAGCCCACTGCACATGCACAAGTTTAAGATAATAGTTTCCTGAGTCTCTTCCCATTCCTGCCAGAGCTCAGTAGCCACAACCACAGCCAGCTGGGGCTTTTGCAGCTGCATGAGTGGAAGATGTCAGCCTAGACTTATCTGGCTGACCCATACTGCTGTGTTCAGGGCTAGCCCCTCCAGCTATGATTCTGAATGCCACTGGCCTGACACCCATCATCAGCCTCCACTCTAATCCCCCGGCTGGGGGAGTATGTGCATCTAGAGAGGAGCACACAGATAGTCAGGGCCCTGCAGCTGCTGTGGGACCAATTCGGAGCCTGCCTCCTATCAATAGCTGGCATCATGCTGCTCACCTGAAGCTAGCCACTCCAGCTGTGCACCTGCATGTCCCATCCCATCCCCATCACTAGCCTCCACTGCAATGTGAACCCAGCATAAGAGTGGGCAGCCATAGGAGAGCACACTGACAGGGCCTCTGCAGTTGGTGTAAGCCTATAATTGGCCCCAGTACTTGCTACCTGCCCTGGCCCAATAAGTATGTGTATGTTTACAACTGACCCTGCCACTACAAAAGCACCTGCAGCTGATCCCTGCAGCCAAATGTGTTTATGTGTGTACACCACTGGCTCCACCCTCCACCACTGCTTGCCTTGGTCCCAAGCTGCCAGACCTGGAAAAGCCACTGAGATTACTAGCAGCCCTTGCTGCCACTGCAGACCTGTAGTGCTCATTAGGACAACACAGTTGTCAATGCTATGGACCCCAGTAGCCTGAGCCAAGGGGATAGCATGCTCTTGTTGGACTTTGTACTTCCACATGCCCCACACTTGGCATCCTGTACCTCTAGAACCAAGGTTACAGCATGATCCAGTGTGTTCCCACTCACAGGTGAAAGGCTTCCCTTACCAAAGTCAGTCTATAACATCTGGAAGATGTTGCTTCTCCAAATATGTAGCTACCTATGCAAGGCTACAGGGATCATGAATCAGGAAAATTTCTCCACCAAATGAATACAATAAACCTCCAGTAAATGGACATCCAGAAATTACCCAACACAGAATTCAAAATAATTGTTCCACAGATGCTTTGAGAGCTACAAGAAAACACAGATAATCAATTTCAATCTAACAGGAGAACAAAAGAAGTTCTACATAAAAATGCAAAACATAAGTATCAAACAAAAGTTTGGAAACTGAAGAATATAATGACAACACTAAAGAATTCAGTAGAGAGCTTCAACAGTAGATTTGAACAAGCAGAACATCAAGAAGACAGATCAATTGAATTATTTCAATCATAGTAGCAAAAAGAAAATGGAATGTAAAGGAATGAAGAAAGCCTATGGTAATTATGGCACATCACCAAGTAAAATAATGTGTGCAAAACAGGAGTCCTAAAAGGTAAGACAGGAAAACTGGGTGGAAAGCTTATTTAAAGAAATAATGGATACGAACTCCCCAAAGCTGGGTAGATATTTAGACATCCAAGTTCATGATGTTAAATTTCAAAACAAAACAATCTTTTCCAAGATATTATAAAACTGTCTAAAACCAAAGACAGAATTTTAAAAGCAATAAGAGACAAAAATTCTCTCTTACAAGGGAACTCACATAAAGCGATCAGCAATGGATTTCTCAGCACAGACCTTGCAGGCCAGAGTAGAATGGGATGATATATTTAAAGTACTAAAAGAAAGAAACTGCCAACCATGAAACTTTACCCAGTTGACGTGTCCTTCAGAATTGAAGATGAAATACTTTCCCTAGTAAACAAAAGCTGAGGGAGTTCATTACCACTAAACCTGCCTAACAAGAAATGATGAAAGGAGACTTCAATGGGAGGGGTGGGGGGGAGAGGAGGGCGAGGGGACACTACTTAATAACATGAAAAAATAGAAACATATACAACACACTGGTAAAGGTAATAAGCATACAGCCAGATTCAGAATACCCTAATACTGCAATATGGTGATGTGTTAACTTCTTAACTCTAGGTATTATAAAGGTTAAAGCATTAAAAACTTTTATAATTTGTTAAAGGGTGCACAGTACAAAAATATATAAATAATGATATCAAAAACATAAGCTAAGTTATCAGAGTAAAATAAACACATATACATAAGATATTTTATGTAAGCTTCATGGTAAACACATAGTAAAAACATACAATTGAAACACAAAAAGATAAAGAGGATGGAATCAAAGCATAACACTACAGAAAATCATAAATCCACAAAAATAGGTATCAAGGGAAAAAAAGAATAACTGAACTATAAAATAGCCAGAAAACAATAAGATGACATTAATAAGTCTTCACCTGTAAATAATTACTCTAAATGTAAAAACTGAATTCTCCAATCAAAAGGTATAGAGTGGCAGGATGAATTAAAAAACAAGATCCAACTATATGCCACCTATAAGAGATTCATTTCAGCTTTAATAAAACAGATTCACAGATAAGGGATGGCAAAAGATATTCTATGCAAGTAGAAACCAAAAGAGAGCAGAGGTGGTTATACTTAGACAATATAGATTTTAACCCTAAAACTCTAACAAGAGACAAAGATGGTCATTTTATAATGATAAGGAAGTCAATTCATCAAGAAGACATAACAGCCTGGCCAGTGTTGCTTAGTGGTTGAGTGTTGACCAAGGAACTGGAAGGTTCCCTGTCTGGGCACATTCCTGAGTTTTAGGCTTGATCTCTGGTGGGGGCATGCCGGAGGTGACTGATCGATGATTCTCTCTCATCATAGATGTCTCTCTCTCCCTCTCCCTTCCTCACTCTGAAATTAATAATGAAAAAAATATATTTATTTAAAGAAAAAGATACAATTATCTATACTAATAAAAGGGTAATATGCAAATTTGTCAGGACACCCTCACACTAACAACTGAACAGCAAGCTGTGTGTGTGTGTGGGGAGGGGGGGACCAGGCCAGCAGGGGGGTTAGTGAGGGGTGACCAAATGACTGAACATCAAGCTGCATGGGTTGACCAGGCTGGCAGGGGGGGCAGTGAGGGGCAACCAGGCCTGCAGAAGGGGGCAGTGAGGGGTGACCAGGCTGGCAGGGGGGGCAGTGAGGGGCGACCAGACCACAGAGAGGGCCGTGAGGGGTGGCCAGGCTGGAAGCGGGAGCAGTTGGGGGTGGCCAGGCCAGCAGGGGGGGCAGTAGGGGCAACCAGTCTGGCAGGTGGGGACAGTGAGGGGCAACCAGGTTGGCAGAGGGGGGCAGTGAGGGGTGACCAGGCTGGTTGAGGGGCAGTTGGGGGAGACCAGCTTGGCGGGGGGGGGGCAGTTGGGGGCGACCAGGCCATCAGGGGGGGCAGTTAGGGGTGATTAGGCAGGCAGGCAGGTGAGCAGTTAGGAGCCAGTGGTTCCGGATTGTGAGAGGGATGTCCGACTGCCAGTTTAGGCAGGGATCTGGCCTAAACCAGCAGACGGACATCCCCTGAGGGATCCCAGATTGGAGCGGGTGCAGGCTGGGCTGAGGGGACACCCCCCACCCCCCGTGCACGAATTTTGTGCACCAGGCCTCTAGTTTATACATGAAACAACTTGAATGAATGTCAAAGGCAGCATGTTGAAATGAAAAAAGCTATTCTCAAGAGGTTACATTTTGTGTGATTCCCTTTGTAAACTACAGTTGAAAAGACATTTATATTGATAGAAATTGGACTAGTGGTTATCAGGGTCTAGGGATTGTGGTAATATATGACTACAATGGTATAGTACAGGGAATTCTGGGGGTGGTGTTGGTGATAGAAGTGTTCTGTATCCTGATGTTGTGGTAGTAAGATGAATCTGTACATGTGTTAAAAATTTATGTAAGTACTCTCAAGAAAGTAAATTTAATATATAATTTTAAACAAATGTTATTTAAAATGTAGAATAGGATGTTGATTTAGTTTCAGGTTGTAAATGTGCTATGATAAGAAGTGAAAGAAAAATTCTGAGGATTAAAAGATTTAAGAAATTCTATATGTATAAAAAAACAAACCACCCTAGTGCATAGCAATTTGGCAGTTGAGTTAGTATTTTGTGTTTTATTAACTTGGTTTTGTAATGGAAAGTGTATAAAACATCTGAATTATTGATACTTTTCTATCACTATCTGCTTGAGTGAACTCAGGCAAGTCATTTAATTGCTCAAGTCATTTAATTGCTCTTTTTCTGTAGAATGAGATGTTTAAATCCTCTGCTTACCAAACTGAAATACTCCTAATAAGCATTTTACTCCAGAAATGTGTTTGCCTTCATACATAGCATTAAGTAAAATAGATGCTCTAGGAAAATGCTCCATGTTTTTTTCTGTTGGCTTCACATGTTCCTGATATAACATTGCATTCTCTAGTTGGAATAGCATGTGACTAGATAATCCTATATAATAAAAGCCTAGTGACCGAACGGCGGAATGACCAGAACGACCAGTCGACCAGTCACTATGACACGCTCTGACCACCAGGGGGCAGGTACTCAACGCAGGAGCTGCCCCCTGGTGGTCAGTGCACTCCCACAGTGGGAGTACCACTCAGCTGACTGGGATGAGCCGCTCTCCCACAGTGCACTGGGCCTTTAGTCTAATAATGCTAGATAATCTAATAACATCTCTTAGCTGTAAAGTTTTCATTTGTTTTAATTTTGCCAGATAACTCTTTTTGGTTTTTATGTTTTAAGTATTCATTTTTTAATTCCATGCAGAACAGAAATTTTAGACCACTAGGTGGGGATAAAAACACTACAGCATTTGTTGTTTCTCTTGTACTTCTAAGTAACTTAATACAAACTTAGCATAATTCCCTGAAAGGAGGGGGAGAAATCTAAGAACAAATCTACAAAAGTACTTGTTTTTATCATTCTAAATTTTATGGGAATCTAGATGTGGTAGAAATTAAGCTTCTGAATTAAGAATAAGGTCATCTGTTCTCAAATAGCATATTTTGACACCACAATGTTTTTAAATGACTCTTTGTTGTCACAATATGTGATATTCATTGTTTTATGGGTTTATTTTGTCCTGCTACATGTTTAAAGATAGATGTGAAATCAGAAATAAAATTTAATAACAAAAAAGAGAAATAAAATTTAACATTGAAAATTTTGGGGGGTTTTCCATCTTCTTTGACACAATGAAAAAGAGTGCTCATTTTTTATCTCTTTTAAAAGATACATTTTATGTTAATTTCATGATTTATTAGTAATTTTTAATTAGCAAAAACATAGCTAGACAAAACATTAAGAATATATTTAAGGAATTGATTTATTACAAAATACTAGTGTGCTGTGTTGCAAATAGTTTGTTAGAGTACTGGAAATTAGGAAAAGAGTTAAAATTGTCTATTTCTTGAGAATTTTCTTATCTCATAGTTTGTTTTATTACTTTTCAGGTAAATGCACATGGTTATTGTTAATTATATAAGCTTTGGTATCTGTGTGTCATATCATTATTGAAGATTCCCTTGCAGCACAGTACAGGACTTCTACCCAATAAGGGCTGACATCCATTTTCTTTAAGGAGTCTGTCCTGGGTTTTTAGTTGTTTGTGCTTCATCCTCAGTATGTTGACTCAGCTAAAGTTAAAAAGCTTTACCATATTTATGATAGTTTAAATGAATAACCTAACATAATTGGAATGAATGGTAGATTATTACATAACTGAAATTCTTAGGTAAAATCTAGCTCAGAAATGGAAATCTGAGTCTATTATATATTTTGTATTTGTATCTTGTTAACTAAATGTAACAATTTTCAACTGAGTAACCCTTCTTGTAAATGAATGACCCCTTTTGTAAGACTGTGTTTAAAATATATGTAGCATAAAGTTTACTATTCTGACCATTTTATAAAATTGTGGTAACATATCCATAACATAAACTTTATAATTTTCACCGTTTTTAAGTTTCAGTGGTATTAATTACATTCACACTATTGTGCAATCACCTGCTGTTTCCAAAACTTTTTTTTATCACCACAAACAGAAACTGTAACATTAAGCAGTAACTTCCCACTCCCCCAGCCACTGGTAACCTCTAATCTACTTTCTGTCTCTATGGATTTGCCTTGAATGACTCGATTTTAGTGGTTGTATACTTTTAACTTTTCCATTTGGATAAAAAACATTTAAGGTCTACTAGTGTCATTTAGAAGAAATAAAATATAACACTGAACAGGACTGTGTACATATACTAGTATATAGACACACAAATAGCTACAAAGCATCACAAAGAAATCACTAGTATCAGTAAGTTTACTAAACATATTATTCCTTCTTAGGGTTTCCTAAGTTTTTGTAGGAAGAAGAAAGCTTATAATTATTTTGTATGATGATTTGCTTTATCTTAGAGCAAAAATCAAGGAACATTTATACATATATAGCTAAGGTCCCATTTGATTCATATCCTGATGACAAATATAGTAAAATTGTATAATAGAAAATAGAGGTATTTGAATTAGGAGGAAAAGGATTTTAAACTTGTTTCATTTTAAAGGTTTGATTTATTTAACAGTTTCAGGCCATACACAAGACACAGTAGTTTATAAATATCAACAGAAGCAGCAAATAAATAGTATGAAACTATTTTTGCTGCTCTTAAAAAACTCTCTCAGATAATACATTTTTTAAAGAAAGGGTTTGCACTGTAAGCCAAACATAGCCACTGGGTCTTTCTGAACAATAGTAAATTCTCTATTTACTCTTAATAGAGAATTTTAAAGACTGGGGTCAACTATTAACTGTCCAAACCTAGAATTTTCTGAAGAGGAAATTTAGACATGATTCATAATTTAATAAAAGGTTTCAGATTCTGGTGTTGCTAAATGGGAAGGTACCTAGTAAATAGATCATCAGGTAAACAGAATCCTTGTAAAACCTCCTGTACTAACATTAATAATTTGACACTGCTATGACATACTTGAAACCTCAGTCGGCCATATTTTGGCACTATGCCAAGGTTGAACTGGTTCCTCCCATGCCTGTTGAGATCCCTACCGTTATCCAGAGCTTGAAAAAAAAGAAAAAGTCTCATCCTAGCCAGTTTTGCTCAGTGGATAGAGCGTCTGCCTGTGTACTGAAGGGTCCCGGGTTCAATTCCGGTCAAGGGCACATGCCCAGGTTGCGGGCTCAATACACATTAGGGGGCATGCAGGAGGCAGCCAATCAATGATTCTCTCTCATTGATTTTTCTATCTCTCTGTCCCTTTCCCTTCCTCTCTGAAATCAATAAAATAAGAAAAATACTAGTAATTATTAAAAAAAAGTCTCTAGTGCTCAAACTAGTAGCTTCAAACAGCTCACAAGGAAGGTATGCTGAAATTTTTGGTGGCCACTGAGATGTGGTTGTGGTTTTATGTGTGAGAGATCATAGGCAAGTGTGGTATCATTGGCTATAATGTTTGAAGACCAATATTTGACATCTTTTTATTTTTGTTTTATTATTTGAATGGTTTTGGACCATGTATGATCAGACTAGTATTTGAATAAAGTAAGATACTGTAAAAAATAAAATTAATAGTTTGATTCATATCCTTTTAAGCAACTGATTTTAGAGAGAGATGAAGAGAGAGAGATAGATAGAAATAAACATTGATTTGTTGTTCTACTTATTTATGCATTCATTGGTTGATTCTTATATGTGCCCTAACCAGGGATTGAACCCACAACCTTGGTGTATCGGGAAGGTACTCTAACCAATTAAATTATCCGGCCAGGACTGATTCATATCCTAACTGGATGTATTAAACAACACTGGTAGATAAGAAATCATTGAAGCCTTCATTTAGAAAAACTAAGATTTTTTTGTATTTTCTAATGAGTTGATATGCTCCTAAATATAAAAAGAGTGGATTATTCAGGAAATCTGGAGAATCATTTTTTTGTACATCATTTTAGATAAAATTGTACCTTAATAATCCCAGGAAAATACTTACTTGATCTGACTTTGCTATCTCTTGAAATTGACTTTCTTAGTTTCATAATTCCATAACTGGAAAGGTTTTTTCTTTTATAATGTTTTATTTATGTTGCTATCACATTATTTACCTTGAACTTACTCCCTCATATCCTATCTTGTGTAGAAATGGAGAATAGTTTAACAGTGCATACATACAATAGTGTGGGGAGGGCCTGGGAGGAAGTAGAAGGGGTAGTGGAGGGGGAGGGGCATTTGTAATAATTTCAACAATAAAGATAAATCTAAAAAATAATGTATACACAATTTTTTTGTGTGTGAGTAAGGAATCAAAGGGATTTTAGAGTTGTTTGGCTCATTAAGAATGTATTAAATTGCGTTCTGTTGTGCCTTCTTGTACCAAAGAAGCCCTTAGCACTACTGCGGAGGTGAGAGAGGCTCCCACCAGGGCCGCTGCATTCGCCAGCCATGAGCCCATCTTCTGGCTGAGTGGCAGTCCCCCTGTGGGAGCGCACTGACCACTAGGGGGCAGCTCCTGCATTGAGCATCTGCCTCCTGATGGTCAGTGCACGTCATAGCGACAGGTTGTTCCAACGTTTGGTCGATTTGCATATTAGCATTTTATTATATAGGATAAGTTCTTTGTTTAATCTCTTCTATCCATCCCCATTTCCCTCTGAGATTCATCAGTCTGTTCCATGCTTCCATGTCTCTGGCTCTGTTTTGTTCATCAGTTTATTTTTAAAAATAAAAAGTTCAACTTATGGAAGAATTTTCTCTTCTATGCCTTTTACCTCAATTCATAACTGTTAGCATCTTCCATGTTTGCTTTATTTCTCTTTTTATACACTCATGCATTAGTACTGTTATCATTACTATTGCTATTTATTTTGCTGGACTATTTAAGAATATGCAGGCATCATAACCCTTAACCTTTATTTCAATGCTTATCTTGTAAAAACAAGGATATTCTCTTACATTACAAAATTCAGAAGAATGCATTACTGACATAATACTACTATATAACAATATGTGATCCTTTTTAAGTATTTGTCACATTTGTCCCTGTTTTTCTTTATAACAATTACTATAGGCCCGATGCAAGAAATTCGTGCACAGGTAGGGTCCCTAGGCCTGGCCTGCAAATCAGAGCTGATTTTCCCTGGCTGCTGGCAACCACCTCCCCCTGCCACCAACGCAGGTCACCCTCTGTGTATGGGGCAACCGGCAGGGTCATCGGGGCCCCACTTGCTGGCACCCGCCTTGGCCTGGCTCCACCCCTGTCTACTGCCACCCACCCCCGGTTCTCTGTTCCCCATTGGGAGCCTGCTGGCGGGGGGAAGGGACTGAGAGGTTGGCTGTTCCCGCCCGCTTGCAGGCCCCGCCCCCTGATGCTGGTCACCCTCTTTGTGTGGGGCCACCGGCGGGGCGATTGGGCCCCACTCGCTCGCACCCGGCTTGGCCTGGTGCCACCCTTGACCACCACCACCCAGCGATCGGGACCTGCGGGCTGGGGGCAGCTCCTGCGTGGAGTGTCTGTTCCCTGGTGGTCAGTGCGGGTCATAGCAAATGGTCGTTCCGCTGTCCGGTGGATTTGCATATTATGCTTTTATATATATAGATTTTCCTCATGTATAGTCACACATTCCATTAATTATCGTATTTTATTAGTCTCTTAAAATGTGGACTACTTCCTTAGCTTTTCTTTGTCTTTTTTTTTTTAATATATTTTATTGATTTTTCACAGAGAGGAAGGGAGAGGGATAGAGAGCTAGAAACATTGATAAGAGAGAGACATCGACCAGCTGCCTCCTGCACACCCCCCACCGGGGGATGTGCCCGCAACCAATGTACATGCCCTTGACTGGAATCAAACCTGGGACCTTCCAGTCCGCAGACCGACGCTCTATCCACTGAGCCAAACCGGTTTTGGCTTTTTCTTTGTCTTTTATGAAAGTAACATTTTTCAAGTGTATAATCCAGTTGTTTTATAGTTTTGTTAAAATTGGGTTTGTCTTGTTTTCTCATTAAATTCAGGCTATGCATTTTTCATAGCTTTATTGAAATATATTTCAAGTTTTATAAAATTGACCCACTTAAAATATGTGCAGTTTAGTGGTTTTTAGTATATTTAGAGTTGTACAACCATCATTACTATCTAATTTCAGAACATTTTTCAAACCCCAAAATGAAATTACCGATCATCCTAATTCCTGCTCCTTTTCTCACCTCTACTATTCCAATGCTAGTAACCACTAACTGATTTCTGTCTGCATGGATTTGCCTGTTCTAGACATTGCATGTAGTAAATGGGATCATAAGTATATGGGTGTTTTTTTAAAATAGTTACTGATTTTTTTCAGAGGAAGAGGAAAGGAGATAGGGAAAGAAACAGCAATGTGAGAGTGAAACATTGACTGGCTGCCTCCTGCATGCTCCCTACCAGGGAACAAGCCAGCAACCCAGGCATGTACCCTGACCAAGAATTAAACCCACAACCTTTCAATGCATTGGATGATGGCCAATCAACTGAGACACATCAGCCAGGGCAGCATATGTTATTGTTTTTTAGTGGTTTCTTTCATTTGCTGAATCTCGTGCTGCTAGGGTAGCACATTAAGTTTCTCCAGTAAGATGCATTCCTGCAAAATTTGGAAGGCAGAAATGAAATGAAGGCTACCTTTCTGCTCCTCTTGGCTGTCGTTGCTAGCCATCAAGTTCAAGATGTTTTGGAATTTTTAAAGAGTCTTCTTAGAACCTGTTCCTTCAGCCTTTCCTACAGTTTTGTATTCATCAAATTCCCTGTGTTTAATGTTTTTTTTAAAAATAGGGAAACAATAGAATCATTGCCAGTAAGTCCAGGAAAAGATAAAGATGACTAATATTGTCAGGCAATTTTTACACAACACAAAGAATTTATAGGCATAAATATTGGAAAGGAAGAGGGGTAACTATTTGTTTGCAGATGGTATAATTCTATATTCATAAAACCCCAAAATGTAAAGTAAATGGAAAAACTAGTAAAAGCAGTAAGAGCATTTAAATAGAAGGTTATAAACTTAACAAAAAAAAATTAACATCACACGGACATAGAAATAAGCAGAGATGTAATGGTAAGAGAAGAATAAATTTTCAATAGCAAAAGAAAAATAATACAGCAAAAAAAAATCTAAGCATAAATCTAATACAAAATGCCTAATACCACATGAAACAAAATATTTTAAAGAAGATATGACTCAACATAAAGACATGTTATTTTTGGATATAAACCTTACCTTCAAAAAGTAAATTAATCTTTTTTTTAAAATATTTTTTATTGATTTCAGAGAGGAAGGGAAAAGGAGAGAAAAGGAGAGATCAATGATAAGAGAGAATCATTGATTGGCTGCCTTTTGCATGCCCCACACTGGGGATCAAGCCTGCAACCTGGAAAATTTGCCCTGACTGGGAATTGAACATGACCTCCTCTTTCATAGGTTGAATGTCAATCACTGAGCCATAATGGCTGTGCTTAAGTTAATTTATAAATTGAAATTTAAGCCTCAATACAGATAGATACCTTCTGGGTTTTTTGTTTGTTGATAGCAAGAAAAAATGGACTATAAAGTTTATTAGGGAGAACCAAAAAAGCAAGAATAACCATGAATATTATGAAAAGAAGAGCAATAAAGGGAGGCTAGTATTTCCAGATATTAAAATACATAATACACCTACTATAATTGAAATAGTAGCTCCAGCCAACTAAAATACAATTTAAAAGTCTATTATTAGACTCAAGCATATTTGTAAAAATAGCATTTAAGATCAATGGGGAAAGAAAGACTTTTAAATAAGTATTACTGGGATAAACTAGACAGGCATATAGGGAAAGCTATAAATGAAATGTTTCTCACACCATACACCAGAATAAATTCTGAATTTAACTGTGAAAAATGGAAATGTACAAAATGAAACCATATAGGTACTAGAAAAAAACATGGAAGAATTCCTGTATTATCTAAGATAGGGGAATTTTTTTAACCACATTAATAAAATAAACTTGATAAAATTGACTATAGAAAAACAAAAAATTAACTTTTGGTTTAATAATAAGTATTTGATTTTTAAAATTTATCTTTATTGTTGAAAGGATTACAGATGTCTCCTTTTTTCCCTCATGGACCTCCTCCACCCTGTACTCCCACCCCCTCCAGGCCTACCTCACTATTGTCTATGTCCATGGGTTATGCTTATATGCATACTAGAGGCCTGGTGCACAGATTTGTGCACCAGTGGGGTTCCTCAGCCTGCCTTGCGCCCTCTCGCAATCTGGGACCTCTCGGGTATGTAGTAGTGTGCGAAGCGGCAAGCAGCTTGGGAGGAGCCCAAGCCTGGGCTGGGCGCTGTGCCGCTCCTGCTCATCCCAGCCCCACTGTGCCTACTGCAGATGCCATTCAGTAGCACTGCTGCGGAGGCAGGAGAAGCTCACGCTGCCACAGTTGCACTTGCCAGCCATGAGCCCGGTGTCTGGCACCCATCAGTCAGTTGAGTGGCACTCCCACTGTGGGAGTGCACTGACCACCAGGGGGCAGCTCCTGCATTGAGCATCTTCCCCCTGGTGGTCAGTGCACATCATAGTGACTGGTTGACCGGTCGTTCAGTCGCTTAGGCTTTTATATATATATACTAGGAGCCCGTTTGCAGGAAGATTTCTGCAAGCGGCCACCACGGCCACGCTCGCAACTGCCGCTGCCGCCCGCTGCACCCTGCCCCGCCCCGCCCCCCGCCACAGCCATTGAGGCGGCCATTGCGGCCGTGCTTTCCCTCTGGCAGCCACCTTGCTTTCCGCTTTTCCTCCCTCTTCCTTCTAAGCTCTCTTAAGTCTTCATTCCTCCCTCCCTCAGCGTATGCAACTTAACCGCCATCTTTGTTGGGTTAATTAGCATACTCGCTCTGATTGGCTGTGGGCATAGCAAAGGTACGGTCAATTAGCATTTTTCTCTTTTATTAGTGTAGATAGACTAGAGGCCCAGTGCACGACATTTGTGCACTCGGGGGTGGGGGGTCCTTCAGCCTGGCCTGTGCCCTCTTGCAGTCCGGGAGCCCTTGGGGGATGCCCGACTGATTTTTTTCAGAGGAAGAGGAAAGGAGATAGGGAAAGAAACAGCAATGTGAGAGTGAAACATTGACTGGCTGCCTCCTGCATGCTCCCTACCAGGAAACAAGCCAGCAACCCAGGCATGTACCCTGACCAGGTATTAAACCCACAACCTTCAATGCATTGGATGATGGCCAATCAACTGAGGCACACCAGCCAGGGCAGCATATGTTATTGTTTTTTAGTGGTTTCTTTCACTTAATGTTTCCAAGGTTCATCCTTATTGAAACAAATATTGGTATGTCATTATATTTTATTACCAAATAATATCGCATTGTATTGATAATACCCCATTTTGTTTATCAGTTCATCATTTGATGAACAGGTGTTTCCATATTTTTGCTATTGTGATTAGTGTTTCTATGAGCATTCATGTAGATGATTTTGTGTGGGCATATGTTTTTAATTCTTCTGGGTATATACCTTGAGGTGGAATTTTTGGATCACATGGTAACTTTATGTTTAGCATTTTGATGAATGAATTGAAAACTGGTTTTTAAAGCAGCTGTACCATTTTATCTACCCACCAGCAATGTATGAGGGCTCCCATTTCTCTACATCTTCACCAAAACTTGTTATTAACTACCATTTTTATTTTAGCTATCCTAGTGGGTGTGAAATGATATCTTACTGGTTTTGATTTGGATTTCCCTAATAACTTATGATATTGATCATCTGTTCATGTGCTTATTGGTCATTTATACATGTTTTTTTGTTTTTGTTTTTTTTTAGAAATGTCTATTTATATCCTTTCTCTATTTTTATTTTTTTTTAACAGTAAGTTCTTTATATATTCTGGACAAAAGTCCCTTGTTAGATATATTATTTGCAAATATTTTATTCTACTTTGTAAGTTGTCTTTTCACTTTCTTGTTTGCTTCCTTTGAAACATAAAAGTTTCTAATTTTAATGAGGTTTAATTTATGTTGTTGTTTTTTTTCTTTAATGTTTGTGCTTTTTGTGGTTATATCTAAGAAATCATTGCCTAACCCAAGGTCATGAGGATTTACTCTTATGTTTTCTTTTAGGAGTTTTATAGTTTCTGCTATTCTATTTAGGTCCATGATCCATTTTTGAGTTAATTTTTGTGTATGTGTGAGGTAGAGGTCCAACTAATTCTTTTGTATATGGATATCCAGTTTTATCAGTGCCATTTTTTCTTTTCCCATTGAATTATCTTGGTACTCTTGTCAAAAATCAATTTACTATAGATGTTAGTATTTATTTTTGGTCTTTTAAATTCTTTTCATTGATCTGCATGTCTTTCCTCATGCCAGTACCACATTGTCTTGATTACTGTTGCTTTGTAGTAAGTTTCAAATTTTGGAAGTGTTAGTCCTCCAACCTTGTTCTCTTTTTTTACAGCATGGTTTTGGTTTTCTCAGTTCCCTTGTGGGTTTCATATCAATACTGGAATCAGCTTTCTGGGTTGGGGGATGTATCTCAGAGTTGAATGGGAATTGTGCTGAATCTCTATCAATTTGGGGAATATTGCCATTTTATTAATGTTAAATATTTGAAGCCATGAACATGGGATATTTTTCCATTTATTTAGAGCTTCTTTAATTTCTTTCAACAATGATTTGTTGTTTCAGGTATATAAGTCTTATACTTCTTTTGTTAAATTTGTTTCTTGGTATCTCATTTTTTGAGCACTTTTTTCTATTCCATTACAAGATATTTTATGCTTGTCTTGTACATTTTCTTTCTCAGCCTTAATATGAGCCATTTCTCCAAGGAGCCCTGGATTATCAGTATGATCTAAAATACTCATTTTAGAAAGGAAACTAAAGCCATTGGAGTTTAAATATCTTGTTTGTTGGCTTTCTGTTAATACCATTGTCCACTGAAATGAGCCAGAATTCTTTGGAGAAAACTGCTTTCATGTTTGCAGTCAGGAAAAATATTATTGTGAGAAGCAAGAATACTCTCCAAGATGCCTGGAAGTACCGACAAAGATCTTTTCTTGGCTAAATTTTGATAATTCAAACATGAAAAAAAAAGACCATGATTATAATAACTGGAACCAGTTGAATTTGTAAAAAGCTCTAAGTTTAAGATGATGTTCAAAAGGAACAAATTGTGCTCAGTAAAGTCATACCTGTAAATGTATCGAAATCTATTATTCCAAATTAGAGATTATGCAGCACAGTGACGATGTATGTACCAAACGTGTATACCTCATGGCTACTGGCTAAATAATAACTCACCGAGGATTAAGGAATGGACTTTGGAGAAATGGTTTGCTAATCCTTAGAATTCTATCTAATAGAAGACTAATATGCAAATTAACATCACTCCGCTACACCCACAAGCCACACCCACCAGCCAATCAGGAGCAAGTATGCAAATTAACCCAACCAAGATAGCTGCAGCCATGGAGCAAGCAGGAGGCTTGAATGGAGGAAGCCAAGCTTTCTGCACACCCTGGCCGGCCCAGGCCTCCACTCAAGGCTACAAAGTTTCAATTATAGAAGATAAATAAATCCCAACAAAAATGGTGGTAGCCACGGAGCTGGAGAGAGCAGGAGGCTTGGGTTGCCCCCCATGATGGAGGAAGCCAAGCTCCCACAGCCCTGGCATGCCTTGGCCTCCACTACAAAGTTTCAATTATAGAAGGATCATTAACTTCAACAAAAATGGCTGAGGCCACAGAGCAAGCAGGAAGCTTGGCTCCGCTCAAGGCTACAAAGTTTCAATTATAGAAGATAAATAAATCTCAGATACCAGGGCCTCTGCTTGGGTAGCCAGGGGGCGTGGCCGGCCTACAAACCACCACAGGCCCCTTGCCCAGGCGGCCCCATGTCCCAAGGGAACCCCCTCCCTGATCCGGGATACCCTTCAGGGCAAACCAGCTGGCCCCTACCCATGCACCAGGCCTCTATCCTATCTAATAAAAGAGTAATACGCAGATTGACCATCACTCCAACACACAAGATGGCTGCCTCCATGTGGACACAAGATGGCCGCCACAAGATGGCCAGCAGGGCAGGCCAGTTGGGAGGGACCAGGCCTGCAAGGGAGGGCAGTTGGGGGCGATCAAGCCTGCAGGGGAGGGCAGTTAAGGGTGACCAGTCCGGCAGAGGAGGGAAGTTGGGGGAGACCGGGCCTGCAGGGAAGGGCAGTTGGGGGCGACCCAGGCCCGCAGGGGAGAGCAGTTGCGGGGGACCAGGACTGTAGGAGAGGGCAGTTAGAGGTGACCAAGCCTGCAGGGGAGGGCAGTTAGGGGCAAACAGGCTGTTAGCAGAGCAGTTATGCATCAATCAGGCTGGTAGGGGAGTGGTTAGGGGGTGATCAGACTGGCAGGCAAAAGCAGTTAGGGGCAATCAGGAAGGCAGGCAGGTGAGCAGTTGGGAAGCAGCAGTCCTGGATTGTGAGAGGGATATCCGACTGCCCGTTTAGGCCCTACCCTACCGGGATCAGGCCTAAACGGGCAGTGGGACATCCCTCGAGGGGTCCCAGATTGGAGAGGGTGCAGTCTGGGCTGAGGGACACAAACCCCCGTGCACGAATTTCGTGCACCGGGCCTCTAGTCCCATCTAATAAAAGGGTAATATGCAAATTAACTGTCACTCCATCACAAATATGTCGGCACCCATAGCCACAAGGTAGTGGCACCCAGTTCTCTCAGCCCCGCCAAAGTCCTCTAGTCCCGGGGGAGCGACTGCTGAGAGCGGGCAGCGTGAGTGGCCTGGCAGAATGCTTGATTCGTCGCCGTGGCAAGTACAATAAAAGGCTCCAAAACAGCCTGTTTCTTGGCAAATCCAGGCAGGAGGGTCCTGAGAGCTCCTCTGCTGGTTGCTCAGGAAACAGCGCTGCCACTGCCAAGGGAGCCATTGGGGAGGAGGTGGTAACCGCTGCTGTGGAGCCAGAGCAGAGGAGGCAGGGGAGCCGGAGCGGAGGAGGAGGGGGAGCCGAAACGGTGTAGGCGGGGCTGCCTCTGCTCCCGCAGTGGTGGCGGGTGAGCCGCAGTTCAGGAGCTTCTGGGAGTGGCGGCACCAGGCCATCCAGTGCTGCATCCAGTCCCTGAAGCATGCCCGCCAGTACCGCAACGCCAACTGCCCGCAGCCGTCCTGCCAGGAGATGAGGTGGGTTGTGCAGCACACCAAGGGCTGCCAGCGCAAGACCAATGGAGGTTGCGGAGTGTGCAAGCAGTTCATGGCCCTTTGCTGCTACCATGCCAAACACTGCCAAGAAAACACATGCCCCATTCCCTACTACCTCAACATCAAGCAGAAGCTCCACCAGCAGAAGACAGCACCGCCGGCAGCACACGTAGCTCATGCGCCAGTGGATGCCACCATCAACTCCTGCACCGTGCCTCAGCCGAGTCTCCCTTCCCCTCCTTCAGCACCACCCTGGCCCCCCACACTGCATCCCAGCACACCCTGGACACCACAGCCCCCGACTCTGCCCCAGACCTCACCTGTGAGCATGTCACTAGCTGGCTTCTCTAGCGTGGCCAGAACTCAGCCCCCCCACCATAGTTTGCACTGGGAAGCCCACTAACAAGGTGCCAGCCCCACCAACCCCCGCCCAGGCCCACCTGCAGCAGTGGAGGTGCCCAGCAGATTACACGTGAGGCACAGCAGCAGCAGCATCTGTACTGGGTGAGCACCAACAACGGTATGCCCCTGAGAGCCAGATGGCCACCGTGGGCCTGAATGTGACCCAACCAAGTCAGTGGGCCTGTTATTCTGCCGCCCAAGCCCCAGCAGTGGCAGCCGGCACCCATCCCCCAGCAACAGTCAATGTGAGGCACGCCCAGACCCCTGATGTCTATGCAGACCCAAGGTGCAGCCACCTCAGAACATCTCTCCAGGTGCCCTGCAGGACCTGCTGCAGACCCTGAAGTCTCCCAGCTTCCCCAGCAGCAACACATGCTCAACATCCTCAAGTCAAACCCCTCAGCGATGGCAGCTCTCATCAAATAGCACACAGCCAAGTAAGTGGCCAGCCAGCCCGGCCTTCAGCTCTAGCCCAGCCTGCTGAATCTGAACGCCATGCAAGCCAGCGGGCCACGACCTGCTGCCCCTCTGCAGCAGCAAGCAATGGGAGGCCTGAACCCCTAGGGCCAGGCCTTGAACTTCATGAACCTGGGGTGCAACTCCAGCATGGCGAGTATGAACCACAGTACAGAGAGATGCTATGGAGCAACAGCAGCAACAACATTGCGAGAGGCATGTCCAACTGTTGGTTGTGATGGCGCGTCGCCTTCCCCTGGTTGCCTCCCGCCCCTGAGGGCTCCCGGACTGTGAGAGGGGGCAGGCCGGGCTGAGGGACCACACCTCCAGTGCATGAATTTTCACGCACCAGGCCTCTAGTGTTTGCTATAAGAACTTAAATATGTGGTTACAAGTATATTGAGGGAACCTTCAAAGAAGTTCGTGGCCTGCTTTTAGACAAAGCTTGGGGTTTGACCTGTAACTCACCTGCCTCCTAATAAACTCCCAGAAATATGCTAAGTGTATGCTGTGTACTTATAAGGATAGCTGGCAAAACCTCCCCAGAATAATAAGCAATGGGAGGAGTCATTACAGTCCCCTTCCTCCAGAAAAAATAAAGTAGGTGCTGCTTATCCCTGGAAAACCTTCACTCTGGTTAGTAGCACTGCCAACTGTGTATTTCAACAAGGATTCTAGGGACCCAGGATGCTGCACAAGATGCAGTGTTATCTAATTTCTATCTCTTATATTTTAATGAAAACCACACAATTCTATTTTTATGGTGTATCTTTTCAAATTGAGAGAATTATAAGAAAGAAAAAGTAGACAGTATTGACAGTGGTTGAAGATTATTTATGTAGAATGCGATCCCTTGGAACTAGTGATTACAAGGTTACAATTGGTGTATTTAACAAGTAGGATAGTATAAATTAGTTAAATTATAATCCTTAAGTATATTCATAATTGTTATACTATTTCATCTTTATTTTTAATTCCATAAATCTTTATTTTTTCCTATTGATTATGAGAAGTCTTTTTAAAAAAATATATTTTATTAATTTTTTACAGAGAGGAAGGGAGAGGGATAGAGAGTTAGAAACATCGATGAGAGAGAAACATCAATCAGCTGCCTCCTGCACACCTCCTACTGGGGATGTGCCCATAACCAAGGTACATGCCCTTGACTGGAATCTAACCTGGGACCCCTCAGTCCGCAGGCTGACACTCTATCCACTGAGCCAAACCAGTTAAGACATGAGTATGAGAAGTCTTTTTAAGCAAAATTACTATTTTCTTGCCACTAGAGCACTATTCCTTATATACAAAAATCTTGAATGTTTACTTATATGGAAAGTTAAATACTGTCGACTATACCATGTTAACAATATATGCAAAACGAAAAAACAACAGAGGAGTAGGGTTCCTGAAATGAACATGAATTGAAGAATTTTCAGTTCTCTCTGAAGTCTGACAGCATGACTATATACTTGGGCAGCTAACGAGAGAACCATTGTAAGAGTAGTTTAACCATATTAAATATATTAGTTGTTTTATAAAAGGACTTACTCATATGTTTATAAACTATATATCCCTGAGAAGTGGCCATTAGCAGGGAAAATACATGCTGAAAGGCAACTAGCATAAGCATTTCTGGTCTTTGATCTCGGTATCATAAGTATATCAGATTCTTTACTAAGAATATGTGAACACTTTGCTTCTACTAGTTTGACCAATATCTTGAGTACTTCTGAGAAAAAGAGTTCATGTTCACTGACTCAGTAGACCTCTGAAAACTTCAGAAAGACTGGACAATTCTCTTTTGTGTAATTGGTAAAATCACCCCTAAAAGTATAATTATCTTATCTGATCTGTTCTCTGCTTCTAAAAGTGGAAACTTTTACTTCTTAAAGTGGAAACTTATTTAAAAATATTATAAACTTTAACAAGAATTTGACATCGTGTCTTCTAGAAGGAAGCTAGTTTTTAATGTCTTTTGTAGTGTGTTGCTATGTATTTTCTCTCTTAATGCATGCATGCTTTTACTTGGAATGGTCCTCTGAGAGAATTACTGTATTGCTAAGGAGCTCTAATGTCTCAACTGAATGATAAAATATAAACTTGTAAATCAGTAGTTCTGGCCATTCCAACATTGACAGCTGATGAGTGAAGAAAGTATATAGTAAGGGAGGGCCAGAATTAGAGGACTGATATATTGGATATAACAGAAAATCAAGGGATGAGGCATGCTAAAGTGCAGTTTAGAACCATGAGGACTATTTGATGAAAACTATACCTAGACACATTATAATATGAAACCCTAAGATAAAGAGAAAATCACGAAGGCAGACAGGAGAAAAGTGATGCTCTACATACAAAAGGACAATGATTCAAATGCCAACAGATTTTTCATCAGAAATCATAGCAGCCAGACTTTAAAGCTAAAACAGTAAAATTGGTCAGCTCAAAATTCTGTGTCCCATGAAAATATTCTTCAGAAATGATGGCAAAATTAAGATAATTTTATTAATGGAAAACTAAGAGAAATTTGTCTCCAGCAGAACTGTACTACAAGAAATGGTGATGATAGTTCTTCAAAGGGAAAAGAAATAATATTACAGAAAACTTGGATATTCAGGAGCAACTGAAGAGAATAAGAAATGGTAAGTATCTGGATAAAAATTAAAAAGTATTTTTAAGCTCTTTAAAAGGACATGGATGTTTAAAATAAAATTACAACATTGCCCTTGGTGTTTTCAATGTATGCAGATGTAATATATAAATGTATAATAAAATCCTATTAATAAAAGCCTATGTTGTCGTGACGCCCTCAAGCCGTGACACCCTCACGCCATAACAAGCAATCACCAGGAGGCTGCGTGTGCAGGGGGTGCACGCGGGTGGGCAGGGACTTGATGCTGCGTGTGCAGCGCAGAGGCGGGTCCTGTGGCTTCGCTCGGCAAGCCCGGGGGTCGCGCAGCTCCGGCCTGCCTCTTTGGGGCAATCCATTGAGGAGCCCCAGATGGGTGGGCAGGGCCTACCTCTTTGGGGCGATTGATCACGGGGCTCCCGCACTGTGAGAGGGTACAGGCCAGGCTGGGGGACCCACTCAGTGCATGAATTTCATGCACCGGGCCTCTAGTAAATATATAAAACTACTAGGAAATATTCAAAACTATAACAAAGTATGGTGTGTGTTGGGGGGGTGGTGATTAAAGAGACCTATGTGCTTGTGAGATGTTTATATTTTACATGAAAAGGTATTCTGGTTGAATTCTGAAAGATTAGAGATGCATATTATATTCCTTACAAAAATCACTAACAAAAAATACAAAGAGGTGTAGCTCATAAGCCAGTAGTAATAATAAAATGAAATACTAAAAATTATTTAAATTTTAAAAGACACAAAAGAAGGAACAGTAGTAACTAACAGCAGAGAGAACAACAACAAAAAATGGTTGAATAAAATCCAGTAATGATAATTGTATTAAATCATTAAGAACTAAACATTACAATTAAAAGGCAGAGGAAGTAGATAAAAAAAAAAAAAGAAGACCAAACTATGTACTGATGGATATTGTACCAGCCTTGCATTCCTGGAATAAATCCCACTTGGTCATGGTGTATGATCTTTCTAATGTAATGCTGGATCCAGTTTGCTATAATTTTGTTGAGTATTTTAGCATCTATGTTCATTAAGGATATTGGCCTGTAGTTCTCTTTTTTTGTGGTGTCTTTATCTGGTTTTGGAATTAGGGTAATGCTGGCTTCATAGAAAAAGCTTGGAAGTGTGCCTTCCTTTTGAATTTTTTGGAATAGTCTGAGGAGGATAGGTTTTAGTTCTTCTTTGAATGTTTGGTAGAACTCCCCTGTAATGCCATCCAGACCAGGGCTTGTTTGCTGAAAGATTTTTTATCACTGCTTCAATTTCTTCGGTAGTTATCGGCCTATTCAGGTTTTTTTGTGTATTCTTTTTGATTGAGTTTTGGGAGCTTGTATTTTTCTAAGAATATGTCCATTTCATCTAGGTTGTCAATTTTGTTGAAATAGAGTTGTTCATAGTATTTTTACATAATCATTTGTATTTCTGTGGGATCCGTTGTTACTTTGCCTCTTTCATATCTGATTTTGTTTATTTGGGTCCTCTCTCTCTCTCTTTGCTTCTTGGTGAGCCTGGCTAGAGGTTCATCAATCTTGTTTATCCTTTCAAAGAACCAGCTCTTGGTATTGTTGACCTTTTGTTTTTTGTTTGTGTTTTTGTTTTGTTTTTTTTGCTCTCTCTGTCATTTATCTCCACTCTGATCTTTATTATTTCCTTCCTTCTGCTTACACTGGGCTTTTCTTGTTGCTCTCTTTCTAACTCTTTTGAGTTGTAGGGTTACATAATTTATTACCATCTTTTCTTGTTTTTTTAGATAGGCCTGCAGAGCTATGAAGTTCCCTCTCAAAACTCCTTTTGCTGTGTGTCCCATAGATTTTGGATTGTTGTGTTTTCATTGTCATTTGTTGCCATGATGCTTTTTATTTCTTCTTTGATCTCTTTGATAACCCAGTCTTTGTTTAATAACATGCTATTTAGCCTCCAGGTATTTGGTTTTTTTATTGTTTTTATTATAGTTGATTTCTAGTTTTTTTTTGCCATTGTGATCTGAGAAGATGCTTGATATGATTTCTATCTTCTTGAATTTGAAGAGACTTTGCCTATGCTCAATATGTGGTCTATTTTTGAAAATGACCCATGTGCACTTGAGAAGAATGTATATTCTGTGGCTTTGGGGTGGAATGTTCTGAAGATGTCAATTAATTCCATCTGATCTAGTGAGTCATTTAGGATTGATGTTTCTTTGCTGATTTTTTGTTTAGAGGATTTGTCCAGTGGTGTTAGTGAGGTATTACAGTCCCCTACTATGACTGTATTGCTGTCAATCTCTCCCTTGATATCCTCCAGAAGATTTTTTTATGTATTTGGGTGCTCCTGCATTGGGTGCATATATGTTTCCCATAGTTATATCTTCTTGTTGAATTGCTCCCTTTAGTATTATGAAGTGGCCTTCCTTACCTCTTGTGATGGCCTTCACTTTTAGGTCTAATTTGTCAAATATAAGTATTGTTACCCAGCTTTTTTTTCATTTGCATTCACCTGAAAAACCTTTTTCCATCCCTTCACCATCAGTCTATGTGAGTCCTTTGTTCTAAGATGGGTTTCCTGTAGACAGCCGATATATGGGTCATGTTTTCTTATCCACTCAGCTACCCTATGTCTTTTGATTAGGGCATTTAATTCATTTATATTTAAAATTATTATTGACTAGAGGCCCGGTGCACGAAATTCGTGCGTGGAGTGGGGGTGTCCCTCAGCCCAGCCTGCACCCTCTCCAATCTGGGACCCCTCGAGGGATGTCCAACTGCCCAGTGGGATCGGGCCTAAACGGGCAGTCGGACATCCCTCTCACAATCCAGGACTGCTGGCTCCCAACTGATCACCTGCCTGCCAGCCTGATCACCCCCTAACCACTCTGCTGTTAGCCTGATGGATGCCTAACTGCTCCCCAGCCAGCCTGTTTGCCCCCAACTTCCCTCCTCTGCCGGCCTGGTCACCCCTAACTGCCCTCCCCTGCAGGGTTGATCGCCTCCAACTGCCCTCCCTTGCAGGCCTGGTGCCTCCCAACTGCCCTCCCCTGCTGGCCATCTTGTGGTGACCATCTTGTGTCCACATGGGGGCAGGATCTTTGACCACATGGGGGCAGCTATATTGTGTGTTGCAGTGATGGTCAATCTGCATATTACTCTTTTATTAGATAGGATAGAGGCCTGGTGCATGGGTGGGGGCTGACTGGTTTGCCCTGAAGGGTGGGGGTTCCCTTGGGGTGTGGGGCGGCCTGAGCGAGGGGCCTGTGGTGGTTTGCAGGCCGGCCATGCCCCCTGGCAACCTAAGAGGAGGCCCTGGTATCTGGAATTTATTTACCTTCTACAATTGAAACTTTGTAGCCTAGAGCAAAGCCAAGCCTGCTGCTCGCTCCATGGCCAGCAGCGATTTCTGTTGGAGTTAATTCACCTTCTATAATTGAAACTTTGTAGCCTTGAGTGGAGGCTTAGGCCGGCAACAGGAGGCCTGGAAGCTTGGCTTCTTTTGTTACCACGGAAACCCTCCCGCTCTCAGTGGCTGTAGCCATCTTGGTTGGGTATGAATTTTTGAAATCAGATATGAGATAAAAATATTTCTTTATGACCCTAAAAAAGACCATTTCTTTGGTTTCTGAGGGTTTTCCAAAATGGCATGTGTCAGTACATTGAATAGCTTGAAACTGTAATTCAGGGCTAAATTATTACAAAGTGTAATGCTGAAAATAATACATTAAAGACAGACTACAGTGCAAACAAGGCCTAATCACTAAGACATGGACCTTTTCACAAATTATCATGTGAGTTCTCCTTCCCCCATCTCCACCCAGTAAAAATAATCAGTTTCTCTAATGTGCATACATTTTACTTTGAATTCCTCCATTAGAGTATTTATCACATTGTGTCAAATATTTGGGGGTGTTAACATCTCTAAATTTGACTGTGCACCACTACTCACGGGCTAGTGATTGTGGTTCTCCCCAACAGCAGAGGTGTGCAGGTAAATATCTTTCTGGTAACAAAAATGTATACTTTCTTTGTTTAATATATATTTTTATGGATTTCAGAGAGAAAGGGAGAGGGAGAGAGACATAGAAACATCAATGATAAGAATCATTGATATGCTGCCTCTTGCACGCCCCCTACCGGGGCATGTGCTCTTGACCAGAATTGAACCTGGGACCCTTCAGTCCACAGGCCAACGCTCTAATTCCCTGAGCCAAACCAGATAGGGCAAATGTATGCTTTCTTATGTAAATAAAAAAAATTTTCATCATTGATATGACTTCTTGATAATTTGTTAATAGTTTTCAAAAATTGGAAAATTTTTCTTTTCCCATTTTTTGTGCTATTTCAATTTGCATTAACATTTTCCCATCACTTTCCTAATAGTCTAGACTATTGACAAAACATTAAGTTATGCCTTGATGTGTAGTATTTGCCAATTTCCAACGTGTAAACATTCCCACAGTCGTCTTTCAAGCTACCAATGTGACATCACTGATCACAATGTTGGGAAGAAACAGGCAGTAGCATACAACTAAATACTGTATAGTTTTGTTTTGCCATACTAGTACAATGGATATAAATAACTTCAAGTGCATAGATGATAGTAAAGCATAATAAAATGTATAAGTTTCATGTATTTATTTGTTTTTAATATATTTTATTTAAATTTAAAAATATTTGTTTATGGGAATGACTGTGTTTAATAACCAGCTTGTAAAATTTCTGAAAATTTAACTTTTGACTTTCAGGAACTGATATGACCCGGACTCAGTATATTTCTGTCCATGGAGTGGTGCTGTGTATGATCTACACAGCTGTATAAGATTGCCTTGGGTGAGCAACAGTCTGGTAATGGAGTTAACTCAATCAAGTTAAATATATTCATTACTAGAGACCCGATGCACGAAATTCGTGCAAGGGCCTTGGCCCCGGCCCCTACCCACCGTGGCCAGGGCCTCTGCCGCCTCTGCCATGGCCCCCACCCACTGCGGCTTTGTCCAGAAGGAAGGATGTCCAGAAAGGACATCCTGTCTAATTAGCATGTTATGCTTTTATTATTATAGATTATTGCCCCTCATTTTCATGGAGGCTTGCTATGCAAAAGACCGTAAAAATGATGTCTATACAGTTGCAATACAATTACTTGAAAAAACTTTGATATGTTACTCTAATGTTTTAAGTTTGTTTTATTGATTTGGTATGTCTTATTTATTAGACTAGAGGCCCAATGCACAAATTCATGCACAGGTGGGGTCCAGCCGGCCTCGCCCTAATTGGCGGATTGGGGCCGGGCCTGTCGGGAGGAGGAAACAGTGGGAGGTTGGCCAGATGGCCCGTCGGGAAAGGGGCTGTGGGGTGGGGGGGTTGATCGGGGGCCAGCAGCCTGGGGGAGGGGCCAAGGGTGGTTGGCTGGGGACGGAGCTGGCTGGAAGGAGGGGCCACAGGCTGATCAGGGTGGTGGAGGCCCATTGGGGGTGGGGCTGGCCAGGGGGTGGGGCTGCAGAAGGTTGGCTGGCTGGCCCTGCCCCCTATTGGAGTAGGGGGGGCAATCAGGGGCGGGGCCAGCCGGGGGGGGGCTGCGGGGGGTGGTTGGCCAGCCACCCCACCCTCAATCTGAGTGGGAGAGGCTGATCAGGGGCAGAACAGCTGGGGGGAGGGGCCATGGGAGGTTAGCTGGCCGATTGGGCAGGTGTGCTGGCCGCAGTGGGCATCATAGCGACCGGTGGTTCCGGTCGTTCTGGTGTTCTGGTCACTGGCTTTTTATATATAGAGATAGATAAGGAGAATGGTATCATATTCCTTCTTTGTTTTGTCTGCCTTGGAATAAACAAATTGTACACTTGATCACAATAACTGTTAGTATAGATCAGTAACATTTTAAAAATTATTTAAAAAAAAAAGAAACATTAATTTGAAATCTTAAGATATATGTATATATACTATATAGAACACACATATACATATAAACATATATATATGTACATACAAACATAATTTCAAATTAGGTAACCTAAGGCATATTGGATAGGAAATGTTGAATACATTCTTAATTTATTTTCTTTACCAGTTTTCAAAATAATAAGATTATTTCATAGTATCCTTCAGAGATGAACAGTGAATTTTTCTAAATCTTATTACGAACTCATATATTAAGATATATTTATTATATTTCATTCCATTGTAGTTATTCATCTTTGACCAGTAGGAGCCACTTCAATTTGGCCTCTTCAAATAGGTTCTCAATGTGACCCCAATAACCTTTGATAGTTTTCACACTTAATGGTGTGATAGAATATTCTAGGCTTATTTTGGACATTTCCTGTCCCAAACCTGGACTCAGCCTTTGCTTCAGGAATTCTTTTCAAAGACAAACGGTGTTTAGCGACCATAATCTGGGTACACAGATGTCTGCTTCTTGTTATTGCGATGATTCCCCCACCCTTTTTTTGGCATTTACAGTGGGCTAAATGAAGAAATAGATATTTTTAAATATAAAATGTTCATTCTGCTATACCCAGTTCAAATTCAGGATCACAGTGTTTTTATGTAACATTGATTTTATGTTTCTTTTTTGTCCCATAGTAAAATTGACTTCCAAAAACACCAAGTTATTTTCTTTTTCTCATACTATACATGCAACAAAATTACACCACTACCAATCAATACCATAAAAATTTGATTAGGGATAATTTAAGTTCCTGTTTTGTTGTTCTGACTTTAAATTTCTTTTTCTTAGTGTATATACTATAAAGGATATACTGTTGAAATAACTGTGCATGTTCTTTTTAAAAATTGTGTTAAATGTCACTTGGAATATTCTTCTCTGAATAGTTATGCCAGCAACTCCATATATAATTAAGTTTATTTATTTTATTTAGCTTTCATTTTTATGGCATTTTTAATATTAAATTTGTTTTATAATTATGCAAATGATTTTATATGGTTCCAACTTTATGTATATTTATATTACACATACACACACACACACACACA
Organism: Cnephaeus nilssonii; assembly: GCF_951640355.1. NCBI lineage: Eukaryota > Metazoa > Chordata > Mammalia > Chiroptera > Vespertilionidae > Cnephaeus > Cnephaeus nilssonii. Next base: position 55,454,762 of record NC_137081.1, read on the forward strand.
CACACACATATATATATATATATATATATATATATATATTATATAAAATGAGTTTCATGAGAAATCTTCCTACTATTTTATCTTTACCACCCTGTTTTCTTTCTCCTTATAGGTAATGGTTTTGTTTATTTTTAAAGTTTTTTTAAAAAATATTTTTTTATTGATTATTAGAGAGAGAGGAAGGAAGAGGGAGAGAGAAACATTGATGTGAGAGAAACACATTGATCAGCTGCCTCCTGCATGCCCCCCACCAGAGGTAGAGCCTATAATCCTGGCTCTTGCCTGGACCCGGAATCAAACTGGCAACCCTTAAGTGCACAGTACCACACCCAACCAACTGAGCTACACTGGCCAGGTGTGTGTGTGTGTGTGTGTGTGTGTGTGTGTGTGTGTGTGTGTGTGTGTGTGAATGTATTTTTATATTGATTTCAGAGAGGAAGGGAGAGGGAGAGAGAGAGAGAAACATCAATGATGAGAGAATCATTGATTGGCTGCCTCCTGCATGCCCCCTGCAATTCTGGGTTGCAGGATGGAGCCTGCAATCCAGAATTGAACCCGGAACCCTTCAGTCCACAGGCAGATGCTCTATCCACTGAGCCAACCTGGCTAGAACCATGGCTTTTTTTTTTAAGGCTTTGAATTTTCCTTTGATTTAAAAAATTAGGCAAGTATGCAGATGAATGAAAGCATACTATTAATGTTTTTCTCCACCTTTTTAAAAAAATAATTTTTTTATTGATTTCAGAGATGAAGGGAGAGGGAGAGAGAGATAGAAACATCAATGATGAATGATTTGGCTGTATATATATAAAATATGTATATAAACATATAATATAAATATATATTATATAAAGAAGAATATTCCAAGTGACATTTAATACAATTTTTAAAAAGAACATGCACAGTTATTTCAACAGTATATCCTTTATAGTATATACATGTGTATCCTATCTAATAAAAGTAATATACAAATTGACCGTCACACCCAAGACACAAGATGGCCGCCCCCATGTGGTCAAAGATGGCTGCCCCCAGGTGGACACAAGATGGCCACCACAAGATGGCCTGCAGGGGAGGATAGTTGTGGGAAGTTAGGGGTGACCAGGCCAGCAGGGGAGGGCAGTTGGGGGTGACCAGGCCGGCAGAGGAGGGCAGTTGGGGGAGACCAGGCCAGCAAGGGAGGGCAGTTGGGGGGGACCAAGGCCTGCAGGGAAGGGCAGTTAGGGGGGACCAGGCCTGCAGGGGAGGGCAGTTGGGGGGGACCAGGACTGCAGGGAAGGGCAGTTGGGGGGGACCAGGACTGCAGAGGAGGGCATTTGGGGGGGGCCAGGCCTGCAGGGGAGAGCAGTTGGGGGGGACCAGACATGCAGTGGAGGGCAGTGGTGGGGGGAACCCAGCCTGCAGTGGAGGACAGTTGGGGGGGACCCAGGCCTGCAGAGGAGGGCAGTTGGGGGAGACCAGGCCAGCAAGGGAGGGCAGTTGGGGGGGACCAAGGCCTGCAGGGAAGGGCAGTTAGGGGGGACCAGGCCTGCAGGGGAGGGCAGTTTGGGGGGACCAGGACTGCAGGGGAGGGCAGTTGGGGGGGACCAGGACTGCAGGGAAGGGCAGTTGGGGGGGACCAGGACTGCAGAGGAGGGCATTTGGGGGGGGCCAGGCCTGCAGGGGAGAGCAGTTGGGGGGGACCAGACATGCAGTGGAGGGCAGTGGTGGGGGGAACCCAGCCTGCAGTGGAGGACAGTTGGGGGGGACCCAGGCCTGCAGGGGAGGGCAGTTGGGGGAGACCAGGTCAGCAGGGGATGGCAGTTGGGGGGGGGGGGACCACGCCTGCAGGGGAGGGCAGTTGCGGGGGACCAGGCCTACAGGGGAGGGCAGTTGTGGGCGATCAGGCCAGCAGGGAGGGCAGTTAGGGGTGACCGCGCCAGCAGAGGAGGGCAGTTGGGGGAGACCAGGCTAGCAGGGTAGGCCAGTTGGGGGGGACCAGGCCTGCAGGGGAGAGAAGTTGGGGGGGACCAGGCCTGCAGGGGAGGGCAGTTGGGAGCCAGCAGTCCTGGATTGTGAGAGGGATGTCCGACCACCCCAGTGGGATCGGGCCTAAAGGGGTGGTCGGACATTCCTCAAGGGGTCCCAGATTGGAGAGTGTGCAGGCTGGGCTGAGGGACATCCCCCATGCACGAATTTCATGTGCTGGGCCTCTAGTATAGTATATACATATATACATATGCCTCCTGCATGCCCCCCACTGGGGATCAAGTCCACAACCCAGGCAAATGCCCTGCCCAGGAATTGAACTGTGACCTCCTGGTTCATAGATCGACACTCAACCACTGACCCAAACTAGCCGGGAATCTCCATCTTCCTTTTATTTAACAATATATACTGGGCTTGACTGTATAGTACTTACATTCTTCATTCCTTGTTAATACTTGTATAGTTCTCCACTGTGTATGTGTACCAAACTAATTCACCCATTTTCCTACAAAGGAAACTTGGGTATTTCCAAACTTTTGCTATAACCAACAATGCTTCAATGAATAACTTCTTATATACCTATTTTATATATTTTTTAGTGTTGGTCAGATTCTTGGAAGTGAGATTTGCTAGTTGAAAAATAAATGCATATGTAACTTTACTAAATACTGTCAAATTCTCTCTTGTTGGGTTTTCCATTTTTTACTCCAAAAAGCAATATATGAGAGTTCCACTTTTCTTCAAAAGTGCCTCAATGACAGGGTGTGTTGAAAAACTTCTGGATTTTTGCCTATTTGTTGGGTAAAAATTAGTATCTCAGTGATTCTTAATTTGCATTTCTCTTATGAGCAAGATTGAGAATGTTTGTGTATTTAAAATGCATTTGCATTTCTTTTTCTGTAAAATATCTGTTCATCTCTTGCCATTTTTCTATCAGGGTGTTGATCTTTTATTCTCTTTTAGGAAATCTTTATATTTAAGGTATTACATGTCTCTTATATAAATTATAAATATTTTTTCACAGTTTCTCATTTGACTTCATACTTTGCTTGCGGTATGTTTTATATTATTTTTTGGCCATACAACAGCTTTTCATTTTCAGATATTGAGAATTATCAATATTTCACTTTATTGCATTTAGTTTTTACCATTACTAGAAAAAATTTCCCTACTCTCCAATTATAGAATTGACCCATAATTTATCTTAGTACTTGTATGATTCAAATTTTTATATTCAAATATCTGGTCTCTTTGAAATTTATTCTTGGAACAGATTCAAATTCATTTTTCCTTATGACTACCTAGTTATCCCACCATGTATTAAAAAGGAAGAGTCCATCTCTTCCTCACTTCTTTGAAATATAGCTTTTATTTATGTTAAATTTCTATATGCACTTGGGTCAATTTCTCAATTTTCTATTGTAGTCTATTGGTCTTTTATTCACATGCCAATACCAAATGTTAAAGTATAAAGGCTTTATAGCATATTTTAACATCTGGCATGATGGACACCCACCACGCCCAACACTCGTCTTTTTCAGAGTTTTCGGCCTTTTTCTGATTTTTAAGTTCCAAATGAATTTTATAAAGAGCTTGTGCTTAGAATAGTGTCCTTAATCATGAGTGTTTATCAAGGCATTGTCAGACTTAAAAAAAAAAAGAAAAAAGAGGAACTAAGTCCTACCCCAGACCTAGTGAATCTCTGGATATTGGCTCTGGGTATGTACATTTTGAAAAAGTTCTTTCAGTTGATTCTGATAATCCCATTAAATGACTTATAAAGCAGTCCTGAGAGGGAAGTTCATAGCATTACAGGCCTACCTCAAAAAACAAGAAAAATTGGTAATAATTTCTCTAACTCTACAACTTAAAGAATTAGAAAGAGAGCAACAAAAAAGTCCAGAGTGAGCAGAAGGAAGAAGATAATAAAGATCAGAGCAGAAAAAATTACATAGAGAAAAAAAAATACAAAAGATCAATGAAACCAAGAGCTGATTCTTTGAAAGGATAGACAAGATTGATGAACCTCTAGCCAGACTCACTAAGAAGCAAAGAGAAAGGACCCAAATAAACAAAATCAGAAATAAAAGAGGCAAAATAACAGACCCTACAGAAATACAAGGGATTGTAAAAAAAAAAAAAATACTAGGAACAACTCTATTCCAACAAACTAACCTAGAGGAAATGGACACAGTCCTAGAAAAATATGACCTTCCAAAACTCAATTAGGAAGAATCAAAAAATCTCAATAGGCCAATAACTAAGGAGGAAATTGAAGCAGTCATCAAAAAACTTCCAGCAAACAAAAGCCCGGGTACAGGGGAGTTTTACCAAACATTCAAAGAAGAACTAAAGCCTATCCATCTCAGACTATTGCAAAAAATTCAAGAGGAAGGAACACTTCCAAGCTCTTTCTATGAAGCCAGCTTTACCCTAATCCCAAAACCAGATAAAGACAATACAAAGAAAGAGAATTACAGGCCAATATCCCTCATGAACATAGATGCCAAAGTCCTCAACAATATTCTAGCAAATCAGATCCAGTATTACATTAGAAAGATCATACACCATAACCAAGTGGGATTTATTCCATGGATGCAAGGATGGTACAATATCCGCAAATCAATAAAAGTGATACAACCATAGCTGGTTCAGCTCAGTGGATAAAGCGTTGGCCTGTAGACTAAAGGGTCCCAGGTTCAATTCCAGCCAAGGGCACATGCCAGGGTTGCGGGCTCGATCTCCCCCAGTAGGGGGTATGCAGGAGGTAGCCAATCAATGATTCTCATCATTGATGTTTCTATCTCCCTATCTCTCTCTTTTTCTCTCTGAAATCAATAAAATTTTACACACACACACACACACACACACACACACACACACACTAGAGGCCCAGTGCACGAAATTCATGCATGGGTGGGGTCACTAGGCCTGGCCGGCTATCAGGGACGACAGGGGCCTGCCGGCTGTGGGAGCACATTTACCACTAGGGGGCAGCTCCTGTGTTGAGCGTCTGTCCCCTGGTGGTCGGTGTGCATCATAGTGACTACTGGTTCTGGTAATATGGTTGCTTAGGCATATATATATATATATATATAAATTTTTTTAAAAGGACAAAAGAATAAAAAAAAAGTGATCAATCACATAAACAAATTGAGAGATAAAAATCACAAAGTCATATCAATTGATGCAGAAAAAGCATTTGACCAAAATCCAACACCCTTTCCTGATAAAAACCCTCAGCAAAGTGGGAATAGAGGGATCATACCTCAACATAATAAAAGCCTTATATGACAAACCTACAGCCAACATATACACAATGGGTAAAAACTAAAACCATTTAACCTAAAAATAGGAACAAGACAGGGATGCCCACTTTTGCCACTCCTGTTCGACATATTATTGGAAGTGCCAGCCATAGTGATTAGACAAGAAGAAATAAAAGGTATCCAAATTGGAAAAGAAGACGTAAAACTGTCATTATTCACAGATGACATGATACTCTACGTAGAAAACCCTAAAGACTCTATCAAAAAATTATTAGACTTAATAAATGAATTCGGCAATGTAGCAGGATACAAAATTAACACCCAGAAATCTATGGCATTTTTATATACCAACTAATGGCCCAGTGCATGGATTTATGCACATTGAAAGGAAATTAATTAGAAGAAATATTTTAATATCGCTATTCACCCTTTCTCTATACTAGAAATGTCAACCAAATTCACGATCAACAATGACAGATCAAAACACACACGTGTGATTTGTGCCAGCGAGAGCTTTATATGTATCGCACATGTGCAAGTCAACTTAGCCTTTTATATATATAGAATAAACTTGCTTAATTAGACCTGCTTTCTGATGTAGCCAAACCTTTTCCAGCCCAGTGAAGCACCCCAACTTCTCTTCAGGTAATTGTCAGCAACACAGCAGTAAATATCAATACAAAGCAAATTATTATTGTAGATCACGCAGGGAGAACAAAGGGTAAAATATTTAATTGCAACAGTGTTTGACTATATTCTGTACAATGAGAAAACCTGAAGTCATTTTCAAGGTCCACCATTTCTTCTTTTCAGTCGGGTCAAGTTTCTAAACTTTCTAAATCTCCATTTTCCAGCTAATGAAAATAAAATAAGATTCCATCGAGTCTCCTATCTACCACTCCAGGACTTCTGTGAGGATCAAATGAGATGAGGTATGGGAAAACGCTTCACAGACATTTGGTTAAAGTGTAAAATGTTTGCACATGACTATAAAGCAAGTTGTGTTCCTAGGTTGAAGAAACTCCAAGGAGGCTAGTCGCTAGGGAGAAGTAGCTGGGCATTGCTCTGTGATGTCATTACCCAGCGCCCACAGCCACTGTTTCTGGGCTGGGCTGGGCTGTGGGCCACATTTTACGCCATGGGGTCTCAGCAGCATGGCTGCAATTTGGTGGTCCGCTGCTCTGGGATGGTGGCAGGGCCTATATTCCACTTGGGAGAAGTTAAGTGTTGCTTTGTCAATGCCCAGGCCTGCTGTGCCATTTCTTTGTAAGTGGCCAGTGTGTATCACAGCAGCTCCTGCGTTGAGTGTCTGCCCTCTGGTGGTCAGTGCGCGTCATAGTGACCAGTCAGAGAGACACTTAGCATATTAGCCCTTTATATATATAGACTAGAGGCCTGGTGCATGACATTCGTCAACTTAGCCATTTATATATATTTTTAGCAGTCTGGGAGCCCTGGGGAATGGGCCTAATCCATAGTCGGACATCCTTAGCGCTGCTACGGAGGTGGGTGGCTCCCGCCACCACTGCTGCACTCGCTAGCCATTAGCCCAGCTTGTGGCTGAGCAGTGCTCCCCCTGTGGGAGCATACTGACCATCAAGGGGCAGCTCCTGCATTGAGTGTCTGCCCTCTGGTGGTCAGTGCGCGTCATAGCGACTGGTCGTTCTGCTGTTCGATTGATTTGCATATTAGCCTTTTATTATATAGGACAGTGAATTTACAGAAAGAGAGATTAAAAAAACAATCCCATTTACCATCACAACAAAAAAAATTAAGATACCTAGGAATAAACTTAACTAAGGAGGTAAAAGACCTCTACTTGGAAAACTATAGGACATTGCAAAAAGACATAAAGGAAGACATAAACAAATGGAAGAATATACCGTGCTCATGGATTGGTAGAATCAACATCATTAAAATGTCCATACCACCCAAAGCAAGCTATAGTTTCAATGCACTCCGCATTAAAATACCAATGGCATATTTCACAGACCTAGAACAAACTCTCCAAAAATTCATATGTAATAAAAAAGACCCCGAATAGCTGCAGTATTCCTGAGAAAGAAGAACAAAGTAGGAGGGATCTCAATACCAGATATCAAGCTATATTACCAAGCCACTGTCCTCAAAACTGCCTGTTACTGGCACAAGAACAGACATATTGACCAATGGAACAGAACAGATAACCCAGAAATCGACTCAAGCCACTATGCTCAATTAATATTTGACAAAGGAGTCAAGAACATACAATGGACTTAAGATAGTCTCTTCAATAAATGGTGTTGGGAAAATTGGACAGATACATGCAAAAATATGAAACTAGATCATCAACTTACACCATACACAAAAAGAAATTCAGAAGAAACCATAAAAATATTAGAGGAATCCACAGGCAGCAAAATATCAGACATACGTCGTAGCAATATCTTTACCCATACAGCTCCTAGGACGATGGAAACTAAGGAGAAAATAAACAAATGGGACTACATCAAAATAAAAAGCTTCTGCACAGCAAAAGAAACCATCAACAAAACAACAAGAAAGCCCACTGCATGGGAGAACATATTTGCCAATGTTATCTCCGATAAGGGTTTAATCTCCAAAATTTATAGGGAACTCATACAACTTAACAAAAGGAAGATAAACAATCCAATCAAACGTGTCTGTTGCCCTAAATAGACACTTTTTGAAAGAGGACATAAGGAAGGCCAAGAAAACATGCTCAAAGTCACTAATCATCCGAGAGATGCAAATCAAAAGGACAATGAGGTACCATCTCACACCTGTCAGAATGGCTATCATCAACAAATCAACAAAGGACAAGTGCTGGTGAGGATGTGGAGAAAAAGGAACCCTCTTGCACGGCTGGTGGGAATGTAGACTGGTGCAGCCACTGTGGACAACAGTATGGAGTTTCCTCAAAAAGTTAAAAATGGGCCGAAACCGGTTTAGCTCAATGGATAGAGCGTCGGTCTGCGGACTGAAAGGTCCCAGGTTCGATTCCGGTCAAGGGCATGTACATTGGCTGTGGGTACATCCCTGGTAGGGGGTGTGCAGGAGGCAGCTGGTCGATGATTCTCTCTCATCGATGTTTCTAGCTCTCTATCCCTCTCCCTTCCTCTCTGTAAAAAATCAATAAAAAAAAAAAGTTAAAAATGGAACTCCCATTTGACCGAATAATCCCACTTCTAGGAATATATCCCAAGAAATCAGAAACACCAATCAGAAAGGTTATATGCACCCCTATGCAATGGAATACTACGCTGCTGTAAAAAAGAAGGAACTCCTACCATTCACAACAGCAGGGATGGACCTGGAGAACATTATGCTAAGCGAAATAAGCCTGTCGGAGAAAGAGAAATATCACATGATTTCACTCATTTGTGGAATATAATGAACAACATAAGCTGATGAACAAAAATAGATCCAGAGACAGAGAAGCATCTAACCGACTATCAAACCTCAGAGAGAAGGCAGGGGAGGGGAGGGGGAGTGGGTTAGAGATCAACCATAGGGCTTGTGTGCATGCATATAAGCATAACCAATGGACACCGACACATGGGCATGTGCTGGGGAGGGGGGCAATGAGGGGAAAAGGAGACATATGTAATACCTTAATCAATAAAGAATATTAAAAAATAAAATGACTTATAATGCATAATGTCAAGTTCTAATTCCAGACTATCTTATGATTTGTTTTCCATTATGTATCTTAGACATTCCTTAATGACTCTGGTATGCCCAATTCCCTAAGCCAGAAATCTCTGTAGTCTTCATTCAGTTCTTACTCTCCCTTTACTCTGTTTTCAGTTGGTCACCAAATCCACATTTTACATAAAAAAAAAATCTGGCTTTAAATCCCCAAAGCCACTGTCTTTCACCATCTTTCGCATGCACTCTTAAGCATACAGTCTATACAGTCTACCATCTGCACTGGCTTCACAGTTACTGTTCCCTGAAAACAAGGTCGATCATGTCACTCCTTTGCTGACCTTAGTTGGCTCTCAGGATAAATTCAACCACTTTACCATCAATGGTATAGCCTCTGGCCTCCTTTTCCTCCTTTACCCTATTATTCCATAGCTCACATTGAATATTATTGTTACAACTGAATTTCTCGCAAGTGGATGGATACCAGACCTAGTGGCACTTTATATTTAAACGTAGTTTTTTGTTTGTTTTTTTTTTTCATTTAGAATCCACTCCCTCCTCCTTCTGCCCCGTAAGCTTTCAGTATTTGAGATGCAGTTCAAAAGGCATCTCTTTGATAAAGCTTTTTTTAAAAGACTATGTCAGAATTTGTTGCCCCATCCTCTTTATTCTAGCAAAACTTTATTATTTGTATCTTTATAACGTGATTTATGTAAGTCTCTAATCTCCCAGGAATTTCACACTTTCAACATCAACCAGACTGTGAGCTTTTCATGTTTCCAGCCTCTAGCAGAGTGCACAGGATATAGCAAGCACTCAAATGTTTGTTCAGTGAATACAAACAAATAAAGCTTCATTAGTCTGTACCAATGAAACAGAAATAAGACATGGCAGTGGCCAGCTTGTTCTCCTATTTAGAACTCTCATTCTTTGGACTTTATTTGTAGTCAGCCTTCCTAGACTTTGTTCTCTGTACAGGGCAATTTCTTACTCTTTGAAGGTCCATGTGCAATACCTATAGTGATAAATGAGATATTCATCTTTACTTTTATATCTACCTATTTATGAACTTCTGTCTTGGTCCTAAAATAGATGCTGCTTTAAAGAAGAAAGTGCAACAATTGAGTCTTTAGTGGTGGCATAATTAGTCTGTGGGATAGGTGTAAATCATATAGAAATAATTACCAGTAATATTGGAAAAGATCTGTTTGATCATTTAATTCTTTTACAATTCTGTACATGATGAAGTACTAATTTAGATGATGATCGTAGGCAGAAGATTAAATGCTATGGGAGCCAAGTTGTTCTATAACGATAGTAATTATTTTGTTTTTTCCCCCTCAATTCTATGACTATGTTGTAATCTCTCAGACAATCAAATGTGATAACATGAAAAAAGGGAAGGAATCATATTAAAAAATAATTAAGCACAACTTCTTAGTAAGAGGGTATCAAATATTGGAGTAATTCAGTTTTAAATTTCTAGTATACCCTTCTTTTTAAAAGACAGTTTTAAAAGTATAGATTAAGAACATTATTTGAGTTACCAAATTATTTGATATATTTTAGTATAAAAACTGAAGCTTTATTTTACTGAAATATAGGAATTCAGCTTTTGAATTTTAGATATCAATCTATGTGACTTTTTCATTTACCAATTATTTAATTCATTGATTTACATGGAACTGCATTTCATCTTTGAGAATGTTGCAAAAATATTTTCCAAACTATATACGTAGCCCTTGATGATAAAAAAATAGTTTAAAAATATTTTAAAGACACTAAAATCAAGTTCTTCACTATCACCACTTTTAATACCAACATTTTGAGGACACTTTTATTTTAAGTTCCTTCATCATTTAACCAAGGAAAAGACAACTTTGTTTTGTTTGTGGCATCAACTTGAAAATATATGTACATACTCTTTAAAAATTTTTTAGAACTGTGGTCTAAAATTACCCAGTAGAATGGTAGGAGTTTTTTTAATGTAAGTTTTATATGAGTTAATCCCTTTCATTACATGTGTACCATTTTTTCTGTTTCTTAGCCATATATCTAAATGTTAAATTAGCAATTGAATTTTATTATGTCAAGTATTTTCCCCAGAGGTTTCTTCTTTAAAAACCAGGCAATGTAAATTAAATGTCCTCATAAAACCAATTGTTTGGAAAACCAACGTGCCATCTTTAAGTCCAATATTATTTCAAAATATTATTTGAACCAAAAATTGAACCATGCTTTGCAGTATATTTTAAAGAATATTCAAGTAAAAGATATATCCTTGTGGAAGAGGGAAAAGGGGGGAATAAATGGTGGTGGAAAGAGACTTGATTTTGGGTGGTGAGTGCACAATGCAGTTTGCAGATGATGTGTTATATAGAGTTGCCCACTTGAAACCATATGGTTTTATTAACTAATATCACCCCAATAGATTCAATTAAAAAAAAAGATATATTCTTAGTTATTCAAGCTAATCAAATATGCCATTTAATATTATTTCAAAAAATGTTTTAAAGGAATTCTTTATGAAAATTGAGACGTGAATATAGCCCTTTTTTATCCTTTCAAAATTGAATGTTTTAACAGTTATGCTAGTGATTGCGTAAACTATCAGAAATGGATTGTTGAAATATTATAATACTTTATATATAGAAATATCAGGGAAGGCCTTGTTTACTTCCAATTGTTTTAAAATACTGTTTATATGAGTAATGTCCTCTATTGTATAAACATGCATGAACTTTTTTGCATATTAGTTTCTATAGAATATCTAAATGCTAGCATTTACACTTATAGTTTAATCTATATTTTTTTCTGGAACAATATTAGTAAATTTTGAAATTGTAGAACTGTTGACCCAGTCATACATGTACAGAGCTTGGCCTCTGAGTTAATTAAATATGAGTTAATAATATATTAAAGGGAATTATTGTCCTTATTATAGTTATTAGGTAGTTACTCAAATTATAGCTTCAAAGGAATGCAGAGCATGGAAAACTCAGGATTAAATTATGCATTTGAACCTTAGGCCAGCTTTTACTGTACAGACAGTTTTCTGCTAAGAGAGAAATTGTATGTCATTGAAATTAAATGCTTTTCTGGGATGGAAGGTTCCAGTTTTTAATGAAATTACTGAGTGTGGTGTAGTGAAATGATTAAAATCTGTATTCCGGGAATGTGGCAGGGGAAAAAAATCAATAAGTGCTAGCACAAGCTTTGCTGCTCAATGTGAATCCTGAGAATGAAATAAACTACTACAAAAATAATAATTAAAAACATATCAGCACATTAATTTATTTAGCATCAGTCTCCTGAGCCATCATCTTCACTAATTTTTAGCATATATTTTACTATGTAATGAGCAGCCTTCTTTTCAGATATCCCTATTAGACAGGCAGTATTTCCACCCTTCCCCCAGTGCTTCAGCATTGCAATCATTGTACTTGCACTTATTATGTTACAAATGACCGAGGTAAGGCTGACATTCTCAGTGCATGCAAAAAGACCTAGTCTGCCAAGCTTTCTTTTTTTCCCCCTAATGAAGCAGCTTTGTGAAATCTCCCCATGTGTTAATACTAATGAAGATCCTCCAGCACAATTAAACTCACAGCCAGTGGCTGAAGAGGAAACATAAAACAATAGCGTCTTTTAAGATACATTTATCCACACATAGATGTACAAATATATATGGTCAAATTATTCTTCTAAAGCTTTCCTTTCCCTTGCTCTTCATCCTGAAAATTAAATTATGCAATTTTTAATTATATGAACTTTGAGACTTTAATGTGCTGGTGGGGGGAAAAACACTACCTCAATGAAAATTTTAAAAATTATTTATCATATTGGGTAATAGAGCATTACCAAGGTAAAGACTTCTTTTAAAACCATTTTTAAGTAACTATGGAGTGTGTGCAGGAAGAGAATGTGTTGTACTTTACCTTTAGTTTAACTTTACTGATTTCAGAATGTTGGAATTGTGAAAAATAGTAGGGTAAAAAACAAAGTTGGAAGAGATTTTTGGAGTATACAAATAGCATAACTCGTGTGTAGTTTAAAGATGGAGCAATGGGCTACCAGTCTTACTTAACTTTGATATTTTTACAAGTGTTCAATTCCTACAATTAGCTATTCCCCCCCCTTTAACCTCTCAGAAATTGGGAGGGGGGAGGGAGCTACTATTGAGATTACCTTTTACAGTTTTAATTTATAAATTTAAAACGGTTTACTATTTTAAAGTGTTTTATTTAAATTTTAACTCCATGCATAAACATTACTGATAGTTTAACTTCCCCGCGTTAGGGCAGTAGCGTTTAATCCCGGGACAATCTTGCGTCCTTCTTTTTATTTTGATTTCCAAACACCCACGAATTCTTGGCATATTAATTTAGTTGGCTTGTGGACTTCAACCAAATTCTGAGTTTACGGACAAAAAAGTTTAGGTGGAAATGGTTAATCTATGCTCCCGATTCTCCAGTTTACGTTTTTGAAAAATTCCGTTTTCGATCTCATTTTCTGTCCTCTCTGCTTTTAAAAGCAAAGCAAAACAAAACATTAAGTTTCCTAACTTTTTCCTGGGACCAGGAACGGTGCAAACTTAAAGCTACAGGATTCTTGGGAGGAAGAAGCAACCCCCTCCCTCCCTTGGCTCCTTTAGGAGCTGATAGGTCATTTATTATTGGAAGTGAAATGGTATAAACAATTCTCTCTCTTTTTTTCCCTTGTTAACAGCAACTTTCATTGTTAGAGAGAGGAGAGAGAGAGAAGCCTTGTTGGTTGACGTCACTTGGTTCATGAAGCCTTCGCCTAGAAGTGAAGCTGCTGAACAAACCTTGAGAAGAATCATCTCCTGCTTCAATCTGCTGCTGGATAGGAACTAATCAGAGAGAGAGAGGCGGAAGACGGAGCCGGAGGGAGTCCAGGGCTTTCCCGATCACAAGTCTCACCTCCACTCCAACTCTCTACTTTTCTTGCAAAAATAATAACAGGAATAAGGAGGTGTTGGGCTTTCCAAAACGAAAAACAAAAATCGTAACCTTCAGCCATCCGGGGAAGACAAAAATCCCATCCACCGCAACTCAGTTCGAAAGTAAAGGTGAGTTAAAAATCCTCGGGTATGAGGGGTGCGGGTGAAAATGAAAATTCCGAATGTGATAAGGCCGGTTGAGACAGAAAAGGAGAAACTACGCTCCAGCGAGCCGGGCAGACTCCGGAGTTGCTCTCTCGAGGCGCTCGCCCTGCCCGCCCTGCTCGCCCCGCCGCGGCTGTTTACGCTCGCCGGTCGGTGTGTCTCTTTGTTGTGCTGGCTGCGAGGCTGGGGTGGTGCTCGGGGTCCCGAGCGGAGTTTGGGGGAGCAGGACGCGGAGATGCGCGGTCCTGGGTGGGAGGTGGGGGGTGCGGTCTCAGGAGAACGTAAACTTTATTCCTAGCTGCCGGTGCGGGACTTCGGTCCAGCAGGGCCGCGGGCCGTGCTCCGCGGCGCGGGCAGCTGCCGCCGCGGGTCCGCGTCCTTTGTGCCGGCCGCCCTGCTCGGCCGCCCGGCCGGCGTCTCCCTTCCTGCCTTCGGCTCCCGGCGCTCTGGTCGCCGCCAACAGTTTGGCTTCGTAAAAAACAACAACAATCTCTGGCCTGGTGGAGATCGCTGTTCCAACCCGGGAATATCCACGGCCCCCCTTCTCGCCGGGGTAGCTGCGAGGTTACCCCCCCCCCCCCCCCCCCCCCCGTCCGCCCACTGCTGCCCTTTTTTGCCTCCGCCCCCTCTTTCCTGCCGGACTGACGAGCTGCGCTGCCACCCCAGTTCGGGCCTCCTGCTCTTTCTCTATGGGGCTCGGAGCCCTCGAGTGGACAGAGAACGAGCTGGGGTGGGGGTGGGGTGGGGGCAGGTGGAACTGGGAAAATACCTGGAAGGTCTGTGGGTCGCACACGGGGTTAGAGGAGCAGGGCTGTTCCTACAGTAATGTCTGTCGGAGCAGCTCTCCCCGGGAACCAGCTCGCAACTCTTCTTCGCTCTTTTAATCCTCATGGCCCCCTCCCCCCTTTCCCTTTCGCGGCTGCCCTCCCCTTAGAGTAGTCCCACGAACCCCAGAATTGGGACTTGGGGAGGAAGGAAATGTTCGGAGAGTCGGAGCTGGCCCTGCTGTTCGGGCGATTTTCTCCTCTTTTCTGGCTCTGCGTCTGTGTCTTTTGTGTGTTGCTTCCTTGTGAAGGGAGAAGCAGCTGCAGTCCTTGGCCGAGTTGTGGAAATTTATCCCTTTGTGTATATTACAATATCCTCCATTTTTTTCCCTCTGCCCTCTAAACAACAAGCGTTTCGCCATCTTGGGCAATTTTTATTCCCAAGTCTCTCTCTTTTTTTATTTTTGAGGAAGGGGAAGAAGCCTTAGAAAGGCAAAAAGTGTGTCTGGATAAGACTCAAAGTTTAGGGAATGTTCAGGGGCTCAGTGACGTCATGTAAACTTTATTGGGTATTTGTCCCAAGAGTAAATTTTTCGCTTATTCCCCCCCACCCTGTTTTAAAGGACCGTGCCACTTACTGATTAAGGATAAGTTGTACTGGTTATTTTTGTGTTCTCTTCTCAAAAATGAACCTCAGTGTCTACACATTGTATGCTCTGGTAACAGGTGGAAAATTGTGCAAAAAATGGTATAAAGTTTTATAGTGTCAGTTGGTATTCACCTAGCTCTTTTGTCTACGTGCTTTTTATTCTTTGAGGGTTTCAAATGTTATTTTTAATCTGCGTGTTCCTTTTTTTATTTATCTCACTCTCTGCTGTGGAATTTTCTTTAATCAGTTTGGTTAATATTTAGGTATACTTATTTTAGATTACCTAGATTCCCTTTTGTAATTACTCTGTTTTATACATATGTGTTTATATTTTGAAAATACATAACCATTGAAAATACTTGGAGATCCTGGATCCTTTTTAAATTTAATAGCAGATACTAAGTCAAACGAGTGGTGAAAATGTGGTTAGTATTTAAAATGCAGAATTGATTTTAAAATATATTTTATAACCTCAAGCTATGAGCCCTGTCAGCCATTATGAAAAGATAAACAATAAAAACCAGTGTTGTTTAAATTTGCTTGTCTAAAATAGTTTTTTACCTCACAAAAGTTCAGTTGGTCACATGATCAAACTTAATGATACACTGACTGCTATATAAATAAGAAGCACTGTAAATTGAATGGGAAAGTGGAATTCTGTCTCCTGTAGTCATTTGCAGTCAGCATATTTACTTCTCTTCTAACAAGGACATGAAACTGTCTGTATTTAATTTGCATTCTCTTTGTCTTCTGGGTTGGGGAAAAACATTGACTACAATTAATTCAAAAAATAATAGAAACAATTCTGAATACATGAAAAGGTTTGTCTAAGACAAAAACTTGTATGTGGTATGTTTTTATCTCTGTAGCAGTCTTCTTTGGTGTTATCTGCTATGCTTTTTATCTAGGAATTTGCTTTATGTAAAAGGCTATATAGAAAGCTTGACTGAATTGAATGTCTGCCATTTATGTGAATTGTAGGTAGGTAAAAATGTTTAAATAGTTATAAGCACATAGAACAGATGGTTCTAAATTATACATGCAACAAAGGACTAGAAGATTTGGCAGATTACAAATGGCAAGCAACAGAGGATAAGCAGTTTAAGAAAATGGTAGTTAAATATATTTGATGTCTCACACCTATTGTAAACACTATACACATTGTCACTGTGCTGCATAATCAATAATTTGGGCAACATTGAGGCACTTGTAAGTATCAGATAGAAAAAAGTAAGATTTTACAAATGTTTGAAATGAATGGTTAAATGTAAAATTATTTTAAGCCTATGATGACAAATAAATTTCTTTCTTTTTTTTTTGGAAGTCAAATTGTATATTTTAAACATAGGAAGTTATTTATGAGAACTTAATACTGTTATAGTCATAAAATGGTTTGGAGAGAAGTAGGTACATATTTTAAAATCCAGAGAATAATATCTTTACTGTTTTCATATGTTAAAATAATATTGAAGTATAACACATTTAGTCTTTCAAACACTACTGAAAAATATTTTTAGACTATTCAGTCTTGGAAATGCACTTACTAGATTTACTGTTGACATAATTTACTAAGTACTTATTAAATGAAGAACATATTTTAGTATTAATATTTGAGTTTTGTGCATAACATGATAATGATTTTACTCTCAATTTTTAAAATGTAAAGATTTTTTAATGTAGTTTTTACCTTTCTAGAATCTGAGTAGTTATAACTAGCATTTTCAAAAGATATGGTGTAATTTAAAGTATCCAACTTGGCAGAAATTTGTTTTTATTTTTATGAGCCATTTATTTAAAATGCATATAAGACTGTAATGGAAACCTTGGAATTTTAGTCCTGTTGCCCTTTCTCCTATTTCTTTGTTTGCATGTTTATTAGAACTGCACTGTTAAAGGAGCAGATGTTTTGCCCAACATCCTGATGTGTTGCTTTTTCTTATGGGAGTGCATAACTGTTCCTTCTGATGCATCAACTTGACAGCTGGTTGATTTCATGGAGCTGCTAAGAAGCCATTAGTGGTGTCATTGAATTGAAACAGAACAGTCACTCCCAGCTTGAACTGCAATTGTTAATGTCTTTGTTGCTACTTTTGTGTTACTATACAAGATGTAGGATATCACAGTTGCATGAAAGTTCATGTTTTTTTCTGTCCTATCTCCTTGAATTAGTGAAAGTATGTGTTAGAACTTGATTACTTTTAGATTTAACAATTTCTCAAAGAAAGAGATTTTAAGTTGTTATTTGAGGTGTTGTTGTTTTTTTACCTAGTCCTTGCTAGAACTACCAAAAGAAGGTATGATTTATCACAAACGAAGTAATGTGGTGATTTTGATTCCTAGATAAAATTGTGTCACCAAGGTTTAATGACATTTAATGTACTTGATATCCTGAGGTACTATTTAAATTACCTAGTTAGGTATTTTATGAGATTTTTAAATTATAAAGTTAAATATTTCATACCATGAGGTTTTAAAAATATTGTGCTTTATTTAATAAATATTTACTAATTTGATTAAATATTTGTTTAAACTTGTTGCAAAATATATTCAGAAAAGAATTATTGAGGAAATGGGCAGCTTTGTGTTTAATTTTCTTTATAAAGTGATGAAGATATTATTAAAGAATTGTCATTTAATTATTTTAAAAATTGAAATCATATATTTATTGCACTAATAACTTTTTTTGATAGTTCCAACTGTCAAACTGTGGTACTAAAATGGTCATTCTTTTGGTGCCTGTACTCTACTTTTTCTGATTATTTGCTGCCTTTTTCTTCTTGGTGGGAGAAGAGATAATGAAGAAGGAAAGAGGAAAAACAGTGATAATCCCAACAGAAAACAACAACAAATTTTCTGTAAGAAGACTTTAGGATGATAAGTTTAAAGATATAATGTAGTTTGTTAATGTTAAGAGATTTTTCTAGTCCTAATATTTATTGACTTCTAATTTTTAAATCTTTAAATATACATTTAAACAGATTTTCAGAGCATAAAATTTATATTTCAAATAAAATAGTTTGCTTTTAAAACACTTAAAATGTAAAATTGATGATTAGAATATATAATTTGCTGAGTTAAATCCCATTAAAAAGACTTACTATACAATATAAATAGATTTAAAACACTTACCATACACTGTTGAGTGATTGCAGGATTATAGTTTCCTGAAATCGTAAGTTTATAGATCATACATTACTGAGACTAAAGTTAAGATTTATATTGAGGTAATATGCTTTCTCCACCCTTCTATATAACAGCCATACAGTTTCTTAAAAAGAAAATCATTACCTTAGCCTGTGATAAAATTTTTAAGAAATACATTTACTCATAACATATTTGTGTCAGTGAAGATAGTCATAAGTTAGATTGTGTGAAATTGAGTTATATATTAAATGAAAAATTTTTAAAAGAAATCTGAATGCTTAGCTTACTTTTAGTATCTCATAATTTAAGTAGGAATTTTTCATCATCGGGTTTCTTAAAGGAGGGCAGTTCTAATCACAAGAGTCATAAAAAGCTTAAAACTTTAATTCATAAGTATTTTAATTTATATTAACTTTGACATTTTGGGCAATAAATATATTTAATTAATTTACAGTTACATATGGAGTTATAAAATATTGACATCTTTGCTGAAAGAAATAAAATGAATTTACATGACTTTTAAATCAATTTTGAATGCTCTGTGATTTGTGGCAAATCAATACAGTTTGAGATATAAAATATTTAATAGTCCTTATATTTATAAGTTAAACATTGAGTTTTCAAAATGAATAGGCTTTTTAAAGAATATGAGGCATATTAAAAAAATTACTATATAACATAGGGAGTTTTCAACTTGTTTTTTAAAATAGTTATGTGTAGACCTAGCAGGTTTTCCTCAGTGGTTAGAGTATTGGCCCAAGGACTGAAGGCTCCTGGGTTCGGTTCTGACCAAGGGAAGTGCTTCCATTGCAGGTTTTGATCCCCCACCCCAGTCGTGCTAGTGCGGAATGTCTCTGTCTCTCTCCCTCCCTTCCATCCTCTGAAAAATCAATGGAAAAAAATATCCTTGGGTGAGGTTTAATAATAGTTATTTTTATAATATAAGAAATTTGACCTGTACTTAGGTTTTTGAATGCTTTTCATTCAAAATAAATTGTGTTAGAAATAATAGTAATAATGAAGGTGATGTACCAGTATAGATAGGAACCTTTACTAATTTTGTTTGTTCACATGTATGCATGTGTATATAAGGAAAAAGGAGCATTTGTTTGGAAGGTAGTTATTGTATTGGTACTTAAGCTATATGTAGACATAATTGTGTGTTTTTCCTCTGTTTTCTCCTCTTAACACTTTTCCACAAGCATGCACTCATTAATCAAAGACAGTGCACTCCTGCTGAGGGCAGAGAGGTTCATCAAATTGGCAGTCAGTTTGGTGTAAAGAACGGTGTACTGAAGCTCTTAACTCACTGGGACATAAATAAATCTAAGGTCTTTGTATGCAAACCCTGGAGGTTAATACTGTATAATTCAATGTCCTGTCTTTGTTTTTATGATTGATGCTTTTGAATGTTTCAAGCTTGATGCAAGTCTTCTAGTAGGTCAGGTTTGACAATCTGATTGGCTGAAGTAAGAAAGCATTAGGTTGTCAGGACTTTGAGTATGCTGCAGAGATTTTTGATTCCCCCCACCCCCAAGATCATTGTCATATTGCCTGAGCTGTTATAGGAATGTCCCAATGATTGACATCCCCTGCTGTGATAATGGACCCAGTGCATAAAATGCCAATAGTTTGGTCCTATTTGTTCCGAAGCTTACTGCTATTTGTATCCTTAACAGAGCTAACATGTAGAACAAGCAAAACTACTGGGATTTCTCTGTAGAAATAGTGCAGGGATTTGGCTTTAACATGAATTGGTTGCATATTCATAATTTAAGAACAGCTGGTTACAGCAAGCACATAGTCATTTGCAAGCTATTATAAACCATTCCACTCACACATGGAGCCTGTGCTTGGTGTGTTTTTTATTTTTTTATTTTTATTGATCTACCTGCATTTAAAATCTGGTCACTGCTGCCACAGAAGCTCTTCATTTTAGCTGTGTTTGCAACATAGAACAGCTTCAATTTAAAATATTTAATTTAAACTAAATGCTGAATAAAATGAAGAAGCTTTGAAGGAACCAAGTGTAAAAGGTCATTAATATATTACTCATCATGTATCTCATCTTGGCCCAAACCAAACAAATCTAGATTATACAACCATTATAATTTTTGGAAAATTATGTTTTATGACTTTGATCATAGATAAATAACTGAATTATCTTTGATTTGAAAATATTATTAATTATATTTTATAGTTATGTGTAGTTTTAGGAAACTGTAATTGATTAGCCTGTAAAACAATTTTAACCAATATGCAGAAAAGTGACTACTTTTAGTTTATGAGTGTTGTAAGGCAAAATGGGAAGGAAAATCAAGACATTATAATTGGATTAGGATAATGCTAAACATAAAACTAGAAAGATAACTCTAATTTTTTAGAAGGAATCTAATGAGGTCTTTTCTGCTTTCTGGGTCATTTGTGGAATATTAAGCACAACTGTGGTCTTAACAGTATTTAAATGATAATGTGTAAACTAGTTGTGCTATGATAGTTTCCTGCATGTTGTGGGAGAGGAAAATAACCTCCACATTTCACGCTTTCAGTGAGAAAAGCGGGAGGAGAAAAAAGTTATATGTGATTTCAGATATCCTTGTAGGAATCACAGGGAGCTCTAGCTCTGCCTTGATTTGTGTATGTTAAAAGGAATGGATACCTCAGTGATTTACAATGACCGTGTTTATGCTGAGCTTTCCACACAACAAAGTGTTAGGTTCACATGTGCATGCATGTGTTTGTCCCCACAGTCGATGATGAAGTAGCTTTCGGCACTTCAAGGTTGAGTACCAGTCCTCAGAGTACATTTTACTCTTTCTCGGCTTCACAAACGGCTGGCTATGTTAGTAATAGAACAGAATGTATGGCCAGATTTAATCTAGCTGATGGTAGGCTGTACTTTTTTTCTAAATAATAAATTCAAAGGTTATTAAAGGACGACGTGTTACATTTTAGTTTTGAGTTGTGTAGGATAATAACTATATATACAGTTACCTTGCCATTATTTGAGGTTAAATTAGTCATTTTGTGAATTATTCTATGCCCTTTTTTTCTCTCCCTTTGACTATTGTCCCTTCAACTATTTCCCTGCTCTTTAGCATCTCATCACAGAATAAGCTGTGGAAATAAAAGGGAGTAAAATTCAAATAAATCTAATTTCCCTTCCTTTTCCACTTGATAAATCAGATGGACAGAAGACCTTATATTTTCACCAAAATGAAGGTTTTGGATTTTGTTTCAGATACATATATTTATATAAAAAAGAAATATGAGGTAATGGACTCAATTTTTAAAATACTAGTAATCCAACAAAAACAGTAGACAATTTAGCCATTACTTAAGAAATGAATCAACTAACTAAAGACAACCACAGGAGAATCACAGGTATTTGATATACTAATTGTTTTAGTATAATAAAAGGGGAAAAGGGGGGCAGCTACCTTCATTCGTCATGTTAATACTGTCTTCAAACATAATCTTGGAGAGCTGTGGATTAAAATTTGTGAAAGCTCAGAATAGGGCAGAGATAACTACTGGTTGGAATCATTAGAAAGGCTCTTTGGTTTAAGTAGCATTGAATTAGACCAAGAAGAATGAGTAAACTGAATATTCAGAGATCCAAAAAAGGACACCATGAGTCCCCTCTATGACAAATAAAGCTAGGTCAAATGGGCAGTGGGAGTGGTTGTGGTTCTGCAGTCTTTTTGAGATCACCCTGTTCCACACTTCTCCTAGAAGGAAAAGAAAATGTTATGGGATCTTCTTTTTTCTCCATAGCTTTCACAATTGACTGTGTGGCTTTCTCTAGAGAAGGTGGGTTAATCAGTTTCAATGATAGGTGTTGTTTGTAAAGGCAGGTTAAAATAGACAAAACTGCCCTTTCTGGTCAAAGTTACTCAAAATATTGTGTTTCACATGGCATTAACCAGAACTACTCCCTACTTTGTTCTTTTCCTGTGCTTTTATAAATGGTTTTTCTTGAAACCTAATGTGTGGTCATATCTGTTAACAACATTGAGCAGTGAGAATATCACCTCGCTTTCCCTTTTCTCAATTTCCAAGGGGATTTGATAACTGACTCAAAAAACTCTTCTACATTTTTTTAGTTCCTTTGGATGAATGAAGAAGACCGACAATAACTTGTAATTACATTAGTTCTGAATTTCACTAATAAATAGAAATCACACTAAAAATAGAGAGTATGAAAAGAAAAGATAAAAAAAATTCAAACGTAAATGTACAAGGTCTTATTTTCAGTGGTTAGTCTTTACCTAACTTTATTATTGCTGTACTAAGATAATGAAATTGGTTTTACTTTCATTATTTGCAAAATTGTGATGAATATTTGCTTGCAAGAAATGTTCAGAAGGAAACCTTAAAACTTTTACATAATCATTTTTTGTTATCTTGTATGATGATGAGTTTTGAGGTAAATGAAAGGTGGAAGTAGAAGGCTATTTTGTGTCTGAGTTTAGAGAGAAGCCATACTTACATCTTTTCCAGTTTCTATGATGACACTAGAGGCCCGGTGCACGAAATTCGTGCACTTGGGGATCCCTCAGCCTGGCCTGCGCCCTCTTGAAGTCCAGGAATCCTTGAGGGACGTCCAACTGACGGCTTAGGCTGGCTCCTGTTCGACATCTGGCAGTCGGACATCCTTAGCGCTGCTGCGGAGGCAGGAGAGGCTCCTGCCACCGCCGCTGCACTTGCCAGCCCTGAGCAGCCCTGAGCCCGGCTCAGGACCTCTGGCTGAGCGGTGCTCCCTCTGTGGGAGCGCACTGACCACCAGGGGGCAGCTCCTGCGTTGAGTGTCTGCTCCCTAGTGGTCAGTGCGTGTCATAGCGACCGGTCCTTCCACCGTTCAGTCGATTTGCATATTAGCCTTTTATTATATAGGATAGGATGGTTGAAACATACTTTTGAACTTCCTTGTAAGAAAGATTATTGTTAACATAAACCATTATGGTGACCAAAAAAAGCAAGAAAGCTCATCTTGAGGATCTGAAACAAATCAGGGAGCAGTCTGTAAGTCTCAGGATGTTTCTCCTTTTTTTTTTTAGAGGTCTGAAGTGATTTTACTTTTATTTCCTTCACTTGAAGCCAATCATGAAATTTCACAGTGATTCTGGGGCAGGGGCAGAAGGAACACAATGTTAAGACTCCTCAGGGCTGTGGCCCACGGGGCCGAGCAGGTGCGGGCTGGGCAGGCCTCACTGGGAAAGCCGGAGGAGCGCCGACTGCCTGGCAGGCAGGTAGGTGATGTTCCGAGAGCGAGAGAGCTGGTAGGCGATGTCCTCCGCGGCTTCCAGCTTGCGCAGCTCGATCAGGCCATCACCTGCAGTAGCAAGCGAGTTGGCGATCAGCGCTGCGGCCTTGGAATCGCCCTCTGCAGAGATGATGGCTGCCTTCTTCTGCTGCTCGGCCTTTTCCACCACAAATCTGGCCCTCTCGGCTTCCTGCTGGGCCACCTGTTTGGCTTCTATCGCTTCTGTGAACTCCTTCCCGAAGGTCAGATGCGTCAAGGACACGTCATCCAGGATGAGCCCGAAGGTCCCGGCCCGCTCCGTAAGGTCGTCGCTCACCTGCCTGGAGACCAGCTCTCTCTGGGTGATGAGTTCTTCAGCGTCAAAGCGAGCCGCCACTGACTTGAGGATCTCTGTGGTGATGGACGGCAGCACGCGCTCGTCGTAGTCCTCTCCGAGGCTGGTGAAGATGCGGGGGAGCTGGCTAGCGACCGGACGGAAGAGGATACGCAGGGTGATGTTGACATTCTGTAAATCTTTGCTGCCAGTGATGACTGGCACGTTACGGGGTCGAGAGCGACAGTCAAAGATAATCGGTTTCTGTATCCAAGGGATGAGAAAGTGAGTCCCTTCCCCCACCACGATGTCCTGCACGCCACGGAACCGGTCAAAGATGACGGCTCTGTGCCCAGCATCCACATTGTACAAGGCCGAGTTCACCACGCCTCCCGCAAGGGCTAAGGCCACGCCAAACTGGCCAATGGATTCAAACACTTTGGCAGCCATGTCTCCTTCTGCTGGACCCACTCACACCTGCTTCTACTCTGACCTCCACAAGGCTTCCCCCGGTTTCTCCTTTTATGGCTTGTTAGTGTAGCACACTGAAAGCAATAGGTCTGTGAGGCAACAGTAACCGACAGAGGTTGTGGGTCAGATCTCTATTTTAAAAGAGGGGCTACTTCAGAGCTAATGGAAGTATTGTTAGGAGGTGGGTAGGAACAACAAAAAGGACAGTTTTAAGGGAGGCTTTTACATGAGGTTAAGTGGAGTGGAGCATTGTTATATAATTGAGTATCAAGATATACTCCATTGCCCTGGCAAGCATGGCTCAGTTGGTTGGAACAGTGACCATAGCATCCAGTGCACTGGAAGGTCGAGGGTTCGATTCCTGGACAGGGCGGGTACCTAAGTTGGGGGTTTGATTCCCAGTGGGGGCATGTAGCAGAGGCAGTTGATTGATGTACCTCTCACATCCATATTTCTCTCTCTAAAATCAATAAGGAAAAAAATATTTTCTTCATTGTGGTCTAAGTGTCATAACATTGAATTCCTGTGTGTTGTCATTAATATTTTCTGCAAGCTTGTTGAGAAAATATCTATAATCAGACCTTGGGGATTTGAAGTCGGAAGTTAAAGGGTTAGGGAAGGGCTGTGTAAACAGTAAACAGTTGGTCCAGGAAGAGAACATGTAGTAACTTTGGCAAGTTAGGTAAAAGCTCCTTCCCCTTCCCTCTCCAGAAAGTCTGTTCATAGGTGTACTTGCCAAAACTCATAAAAGAAAAAAACTTGTTTAAAGAATGTGTAAGTGCTTTTGTACTATGTGTGAAATGGGAGGGTAGGAGGAAGCCATGCTCAGGAAGAAAAAAACAAAACACTCCAAATAGAAAGTGACTAGAATTTACTGGGTTTTGTTTGTTTTTTAATGAAGTGTGCTATGACATATAGTACCTTGAATTTGACCTTTTTCATCTTAATGTGAGACACCTTTTGAACTAGGTCATTTTTTGGGACTCACTGCAAATATTTTATTCTAAGTAGGTAGCATTTGATATGTTACAGCTGAAGCCCAGAGGTACCAACTAAATTAATTACATGTATCTGGCATGTTTGCTTCTGTATTTGTAATCTCAGCTCTTCACAAGTGAGCTAAAAATAGTCCTGTAGTTACCCAGAGAAACAAATAAAAAACGCTTATTAATTTCTCATGTTTAGTACTATTGTGATGTGCTAATAATCTCATATTAGGCAGTAGTGATTAGTTAAATAAATTGATCACTAAATTGAGAACAAGAATCAGGTCAGCATCTATCTTAATAACTGGAAAAAGTTCAGGGTGCCCAGAATAAAATGCATGGCCTGTAATATGCTCAAGGAGTTAGTAATTTATTTAGAGAGAAAGGGTATACATAGAGTCAAGACTCGTCTTTTGTGAGTTTAACTTATGGAAATTCAGTTATTTATGTTAGGAAAATAACTGGGGGTGGGGAAGGAAAAAACAATTTTAATGGCCATCATTTACTCAGTGAACTTCTGGTCTAGGTGGGATACATGAATCAGGTGCTTTCTGTTCCTCAGTAGCTCTTGCAGTGTGAGTGTCTTACAGTAAGTGTGGCTCTTAGGTCTTAATATAAATATTTTTTGTGTATCATAGCTCCTAATTGCAGGCCAGCTATGAGTATCTGGAACTCAGTAAATGATATTTGTTTTAATGCTAGTGGTCAGATTGGTTGTGTTGGACTTATCTGGACTTATTGAGAAACAGTATATTCATCTCCAGTGTGGTCCATGTCAAAGTTAATTTACTATATTTTAATACAACCTACCAACTAGATATTACCCACACTCCCCTCCCCCCAATAATATGAGTTTATACTGTATGCGAAGGTAGCATGGTTCAGGATAGTTCATATGCTTAAGTATTGCTATTGATATCTCTAAATGTAAAAGGGAAAAATGGTTTGGAATTAAAGGGGTTCAATTTCAGTTGGGCTTTAAAGGAGGTTGTAGATACTTTATCTTAGAATGGCAACCTGAACAAAGAAATGGATGGAGAGAAACCTACCTAAAATTTGTTTGAAAATAATAAGTAAGTTAGAAAGGGAAATTTGGATTAGCTAATAGATTTTTTAAGCAGCATTGTGACATGATTAAAAAGTTGTTTTAGAAAGATATAGAGTTGGAAGAAATCTGTTAAATGGAAAGAAAGACCAGTGTTTATTGTAGAAATTGGTGTCAGGTGGTAATACTAGACTAGTAGCAATGTGTATGGGCAGAGGGATAAATATGAGGTACATAATAATTTAAAGGAATGAAGTTGAGCTAGTTTGGGAGGTAGGAGATTGTATTACCTTATGTTCAAATCTATTTCACATGACTATAACAATAATTTGATGTAGTTGAACACTTATTTTCTCCTTTTAAGGTGATGTAAGTGAGAACTAGAGAGATTGGCTGTGGCTTACCAATTGCCAATAGTTAGATATTCTTTCTAATACATCATACAACCTCATGATGAGTTTAGCTTAAGACAAACTCTCATCTGTTTTTTAAAACCCTTCTACATGCCTCCTGGTATATCAAATTATACATAGATGAATAATCACATCCAGCTAGCCTAATATTTTATATTTGTGTTTATTGTTCTGTGTGTGTTTGTACCACTGGAAAACATCACTTTCTGAAAACCATTGGGAGATAGGAAGCACCATGTTCTAAACATATTACTGATATACCATATTTGAATATAGAATTTCATGATGACATGATTTTGCACCCAATGTACTCTGTATGAAATTCGTATTTCCCTTCTTTTTTTCTTGGTAAAATCTGCTTATTTTTTAATACTCTTGTGAAGAGTTACTTTTGTGAAATCCTCCCAACCCTCTACCTCACCATACGGTTATTTGATTCTTTTCTGTGTCCCAATATAATACTAATAGTGCAGCATGTGCATATAGATAGATAGATTGATTCCCTCCTTCCTACTTTTATAAATAATGTTTCAATGAACATTTTTATGCATAATGCTTTCATTTGTTGTTGTTTGCATTATTTCATGGGATAAATTCCCAGAAATGCAATTACTGGGTCAAGGGCTTGGAATAATTTAAGGTTCTTAATATATGTATTATGAACTTGGCTTTTGAAAGAATTATATGAGTTTATATCTCTCTAGCAATATATAACTGCACCTATTTTACCATACCTTCATTGCATTGGGTAGATGCATCATTTAAAAAATATATATATATATTTTATTGATTTTTTTACAGAGAGGAAGGGAGAGGGATAGAGAGTTAGAAACATCAATGAGAGAGAAACATCGGTCAGCTGCCTCCTGCATACCTCCTACTGGGGATGTGCTTCCAACCAAGGTACATGCCCTTGACTGGAATCGAACCTGGGACCCTTCAGTCTGCAGACTGACGCTTTATCCACTGAGCCAAACCAGTCAGGGCTATGCATCATTTTTAGTTCTTGCTAATTCCATTGTGAAAAGTTGTACCTTATTTAATTTGCATTTCTGTGACTAGAGTGAGCAATTTTTCAGTAACTTAACCTGTTGTATTTCTCTTTGACGTTTGCCTGTTATTGCACTGAAATCTTAGTGCATATATATGATATTTATAAATTCTCCTAAGTATTCATGATATACTTGTATTACATTTACTATAATTATTTTGCATTTTTAAAGACCACTTTAAATATATATATATATATACACATATATATATTTCAGTATATATATAATATATACATATTTCAGTATATATATAATATATATATATTTCAGTATATATATAATATATATATTTCAGTATATATATAATATATATATATTTCAGTATATATATAATATATATATATTTCAGTATATATATAATATATATATATTTCACGGAGGAAGGGAGAGGAAAAGAGAGATAGAAACATCAGTGATGAGAGAGAATCATTGATCAACTGTCTCCTGCATGCTCCCTACTGGGGATTGAACCCACAATGCTGGCATGTGCCCTGACAGGGAATCGAACCATGATCTCCTGGTTCATAGGTCGACACTCAACCACTGAGCTACACTGGTTGGGCTATTTTGTATTTTGTATTTTAATACTTTTTTATTTACAGACATGTGAAAATTAACTTGCCCAGTTATTTAGATTTTATATTTTACTTGAGGCCGGGTGCATGAAATTCATGCATGGGTAGGGTCCCTAGGCCTGGCCAGCAATCAGGGCCAATCTGTGGGGCGACTGGTGGGGCAATTGGGGGGCCCCTACTGGCACCTGCCTTGGCCAGCCTGGCGCCACCTGCTCACCGGCCCCACCCTCCACCGCCGCAGGTTGCCTCCCTCTGTGGGGTGACTGGTGGGGTGATTGGGGGACCCACTGGAACCTGCCTTGGCCGGCCTGGTGCTGCTCGCTTGCTGGCCCTGCCCCCTGATTTGGGAAGCCCCTGCTGGCATCCACCTTGGCTGGCCTGGGGCCTGTGGGCTGTGGGCAGCTCCTGCATTGAGCATCTGCCCCCTGGTGGTCAGTGCGAATCATAGCAACCGATTGTTCCACAGGTTGTTCGGACATTCGGTGGATTTGCATATTAGGCTTTTATTATATATAGGATTATTATTATTAAATCTTTATTGGTGAAGTTTTACATATGTTCCCCTTTTTTCCCTTCTACCTGCTCCAGTCCCCCTTCCCCCCAGGCCTTTACCAACCTATTGTCTGTGTCCATGGGCGTTATTTAGATTTTAAAAAACATTTTCCTTTTTTTTTTGACATGTGATTTTTTCCTATTTCTTTTTGCGAGTAAAATTGTTCTTTAATGCACATGCTAAGGCCCAATTTCCCATCAACACATGTTATATCACATTTCCATTGTATACTCTAAAATCTCTATTATAAGGAATGTTGTACTAGATAACTGGTGGCCAACTTTTTAAAGTATTGTCTATTTTTGTTGTTCTGCTTCTACCTCTTGTAACAAAATACTTAGATGTTGCTGGTTTTTAATATTTGAGGTAAACAATGTGGTGAACTGGGCAACAGGACATAGAGATCGAAAATGTTTTCTCCTAAAACTTTTTCTCTGAATCTCTTGAGGTCTGTGTTATGAATACACCTGTGTTTTTATGTTTGAAGATCAGCCTTTGATTTAGGCAGTTCCCCTGTTTCACGGAGAGCTTGGCATATGGGCAGATATGTGTTTGTGTGTGTGTGTGTGGGGGGGGGCGTTGGGAAATGGCCACCCTGTAATACTGTGGATTATGAGTTTTATATGGTGAGTCAGTGCTTGCTTATGTCTGCTTAGTCAAATTTGATCATCACCTGCAAAGCTGGCTCCTTTTCAACCCTAATAATAGGTTGAGGAAATTAAAACAATGAGGCTAAAGGTAGCCCTTGATGTTTTTTTGCTCTGTGAACATGGGTCCCAAGCTCTGTGATCTCCACTTCTCTTATAAGCCTTCCATGTTCCTGAACTTTAATTCTGCAGGTTATGGGTTGGAACATCATGTAATATTCTCATTTATTTCCTAAAATCTGTACCTTTTATTAGTACCTTGGGGTATATGTTTATGGAATCAGTCTTGTTATAATATTGTTCTTTTCCCTGGCTTCTTTAATTATGGCATTCCACCCACTGGCTTTGGCTCTTTCTGGTGGGTTTTTTTTGAATGATAATGCAGATGGTGCTCTCTTATTCAGATACTAGAAGCCCGGTGCACGAAATTCGTGCACGGCGGGGGGTTGTCCCTCAGCCCAGCCTGTACCCTCTCCAATCTGGGACTCCTGGAGGGATGTCCGACTGCCCGTTTAGGCCCGATCCCTAAACGGGCAGTCGGACATCCCTCTCACAATCCAGGACTGCTGGCTCCCAACTGCTTGCCTGCCTGCCTTCCTGATTGCCCCTAACTGCTTCTGCCTGCCAGCCTGATCACCCCCTAACCATTCCGCTGCCAGCCTGGTTGATGCTTAACTGCTCCCCTGCCAGCCTGTTTGCCCCCAACTTCCCTCCTCTGCCAGCCTGGTCACCCCTAACTGCCCTCTCCTGCAGGGTTGATCACCTCCAACTGCCCTCCCTTGCAGGCCTGGTCCCTCACAACTGCCCTCCCTTGCAGGCCGGGTGCCTCCCAACTGCCCTCTCCTGCTGGCCATCTTGGGGTGGCCATCTTGTGTCCACATGGGGGCAGGATCTTTGACCACATTGAGGCAGCTATATTGTGTGTTGCAGTGATGATCAATCTGTATATTACTCTTTTATTAGATAAGATAGAGGCCTGGTGCACGGGTGGGGGCCAGCTGGTTTGCCCTGAAGGGTGTCCCGGATCAGGATGGGGTTCCCTTGGGGTGTGGGGCGGCCTGAGCGAGGGGCCTGTGGTGGTTTGCAGGCCGGCCACGCCCCCTGGCAACCCAAGGGGAGGCCCTGGTAT
Organism: Cnephaeus nilssonii; assembly: GCF_951640355.1. NCBI lineage: Eukaryota > Metazoa > Chordata > Mammalia > Chiroptera > Vespertilionidae > Cnephaeus > Cnephaeus nilssonii. The sequence goes on from NC_137081.1 coordinate 55,485,785, forward strand.
CTGGAATTTATTTTCCTTCTACAATTGAAACTTTGTAGCCTGGGGCGGCAGCCATTTCTGGGGCGGCAGCCATTTCTGGGGCAGTTAATTCACCTTCTACAATTGAAACTTTGTAGCATTAAGCGGGTGGGCCCAGCCAGGGTGTGCTTTAAAGCTTTGCTTCCCCTGTTGCCGCCGGCAACCCTGGCTTGCTCTCTCAAGCTCCATTCTGCCACCATTTGTTTGAATTTATTTACCTTCTATAATTGAAACTTTGTAGCTTGAGTGGAGGCTTAGGCCTGCAACGGCTATGGAAAGCTTGGCTTCCTCTGTTACCTGGGAAACCTTGTTCTCTGTGGCTGTAGCCATCTTGGATTGGGGTTAATTTGCATACTCTCCCTGATTGGCTGGTGGGCGTGGCTTGGCTGGTGGGCGTGGCGTATGTAGCGGAGTGATGGTTAATTTGCATATTACCATTTTATTAGAGAGGATTAAGTTTTTTTTCATATAACCAGAAAAGCTTTTCAGAAGGGATTGTACCATTTTATACTTCTGCCACTGGACTCTGAGAATGTTTGTTTTTTAAATTGTCTTCTTAATGGGAATAACTTCATTTTAATTTGTATATTTTTATCTAATTTTATTTTTTATTGCTTTATGAATTTTAAAGAGGAAAGAGAAAAATATCAACTCATTGTTCCACTTATTTGTGCATTTATTGGTTGTTTCTGGTATGTACCCTGACGGGTGATGGAACCTGCAACTTTGGCATATTAGCACTACTCTAACCAACTGAGCTACCTGGTCAGGGCCTTCATTTTATATATATATATATATATATTTTTTTAAATATATTTTATTGATTTTTCACAGAGAGGAAGGGAGAGGGACAGAGAGCTAGAAACATCGATGAGAGAGAGACATCGACCAGCTGCCTCCTGCACACCCCCCACCGGGGGATATGCCCGCAACCAATGTACATGCCCTTGACCGGAATCGAACCTGGGACCTTCCAGTCCGCAGACCGACGCTCTATCCACTGAGCCAAACCGGTTTCGGCTCATTTTATATTTTTAATTGTTATAGGTAATCACATGTTCCTAAGTTTATTGGGGAATTATATTTGTGTTTGAATTGCTTAGAAGAAATGGTTTTGGAGGGTTGTGATCATAATAATGTTAAAGATTTTTCTTGATCCCCACAAAAAGCTGGTCTCATTATGACGTATGGCTGATTGTTTTCATAGATGCAGCAAGAATATTAACAACCTCATGGGGCTCCTTGAGTTTGTTTTTGCATATCTGTAAGCTGTATACAATTGTATAACTACCGAGCCTACAAAATTAACTGTGACTGTAACTTTTCATAAGGAATCTCAGCTAGGACACTTAAAAGCCACTGTTTTTTGTTTTTCTCAGGGTAGAAAAGCAAGCCTAGGACCCTATCAGATTTTACCTATAATAGTATCCTTAAATATCCCTCAAATTTTTAAGATTCGTGGCCTGCTGTGAAGCGATCTTCCTTATCACCTGTAAGGCTGAGCCCTTATAAGCCAGGGACCAGGCCAGTTTTCCTGGTAGGGCTTAGTAGGCATTGGATCTATAAGTAAAGTCAACGTTGTTATACCTGTTTTAATGAGCATTGTTCTCAAATGTGACACTCCAGGTAAAACATTTATTGCTCAATAAGTTTGTCCAATTATGTCCTGATGAAAAGGAGAGCGAATTATTATTGAATCTATGCAAATATTTCTATTGCTATGAAAAGGAGATTCTTGTCCTGGCCTGTGTAGCTCAGTTGGTTGGATGTGGTCCAGTGCACCAAAAGTTTGCTGGCCACATTCCCGTCAGGGCACATGCCTGGGTTTCAAGCTTGATCCCCAGTAGGGGGAGTTCAGGAGGCGGCTGGTCAATGTTCTGCTCTTACATTGATGTTTCTTTCTCCCTCTCCCTCTCCCATCCCTCCTCTCTCTCTAAAAAAAAAATCAATAAAATATTTTTAAGAAGAAAAGGAGATTCTCTAAAGAGTTTCTGAATTCTGAGAGTTAGTGAAAGTTAGTATTTTAAATGTCTCATTTTGGTTTATAGAAGCAGAGTTTACTAATTTTTTGGTTATAGAAAGCTTTAGAAGGAAGAAAATAAAACATTAATACAGTATCAACAATATTCCAATCAAATACACTTTCTATCATTAGTTCATTTAGTACTATGTAATTTTTGTTGTTCCTTTTGGGTTAGCTGAGATTGGGTTAGCTATCTACTGTTATGAAGGTGTTTGCTGGTAGATTAAAAAGGGTCCTGGAAATCTTGACTCAAAGATGGTACGAGAGTTGTTTGAGAGCTATTACCCTAGGAGCCTGTACTCATATTCTGACCTTCGGAGTTAACAGTTCAAAGTATTTGGTACATTCTTTTTCTCAGACTCTGAACCTCTCTTTTGTTGAAGACTCAAACTCTGGCCTATAGCTTGTGGCAGAGCTTTTAAGGAAATATCAGAGTAGAGTAAAATAACAGCTATCTGTGGAAAACAGACTCTCAATGGCTGTGGTGAATTTGTTACTGAAATTAATAATAGAATGGAGGAGTGTAAAATTCTCTAGTGGAGTACAGTATCTAACTATTTCATGAAAATAATTATTTTCCCTGAGAATAAAAATATAAAGGACAGTGAGAACATTGACACATCTCTAGTGACTTTCTCACAAAACAAAATTTTTGAAATATTTATTAATAAGACTTTACCTTTACAAATGTAACCTAAGAAAGATACATGTCTTTCTTGGTTTAACAGCTTTTTCAATGCGCTCTTACAAATAGTAACTTATCAAACAAACCTAATTTTTTCTAGCAGCAATAATCTGGTAGAAGTAACAACTCTTTTTTTGTTTTCTTGAGGCACATTGGGAAATTGCAAAGATAATTTTAGTATAAAATATTGTAAAATGTTTTATATTTTTATATTTAGGATATTATTAGGATAATGCAAAATTGAGAGTTGTTAGAAGATATGTGGCTTGATTAAAGTAAAATCATGGGAAAGGATGATAAAGGTTATGGAAAGTGACTAGACTTGGGATGGTGAACACACAATACAATATACTAATGCTATATTGTAGAATTCTACACTTGACACTTATACAGTTTTATTAATCAACTAGAGGCTTGGTGTACGAATTCATGCACAGGTGGGATCCGGCCTGCCCACCCTGATCAGGCCGATTGGGGCCGGGCTGGCCAGGAGGAGGGGCCGTGGTCGGTTGGCCAGTGGGGAGGGGACTAAGGGAGGTTGGCCGGCCGGCCCCGCCCCTGATCCAGGTGCGGGGTGGGGGGCGGACCTATCGGGGCCACAGTGTGCTTCAAAGCAACTGGTCGTTCAGGTCGTGATGTCACCTCAGTAAATTAAATAAAAACTTTAAAAGTTCAAATAAAAAAATAATGTATAATCATGGTGCCTGAGATACAATACTTACTTACCTATTTAGTCAAAGTAACACTAAAAATAAACATAGAAGATAATATTTTTTCTGTGTTAAAGAACAAAAATTCGGTCAGTGTGAGATCTAATTGGCTTTATTGAGTAATTCATGAATCAGGCAGCATTCCATCTAGCAATTAGAGAGGAACACTAAGAAGCTATGCAAATTGAAGGCTTTTATAGGCAGAAACTGGACAGGATATGAAAGTTATCAGCAAAAGTAAAAAGATTGTTTCAGGGAAGGTTATCTTCCCTTAGGACAAGGTGGGGGTCTTATCTTGCAGATAGCCTCAGCTTCCTTTGGGGAGGATGGAGAGGGCCCATGTGACAGATTACCTCATTGGTACTCCCCAGAAAATTCCAGACTGATTAAAATTACATTCTTGGGGAATTCCTGGGCAATTAGGTCAGTTATGAAATGTAGGCTCAGTATTTTGGGTGTTTAGCACAAGTGACTCCATTTTGGGCTTGTGGTTTTCTCATGAACATCTGGTTCATAAGTGAGAGAAATCTTTATTCCTTTATCCTAATATTCTTATTTTTATAGTTAATAGTTTGAAGTACCTGGTACATGTCTTTCCTCAGACTCTGACATGTTTCTATTACTTAGGCACATTTACACAGGAGGAGAATAGCCTTTCATGTTGAAGATGAAGGTATTAATCAGTATCCCAAGGAAGCAAGCCCATCGACGTTGAGTGAAATTGCTAAGATTTAAAATGTTTCATAGCTTATTTTTAGAATTGGCTCTTATATATTAAGGCATATAAAATTCACTTTCCAAGTTAATCCTTCAGTATCAGTCTCTCATATTCCAGAACAAATGGATACTTTACTTTGGGGTCATTGATTACGTCTAGGGGGATCTATGAGGTCAAAAGTATTTTCATAACAATAGTAAGGTATTATTTATGTTAATTGCGATGTATTCATTATTGCTGTCTTCAAATGTATTAATAAATGTATAAAATAATATCTAAATTTGAATTTTCAATGTAATAAATATCAATAGCTATAATCCCTAGAGTCCTGGTGTAGGACAAAACCCTTTTAAAAAAATGCATATACCCAGTTGTATTTCCCTTAGCAGTAGAGTAAGCTTGGTATGAGTTTTGTCCAAATTTCATTAGGTTTTAATGCTTTACTTTGGCATTAAGTATTTGCTTTAGGCAAGGAACTCTTAAGAGTTGGGGTGGGAGGAAATAAAAAGGTAAATAAGATACTTTATCTCGATTACTAATTCTGTTTAGTAGAATACACTAAATTTTAGCAGTTTAGAACAACTAATAGTTATTATTTCAGTTTCTATAGGTCTGAGATTGACTTAGGTGGTTTTAGCTCACGTCTGATGAGGTGTCTGTCAAACTTGCAGTTGGGACAACAATCACATCAAAACTCAGCTAGGACTGGAGGATCTGCTGCCAAGTTCACAGCTCCTTAGTTTCTTTTTCTTGTTGGATGTTGGCAGGAGGCGTCAGATCTTAGTCACGTGGTCACTTACATAATGCTGCTTCTGACATGGTTGCTTGCTGCCCCAGGAGTGAGTGATGAGAGAGAGAGAGAGAGAGACAGTGACATAGACTTCATGGAGTGACAATGCTGTGGTAGAGGAAGAAGAAAACTTTGAACATAAAGCAACATGGAAAATAATAAAGTCATGACTTTGTATACTCATAAATTTAAGATGACTCCAGAAATACTTATGTGTTATATGATATATATATATACATACACACACACACACACACACACACACACACACATATATATATATACACATATATGAAAGGCTCATATCATATTAACAAAAGGTTTATATTTAATTTTAAATGTAGCTGCTTTGCTTGACTTAAAAGGTCATATTAGAATAAACTATTTCAAAGAAAATAAAAGTCTAAATGAAGTCCTAATTAGTAACAAAATATGCTATCAGAGTTAAAAGCCTTAATTCTAGTTCTGTGAATTTTGCATCAGAAAGTGAATCTGATGATTTTAGGTTTTTGTTTTCTTTTGGGCTTTGGCCACCCATAGTGGGGGTGGAATGAAATTTTTACAAAAGTTATAAGTAAAATGTAAATACTTCTTCATGAAAACAATCAAGGGGAAAAATACAGTATTAGCATGCTTTTCTGAGTATTTTTAAGATTGTATGAATTGTGATTGCCTTCTTTTTACATTTTAGATTATTTTTTTAAAACTACTGCAGCCCTGGCCTGGTAGCTCTGTTGATTAGAGCATCATCTCGATAAACCAAGGTTGCAGGTTCAAAACCCAATCAGGGCACATATATGAGTCACCAATCAATGCATAAATAAGTGGAACAGCAAATTGATGTTTCACACTCTCTCTCCCTTCCTCGCTCTCTCTAAAATCAATAAATAAATTAAAAGAAATTAAATTACTATACATGCCATTCAGTACTTAACTTTCCCCGCTTAACTGTTACCTTAAAGAATTTGTTTCTGTTTCCTGATTCTACCTTTTTTTAACCATAGAAATAGAAGTAGACCAAGGAACTGGCAAGACAGCCAGCAACTGAAATTAATGAGCATTCTGACTCTTTACCTGTAGCTAGTGTTGTGTCCCATTACAACTCCTGTTTTAATAGAAACAAGAAAGTAGCTTAAGGCCTGTTGGCTAGGGGTAGTAACCCTGGAACTTAACTCTCATTTGCTTCAGAATTTTTCATTTGCCTAGAAAGCTATTAGGAAAGAGGTGTTCTAATAGGATGAAAAAGTTTTACATTCCTGTGAATGGTTAGACTACTATGTATTTCATTCTGTTATATATCTTTAAATGTTTATAGTGTGCTTTTCATTCATAGGAATAAAATAATATATATTTTCTGGGCAATGAGATTTGATATTATGTGATGTAAGCTTAATGTGGTCAAAATATTTTCACATTAAGTGAACCCTGAAAAATAGATTTGATCTTAAACTCTTAGAAGAAAAAATTAAACATATTATTAAATGTAACTAGACTGTTACTTGTTGATCATGTTAAGAACTAATGTTTTTATTTTTTTATTTTATTGATTTTTTTACAGAGAGGAAGAGAGAGGGATAGAGAGTTAGAAACATCGATTAGCTGCCTCTTGCACACCCCCTACTGGGGATGTGCCCGCAACCAATGTACATGCCCTTGACCGGAATCGAACCTGGGACCTTTCAGTCTGCAGGCCGACGCTCTATCCACCGAGCCAAACCGGTTTCGGCAAGAACTAATGTTTTAAATAATTAAATTTTAACATGTAAAATGTTATTTTTATAAAATGCTTCTTTGCATTTTTTATTTTCCTCTTGAGATATAGATAAATCTGATCATGTTGTTGAGCTTAAACAAATAGCCAGATATTTCTCCCCAAAATTGGGTTTATCTGGGAATTACAAGGAATTGCAATTTGGGATATGTGGTCTAATGGTGAACCAAACACATGTACAGAGAACAAAGGAGAGGAAGCTTTTTTAATGGACTAGGAAGGGGCTGTTGTAAAGGAAGACTAATGGAGGAAATGGAAAGTTCCAAGTATAGTGACTTCTCTTTAGCTAGTTATAGCAGTCTCCTACTGGCTCAGCTGTTACTGGGGCAAGGAGGAATCTTTTCTTCCTCCTGCTGAGGGAGTAATGTAGTATCACTTCCTGTTAGAGATGCAAGGTACTTCTTTTCCTGTTGGAGTCAGTAGTGTGCAATGAGTGACCACACATATTAGAGTTCTCTCTTCTAGTCTCCCAACTCCATTTTAAGTGAAATTTTTGTATATTAATTTTTACTTTATGAATACATGAACTACTAGAGATTGCTAGAAGTTTTCTTTCTTCAATTTTTTTTTCCTTTTTGCCTTTAAAATGTTTAATTCCTATGTTACATCTATTTCCAAAGAGGCATTATTTTTGTTTGTTTTTGAAGAACTTTTACTTTGTTTTTCTTTGAGTGGGTGATTAACAATCATTGCTTCTTTTGATGGGTGTCTTCTTTTAATATTGTCTTTAAATCTGGTTCACTCTAAGGTCTGGGAAATTCTTTTTACACTACATAATATTTAGGCTCCACCTTCTATAATAATGGTCTTTAAATTATTTTGATTCTGCTTCCCTATCAGTAAAAATATTTTGAGGCATAGATCATATATATATATATATATGTTTATGAACAATATGAATTTACTTATATTCTAGTAAATTATGTAAGATATACAACACACCAATAAATATAATGAAAATAAGATGAGATAAAGATGATGTAGTTACCTTAAAATATTTTGCTAGTGATGAAGAGAGGAAGGGAGATGGAGAGAGAGAGAGAAATATTAATGATGAGAGAGAATCATTGTTCGGGTGCCTCCTTCATGCTCCCTACTGGGGATCGAGCCCACAACCCAGGTATGTGCCCTGACTCGGAATTGAACCATGACCTCCTGGTTCATATTAGCCAATTTCTTAAAGTGCATTGGAGACTTAAGGTAATGGTTGTTAATAGTTGATATCTATATTCCAAATAATTTATTATTAAGTATGTAATTATTTTTGGCTGAGATCATACCTGTTTTCTCCTCATAAAGTGGCTGATAAGTTGTAGCAGAAGTGTCAGCTTTGACATTTCGTGTGTTGTTTTTTTGTGTGATTCTGTTACTAGTATTATACTCGTAGTGTGTTTGGGCTGATATAACAGAATACCATAGATTGGGTGGTTTATAAAGAGTGGAAATTTATTTCTCAGATTTCTGGAGGATGGGAGGGAAGTCCATGATCCAGGTGCTGGTAGATTCTGAGTCTGGTGAGAGCCTGTTTCCTGGCTCAGAGACCACATGGTGGAAGAAGCCGGGGAGCTCCCTGGGGTCTTTTATGAGGCACTCAGCCCATTCGTGAGGGTTCTACCCTCATTATCTAATCATCCCCCAAAGCCCTCCCTCCTTACACTATCATATTGGGGGTAGGATTTCACCATACATTTTGGGAGGACATAAATGTTCATATCACAACAAATTCAATCCATGATTTTCTTGGAGTAATCTTTTAAAGTCATTCTTATTTTGTGAAAGTTGATTTAAAATAGTTAATATAATTTGTAAATCCAGTTTACCATAGACCTGTACAGTATGATTCTGGACAATATGCTGACTAAATGAGTAAGGATACCACTGCTTCCTGTTCTACAGTGTGGAATTAACACTTCCCACTGGATAGCTGGAGACGATATGGGATGCGTAACTGTCTAACATCCAATCTCATGGGTGCTGCCTATTTTAACCTCCTGTTAAATATTATTGTTAGTAGTTAGCAAACTTTTCTTATTCCCCCCCCCCCAATAAAAATAGAACTGTTATTTCTTTCTACAGTTAAATGGATTGTTTAGTCTCTTTTGCTTATGTATATCTCCTTAGGGTAGAGTATCTAAATATATTTAATCTGTATCTCATATTTGAAGAAATGATTTCATAATAAATTTTTAATTATATGTATACTAGAGGCCCAGTGCACAGATTCCTGCACCGGTGGGTCCCTTGGCCTGACCTGCGACCTCTGACAATCTGGGACCCCTCGGGAGATGTCGGATAGCCGGTTTCCGCCCGATTCCCCACAGGCCTGATCCCCATAGGCCTGATCCAGACAGGAGGGAGCCCGATCCCCTCAGGCCCAATCCCCACAGGCCCGATCCCCACAGGCCTGATCCAGACAGGAGGGAGCCCGATCCCCGCAGGCCTAATCCCCACAGGCCCGATCCCAACAGGCCTGATCCAGACAGGAGGGAGCCCAATCCAGACAGGAGGGAGCCTGATCCCCACAGGCCTGATCCCCACAGGCCCGATCCCCACAGGCCTGATCCAGACAGGAGGGAGCCCTATCCCCACAGGCCCTATCAGACAGGAGGGAGCCCGATCCCCACAGGCCCTATCAGACAGGAGGGAGCCCGATCCCCACAGACCCAATCCCCACAGGCTTGATCCCCACAGGCCTAATCCAGACAGGAGGGTGCCGAATCCAGATAGGAGGGAGCCCGATCCCCACAGGCCCGATCCCCACAGGCCCGATCCCCGCAGGCCTGATCCCCGCAGGCCTGATCCAGACGGAAGGAAGCCTGATCCCCGCAGGCCTGATCCAGACGGGAGGAAGCCTGATCCCCGCAGGCCCAGTCCTCACAGGCCCCATCCCCACAGGCCTGATCCAGACAGGAGGAAGCCCGATCCCCACAGGCCCAATCCCCACAGGCCTGATCCCCACAGGCCTGATCCAGATAGGAGGAAGCCCGATCCCCGCAGGCCCAGTCCTCACAGGCCCCATCCCCACAGGCCTGATCCAGACAGGAGGGAGCCGAATCCAGATAGGAGGGAGCCTGATTCCCGCAGGCCCGATCCAGACAGGAGGGAGCCCAATCTTGCATATTGAGCATCAAATTGACCATCATTTTGGCCTTCATTATACCACATTTACCCCTGGTGGTCAGTGTGTGTCATAGCAACCGGTCGACCAGGCTTTTATATATATATATAAATTTTTAGTTTTAGAGATGCACAGGAACTATTCTCTATGGAGTAGATTACTTATTTGCAAATAAAATTGAGCAAAATCACAAAAGTAAACAGCAGTTCTCACCTCTGGAGAAATATTCACCTAGGGGGCATTTTTAAATATGTAGGATGCTTTGATTTGTCACACTGTCAGGGAGCTACTGATACTGAGCAGGAAGGGCCAGCAATGCTAACCATTTCCAAGGTTTGGAGCAGCGTCACCCAGTGAAGAATTGTCCCATCTAAGATATTAGTAGCATTGTGAAACACTGGGCTAAAGTCATATGTTGTAGTTATTGTTTTCTAAGATGACTCACAATGCCTAAATATAGCTAATATTTGTTATGCTATAGATTAAAATTAAATATCATTTAAATATGTTTGTAAAATAACAAAGTGTGGCTGTAAAATACATTTTCTTTCATTGGCAATTTTTTTTCTCTCATGCTATACTGACTACAATTCATTGAGCACTGAGCAACTATTGGTAATTCATTTGGCTAGGTGCTGACACTATAGAGATGAAAAACAGTTACTTGTCTCCCTGTTCACAGGCTAGTAGGGTTAACAGTCATGTAAATAATCACAATAGAGTATGGTAAGTACATCAGAAGAATTAGATTTAATGTAAAGAGGTAGCTCTGTGAGGGGTAAGATTTCAGGGAGAAAGTCACCATATTGTCAAACTCTTTGAGGGCAAGGACTGCATCTTTTCATTCAGAAGTTGTATAATATATAGTCCTAGACCTTAAACTTGGTAATATAGTCATAGTCAATAAATATTAATGTTTAAACAAATTGATATCTTAGCAAATTTTTAAAGAATGAATTGAAGTATGTGCAAGTGGGAGAAGCAGGAAAGGACAGGCAGACTTAACCTTTTGCACTCGGATGTCGAGTGTGACTCGACACGGTTAGCATTAAATCCCGAGTAGAATAAAGGAATCGAGAAAAAAGCAAGCGAGTGCAAAGGGTTAAAGTACTCAGGTATTGCAGGAAGTGCTGCTAGCAAATGTTAGAAGATGAAGCTTAGAGAAGCAATAAAGAGACTTGCAGGTAATGGGACATCATTAAGTTGTAGGTTCTTTTTATTAAGTTTTTAGAAAGAGGGAGAGACATGGTTAGTCAGATTTAGGTTTTAGAACAGGTATCTCTATTAGTATTGTGGAAGATGTAGTTGAGGGAGAAGAGATGTTATTTTTTGTTAGCAGTGAACTTCACGCATAGAAGACCTTGTAAGATCAAAATGATAACTGAAAAACTAAATTCTAGCTTTTATGCATTATATTATTTTATATTATGCCAGTTTAAGTATATCTTATATTGAATAATTTTAATTTTTCAATACATTTTTAGTTATTCTTTATGTTAAGTTTTTTGGTGATCAAAATGACCATCATTTTGACTTTCATTATGCCAGTGGTGTTTGGATACACAAAAGGGAAAATAATTAGTAAATCTTTTTTTTTTTAAAGTATATTTTATTGATTTTTTTACAGAGAGGAAGGGAGAGGGAGAGAGAGTTAGAAACATCAATGAGAGAGAAACATGGATCAGTTGCCTCCTGCACACCTACTGGGGATGTGCCTGCAACCAAGGTACATGCCCTTGACCCGAATCGAACCTCGGACCTTTCAGTCTGCAGGCTGATGTTCTATCCACTGAGCCAAATCCGTTAGGGCTAATTAGTAAATCTTGCTTGAATTTTTTTTTTAGTAAGAAATTTATGAGCCTAAAGTTGCTAAACTGAAGATTAGTTATCACTTTTAATGTAAGTACCTAAAGTTTAGTAGTAACTTGCAAGAAAAATTCTGACTTTTATATAGAATTAGGCGATTTGATTACTTCTGCTCAGCAGATATGTATATATAGCCTTCTACCTTCCACACAAAAAAAGAAAACAAACAAAACTATTTGGGTCTCAAAATGGAAGGTTACTATATTTGAGAATTAATAGTAACTTTTCGTCTTGAGATCCTCTCATCATTTTTCGCTGTGCCACTTATACACTTCTAATCCTATATAATAAGAGCCTAATATGCTAAGTGTCCGGTCGTCTGATTGTCTGTTCAACCAACCAAAGTGTAATATGCTAATGATATGCTAAGGCCACTCAACCGCTCACTATGATGTGTACTGACCACCAGGGGGCAGATGCTTCGACTGGTAGGTTAGCTTGCTGCTGGGGTCTGACCAATCGGGACTGAGTGAGAGGGCCGGACATGCCCTGGAGCCTTCCTGTGGTCCCTCCCAGGCTGGCCAATCTCTTACGTCCCTCCCCAGCCCCAAGCATGGATGTTGGAGAGCCGGTTTTGGCCTGATCCTGGAGGCCAGGCTGAGGGACCCCACTGGTGCACGAATTTGTGCACTGGGCCTCTAGTCATGATATAATTACCACAAAGTCTAGATCTTCAATAAAGTAACAATTAAATTGCAACAATTTTGCAGTTGTATTGAGATATTTTAAGGTTATGGCTGAAATTGTGAAATAATTATATTAGTGTCAAAACAATAATCTGGATCTTTACCACACAAAATGACTTATCAATATATTTAAATTCTAAGTATTAAATCACCAAAGAACTTGTATACATATATGCATAACCTATGGACACAGACAATAGTGTGGTGAAGGCCTGGAGGGGTGGTGGTGGCAGTTGCAGGCTAGAGGGGGTCAATGAGGAAAAAAAGGGGGCATCTGTAATACTTTCAACAATAAAAATAAAAATAAATATGCCTTACTCATACTTAAAGTTAAGCAATGTCAGATGACTTTTGCTAAAAGTATGGAATTAGTAGGCATGTGAAGAAAAAGTCATTTATGCCAATAAATGTTGAAAAATTATTTTTACTTAAGCATTCAAGCAGCAAACAGGTCACAGCTGAAAAACCTGGTGATGAGATAGAGAACTTGAAAGCACTCGGGCTGATGCCATTTAGCATAGGGACAAAGTCCTAGTTACTTAATGAGGGCATCACTATATTAAAGCTGTAAAACTAACACATTGCAAATATCTATTTGATTATCTAGTTTGATAATTCTGAGTATCAGAAAAAAGACTCTTATTTAAGGAGGAAGAGAATTTTTAAAAAATGGCTTCTAACCATTATTTGCGGAACTTACAGAGACAAAAGTTTCTTAGCCAATGCAGTTGGAGCTTATAGTTATTAATTTAATCAAAAGGTCAAAATGGTATATCATAAAAATATACATATATATAAACATGTAATAACTTATGACCTTCTCATTCATTTGTGATTATTTAAAAAGAAATCTCTTTATGGGGAGGGCCAACCAGTCCTTTTTCTTTGAGGATGGATTTCCTAATTAGAAATTACCATGTTTTTCTTTTTTCTTTATTGATTTTAGAGAAAGAAAGGGAGGGAGAGAGAGAAACATCAGTTTGTTGTTCTGCTTATTTATTCATTCACTAGAGGCCTGGTGCATGAAACTCATGCACGGGCAGGGTCCCTAGGCCTGGCCGGCAATCAGGGCTGATTGGGGCCTTCTAGCTGCTGGCTGGGGCCTTTCTTCCCCCGGCTGCTGGCTGCTGGCTGGGGCCTGCCTTTGTTCTGTGCCACTGGCTGCTGGCCAGGGCCTTCCTTCCCCCAGCTGCTGGCTGCCGGCAGGGGCCTTCCTTCATTCCGCAGTGCCCCCTGGTGGTCAGCGCATGTCATAGCGAGTGGTCAAACATCCAGTCGGTCAAATTCCTGAAGGGACAATTTGCTTATTAGCCTTTTCTTAGATAGGATTGGCTAATTCTTGTATGTGCCTGGATCCAGGAATCGAACCTACGACTTTGATGTATTAGGACAATGCTCTAACCCAGCGGTCACCAACTTTTTAGACCTCACAGACCACCAGTAGTCTGCGGACCATCGGTTGGCGACCAGTGCTCTAACCAACTAAGCTACCCGACTGAGGCTCAAACTGGGGTTTTATTAGATGGATAATCACTCCTGTTTTTGTATAGCCTCTTCATATTAGTCAAATATCTTCCTCCTGCATCACCATTTTCCTTTCTTTACTATTACCATCAACATACTTAGGGGGGAAAATTCCTCTCCTGACCTTTTACTTCCTCTTGTTATTATCCTCATTCTCTGCTTTTCATTTAGCAGAATTGTATTTGCTACCTATGATGCTCTCCTACCATTCTTTCTTGATCTGGCTTCATATCAACTCTGCTGAACCTGTTCTTACCAGTGGCCCTGGTGATCCCTGAATTTAATCAGTTCTCATCTTTCTTGACACACACATAGTTTTTGACAGTTTATTACTCTAGTCTCCTTGAAACATTTTTTTTTTGCCTTTCAAAATTTTATTTTTTTCTCCTAGTTTTTTTTTTTTTAAAGTCAGAAAACCTGTTTTTTTTCTTTCTTTTTAAAAAATATATCTTTATTGATTTCAGAGAGGAAGGGAGAAGGGAGAGAGAGATAGAAACATCAGTGATGAGAGAGAATCATTGATTGGCTGCCTCCTGCATGTCCCCTACTGGGGATCAAGCCCGCAACCCAGGCATGTGCCCTTGACTGGAATCGAACCTGGGACCCTTCAGCCCACAGGTTGACGCTCTATCCACTGAGCCAAACCAGCTACGACCCCTCCTAGTTTTCTATTTTCCCTTTTGTCCCCTGGTTCCTGTTCATCCCTCCACACATGCCCCAGGCCTCAGTCCTTACACAACTTCTATTCTTTCACTATAATTACTCTCTTGGTGAAATAACCCAACTCCCTGGATTTAGATAGCATCTAAATGGTAATGACCCCCAAATTTGCTTATTCTTTTTAAGGGGATTAAAAAAAAATTGAGATATAATTCACATATAGCATTATATTAGTTTGAAGTATACAACATAATGATTTGTTATTTGTGAAAAGTTCTCCTCAATAAATGTGGTTAGTGTCTCTTACCATACATAGTTACTATTGTGATGAGAATTTTTAAAAGACTACTCAGCAACTTTCAAATGTACAATACAATATTATTAACTATAGTCACCATGCTGTACATTACATTCATTCCATAACAAAGATAGATGCTTTTGAAATCATTTCTTTATTGGTTAGTTTGTCACTAATTATGAGAAACAGTGTGTTACACAAAGTAAAACATTTTCTTTTCTGCAGTATAGTGCATTATGATTCTCTAAAGAGGGTAGGTAAATGGTGTACAGAATTCCCTGAATTTACTAGTACTTCAGCAATATAACTTCTTTTTTCCAGAGCATGCAGTTCTTTCAAAAAGCATGTCATATTTTTTGATGCTTTATTAAATGTATTTGGAGCTCTTGTCAATCTTCTTATTTTACTTATTAGGGAATTGAGACTGAATAAGTTAAAAATTGGAACCATACTCTCCGCTTCTTGACTCTTGTTTCGTGTTCCCCTTGTTGCTTTGAACTTATTTTTTGTATAGTATTTTTTTTTCTTGATTTCAAATAGGGAAGTTAAGCACTAGAATTTTTTCATAAGGGAAAAAATAGATTTCATGTGTTGATATTAGGACATGTTAATATTTGTATGTTCTCAGGTTTTTCTTATATCAGCATATGACAAGTTAAAACAATTTAGGTTTCAGTCAACTTTCCTGAAACCACTTAAGTCCTCTTGTTCCTTTTTCATGTTAAATAATTCTTTCAATTACTTTGAGTCACTTGAGAAAGGGACTCTTGGACACACAGAACTGGTGGTTGCTAGAGGGGATGTGGGGTTTGGGGACTGGGTGAAAGGTGAAAGGACTAGGAAGCACCAATTAGTAGTTACAAAATAGTCATGGGGAAGTATGTAAAGCATAGGAAAGTAGTCAGTAATATTGTGATCTGTATGGTGCCAGTTGGGGTACTAGAAATATTGAGGGGCACACTATGTTAAGTATATGATAGTCTAACCACTAAGTTGTACACCTGAAACCAATACAAAATAGAATTGAAAGGGGGAAGAAAGTCATTGGAAAAGCAATATTAAGAATGTGCTTTCTTAGCTACTTCTTTTGTCTTTCTCTTCCTCATTCAGGTTCCTACTTTTATTTCTTGTAGTGTGTAGGAGGACTCTAGTCAATCTAGATTAATTCTAGATATGTTTTACAATAGAGATAATGTTGAAATTGGTCACCATAACTGGTCTTACTCTCGCTTTTCCCTGAGCTGTCAGGTTCATCTATTCTTAGGATACATTCAAAAGTATGTTTTCCCTCTCTCACACAATGTTTGCTTGGATTGGTAGTTTTATGCAGTGAAAATAATGATTGGAGGAGGAATGGGTATTCCTCTTTAGTTCTATAATTATTTTATTTAAATGAAAGCAAGGTTTTTTTTATTATAAAGAAAATCTATCATATAGAAAGTTTAAGTAATGCAGGAAGAGTCACATAAGAAAGTTAAATCACTCAAATCCTACTATTTGGAGGTAACCACTTAAACGTTGTATCATTGAATTTTTCTTCTTTGTAAATATACATGTTTATAAATAGTGGGCGTACTCTGTTTTTTAATTTGCCTTTTTACTCAAAGTATGTTGTAGAGCACTTTTTTCATGATTGTAGAGAATAACAATCACTTCTTAATGACTGCAAAGTCATTTTATGGATATACTATAATTTTATTAATGCCCATTAATAAATATTTAGATTATTTTAATTTTGGAAATGGAATAGTTTCATCTTGAACATTGTTGCAGATTTGACTTTACAACCTTCTGATTATTTATACAAGATAATTCCTAAATGAAATTGCTGGATCAAAATTTTGGTATTTGTTACCAAACTGCTTTCCAGATAATGGTAACAATTTACACTCTGAAATAGTATGAGAGTGGCCAAAACCGGTTTGGCTCAGTGGATAGAGCGTCGGTCTGCGGACTGAGGGGTCCCAGGTTCGATTCCGGTCAAGGGCATGTACATTGGTTGCGGGCACATCCCCGGTGGGGGGTGTGCAGGAGGCACCTGGTCGATGTTTCTAGCTCTCTGTCCCTCTCCCTTCCTCTCTGTAAAAAAATATTTAAAAAAATATATTTAATAAAATATATTTAAAAAAAATAAAAATAAAAATAAATAAAATAGTATGAGAGTGAATGCACTGCCACACCTTACTCAATTCTAGGTACTTCGTTGTTGTTTTCACCTTTGATAATCTGATTGGTGCACATTGATGACTCAAGATTGTTCACATTTGTATGTCTTTGGTTATTAGTGAGATATAATATATTTTTACATAATTGTCACTTTTCTTTTTCCTGTAAATTGTCTGTTTACATCTTTTTTATGCTAGTACTGGAGGCCCAGTGCATGGATTCATGCACTGGTGGGGTCCCTCGGCCTGGCTGGTGATCGGGGCGATTGCGGCGTGGGAGGTTGGCCAGCGGGGGGGAGGGGCTGTGGGAGGTTCCAATTGGGGCCGGCTGGCAGTGGGGAGGGACTGCGGAAGGTTGGCTGGCCATGGGAGGTAGGCTGTGGGAGGCACTGACCACCAGGGGGCAGCTCCTGTGTTGAGCATCTGCCCCCTGGTGGTCAGTGTGCATCATAGCCAACGGTAGGATGGGTGGAGGGACACTTACCATATTAGGCTTTTACATATATAGATTATATGTGATTAGAACTTTGCATGTATGTATTTCATCCTCATAAGAATTCTGTGAGAAAAGTTCTATAGTTATTCCGTTTTACACTTGAGGAAACTGAGATGTGGTCAAATAATTTGCCCAAATTAGACAGCTTGTGTATGATAAATTGAGAATTCAAATTCATATTTCCCATACTGATTCTCAGTAAGGCATCAGATTTAGTTGAACTTCTAAATATATTTTGTGAGTGTAACTTATGAGTTTGTGATATTTTGAAGCTGTTTTATAGGAATTTAATAAATATCTAGATTTTAAAGGGAAAATATTTTACTAATGTTTGTGAGTATTGGTTCTAATATAATAGACTACTGTTTGTAGAATTCAGCTTAGTTTCCTTCTAACTTGACAGAGTCTAAAAGCAGTTCCTGTGAATAAAGGAAGATATGGGGATTCTTCCCTTAAATGTGGATGTATTTTGGAACTTTTAAAATCAAGTTACGTTAAAATTTTTATCATTTGGAATTTTGCTGTCTTTAAGTATACACTATGAGGGTTTCATAATCATATTAAAATTACACTTTTTGTGGATTTGGGAGAACTATCCCAATTTCTAGTCTGTCAACATGGAATTTGAGAAGTGAAGGATTTAGATTCTGCAAACCTCATTATATAGGTTAGGAACTTTAGACATAGAGAGGTTCAGTAATTAGTGGCAAATGCTGTGATTTAATCCTAAATGACAGTTTTATTTAATCCATAACTTTGTGTTTAAAATATGGAAAGCACTTGGTAAATGCCTGTTGAATTGAATTTTCTTGTATTTGCTATTTCCATTTTATTCTCTCTTGAACATTTAAAATGTTTTCTGCCACATTTTCTTTAGGTTGTATGGTGATCAGTCCTTTCATTTTACAGTGAATAAGTAGTTGTTTAGTGAACAAGAACATAGGTATTCTTCCTGAGTCCAGTGCCCTTCTGAAATTTGATGCTGAATTTGTAAATGCAGGTGATAATGAAATAGCATTGCATCAAATCATAAAGATTTTTAGTATCTGAACTTAGATGCTATTTAGTTTAAAGCTCTTATATAACAGCACAGTTTAGAAATGATATAATGGTAGAAATGTGGTCAAATTTGTTAAAATTAATTTGTCAAGAACGATAATAGCTTTATAGCTGAATAAAACCTCTGAGATTCTATTCATTTAGGTGGACTTCAAGAAGGAAAATGTTTTAGAATTTCTGGAAATATGCCTGTTCAGAACATTTTCATAAAGATCAATGCTTCTAGTTCAGGTATTTTATACAGTCATAGTCTAGAGCAGTGATGGCGAACCTATGATACACGTGTCAGCACTGACACGCGTAGCCATTTCTGATGACACGCAGCCGCTGAGGCGGCTGCATGCGAGGATGAAACATTTGCTGCTCCTGAGGATGAAACATTTGCGAAATAATGTTTTTTCCTCAAAGTGACACACTACCCGAGTTATGCTCAGTTTTTTGGCGAAGTTTGACACACCAAGCTCAAAAGGTTGCCCATCACTGGTCTAGAGTAAAACATATTAAAATCAAGTCAGATGACTTTCTAGAGTTTATTTATCCTCAAGTTTCAAAAATAGATGGGTGACAAAGTCTCTAAACCATATTCCATTGATCATTCACTCATGGTTAGTTTTGTAACTTCATTGCCTAGTCATGCATACTATTAGTTGAATTCTTAAGAATAAACAAAATGGTGAAATGTTCATAGCCCATCATGGAAGTCGATTATCCATGTGCAGATTATCCTGAAATAAAAAGTAATAACCATAGGAAAACCCAGTCATCCCTTGCTTAGTCCTTTCATATTCACTCTCTGAACTTTTTCTTTAATTTTGTTTTAGGAGAGGTTCAGATTAACACAGTAATTTAGGATACTCGTAACTAAATTCAAAGTTGTACTTCCATGCACTAATAGGTTGCCAGGTTCCATTCCCATTTATTGGCACATGCCCAGGTTTCCTTTTGATCCCCAGTAGGGGGCATACAGGAGGCAGCCAATTGATGATTCTCCCACATCATTGATATTTCTATCTCTCTCTCCCTCTCCCTTCCTCTATGAAATCAATAAAAACATATTTAAAAAAAAGAACAAGCCTGAGTAGTTTACATTTTTTCTTTCGTAAGGAGAGGAAACATTTTTGAGGTGTTCCAGGGGTCCTTCTGGAGTACCATAAAGCTATTACTAGTAGTTTTAATTATATATTGTTGAGATTTTATTCCTAAGACCCTCAATTTGTAATGAAAACTAGGGAGTCAAATTTATTAATACATTTATAACCTCTAGAAACATATTTCATAGACATCAAATTCAGTTATTGGACTTTCTTTTAGTTTAAAAAGCTTTTTTTTAAATTTTACAAAATAATTGTTACAAATATTTTCAACAAAATATAAGATAAATTTGTAATCACTTTTCTGGTGGGAAAAATTAATTTATGTGTTTTTGCTTCATTCATTTACAGTTTAATCACCAAACAGTGTTTTTAAATGATCTTTTTAAAAAGTTTTTAAATTAAATTTAATTTTTTCCATCATAATTTATCCCCCTATACTCTTTCACCATCCATCACCACCTCCATCATCACCCAATCCCTAAACCCTGAAAACTTCACACTGTTTTCCATGTCAATGAGTTATTTTTCTCTCTTTCTCTCTCTCTCTTTTTTTTTTTTCTCAATCCCTCCACCCCCCATGCCTCCCTGACATCTGTCAGCCTGCTCTCTATAAGTCTGCCTCTGTTTTGCTTGTTAGGTTAGTTTGTTCATTAGATTCCACATGAGTGAAATGATATGGTACTGGTCTTTCTATGACTGGCTTATTTCACTTAGCATAATGTTCTCTAGGTCCATCCATGCTGTCACAAAGGGTAAAAATTCCTTCTTTTTTGTGTGACGTGTAAATGCACCATAGCTATTTTATCCACTCATCTATTGATGGGCACTTGGACTGCTTCCAATCTTGACTATTGTAAATAATGCTGCAATGAACATAGGGGTGCCTATATTCTTTCAAATCAGTGTTTTGGGTTTCTTCAGGTGAATTTCCAGAAGTGGAATTGCTGGGTCATAAGGCAGTTCCATTTTTAATTTTTTGAGGTAACTCCATACTGCTTTCCACTGCACCTATCTGCATTCCCACCAAGAGTGCACAAGGGTTCCCTTTTCTCCACATCCTCACCAACACTTACTGTTTGTTGATTTATTGATGATAGCCATTCTGACAAATGTGAGGTGATAGCTCATTGTGGTTTTAATTTGCATTTTTCTGATGATTAGTGACATTGAACATCTTTTCATATATCTCTTGGCCATCTGTATGTCCTCTTTGGTGAAGTGTCTATACAGGTCCTTTGGCTATTTCTTTCTTTTTTAATCTTCACTCGAGGACATGTTTTTATTGATTTTAGAGAGAGAGAGGAAAGGAGAGAAAGATAAACACTGATTGGTTGCCTCCCATACACACCCTAACCGGGGATGGAACCCACAACCTAGGTATGTGCCCTGACCAGGAATCAAACTTGAAACCTTTTTGTGTATGGTTGATGCTCCAACCAACTGAGCTACCCAGCCAGAGCTGCCCATTTTTAAATTGGATCGTTTATTTTTTGGTGTTGAGTTTTATAAATTTTGGATATTAAGCCCTTATCAGATGTATTGGTGAATATGTTCTGCTAGTGAGCTGTCTTCTCATTTTGTTGATGGTTTTCTTTGCTGTGCAAAAACTTTTTAGTTTGATATAGTCCCATTTGTTTATTTTTTCTCTTTCTTGAGGAGATACATCAGAAAAATTATTGCCATGAGAAATATCAGAGATTTTACTGCCTATGTTTTCTTCTAGGATTTTTATGGTTTCAAGTCTAACATTTAAGTCTTTAATTCACTGTGAGTTTATTCTTGTGTGTGTGGTGAAAGAAGGTGGTCTAGTTTCATTATTTTGCAAGTATCTGTCCAATTTTTCCACCACCATGTATTGAGTAGTCTGTTTTTGGCCCATTGTATGTTTTTGCCCCCTTTGTCAACTATTAATTGACTATAAAGGCATGGGTTTATTTCTGGGCTTTCTATTTTGTTCCATTGATCTATATGTTTGTTTTTATGCCAGTACCATGCTGTTTTGTTAACTGTGGCCTTGTTGTATAGTTTGATATTAGGTAACATGATTCCTTCAACTTTGTTCTTCTTTCTCAAAATTGCTGTTGCTATTTGGGGTCTTTTGTGGTTCCATATAAATTGTTGGAATATTTGTTCTAGTTCTGTGAAATACGCCATTCATATCTTGGTAGGAATTGTGTTGAATTTATAGATTGCTTTGGGTAGTAAGGACATTTTAATGATATTAATTTTTTTAAATCCATGAACATAGTATAATTTTTCCACTTATTTGTATGTTCTTCAATTTCTTTCTTCAATGTCTTATGATTTTCTAATTACAGGTATTTAACATACATGGTTAAATTTATTCCTAGGGATTTTATTCTTTTTGAAGCAATTGTGAATGGGATTGTTTTCTTAGTTTCCCTTTTCTGATAATTCTTTATTGGTGTATAAAAATGCAACTGATTTCTGGATATTTATCTTGTATCCTGCTACTATACTTAATTCATTTATCAGTTCTAATAACTTGAACTTATTTTTGTTAATCCTGGGTGAAATATATATGTTACATGTTATATCAATAACTCGAAAGACATGTCTGCTCTACTTATACCAACAAGCTTAAAGTAGATTTTATGTGCTAAGGATTAATCTTAGATCATGAGACTGTGAAAAGCATTTGAGTTAGTTTCTGTATATGTGAGAATTTTAGAATAACCAATCCTTGTAAGTGCTTGCCTTCAAATCAGTTCATTTTAATTTATTGCATTAATTTTAACAATGCCATCCAGAGGTAGAAAGTTCTCTCACATGTACAACATACACAGAGACAGACACAGAGACATTTTAGCCATGAGAAAAACTCACGAGTTTATAAAAGAACAGTGTGATCCAAATTTTGTTTTGGCAGTTTGGTTAAGAAGACACACTTATATCTGTTATTGAATTATATTTTTCTATCCCCACACTGGCTGAATCAACAGAAAACCAATCATTTTGACATATGAAATGTTAGCGAGAATTGAATTCAATGATGCAAAAAAAATTTCAGCATTTATAAAATTATAAACAAGCATTGCAAGAGGTAATTTCCCATACTGAATCTTAACCAAAGTTACTTACAAAGATACAGAATGTCCTGATGTATCTGACCCCAATATTTATCCAAGTTTCATGAAAGGCATATCCAACATTGTTCACAATTTAGGTATGTTAAGCTGACAGTGCTTTGAAATTACCTGTGCTTTTTATACTTTTATTTAAATTAATTTTAAAGAGTTATATGCTAACAATTTCTTATATTCTTTAGTGTTGTATATTATAATTCCATATGTAGCTTCTATCTAATTAGGTACAATTTTAAACTATTCATATATAATTTCAAACTGCAGAAAAGTTGCAAGAATAAGAATATTATAGAATATCTATTATGGCCTTTATCCTTTTTTCCAAATTCACGTGCTTTTTTGTTTTTGCTGTTCTGAACCATTTAAGAGTAATAGCCCCTAGATGCTTCAGTGTATATGAAGAATAAGGGCACAGTATCCTTATTCTCAAGAATAAGGGCACAGTATCCTCAGAAAATTGTAAAGCTTTACAAAACTTTAATCTCCTGTGAATATTTCAGTTTTTATTAGTTGACTAAATATTGTTCTTTGTGTTTTTTCTTTCATTCAATATAAATACAATCTAGGATTAAGTTTTGCAATTAATTATCAGTTCTTTTTGTTTCCTTTCATCTGTAACTTCTACAGCTTTTATCATTTTTAACATCAATGTTTTTGAAGAAAATATCCCCCATAGTTTCTTTTTAACTGAATGCTTCTAATTTGGGGTTTTCTGATGCTTCTTCTTGGTTAGGTTCAGGTTTCACATTCCAGGCAAGAGTACTATAAGAATACTTGCATTGTATGTGACCTTTATCTTCCATTCATTGCAGTTAACTCATTAAACTTTCTTTCTGTTTTGCCCTTTTATCCATTAGTTGCCCTGAACAAAATTAGGATGTTATTTAAGTGCTCTTAAAAGAACATATGGTGTTATTGGGATGGATGCTGGTGATAGTTGCACAATGTGAATATATTTAATACCATTGAACTCTATGCTTAAAAATGGCTAAGACAGTAACATTTATATTTATTTTTTTATTGATTTTTAGAGAGAGAAACATGATCTTTTTTAAACTAATGACTTTTTTTTTTTTTTACTAATGACTTTTTAAAAACTGTGGTTTTTTAAATTTTATTTTAGAGAGACAGGAAGGAAGAAAGGGAGGAGGAGAGAGAGAAACATCAATTGGCTGCCTCCTTCACGCCCCCTACTGGGGATCGAGCCCTCAATGGACCTGTGTTCTGACCAGGAATTGAACCAGTGACCTCTCAGTGCATGGGACAATCAGTGCTCAACAAACTTGAGCCCACAAGCCAGGGCTGTTGTTCACTTATTGATGCATTCATTGGTTGCTTTTTTAATGTGCTTTGACCGAAGATTGAACCCACAACTTTGGTTTATTGGGACAACGCTCTAACCAACTGAGCTACCCAGCCAGGGCTATTATTTTTATTTTAAACAAAAAAAAAAAAAAGGAAAAGAACATATGGTAGATCTAGGTGTGACCAGTTGCCTAGAATATAGTCCTACACATATAATATACTCTTAAAAAAGACTTATTATTTAGCATCATTATTTTAATTAGTAAATAATATAGCATAGGAAAAAGTTTTATTGTGTATATGACTTCCTTTTCCTATAATGGTGTACTTCAACTTTTGTTTACTTTGTACCTACCATCTTAAATCTTGCAATTTGGAGTTTTGGTCCTCAGCATTCTTAAACTGTTTTGATGTTTCCTCCTGTTTCAGAACAAAAATTAGAAAAGTAAAAGGTATTTGTTTAATAAATTGCTGTACTTAAAAAGGATTTTTTTTTCTCTTAATGTTCCAAAATGTATATCCTGTATAATAAAAGCCTAATATGCATTGCCCCCTGGGGTGGTCCTTTGACCGAGAGTTCCACCGCTTGCTATGATGTGCACTGACCACCAGGGGGTGGCGTGAAACATGACGGGCGTTGTACGCGGCGCTGGCAGTGGGCGGCAGTGAAGGTGCTGCTGGCTCTGATGGTATGGTAGAGCGGGTGAGCGGGTGGCACCAGGCCAAGGTGGGTGTGAGCGGTGGTGGTGGGGGGCGGGGCTCCCTCAGCACCTGGGAGCCGGGTGGTGGCCCTGCCCCCGACCATAATTATTTTCCTTTCAATGTACACGAATCCGTGCACCAGGCCACTAGTAAAATATAATAATCTCAGATAGTTGATAACTTACCTTTCAGCTTGACTGATAAAGATATGTAGAATTTTCTTTCCTATTATGACTGCTTCTTATTATGGATTCACACAATAGATCCCCTTTAAATTGTGTCAGTTAGTTAATAAAATCAAAGCATTTTCCATTGAAATATTGGTATTCAGAATTCATTGCATTTTAATTACTGTATCCTCCAAAAGAGATACGTCTTCTAGAATACAGGTATCTTCAAATGTTGCTACAAACAAAATATTTTTTGTGTAAATTGTATTATTGTTTCAGAGATTTGTCTTTGATTATTACCTGTCTAAATATTAATTTTCTATAGCAGAAAAATTCAAGTAGTATGTTTTGTATCTATACATAATTAAATGTATTAAGGGAGCATCTGTCTAAAAATGGCACCATTTCAAATCTTTCCATAAATTGCTTTCATGCAATTCAATTACTGTATTTTCACTAGTAATCATATCACTTAATATATTGAATTTTGTGTCTTCTCCACAATCAAGATTTCAAATCATTTCACTTTTCTTAATCCCCCAACCTCTCCACAGTCCCTTGCAATTTTTTATCCACATGTTTATATTTCTTAAAACTTAAAATGTTTTAACACATTGCAAACAGACTATAACATAGTACAATGAAAATGCATGTGTGGTACCTACTATGTTACTTTAATAAACATTAACCTTTGCCACATGCTTCAACTTACTTTATTTTCTTACTGATTTCAGAGAGAGAGAGAGAGAGAGAGAGAGAGAAATATCAATGTAAAACATCAACCAGTTGCCTCCTGTAAATGCCCCAACTGGGGATCAAACTGGAAACCTAGGTATGTGCCCTGACTGTAAATAGAACCCGCCACCTTTTGGTATATGGTACGACGCTCCAACCAACTGAGCCACACTGGCCAGGGCTCAACTTATTGTGTTAAATAACTGAAAACAGGTAATAGAAATAAAATATTATTTTGTGTCAATTTACATTATGGTTTCAGAGATTCATCTTTGTTATACAATAGTCTAAATCTAAATCTAAATTTAAATTTAAGAAATCTCATATATAATCTACCCAACACCATTATCTCTCCTTCCTTTCTTCACTGAAGAGGGATTTATGATGATTACTCCTATGAAAGTGTTGTACATTTTTGTATCACACATGTTTATATGTATTTTTGTTCAGCATGTTTAAAACCTTATATAGCATTACACTGTATGTATCATTTTCCAACCTGCTTTTTTTTTCACTAATCTTTGTTTTTCAGATTTATCCATGTTTATTCGTGTAATATAAATCATTCAGTCTAATTACTGAATAGTATTTTATTGTATGAGTAAAATACAATTAATGTATCTGTTCTAATAATAGATACATAGGGTGTTTATAACTTTTCACGATAAGTGTCACAAGGAACATTCTTGCACTTGTTTTCTTACACATAGCTGTGGGAGTTACAGAAGGGTATGTTTCTACAACTGATCTGGCACCTTGAAATGATTAGCATTGAACAGTGCTCTCTGAGGATTGTACAATGAACATTTCACAGGTCATAGGTCTGTGTTGTGACTTGGGACAGCTCTCACCTCATGGCTGTCAGCAGACCACACCTGCCTGACCTTCAGGCTGACCCCTCCACTGCTCTCAAGTGAACCCCCAAGCTCCTGCCATCCACACCCCCAGCAGGTGGGGGTCAGGGGATACTGCCACCTGCTGTAAATTCCTGGTTTTTCTGAACCATGTCATCTTGCAAGGAGTAGATGCAAGTTTCCATTTCTTTTGATCTTGAATGAATTTGATATTATCAGACTTAAAATTTTTACCAATCTGACTGGTTATTAAGTGATAGTTGATTGTTATTTTTATTTCTTGATTGGTTGAAATCTTAGTCATCTAAATTTTTTTTGTAAATTGTCTGTTCATATTATTGGCCCATTTTTCAAAATTAGGCTGTGTATTTTTTTATTATACATATATGCTACACAGTTATATGTATTGGAGATGTCTTCTCAGTGACTTTTCACTTTGATGAAAATGTGTTGGTTGTATAGAAGTTTAAAAATTGTTAATTTAGTTTAGTTTTTTACTTTGTGGTTATACTTTAAAAAATCTTGGCCTACTGTTTTATTGTTACAGTGAATCCCTCAAAACTTGTAGGCTTATAATAACAAAAATAATTTTATTACTTTTCATGGTGTCAGGAATTTAAACAGTGTAGCAGGGTTGCCTTTTCTCTGCTCTGCTTGCCGTGGATGAAGCGACCGGAAGTCGGGTTGGCTCGAAAGCTCTGGGCTGGGATAATCGGGAGATATCTTTGCTCAGCCTTCAAGTTGATGCTGGCTGCGGACTGGTACCAGCTTGGCTGCCATCCTGAAATCCTACACACTTAGTCAATGTTAAATACAAGTAGTAACAACAAACATTTAATTTTTTCTTGACTCTGTTGGAATGTTTATTTTAATTATTATTTGTGACTGTTAATATGTTGTCATGTCAGAGAACTTTTCTACTGTTCCACTAAGTTGGATAAGAGTTTTAATCACAACTTAGAGTTAAGTTTAGTGAATGTTATTTTGCATTTTTATAAGATATTATATAATTCATTGATAATTATAACTAGCATTAATAGCTTTTCAGAAATAGACCCATTCTTGCATTCTCTGTATACAACCTGCTTAATCATGATTTGTTAATATATTTTAATATTACCAGTTTAAGATTTCGCAACTAAAATTGGTTTGGTTTTGCTTTCAAAATTAAACTAGCTTCATAAAATGTATTTTTGTCTTTGTCTTCTTTTTCAAGATAAATAAATAATAAATACTTAATCCAAAAGAAGGCAAGAAGAGAAGACAAAGGGACAAAAAACAGGACTAGTAGAAAGCAACTAGCAAGATGGAAGATTTAAATCCAGTGATGTTAATAATTATATTAAATGTAAATTATCTAAATATACCAATTAAGAGGAAAAATTGCCAAATTAGATAAAAATCTAAGACCATACTATATGCTGTTGAAGATAAACTCATCTATAATAATAAAAGCATAATATGCTAATTAGACCAGATAGCCGAATGACCCGGACGTCATTCTGGACGTTCTTCCAGATGAAGCCACAGTGGCGGGGGCTGGGGCTGAGGCAGAGGCGGTTAGGGGCGATCAGGCAGGCAGGCGAGCAGGTAGGGGCAATCAGGCAGGCAGGCAGGCAGGCAAGTGGTTAGGAGCCAGCGGTCCCGGATTGTGAGAGGGATGTCCGACTGACGGTTTAGGCCCGATAACAGGCAGTTGGACATTCCCCGAGGGTTCCCAGAATCAAAAGAATATTGGATTATTTATATTAATTTCAAACAAAGTAAATATCAAAGCAAGGAATTTTATCTGGGATGAGAGAAATTAATGATAAAGGGTTGCTTTCATTAAGAATTGTCAAGACATAAAATTCTTTAAATTGCATCCACCTAAAATGTAATATAATAAAGTGAACAACTATATCTCTTTAAAATTGAAGTCATATTAAATGTGAAATTTCCTGGAGAAACATACAGTAGCAAATTGTGTCAGGATTTTTAAAAGTCCGAATAAATGAATAGCCAGTAAGTAGTAGCAGCATTAAAATTAACATCCCAAAATAAGAAAAACATAAACCAATTTTTAAGGAACAGATGATCATATTTTATATAAAATTTCTCACTTTGAAGTTATTACTTTATTGTGTTTTGGTTTCTATTGTTGCTGAGGAATTGTCTGTCATTTCTTATGAGGTAATCTGTCTTTTTCTCTGACATTATTATTTTTCCACAATTTTATCTTGATGTATCTAGATGTGGATATATTTTTATTATCTTTCTTGGAACACAATGTACACTTTCAATCTGAGAAATTGATTTCTTCCTCAATTCTAAAAAATACTGGTTAATTCTTCAAATATTGCTTCTTTATCACATCCTCCATTTTTCTCGTATGCCCCTCCTATTAGTTATATGTTGGAGCCTCTCAATATCTACTAAGTGTCTCTTAACTGTTTTTTTTAAAACAGGTTTATTGAGATATGTCACATACCACAAAATTCATCCTTCTATTTATTTAAAAAATGTTTTTATGATATTTTTTTTAGAGAGAGAGGTAGGGAGAAGGAGAAAGAGATAGAAATATCAATGAGAGAGAAACATCGATGGATCAGCTGCCTCCTGCACACCCCCTACTGGGGGTCGAGCCCACAAATCAGACATATACCCTAGCCAGGAATTGAACTGGTGACCTCTTGGTGCATGGGAAGATGCTCAACCAACTGAGCCACACCAGCTGGGCTAATTCGCCCTTTTAAATAAGTATACAAGTTGGTGGTTTTAAATTTATTCACAGAGTTGTGTAATCACTACTATATAATTTTTAGAACATTTTCATCACGCCATGAAAAATTCTCATATAAACCAGAAGTCACTTCCTATTTTTAGTAATTTACTTTCTTTATGAATTTTCCTATTCTGGGCATTTCATATAAAAGGAGTCTTTCAAGATGTGGTCTTTGTGACTGGCTTCTTTCACATAATATATTTCCTAGGTTCATTTATGTCGTATCATGTATCAGTACTTCCATTTTGTTACCAAATAATCTTTTATTATAGGAATATACCACAATTTGTTTATGCACTTATCAGTGATGGACATTTGAATACTTGTCAAATGTATAAAACAACTATGGATAATGCTGCCATGAATATTCATGTATAAAAACTACACACATGTAGATTTTTGTGTGGACATGTTTTCAGTTCTCTTGCTTATATACCTAGGAATGGAATTGCTGGGTGATATGGTAACACTGTTTAACTTATTGAGAAACAGAAATATTTACCAAAGTGGCTGCAACATTTTATAATCCCACCAGCAGTCTTTGAAGGGTCTTCACATTTTCACCAACACTTATGTTCTATCTTTTTCATTTTAGTCATTAAAGTGGGTGTGAAGGACTTTCTCATTGTGGTTTTGATTTGCAGTTCTCTGATGACTAATGATGTTGAGCATCTTTTCCTGTGCTTTTTGGTAATTTGTGTATCTACTTTGGATAAATGTTTATTAAAATGCTTTGCTCATTTAAAAATTGTCATTTGTTTTTTAATACTGCATTTAAGGAGTTTTTAATATATATTTTGGATACAGTTCCCATATTAGATATCTGATTTGCAAAGAGTTTCTCCCATTCTGGTGCTCACCTTCTCATTTTCTTGATAGTGTCCTTTGAAGCACAAAACATTTTACATTTAGATAAAGTTCAATTTACCTATTTTTCCTTTGACTTCTTGTGCTTTGACTTATTTTGCTTTTGATGTCATATATAAGAAATCATTGCATAATTCAAGGTTACGTATATTTTCTTCTAAAAGTTTCATAATTTTAGCTTTTATGTTTGGGTCATTGATTCATTTTGAGTTAATTTTTATGTATGGTATGATGTAGGGGTTCAACTTTATTTTTCTGCATATGGCCATCCGGTTGTCCCAGTGCTTTTTATTGAAAAGACATTCTTTCCCCCATTGAATTGTTGTGGCAATCTTGTCAAATATCCATTGACCATAAAAGTAAAGGTTTATTTTTTTTACTCTCAATTCATTTTCACTGATCTAAATATCTAGCATTAGCCGAAACCGGTTTGGCTCAGTGGATAGAGCGTCGGCCTGCGGACTGAAGGGTCCCAGGTTCGATTCCGGTCAAGGGCATGTACCTTGGTTGCGGGCACATCCCCAGTGGGGGGTGTGCAGGAGGCAGCTGATCGATGTTTCTCTCTCATCGATGTTTCTAGCTCTCTATCCCTCTCTCTTCCTCTCTGTAAAAAAATCAATAAAATATATTTAAAAAATAAAAAAATAAAAAATTAAATATCTAGCATTAAGCCAATATTACACTGTTTTGGTTGCTGTAGCTTTGTAGTAACTTTTATAGCAGGGGTGGGGAATGTTCAGCCCGAGGGCCGTATAAGGTCTGCCAGATCATTTGGTCTGGAACTGGCAAGGCATTAGGGCTGAGTTAATTAGATGTTTGACCAAATATAGCAGGCTAAATTTTAAGTTGATGATTTTGTTTGGCCCATGAATAAGGTGATCACATTTTAACATTGGTAAAGCGGGACACCATTGACGGAGGGGGGTGGGGGTTCTTCTTCTTTTTTTAAAAAAAATATATTTTATTGCTTTTTTACAGAGAGGAAGAGAGAGGGATAGAGAGTTGGAAACATCAATGAGAGAGAAACATCGATCAGCTGCCTCTTGCACACCCCCTACTGGGGATGTGCCCACAACCAATGTACATGCCCTTGACCGGAATCAAACCTGGGACCCTTGAGTCCGCAGGCCGACTCTCTATCCACTGAGCCAAACCGGTTTCGGCCCGGGGGGTGGGGGTGGGTTCTTGATTAAAAATTTGGTCTATATTGTAATCGCTTTTGTTTTTTTTAATAAAAGGAAATTCACTTCTTAGATCATCATTGAATTTGCATCCTCTTTTCTTACTCATTATGTTAAAAATCTAAAAAAAAATAATTTAACATTATATTATAAATTATTATATACATATTGCTTAAAAACACAGTAAGTAGCCGAAACCGGTTTGGCTCAGTGGATAGAGCGTCGGTCTGCGGACTGAAAGGTCCCAGGTTCGATTCCGGTCAAGGGCATGTACATTGGTTGCGGGCACATCCCCGGTAGCGGGTGTGCAGGAGACAGCTGGTCGATGTTTCTCTCTCATCGATGTTTCTAACTCTCTATCCCTCTCCCTTCCTTTCTGTAAAAAATCAATAAAATATATATATATGAAAAAAAAACACAAAAAAAAACACAGTAAGTAGGTACATAATTACATGAACATATTTTATTGTTAGTTTATAAATTAAATTAATTTGATTGTTATAAAGTAACTATATTTTAAAAATTATTTTAATCCTATATTTCTTTCTAAATAATAACAATACTAACTTGTATTATTTTTCCTCTGAATTTGCCGTAACGTAAGTCGTGTCACTTTCAAGGCTGGCGCTAGACTTTTTGCCACCACTATAAAATATAAATAATACAAGTACTGTCTGCTAAATTCAAGAAAATTTATGTATTTATGAAATAAATAAATAAATTACTTACCTAAATTATCTGAATAGGTGATTTGTAGTGACATCACTTGTTTAACTAGCTTACTAGCACGCAGTATGATGTGTATCGTCTGAGAGACAATTACAAAATGTTTTCGTCGTTGCCAATCCCAAAAAATGCCATTGTTCATTAAGTCCAAACAATGGTGGTCGAATTCTAACAACTGATCAACAATGCGAACTTTGATAAGCAGTTCTCGATAATCAGTCCTCAACAATTATTTGTTATTATTAAAGTTTAACATTATAAAATTAACAAAAATAATATAAAACTCATATCCTGGCTAAATAGCCACATGGCCTCCGAAAACCGTACATTCCCTTCCCATTCTCCCGCCGTTCCCTAGCTTGTCGTGCATTCTTTCCAAAAATCGGGACTTTTTTAAAACGCCGCGGGACGCGGGACAAATTGTTAAAAATCGGGACTGTCCCACCAAAAGCGGGACGTCTGGTCACCTTACCCATGAATGATGTTATAAATATCCAAATGGCCCTTGGCAGAAAAAAGGTTCCCACCCCTGTTTTAAAAGCAGGAATTGTGAGCCCCCAACTTCTTTTTCAAGATTTTTTGGGGCAACTTTGGGTCTCTTATTACAAGATTTCTTGCAACAAGTTCTTTCATGTCTTCTGTGTGATCTTGTTATCCTTTCATGGTTTTTCATCTGAAATTACTTTCTTGAAGATCACTCAAAATATTCTTTGGTCAAATTCAGTATTTCCCATTCTGTACTCCTTTCTTTTCCAGTTTTCTATTAAGTGTTTTTCCCTCTTCCCATTTCCAGTCTTTCATCTAAATTTTTTTTCTTACAATATATTTCTCTTCAAGTTAGTGGTACCCATCATGCTTTAAGTACTCTGTTAATCTCTGAAAAATAAAATTCTAATTAAATATAGTCCTTATTCTCAAGTTGTTTATGATAAATACTAGCGTTCCCATTGCAGGAAAAATCGTGCAATAGGGTTTCCTGCTGCATTCTACCCCGCCCCGCCTGGGCTCCTCCCTTCTCCCCCACCCCGCCTTCTCCGCCAGCCCACCTGCTTTTCTCCCTTCTCCCCCGGCCCCGCCTAGGCTCCTCCCTTCTCCCCTGCCCCACCTTCTCCGCCAGCCCGCCTGCTCTCCTTCCTTCTCCCCCGGCCCCACCTGTGCTCCTCCCTTCTCCGCCAGCCTGCCTGCTCTCCTTCCTTCTCCTCCTGCCCTGCCTCCGCTCCTCCCTTCTCCTCCCCCCGGCTTGCTTGCTTCTCCGCAGCTTTGCTCCCTTCTGCAGCTCTTGGCTTCTTTCTAAGCTGTCTTGATATGCAAATTAGCCGCCATCTTGGTTGGTGTAATTTGCATACTTGTCCTGATTGGTTGGTGGGCGTGGCTTGGCTGGTGGGCATGGCTTGGGTGTAGTGAAGGTGCAGTCAATTTGCATATTTGTCTATTATTGGGTAGGATGAGATAGGTAAGTCTGTGCTAAATTCTGTCTTTCATAAAGGAGAATCAGATTTTTGTTTTTGATAATACACTTGTAAGTCTTGGTAAACTTAAAACTAATACTAAGTTTCAAAGGAAGCATTATCTACATAGAAAAATTTAATATAAAAGAATAGCAAGGAAGGAAAATCAAATGCTAAAAAGTGATAAAAAATGACTATACAATAAGTAAAATTGTTTACTTTTTAGAAGTTTATTTTTCACACATTAATTTTTTCATAAATAAATGTACTTAGTATTTTTTCTTTCAAAAGCAACAATTTATTTAATTCTGCAACACCAACTGTGTCTCCATCAATTTAATTCAACTCTGACACTAATTATTCAGACCTAAGCTGATCTGACAGGATAAGGACTCTGACCCACAAGACTGTCCTCACTCTTTTTTAAAAAATATATATTTTTATTGATTTCAGAGAGGACAGGAGAAGGAGAGAGAGAAACATCAATGATGAGAGAGAATCATTGATTGGCTGCCTCCTGCACGCCCCCTACTGGGGATCAAGCCCGCAACCTAGGAATGTGCCCTTGACTGGAATCGAACCTGGGACCCTTCAGTCCACAGGCCAACGCTCTATCCACTGAGCCAAACCAGTTAGGGCTGTCCTCACTCTTGGTGCCATCTGCAAATGGGGTCCCCAAGCTACCTATATTTCTTTCCTGCCTGGCCAACTACTAATCAGAGGTTCCTATAACTCCCCCTTTAGAACTCAACAGAACTCAGGAAAGTGTTATACTTACTATTATAATTTATTATAAAGGGTGCAGATGAACAGCCTGATGAAGAGGTACATAGGGTTAGGTCCAGAGTGTCCTGAGCTTAGGAGCCTTTGTCTCCAGAGTCATTGTACACTATCCTCATGGCATGTGCATCTGTCGTTCACTAATTCAGAGGCTCCCTGACCCTATTGCTTAGCGTATTTTTGGAGCTTTCATTATATAGGCAAGACTGATTAAATCATTGTCCATTGGTGATTGAACTCAATCTCAATCCCTTCTCCCTCTGGAGTTAAGGGAGTGGGGCAGAACTGAAAGTTAACCCTCTAATTGAGTAGTTGGTTTTTCTGGTCACCAGCCCCTATTCTGAAGCTGTCTACACACCCCTACCCTGTGAGTCATCTCACCAGCATACAAAGACAGTAAAATTAAATTCTAGAGCCTTTTGAAATTCTGTGCCAGGAATCAGGGACAAAGACCAAATATAAGCATCTATTATATCTTAGACATTACCATTGCTTTTATGGAACTTGGAATCTAGTGAAAAGGGACAAACTAATAGGAAATATCCTAACAATATGAGATAAGTTATTTAGAAATAGAGGTATTCACAGCTCACGTTATCAGACTGCAGGGAATGCTCAGAGTTGGAACTGGGGTTGGAGGGTAGGTGACAGATTAGAAAGTTTGCTTTTTGTCTGACAAAAGGGAAAGAAGATAGAGAAAGGGTAAGCAATGTCCTGGGGCTATAAATGACCGGAAAAGGCAGGGTCACTCTCACTTCAGGGTGATAATACAGGGGAGATTTTTCTCTCCAGTATAGACAATGATTTGACTTAATGATTTTATTTTTTTACTTTTTACAATGGTGTGAGAGAGTTAAACATATTCAGTACAAACTGTACTTCAAATTTTGAATTTTTATTTTATTTTTTTACTATCCTAACAATATGACAAACAGTACTCTTGGTGCTGGGCATTTGCAGGGAGCCTCAGCTTCCAGTCATCCACAGGATCATGGAGATAAACAGATAAGATACACAACTTAGTTTAACAGATGTGTACTAAAAGCCTGCTGTGTCAGAAACTGTACAGGCTTATTATTTTACCATGAAACATTTTCTGTACCTTAATGCATTGACCTAGCTTCTTTGGGTTAAATTAGATTACAACAGAAAAAAATACTTGACAGTCTGTTTATTGCATTAGACAATTTTGTCTAACTATAGGCTAAAGCAAGTGTACTGAATTCATTTAGGGTACGCTAGGCTAAGTAAGCTATGATGTTTGCTAGGTGAGATGTATTAAATGCATTTTTAACTTAGGATATTTTCTATTTACAATGGGTTTATCAGGACATACTCCCATGATAAGTCGAGGAACATCTGTATTATTCTACTTTTTTTAAAAAAATATATTTTATTGATTTTTTACAGAGAGGAAGGGAGAGTGATAGAGAGTTAGAAACATCGATCAGCTGCCTCCTGCACACTCCCCACTGGGGATGTGCCCTCAACCAAGGTACATGGCCTTGACTGGAATCGAACCTGGGACCCTTCAGTCCGCAGGGCGACGCTCTATCCACTGAGCCAAACCGGTTAGGGCCTATTCTACTTTTTTATCTCTTGCCCTTTTCTACAGTGAAATCCCATTAAAAATACTAGAATGAAATAATCTTTCTATAGCCAAATTGACTTCTAAGTAAGAACATTTTAAGTTTGAGCCAAAACCGGTTTGGCTCAGTGGATAGAGCGTCAGCCTGCGGACTGAAGGGTCCCAGGTTCGATTCCCGTCAAGGGCACGTACCTTGGTTGCGGGCACATCCCCAGTAGGGGGCGTGCAGGAGGCAGCTGATAGATGTTTCTCTCTCATTGATGTTTCTAACTCTCTATCTCTCTCCCTTTCTCTCTGTAAAAATCAATAAAATATTTTTTTTTAAAAAAGAACATTTTAAGTTTGAAATTTTAAACCGAAGATCAGAATCTTTATTTTCCACATATTGGTATTGCATCTAAGGGGAAGGTAAGGCACAGATAAGATAGAGAACTTAGTTTAACCTAAGTTGTATTGAAAACCTACTGTGTACTGTGTATTAGAAACTACACAAGGCTTATTATTTTACCATGAAAAATTTCTATATCCTAGACTTAGCTTCTTTGAATTAAAGTAGACTACAACAACAACAAAAAAACTGTCTCCCAGAATTAATTGCTGAAAATGATGAAATTTTTATTTATATAGATTTTCTAATATTATGACAATAAAGAAATTTAAAAAGTAAAATATTTTAAAATTTCGAATTAAAAATTTTTATGAGAAATTTAAATATCTTTTATTATTTTTTAAATCCTAAATCTACCCACTTTTAAATATAGTAAACATTATATTCACATCTTTTTATACTATTTCTGCTTAATATTATAAAACTTGAAGAAGTGAATAATTACAGAAGTACAGCATTACATCTATATCTGTATTTTTATTGAAGCTTACTTTGTACTAGAAGCCCAGTGCACGAATTTGTGCATGCATGGGGTCCCTCGGCCTGGCCAGCAATCGGGCCTGTCTCGCCCAGTCCAGGGGGGAGGGACTGTGGGAGGTTAGCCGGCCGCGGGAGGTTGGCTGTGGGAGTGCACTGACCACCAGGGTGTAGCTCCTGCATTGGGCGTCTGCCCCCTAGTGGTCAGTCCACATCATAGTGACTGGTCTAACGGTTGACTGGTCACTTAGGCTTTTATATATATAGATATGCATAACCCATGGACAATAGTGTGGTGAAGGACTGGGGGTGGGGGCAGGGGCAGGGTGGAGGGGGACAATAAGGGGAAAAAGGGGATGTCTGTAGTACTTTCAACAATACAGATAAACTTTAAGAAAATAAAATGGTAAATTTTATGGGAGTTTATCTCAACTTAAAACATTTATAGTGAATTTAAAAATTAGAATAGTTTGGAGAGGAATACCTGAAACACATAGAATATTGCTTTGGATATTTCATATCTTATCCTTGAATTAAAGTGATGAGTAAAATACTCTAACCATGTTGTTTTAGCAATTGAAATGCTCTTAAGTACTATGCCATAGACCAGTTTCTGAGGGATGTTAAATAAGTAGTCCTTCCAAACTCATTATTCTGTTTATTGCTGGAATATTTTTGACAATTCAATAGGATGACTTTCCTCAGGTCTCAGTAACAAATAGAGCAGTGTTTCCTTTAAGAAAATGATTTATTATCACTGTATGAATACTGTGAATAATATAAATGAACAAAATCTGCAACCAACAGTCATTTCTTCTTTGCTCTGGTTATCAGGAAACTCGAAGCTATATATTTGGTCCCCCAGTAACAAAGAGTACAGGGCCTCATGGCATGCATTTTTAAAACTATCTTTCTTGGCCTGGTATTATTTTCATCACTCTCAATTTCTTACTTTTTTGTATATTATATACCTTAGTATATTACCTTATATCTTATTTTAGAACAGGAGAGGGCATAAAGATATATAAGGGATAAAGGATCTTATAATTAAAAAGCTTAAAATGCAAATGTGCTTGAATAACATAAATTAATTTACACTAATATGTAATTAATCAGTTGTCTTTATGACTTTCAAATTCTTTTTTAACTATCTAACTTTTACCCTTTTGATGTTGTTGTTAATCCTTACCCAAGGATATTTTTCCATTGATTTTAAGAGAGAGCGGAAGGGAAAGGGGGAGACACAGAGAGAAAAAAATGGATGTGAGAAAGACACATCTATTGGTTGCCTCCAGCACATGCCCTGACCAGGAATGAGGATCCTGCCTACAACTGAGTTAGAGCCCTTGAAAGGAATCAAACCCTTTCAGTCTGCAGGGCTGACGCTCTATCCACAGAGTCAAACCTGCTAGGGCTAACTTGGCTTTTTTGAAGGAGGCAAGGGAACATGGTGGAAAGAAGTAAGCAGAGAGAAGGGAACTCTGGAAATGATGAAGATTTGTGTATGGTAAATGATTGGTATGTGTGAGTTGCTGTCTGTTTTGAGTAGAGTGATGAATTACAGAAGAGTGAGGGTTCTGGAAATCCAAATGTGAAAATAGAGGGAAATGGGGAAGTTCATTGGAGATGTTTTTTTAAAATTGCTGGCTTTACTCTTTGTCTAATGTTGATCCTATTTAAGCCCCACTGTGCATAATGAAGTGAAACCTGTTTATGGCATTATTTTTACACTGTGCAGCTGCATGTGTGCAGCTTAGAAGGACATTGACATCACATCATAAAATATGTCAACATTGCTTTGCATAATATTTTAACATGGCAGCCTCTATTATAAAATAATATAGTTTCTAAATGGTTTTTAATTTAATTATCTACATGTGGCATTTTCTCCTATGATTTTCAATATAGTTTAATATAATCCTTAAATTACTTACATGTCTTATATTTATTATCTTTGCATTTCTAGCAGCAAGGTCAGATTTATGCATTTATTAGATGCTTAGTAATAATTGATTTTGCTTCTGTAATTTTCCCCATAATTTTTTGCCTTCTCTAGATCATCTCATGAGCATATAAAATGCTGTACAATTCCCCTATTTTAATAAAAAAACCTTGCAAGACCCCACATTCCCCTCTAGCTACTGTACCATTTCTTTTCAATCCTTTATAGCAAAACTCCTTCAAAGAGTTGTTCATATATACGGCTTCTATGTCTTCATCACACTTTGTTTGGTTTACTTATCCTATTCATGCTTTTGTCTTTATCATTCCACTAACAACATTTTTGTCTGGGGCACTAGTGAAATTTGATAAATCCAATGGCCATTTCTCAGCCCTAAGATTAAGTGTTTTCCCAGCAGCAATGTCATAGTTGATCATGTCATCTTCCCTGAAACTCTTCTTGGGTACTTAACTTTGCCAAAACCAAATTCTTCATTTCTTAACACAGTCATTACCACCACCACCAAACCTATTCCTACCACAGTGTCTCCATCTCAGTCCTTAGCAGCATTATTCATCCAATTGATTGGTCTAAAATCTTGGAGTTATCCTTGACAATGATGCTTTTTGCTTTTATTTAGTTCAGTGATGGGCAACCTTTTGAGCTTGGTGTGTCAAACTTCACCAAAAAACTGAGCATAACTTGGGTAGTGTGTCACTTTGAGGAAAAAACATTATTTCGCAAATGTTTCATCCTCAGGAGCAGCAAATGTTTCATCCTCGGCATGCGGCCGCCTTAGCGGCCGCGTGTCATCAGAAATGGCTACGCGTGTCAGTGCTGACATGCGTGTCATAGGTTCGCCATCACTGATTTAGTCCATCAGCAACCAAATATCCAACCATTGTTATCACCAGCATGGCTACCATGAAAGTTATCTCTCATTTCCACCTGAGTTACTATAGTTGTTTTCTAAACTGGTTTCTGTATTTAGTTTCTTTTCCTCCTTCCCTATTCCAAGATTATTCTGTATACAGTGACTAGAGTGTCCTTTTTAATCAGATCATGTCACGCCCTTAGTGAAAGCATCCCGTATGGCTTTCATCACAGTTGGAATAACATCCAAACTATTACTATTACTTTCCAGGCCCTCCCTGACCTGTGCCTATCTGGCTCTTCTACCACTGTCTTCTAACTTACTGTGCAGCAGCTTTGTGCATTCCTGCCATTTTTTTAAAACACCAAGCCTTTCCACCTCAGGGCATTGGCACTGGCTTTTACTCTCCGTGCCTGAAGTGTTCCTTCTTCCTTCATTCTTGGTCTCAGGACAATAATCTTCTCTGAGAAGCCTTTGTTGCCATTCCATCTCCTTTCCCTTCTTTGTAGTATTTAACACTACGAGAAAGGATAAGATTTTTGTATTTTTTTAAATTGTTTTGCAGGCCTCTATTATTTCTGTGTAGACAGAGACTGCCCTCCTTAGTGCCGTGTTTTCAGATCTAGCATGGTGCCTGCCACAAAGAAGATGCTTCATAGTTATGGAATGAATGAACAAATAAATTAGTTGATTTATTAATATTTTATGTGTGAATTAGTGAATGAGAAAAATCTAATGTTGATTTATGATTTATATTCTGATTTTCACGCTTGTTAAATTTTTTTATCATTGTGGTAAAATATACATAACATTAAAATTAATATTTTAACCATTTTAAAGTATACAGTTGAGTGGCATTAAGTACATTCACATTGTTATGCAACCATCACTATGAACATATTCATCTTCCAAAATTGAAACTCAGTACCCATAAAATAACTCTCTATTCCCCCCCGCCCCCCCAGTCCCCGGCAATCACTATTCTACTTTCTGTCATTAATTTGACTACTTGAGATACCTCATATAAGTACCTCATATCACAATATATGAATCATATTGTATTTGCCCTCTTGTGACTGACTGTTAGTTCATTCGGGCTGCTATAACGAAACATTGCAGACTGGGTGGCTATAAACAACAGAACTTTATTTCTCACAGTTCTGGAGGCTGGGAAGTCCAAGACCAAGCAGTTGACAGATTTGGTGTGTTGTTAGAGCCCACTTTCTGGGTCTAGATGGCCGTCTTTTCGCTATAACCTCACATGGTGGAAGGGACAAGCAGTTCTCTGGGATCTCTTTCCTAAAGGTACTTATCCCATTCAAGAGGGCTCTGCCCTCGTGACCTAATCACCCCCAAAGACCCTCCCTCCAAATATCATCACATTGGGGATTAGATTTCAACATGAATTACGGGGCAGAGGACACAAACATTTAGTCTATAGCACATATTTATTTCACTTAGCACAGCGTCTTTAAGATTCATCCATGTTGCTTTAAATATTTTTAAATAGCATTTTTTTCAACAGATACATCGCAATTAATTGTATTTATGCCTTGCATCTCTCTTTCATCTCTGCACCTCAAAAAATTTTTATAAGCATAGCTAACTAAACTTCATAACATCCCTGTGAAATAGATAATTATGGTATGGCAAGCTGAAGTACTAAGAGATTGCCCAAGGTACATAATGAATATACTGTATACCAATATTCTGAATGAGGACCAGGGTTATGTAGTCTCTTGTGGAAAGTTTTAGACTAGATTTCTTCTTTATAATGAAATCATTCTCCAAGAGTTCTAAGAAAAACAAAATAGCAGTAATAATATTTAATACCCCTAAATATTCATACCAAAGTTCTTTTAATAGAAAAGATTAAACATATTATTTGAAACCTAGTATTTGTTAAATTAGTGATAACAACTTTAGTTATTGGATCTAACATTTTTTTCACTGTGTATTGTTAGATTGCTTAATTGCCTCACCCGTCTCCATAGCCATAGTCTGAATTGGATTTTTGAAGGTTTGGATTGAATTAGTTTCATTTCAGTCTTTTAGCTATTATTGTACATGAGACCTTTATAAAATTTTGAGCTTATGTTTGTCTTGTTTGCTGGCTTGATCAAGTGAGGTGGTTTTTTAAAAGGGCAATCTCATAAGTGGTAAATTATTGATTGATGTGGCATTTGTTGACAGGGCTAAGATGAACTCTAATTTTGATAAAAACTAAAATTTCCTCAATTTATATTCAGATGTATTTTAACTTAGTTAATAGTAAATTCTAAAAGCTTTCATTCTCTGTGTTGCTGCAATTTGAGTTGAATTCTCTAAAGAACTTATAGTTGGAGAAATT
The DNA here is from genome assembly GCF_951640355.1 of Cnephaeus nilssonii. NCBI lineage: Eukaryota > Metazoa > Chordata > Mammalia > Chiroptera > Vespertilionidae > Cnephaeus > Cnephaeus nilssonii. Next base: position 55,527,724 of record NC_137081.1, read on the forward strand.
ATATGCAGCTAAAATAGCATAAAACTTTTCTCAAATGGAGTTCTTTATTATATTACTTCCCCCCAAAAGATTAGTTCATTTTTAGATATTGTGTATATATTAACCCCAAGAAAGTTTCAACATGTGTTGATTGTGCTACCACCTTCTTCCTCTTCTGGGTGCACATTTATAGATCTAAAGCAGAAACCTATGAACTTAGTAAAGATTTTGAGAAGTGCTAATTCGTGTTGAAAGGATAGAGTTATAAAGTTTGGAAAAACACAGTTTATAATTAAATTATTAAAATAATTCACCAAGTTTAATAGCCATTTGTACTTTGTTTGCATGGTTTTTATTATTATCAACAGAATATGAATTTAACCACTGAATTCTAGTTAAACTTCATGTTATAAACCTTATGTTATTTGTCTAAAATTTTTGTGAGTTTACCTATGGGGAAGATTTCTTCTAGAGAAGTTTCAGTCACACGGAACAATAAGGACAAATGGTGGAAAGCAAGAATATGATACATTTTGAGGGAATGACGGTTTTTGCAGGAAGGATAGTGAAATTTTGTAAGAAATGTGAAATCATTGATAATACAAGTGCTTTTTAAATGCCATCTATTTATATTTGGTTTTACCTGAAGTAGTACTACTGATAGTGAGTTTGGTTGAAGAGAGTAGTAGTGTGGAGAGGGTGACAAAAAGTTAGGATCCTGGTAAATCATCTTTTTAAGGTTTTAAAAGATTATTCCTCTACCCTCCCTCCCTCCCTCCCTCCCTCCCTCCCTCCCTCCCTCCCTCCCTCCCTCCCTCCCTTCCTCCTCCCTTCTACTCTCCCTCTCTCCCCTCTCAATCTTTCTTTTTGCTTTTGGTTTTGTTTAGTGCTTCCTCTTATGGGAAACCTCACTTTGTTTTCGTTTGTGATATGACAAATTAATGGTTTTAATATAAGAAACTGTCATTTGCTTTACTTCTACACTTCTCTTGGAAGGCTGTTGAGTCATCACTTTCTAATTTACTGAGTATTTCTGGTGTAGATAATGGGCTTCTGACTATTAATTCTAACAGCAGGTATTGAATTAATCAACAGCAGGGAGTATTGAATTAGAGGTCTACTTAACCACCAGAAAGGCTGGTGAGGTCTCCAAAGCCACATAGTGCCGGTGTATAGAACCTTGGCATTGATGTTCTTGCTTTTGTTGGTCAAAAAATTACAGTCAGCAAAATATTGATGGCTTTGAATTGGTGAACCTATAAAACTGTTTGTTTCTTCCAGTTCTATAAGTGCATGAATACTTTATTTTAAAAGTCATTTGTCCATTTTTAAGGGTAAGAGGCTCTAACCTTTTTATTAATTTCAGTGTATGTTAGCAGGGATTAACATGGCAGGACTCATTGCAACTTCTGCCTTCACAGCCTCTGTGAGCAGTAAGGAAAGAAGCACATCTCATATTTTACCACATACTCTACTTAGATCTCCAATTGAATCTGAGGACAGGAAGCATTCAATGAGTATGATGCACCAAAAGTACTGCTTGGACTTGAAACCCATATCTTTTCAAGCTGCCCATTTTCTATTCTTTTTTACCTTGGATATCTTCCTCCATGACATGAGAAAACAACTTTGAATCTTGATACCAACATAGTCAGTGTCTGTCACTGGAAAGCTTTGCTGCTTGTAGATTATCTAAATTGATTGGTGCCTTTCTAATTTGGCAAAACTGCTTAACAAAACTTATATTAATCCTATATAATAAAAGGCTAATATGCAAATAGACGGAACAGTGGAACAACCGACCAACCGATCAACCAGTTGCTATGATGTGCGCCGACCACCAGGGGGTGCGTATGGAACATAGCGGGCGTTGGCTGCAGCGGGATGGTGGAGCAGGTGAACGGGGGTGCCAGACCAAGGCCGGGCACCGGTTGCTGTCATCAGGGTGAGCCTCTAGTGGCTACTGAAAATTCTTTGCTTCCGCGCACCACGGTCCCGCCTGGGTCCCATCAGTGGGTGCGACTGGGGCCGGCGCTGTCAGCTCATGGGAGCAGCGGCAGCAGGAGCGGGGCTGTAGGCAGACAGAGGTACGGGGGCCTCAGCAGGAAGGGCTGGCTCGCGGCCCACAGTTCCTTTCAAGGTGCACGAATTTGTGCACTGGGCCCTTAGTGTTATATAATGTCTTTTATTTGTATGCCCACTTTAGACTGTGAGGGTAGTCTTCTTTCATATATACCGTGTTACATGCTTAGTTGAAACTTGATGTTAAAGCTTGCTCATCTTTTTTCCTTACGACACAACAAGAAAAGAAAATAATTTGATAGCAAAAGCAGTTACCAAGGATCAGGGCTGTTAAAATTGTTAATAAAATAGAATTTTCTTTCTGTGTTCTGTTGACGTTTTAGTCATAAGAGTACATGAGTAAATGAAGGTGAACAAAGCATATCCAGGGAACAAAGTAAAACAAGTTGGACATTTTAAATACCAGGTAATATAAATGCACCTAAAGAAGCATAAAAGTTTTCTAAAACCTAAGACTATTTTCCCTTACAAGCACTGTAATACATTAAGGATTCTATGATAATGTAAATCTTTTTTCCACCAAACATAAATGTGAAATTCAGCACTTTTTCTGAAATGAACATATCCTACCCAACACAGTTGGTTTTTTCCCCCCATTCCTAAAAAATAGAGAAAAGACTATTTCAAATATTTAGTAGGATCATTTACAGTTTTAAATCCTTCTCTGGTTTTAGAAATACCTAGTTGCGCTGCCATATGGTGGCTATTTAAATTTAAGTTAAAGTAATTAAAATTAACATTTAAACGTCAGTTCCTTAGTCACACTAATCATATTACAAGTGCTCAGTAGCCACATTTGGCTATGGGCTGGGTACCGAACAGCACAAATATTGGACATTTATTTCTATATCGCAGAACGTTTCATTGCACAACACTGGATAGTGTATTCCATTAGTAGTAGATCAGGTGCTCACCAACTTTCCCAGGATATAGTTTCCTATTATTTACAGGTATGCTCCTTTCCTCCTGAAGAAGTATTGCTTATCAAAGCCTGTGCTTTCTTTTTCTACCATATTTCCCCAACTAGTAATAATAAAAAAAAATAATGGTCAGGATTTGAAATAACTAGATGATGATGGAAACATGTTTAGATTTTTATAAAGCCGTAAAAGAGTGTGCCAAATTATGTGTAGTTTTGGTACTTTAAAAACAGAGTGATAGCCTGGCTGGTGTGTCTCAGTGGATTGAGCGTCATCTCACTCACCAAGAGGTCACCAGATTCCCCATCAGGGCACATGCCCAGGTTGCCAGCTTGATTTCTAATAGGGGGCATGCAGGAGGCAGCCGATCCATGTTCCTCTCACACCAATGTTTCTCTCTCTCTCTCTCTCTCCCTTTCTCTCTCTCTAACAAAAATTAATAAAAAAAGAGTGATAGACACTGACTTTCCATTGTACAATGTAAGATTGCAACACTGAAACAGCCTATGAGTAGCATCTGATTTTTGAGATTATTTTTCATATGTAAAGTTCAGAAATAATTTTTATTATATAACCATACCTTGAAAAAAATAGAACACAGAGAAAACATGAAACTGATATATAAATAAGTGATTAAGCATTTTAGTGACTATTATTTTAAATTAACTTAGAGTTAATCAGCATATCTTTCTATATTCAGATTGAATGAGTTGAGAAAAGACAGACTTATTTTTCTGTTCATTTGTGGGTTGTTGTTTTTAAAATCTTTTCAATAAGCTAGATAGGAATAAATAGATTGAAACATAGGTAGTGTTGTCAAGTAAAGGTTAAGATTTGTGTGCTAAAATTGATTACATAAGGAAAGACTTTCTCTGTTTTGTGGCAGACAAGGAAGAAACATAAAGTTAGTTACATGCTAATTACTGGAAAAATACTCATACATTTGTGTATCATGACTTAATATTTTTCCCCTACAGTTTAACATTGGTTGATGTTTTCCGAGACTAAATATAGTTGAGATTTTCTGTGTGCATATTTATTAAAATGGTGACTTGTAGAGAGAAATAGCACATTACCAATATATTAGTTGAATTATATTTTCATAAAATGTAGTATTACATTTTATTTGTATAATTGAAATATAGTCCCTAGTTTCAAAATGATTTTAAAGAATTGCCTTTTCCTTGTAAAAGCCACTTAAAGATTTTTATGAGAATACATACGATTTGTCTGCCTTTAACCTCTAGTGTGATTTTAATTTCATGTATTTTTTTTCTCCTGCATGTACCCAGTAACCATCTGCAAAAATTGCTGCCATGATGAAGGAATGCCTTTACCATTTTTTTATACTATAAGCTTTAGGGCTTTAAATAAAGTATGAATTTTTAACTGTAGATTGTCTTAATTATCTTGTATTTCCCCCCCCCCCAATAAAATATGAAATGGAACATTTACTTTTTTCTGTTTATTCAGTTACAGAAGCTGTTTTATTTTGTTAAAAAATGTTATTATTTTTAAAAATTAATACCTATTTGAATTACAGAATTTTGGAGAAAGTTTAATTGCTTCTTTCACAAAACTTTTTGTATAAACATCTTACCATTACAGACTTTTTTTTAGTGTTGATTAAAGTTGAGAGCATAATGTTAAGAAGTAGTTCCTTGAAGTCAGGTCTTTGGATATAGAGAGTAATGTGTTTTATCTGTGTAGCTTCTGATCTGATTGATACATTGGGGGCCTGGATAATTTAGAGAAAGTTTACAGTCTTATCTGACCCCTCTATGCATCATTTAAAGCTAACACATTCTCCTCTGTACAAATCTTTCCTCTTTTGCCTTCAATCAGTATATTTTCTATTTCTTTATTTCTTGGACTTCAATAAAACACCATACACACTTCTCTTGTTTCCCATTAGCCTTATTTATAGCTATCCCCCAATTTCTGCTGGTTAAGCCCCCCACCTATTCATTCCCTTGGTGAACTCATTCATATTCTTAGCTTGAAGCAATTGTACTTTTTAAAATGACTGATTTACAAATCTTGAACTATTCTAAATTGCGTTTTCCACCTGTTATTGGGAAACGTCTCCATTTGAGTAGCCTATGGTAACCTTTGAGGTAATATTTCATTCTCTGCTGTCCTTGTTTCTGTACTTAATCTAGCATCAAGTCCTCTTATTTCTCCATTTAAGTTGGATCTTGGGTTTCCCATTCTCTCTGCATTTCCTCATCTTCAGTATTCAGATCTCACACCCGTAATTAGCTTGCCTTTACACCACCCCCACCTTGCATTTAAAAAAAAAAAAAAGCTTCCTAAACTTTCCCTGCAGTGACTTTTTAAAATGTATAAGTTGTTATGGCATAATTTCCTTAATAATAACTGTAAAAATTTTTACTTATACTTCCCTCTGGGCATAGTGCTAGATGCAGTAGGAAATCACTAAGTTATTATTCACTTATTCATTCAGCAGCTGTTTATGAGTACTTATTGGGTCCCAGGTCCTATACTTGTGCTCCAGTTATCTTCTCCCATGGAGCTTTTAGCTAAAAATATTCTCTGGTGGTACAAGCTTCTCTGAGGAGGTGGCATTTGTTAAGAGATCTGAATGAAGTGAGTGAGGCAGTTCTATATAAAGATATGAGGGACAGTTGCTCCAGGCTGAGAGAATAGCAAGGGTCAAGGTGCCAAAGAGGGACATCCTATATAATCAAGATGTAATATGCAAATGGTTGTTACGCTATAAGTGTAATGACCGACCGCATAAGACTGGATCACGGATCAGCAGGAGGTGGGGCAGCGAGTTATAAGTGGGCGGCGGAGAGCTACAGGAAGGGGCAAGGCAGCAAGCTATGAGGGGGGTTGGGAGGGTGGGGAGGACGGCGGGAGCTACAGGAGGCGGGGCAGTGGACAGAGAGCTACTGGAGGGCGGCAGCGAGCTACTGGCGAGCTACTGGTGCACGGATTCGTGCGCAGGGCTACTAGTGTTTGTATATTTGGGGAATATCAAAAAGGCCACTGTGACTGGAACATAGTAGAGAGTGAGTGCCATGATAAGTATTGTGGATTTTATCCTGATGGGTAAGCCATTGAACAGTTTTGAATTATAGAGTGGTGTGAGCTGGTATATTTGTCACAGAGTTAAGAATAGAAGAAGGGAAACTATAATGGTAATGTAGGAGAGCAATAGCTTGAATTAACAAAATGAGAAGCAGTAATAAGTGGTTTTGAGTTCAGGACAGTGGGAGGAAAACTCAATGGCAGGATGCATTGGATGAAAATTGTATGATATAAAAAAGGAACCAAGGAAAACTCAGTTTTTGTGTGCTTGGACAAGTCATGTATCTATCTTTTCAATTTTCTCTGAGTATTTAATAAGAAATACCTCTTTTTCTGCTTATTTGAAAGAATTGTTATGAGGATCTGATGAAATAATCCATGAGAGCCCATTGTGAATCTTAAAACATGACAATTTTCTTTTACTTTTTAACACTAAACAGTTTAAAACTTACCTTTAATTAAGAAATATCTAAAAGCTTAGATTTTACAGGGATAAGAACTCTAAATCATATATAGCTTGGGAAATACTTTAATTTATAACTTCCCTTGGTTATAGGCTGTACTTTCTTCTCCATTATATTTTCAAATTTTAAAAGTTTTTGTCACTATTCATAAGGATTACTAGGAGGCAGTTTTTCCTATTAATTGATAATAAGTAGATCATATTCTGGCCATAAACTGAGCAGCTAATCTAATATTAGAGGAAAAGGTATAAGCAATACCTATCTTTTGTTTGTACTATATTTAAGACACTGTAATTCTCTTCTTCTAAATATTTGGAAACAAAAAAACTAACCCAAATGTCTTATCATTCATTTACTAATATAGTATATTATATTAACCCTGGGTGTTGCTGATTATAAGCAAAATATAATCTACCATCTATATATAAAAGCCTAAGCGACCATCTGACCTCTGACCGGTAGGTATGATGCGCAATGACCATGAGGGGGCAGATGCTCCAACCTGTAGCTATGATGCACACTGACCACCAGGGGGCAGACGCTCAATGCAGGAGCTGCTGAGTGACAGCAATTTTGCAGAGTGACCTCCTCTCACACTCTGAGACCCCTCAGGGGATGTCGGACTGTTGGTTTCGGCCTGATCCCTGAAGGTCAGGCTGAGGGACCCCACCTGCCGGAGGGACCCCGCTTACTCCGCAGATGCCATTCGAGCCCTAGTTCCGCCCCAGGTGTGGCTGACCGGGGAGGGACTGCGGGAGTTGGCTCCAGGGCGTGTCTGAACCTCCTTGCCCAGTTTCACCCCACCAGCCACCTTCTAATTAATTTCCTTTCAATGTGCACGAATCTGTGCACTGGGCCTACTATAATAATGGCCTGTAAATAAACTTCAAGTGTTTTATGTTTATTTATATTGTGCTAATTGCACTTTTCTTGACAACTGTGTATCAGTTTAAATATGACTTATGGCATAAAGAAAGAGAAATTCTAAGCTTTTTAATTTATGAAATTGCTTACTTAAGTATGATTCAGCTAAATTCTATTTCTGCTTTCCTATTGCAGATTTCTCAACAGTGATGTCACAAGATTGACTACATTGATCACAGTAAGAACAAAATTAAGCTTTTAAGGATGTTTTGTTTTCTTTGAAAGTGAGAATTGAGTTAGCACATATCTATAAATTTAAAGTATTATTTTTTCAATAGGCAATTCAATGTTTATATTTTCAGTGAATCAGAACTCATACTTCTAGTTATTAAAGACTTTTAAAATGTTGCTTTAAATGATTTTAAAACATCTAAAATGAAAATTACTTTTAATTTATAACTGAAATTGTATTAACATATTTTTGTCTGAATCATAATCTGAACATCATCATTTTAGTTTTTGCTTTTCCTAAATAATGACAAAACATTTACAGTGATTTCACATTAGGAAAAAATTATAAAAATAAGGTTATTTGATACTGTAATCACTTATTAAGGCAAGACTGAAAACAGCCTTGAAAGGATTTTTTGGCTTCTTACTTAAAAGTTTTATTGACATTTAAATGAGTTATAAAGAGTCTTCCAAATATGGAGAGTTGTTGAAAAAGGATAGTTCTCTTAAGTAACTGATACTTTTTCTTTTTAATTTTAAAGTGTTAATTTCTACTGTGTATAATGAAATGTGTTAAAGAAAAACTTTATCTAAGGCCTTGATCCTCTTTATTATAAAATTCAAACTAGTAAATTTTCAATTGCAGTAATGAGATTTTATGCATTTTTGAAAAATCACCTCTCTATATAAAAGCCTAAGTGACCATTACGGCAGAACGACTGGAACGACCAGTTGCTATGATGTGTACTGACCACCAGGGGGCAGACACTCAACGAAGGAGCTGCCCCCTGATGGTCAGTGTGCTCCCACAAGGGGAGCGCTGCTCAGCCAGAAGCTGGGCTCACGGCTGGTGAGCATGGCTGTGGTGGCGCTGGGAACCTCTCCCGAAGCCGCTCCAGCACTACCAAGCAGCGGCAGCAGGCGCAGTGGGCCGGGAGTAGTGTGAGGGGCGCAGCACCCGGCCCAGGTTCGGGCTCCTCCCTGGCCGCCTGCTGCTTGGTGCACTGCTACATCCCCCGAAGGGTCCTGGATTGTGAGAGGGATGTCCAACTGCCCATAGGGATCCGGCCTAAACTGGCAGTCGGACATCCCCCGAGGGGTCCTGGATTGCAAGAAGGCACAGGCCGGGCTGACCCTCAATTCAGGAGAGGGGGAGGGGGGGCAGTGAGGCCTGGAGGCGCATGCAATGGCCCAGGGATCCCAGGAACCGCAAGCCCAGAGCTTACTTTCTAATAAAAAAAATTGGAAAAAAAAAAGGGGCCGGATGCTGCTGCCCTGGGAAGAGTGGCTCCAGGAGGGAAAAGCCTCCCTAGGCCCCTTCCGGCCCTGCTGGCACGCCGCGCAGGACCACACACCAACCATGGCGGCGCCCCCCCACCCCACTGCCCCCTGGTCCCACAGCTCGTGGCAACTCACCAGTGACTTGCAGGAAGCACAGCCCCTCTGACTCCAACGCGTTGCGCAGACAGCCGATTCCCGTCCTGCTCCAGACACAACTGCCAGGCCATGCCGCATCAGCTCTGGCTTCCAGCTTCTTGTCTGCCCTTTCGTATACTACATGCACTTGGGGGCGTGGCTTCAGCTTCCCCGGCCAATAGTGCTGCAGCACAGCCAGAGAGTGGCAGGACACAGCCACCAGGGCTGGCTGGCTGGGCATTGATTTGGCCGTGTGACTGATGTCTATGTCCAGTTACACTAAGTGTTTCCATTTGTAGGGAAGCAGGACAGCCTGCTCCTGCTGCCCGCGTCACCTTCTAGGCTAAGAAAGGCCTGCTGATCTCCGTGTTTCTCCTCCCATCTGGAATCAAAACCTCTTGGGGATGAATGATCCCAGTGATGGCCCCAGCACACGCTCGGTGTCACTGTCATAGACATTCCCAGTCATTAGAGCCCATTCCTCAGCCCGCAGTGCCCAGCTCCACCCACTGCCACTCCTCACCTATCACCCCTGAGGACCATCTTATGTTATCCTATTTGAAATGTGAGCAAGATCTCAAATGCCTCCCTGCCTTTTTTTTTTTTTTAATAGCTCCCTTGCCCTACCTTCCTCTAAAACCCTTGCATTTTAAAAATACATATTTGATTGACTTCAGAGAGGGAAATAGAGATAGAAACATCAGTGATGATAGAGAATCATTGATTGGCTGCTGCCTGCACATTCCAAACTGGGGACTGAAACCTCCTGCAGCTTCCCCATCCCCTTGCCCCCAGCCGGCAGGCCCTGATCAGTGGCAAGGGAAGGAGGTGGAGGGGAGGTGGGGAGGCGGGGAACCTGATTGGCCCTGATCACCAGCCAGGCCTAGGGACCCTACCCATGCACAAATTTCGTGCACTGGGCCTCTAGTTTGTTTTTTTAAAATAAATCTTTATTGTTCAGATTACTACAGATGTTCCTCTTTTTTCCCCCCATACATCCCCTCCACCTGATTCCCCCCACCCCCACCCCATGCCCTTACTCCCCACCACTGTCTTCATCCATAGGTGTAAGATTTTTGTCCACTCTCTTCCTGCACTCCTCACACCCTCTTCCCCCTGAGAATTGTCAGGCCACTCCCTTTCTACGGCCCTGATTCTATTATATTCACCAATTTATTCTGTTCATCAGATTTTTTATTCACTTGATTTTTAGAGTCACTTGTTGATAGGTATGTATTTGTTGTCACTTTGTTTTTCATAATTTTTATCTTACCTTTTTCTTCTTCCTCTTCTTAAAGAATACCCTTCAGCATTTCATATAATCCTGGTTTGGTGGTGATGAACTCCTTTAGTTTTTTCTTGTCTGTGAAGCTCTTTATCTGACCTTCAATTCTAAATGATAGCTTTGCTGGGTAGAGTAATCTTGGTTGTAGGTTCTTGCTATTCATCACTTTGAATATTTCTTGCCACTCCCTTCTGACCTGCATAGTTTCTGTTGAGAAATCAGCTGATAATCGTATGGGTGCTCCCTTGTAGGTAATTAACTGTTTTTCTCTTGCTGCTTTCAAGATTCTCTTTTTGTCTTTTGCCCTTGGCATTTTAATTATGATGTGTCTTGGTGTGGTCCTCTTTGGATTCCTTTTGTTTGGGGTTCTGTGCGCTTCCTGGACTTGTAAGTCTATTTCTTTCACCAGGTGGGGGAAGTTTTCAGTCATTATTTCTTCTAATAGGTTTTCAGTGTCTTGCTCTCTCTCTTCTTCTGGAACCCCCATAATTTGGATGTTGATACACTTAAAGTCGTTCCAGAGGCTCCTTACACTATCTTCATATTTTTGGATTCTTTTTCTTTTTGTTTTTCTGGTTGGGTGTTTTTGTTTCCTCATATTTCAAATCTTTGGTTTGATTCTTGGGGTCCTTTGGTCTACTGTTGAATTTCTGTATATTCTTTATTTCAGACAGTGTATGCTTAATTTCTGACTGGTCCTTTTCCATTTTTTTTTTTTTTTTTGGCATTCTCATTAAGATCCTTAAAGGTCTAACTAAGTTCCTCGGTGGTTTCTAGAAGATTCTTGAGTAACCTTATAACTGTGGTTTTGAACTCTTTGTTCAGTAGTTTGCTTTCCTCCATTTCTTTCATTCGTGACATGTTTCTTTGTCTCCACATTTTGGCTGCTTCCCTGTGTTGATGGAGTGGCTTTGTGTGGTAGGTGTCCTATAGGGCCCAGTGATTTAGCCTCCCCAATCACCTGAGGTGGACACTCTTGATGCACCCCTTTGTGGGCTGAGTGCACGGTCTTGTTGTAGTTAAGTCTTGATTGCTGTTGGTACACTGGGAGGAATTGACCTCCAGGCCAATTGGCTGTGAGGACCCACTGTGTCTATAATGGAAGAACTGCTGTGCTAGAGACACCCTTATGGGGCAGGACTTGTTTCACTGAGTGCTCACTGAGTCTCCCTCTTGAGTGTGTCACTTATGGATGTGAGGAGTTGAAATCTGGTGTCGTCTCACACTGACCACTAGGTACACTGGCTCCTGGATCTCCAAGGAGGTGCAGGTCAGCTACTGCCTGAGGCCACCTAGCAGGAGCTACAGCGAGATCTGCAGATTTCTCCTCTGTGCTTGGGGTTTGGAAGTTTTGGAGCTGTCTGACTGGAGCTGCAGTTTGTTAGGTTAAGCTGTGATAAGGCAGGGCATTCATATGCAAAAGCCGCTGTGCACAGTTTGGGTGGGTCTGTAAATTGTGTGGGGCCGGGGTCTCAGGGAATCACTAGGGCGTGGCAAACAGTGATGGCTGCCAGTCAGCCCTCTCTGTGTCTCTGCGTTTCTGCATCCCTGTGTCCTGTGCCCCAGTGCAGTAAACAATGATTCCTGCACGCACCTCTGCAAGAAAGCCACCCTAACTTTCCGACCTGATGGCAGACAATCCAGCTTCTGGGTCCCCAGAGGGGACTGGGTCCCCGGAATCTTGCTGGAAACTGGAGTTCAGAGCAGTCGGGAGCTTGTGTATCCCTTTGGATTGAAAAAGAACAGCGCACCCAGTCGCCAGCCGCCAGCCCGATTCGCATGCCTCCGTACCTCTGCTTTTCCGTGCTTGTGCACATCCGACCCGGTCTCAATGCTCTTTTCTCTTTCCTTCTAGTTGTAGAACTTCTACTCAGCCAGCTTTCCCATGATTCTGGGTGATAGACGTTTTGTCTTTCAGTTGTAGTTTTGGTGTGGTTGTGAGAGGCAGCACGTACAGGTGTATAACTTATGCCTCCATCTTGGTTTCTCCTCCCGGGCCTCTAGTTTTAAATAACAGACATACATTTTGAGTAAATGATTTACTCAATAAGCCTGCTTCTTTAATCCTATTTTAGTTGTTTACTAAGTATAGAAGCAGTAATTATTAAAAATGCAATATAGATAGATAGATAGATAGATAGATAGATAGATAGATAGATAGATAATTTTTGTATTTATGTTTTAACATGTTTTGGAAAACCTGTTCATTATTAAGTTTAACATTTTTTAGAGACCAAAGAGAAAATTTATTGTATTGGTAAAGGCTTTTCATCATAGAGTCTATAGATGTTTATAGCATGCTCATTTTCCTAAGGGAGCATTTTAGCTATTTCTGATTTGTAGCTCTGTGCTTGTTTGTTTTTTCTTAATTAGTACTTATTGCTTTGATAATTTACAACAAAGTATTAATATATTTATGTAGCAGCATTGTGTTTAATATCTAGTGCTTTTATAATCAAGGAAGTTTAAAATTACCTTTGGATGAATAAGGTGTGTTTTGTTTTGTGTTTTAGTTTAAAAATGCTGACTCTTACAGTCCATTTTGAGGATAATATTTACAGAGTATTTAATTGCAATTGTTCTAAATTTAAGAATTTCAGAAAGAGAGGTGCTATTCAATATTATCAGATATTAAATAAGTTAAAGACTAAGAAGTATTCATTTGAGAGGTTCCTACATGCCTGAAAATAGAAACTCTTACTTTGTAATAATGTCAGGGTCATGAGGATTTCTCCATCCTCCTGAGTGAAGAAAAGAGGGTAGATTTCCACACTGACTTCAGTTGAAAGTGCTATTGAGAGAGCAGTTCAAGTGTTGACTATAGGGCTGGAATAAAGTGAGTACTTAGAGAAAATGAAAGGTTAAGGGACTAATCAGAGATAGAGAAGCTGATGAAATAAGATGATAAAGTAAGAGCTAAAAGTGAGGAAAATTGTGGTTAGAGAGGGGGATATTATAGATTGTTTCAGTGCTGAAGTTGTAGTATTTATATTTTATATAATGTACACCTGATTTTTTTTTTCTCAGAAATTTTCCGAACTCCAGAGAACTTTTAAAATTGAAATAAGAGTATTAATACATGAAGATCCAAAATTAAACCATTGGGAAACAGGGTGTATAGAAAAAGCATAGATTTTAGAACAAGAGAGAGTTCAAATACTATATGCTAGGTATGTGACCTTCAGTCAGCCTCTTTGTGTGTGCCTCAGTATCTTCACCTGTAAAATGATGTATTACATACATTTAAGAGGATTGGCTGCACAGGCTCCAGCAAGGAGATTGATTAGGTCTATTGATTTAATGTGCTTTTATTTGGGGGAAGGGAGTCCCAGACTTCACTAGAATGTGAACATCTTAAAAGGTGAGAATGAACTTTAGAACAGTTTAGACTGTGCTACATTTTTCATATATAACAGGTGAGAAAACCAAGGTCCAGGGAGTTTGAAAGAGAATAATATGCGTAGTGGTAAAGAACATGAACTGGGATCAGAAACACTTTTTAAGTTTGTGCTCTGATATTTAAATAGCTGTTGTGATCTTGAGGAAATTACATAGTCTAAGGTCCAGTCTTCTCTCTAAAGAAGAGATGTATTTATATTCAGAAGTTGTGTGAATATTAAATGAAGTAATGCTGAGAAAGCACAACACAGAGAATGATACATACTAAATTTTTTGACCCTTCATCATGATCATCATCATCATAGTGTGAGATCTTGGCCTAAAACTGTTTTTGCTTTATCCCATTATAATTTTCACTATCCTGTTTTGTTATCACCTCTTACTTGATTAAAAATTTCTGAACACATCTGTCAATCCATCTTCAATCTATGATGACATTTTAATTATTTTTAAAAGACATTTTATACTTTGATTTAGAACAAAAAAGTCTAAGTGAAAATAAACTCTACCACTTCTTATCTAATCAGCAGCAAAAATATTAGATGCAAATATGTTATGGTCTTATGAAGCTGTACTTGACAAAGAGTGGCCTGGCAAAGGACTCTTAAATTATTTTTAAAAACACAGGTACTGGGTGAATATTGCTTTAAAGCCATGGGTAATTCAATCATGAAATAAATTGCATAGAAAAGATATTTCTAAACAGCCTTTATGGGAAGTATAATAAAAAAGTCATAGATTTATTTCTTCTCAAATCTTGCCTTCTCTGAGAGTATTCATGTAATTTTACTTACATGAAGTTTGTTTATATGTAATCTTATTAACACAATGGCTATATTTTATTTTTAAAAATTTTTATTTAGCATTTTACTATACACTTAATAATTAGTTACAAAGCAAGTTTTAAAATAATTGAAGTGTCTTTTTCCATTTTTATTAAAATTCCTTTTGTCCTCTTGGTAATTTTATTATAAATATTACTTAAATTTTATAGAGATTAATTAATCTCTACCAGTAGAAGTATTTAACTTAAAACTTGAAATTTAGAAGGAATTACTGTTTAATTTTACAATGTGTACACTAGTGGAAATATTAGTGTTATATAATAAATTTAAAATGTCAGCCACCTGTAACAGGTAAGATATAACCAAGTGTGGCTATGGCTGATCCTTGTCCCCTAATGCCAATTTTCTTCCTCTATTATTTTTTTTCTCCAGTATATCACTATGTGGAATTAAAATATCACTTCCCAGCTTCCCTTGCAGCTAGATGTGGTTATGTGACTAAGTTTTAGCTAGAGATACATAAGCAGAAGTACTGTGTGCAACTTGCAGAAAGTATCCTTAATGGAAGGAGATGTACTCCCTTTTTTCTCCCCCTTTCTCCTTTCTGGCTGAAATGTGGATGTGATAATTGGACAAAAAAATGGAAATCACAAACTAAGAATGGGCAAGGCAATATAAGATAGAAAGTCCCTAATAACTTCAGGTTATCACTCTGCCCACACTGGCCTGTCTATATCTCGATTCCATTTTTGTTTGTTTGTCTGTTTGTTTTTAATTTTCTTTATTGATTTTAGTGACAGAGGGAGGGAGGGAGGGAAAGAGAGAGAGAGAGAGAAGAGAGAGAGAGAGAGAGAGATTTGTTGTTTCACCTATTTATGCATTCACTGGTTGCTTCTTGTATGTGCCCTGACCAGAAATTGAACTTGCAGCTTGGCATATTGGGACACCAACTGAGCTACCTGACCAAGGCTGTGTTTTTTTTGTGTGTGTGTGTGTGGTTTGTGTGTGTGTGTTGTGTGTGTGTTCTGTGTGTGTGTGTGTGTGTGTTCTGTGTGGTTTTTGTCTGTGTGTGTGTTTAATTGTAATCAGCAAGGAGTCTAGTACCTGGACTAAGGAAATATTTTCTGAATTAAAGTGACGTAAACTTTAATCTGTTAGACATCATTCTCTTCCTCTCACACTTTCTACAACACCAATGCACATTCTGTGAGATGTACGTTACAGAAACTTTAGTCACGTAGCAGATAAAATACAAATATATTCTGCAGAAACTGGTTTAGAGATGAGAAGAGGGTATTATAGATTGAGTTTTGGGATTGTGATATTTGACTCATTCTTTTTTTCTGTAAATACACCAAGAAAAACTGAAGGAGAAAAGATTTTGATAAAAATGGAAAATTCCTTATTGTATAACGTCAAAAGGATACCCGAGTTAGCATGTCATAGGTCTTAAAAACTCTAACTGATATAAATATTCCTGATTCTGTCTTTATTTGAATGTATTAAAAAACATAACATCAATAGGTACATTTCCATCATAATGTAAGACAGTACATATAAACTTTTCTAGATGCAAAGTAGGCCAATCATTTTGTGAATAGCACATCTGATGCTTGCAGTTTTCTTTCCTCTCAGAAAGAAGCTCTTCAACTTTTGTTCTTAAAATTCATGATTTTTTTTACGCCCTTGCTACTGAATATTCCTACATGTCTTTTAAAAATTTGGTTGTTTTATAGTTTCATTGTTAATCTTACGGAAAGGAAATTTAAACGTACACACTTGGCACTAAACTCAAATGTCACAGCTGTCCTCAAATGCTACCTCCCCCATAAAACCTCTGGATCCCCTTTGCAGTTGAAATTAATCTCCCTATCATTTCTGCCTTTCTGGTAGCTGTTATTTTTATTATAGCATTGTTTCTCAACACTGGAGTCTTTGGATCTGAGTATGTAGATACATTTTCTGTGGGGAAAGAGAAAGAGTTTGCTATAAGAATTTAAAATTTTGGGGGTTAATATGAAAGAAATTAATATAAGCATATTCTTGTATGATCTGGGATGCTGACCTTATAACCAATTATTATCATGAACTTTCAGGGCTATGCTTATGTTTAATTATGTTTAATGAGTAAAGAACAAAACTAGATTTGATCTGTGCAAGTGCTTCATTTGTACCAAGTGAAGACCAGATGACATCAGAGTAAGCTTAATTAAAGCTTCGTATTTGTGAGTAGAAAAAAATGGTGGGAATTTCAAATTGTTCAGAGAACACTGCACTGTAAGGTAGTCCTGCCAAACTAAAATGTAATCCTATCTAATAAAGATGGGATATGCTAGTTGACCCTCACATGGTCGCAAAGATGGCGGCACCCACGCCAATAAGGAGGGACTATGCTAATTGACTGTCCCACCCTCAAAGATGACGGCACCCACAGCCAATAAGGAGGGAATATGCTAATTGACTGTCACACCCTCAAAGATGGTGGCGCCCACAGCCACAGATGGTGGCACCCAGTCACCTTAGCCGCCCAGCCGCCCAGGGCCAGCCCAAGGCACAGGCAAGCCTCGGATGGCGGCTGCCCAGCCAACGCCTGAGGCACAGGCAAGCCTCAAATGTCAGCTGCCCAGCTGCCCAGGGCCACTCGAGGCTCAGGTAACCAGGGCAGGCCGAGGCTTGCACTGCTGGCAGTGGCAGCAGCAGAGGTGTGATGGGGTTTCGCCTTCCCCTGATCGCTGGGTCGCCTCCTGCCCCTGAGGGCTCCCGGACTGTGAGATGGGGCAGGCCGGGCTGAGGGACCCCCACCTCCAGTGCATGAATTTTCATGCACTGGGCCTCTAGTTGGAAAATAATGGGAAGTAGCAGTCAGTACCATATTTATGTTGAATATGATGATTTCATTTTAGCAAAACATCATGTGATAATTTAAAATCTTAGTTTTGTAGCTTTTATTTTATAAATTTGTTCTTTAGTACTATGAGTGAATCAGACTGAAGCCAGGAGAAGAGTTTATTCTTATCCATAGTTTTACTTTTCTATGTATTTCAGTAACATTATAATTTAATTTAAATTAACACATGTGTTCACAAGACATTTTTTCTTTATAAGGTTCTATACATAACTTAAGTTTCAGAAATATTCTTTTTTTAATAGGCTCATAGAACTTGAAGTATTTTTTCATTTGTGGGTCTCATATTTCTTTTTTTGCTATTTTTTCTTTTTTGTTGAATTTGTTTGGGTGGCATTGGTTAATAAAATTATATAGGTTTCAGGTTTACAATTCTATAATACATGATCTGTATATTATATTGTGTGTTCACCACCCCAAGTGAAGTCTCTTTCCATCACCATTTATTCCCCTTACACCTTCTTCTACCTCTCCCGTTCCCCTCAGAAATATTCTTATAGCATCCTTATCTGCCTTATGAGATGAGCTGTTTGTTTTGCTGTTTCACTTATTAGTTTGTAAAGTCCTTACAATCTAGTAAAGGCATAGATTATGTTTCATTTATTCTTGCAATCCCCTTAAAGTCTGTTAAAATGCCTTGTACCCAATAGTGGCACAGCAGTATTTATGCAATAACCTGGCCTATGCTGGTGTTCATTAGTGTGTTGAGACTCTATCAGATTGAATCAAAATGGATAAACATATAGAAAACATGTAGGGGCTATACATTTTAACAATTTGAAATTCATACAAGTTAACAAAATCCCCTTTTTAAAATTAAATATCCCCTAGGATTTTGATTACTTAAAGTTTTGAATGAATTATTTTAATTTGATAATCAAAAGATACATAGGGTGACAAGGGAGAATGAAAGATTTCATGGCAGGCTAGAACCGAATGTAGAGATGTACCAGAGTGCTTCAGGGAAGAAGACAGTACTCCATTGCAAAAAAATGTAGTTTTATATAATTATGGCAGCTCGAGAGCACTGATTTCCCCAGTAGACACAAGAGAAGAAGGGAAGGGAGAATGGATATGGAAAGGTACTAAAGACATTATCTCCTCCTTTTGGGATATTGCCTGAAGCCACAGTGCTTAGGTAGTGCTCTCTTTAGCTTAGATCAGGGGTGGGGACCATTTTTTCTGCCAACGGCTATTTGAATATTTATAATCTCATTCTTGAGAGATACAAAATTATCAACTTAAAAATTAGCCTGTTATAATTGGTCTAATGTTTAATTAACTCACTCCTAATGCCTTGGCAGGGCCAGACCAAACGAGAGCTGGACATTCCCCACCCCTGCCTTAGATGGAAGTAAAGCTGGCATAAATTTAAATCTTCTAGAATACTATAACAAATACATTTTCTAATTTTCCAATTCTGTTGTGGTATATTTTTGTATGATGTTGCCATAGCATAGAGTCAGTTGTCTTGCTAACTTCTTCAATGTCTTCCCATTTTGTACTTAAATTGAATTACCTGTAATTATCAAAGCCATTCAAAGTTAGTCATGTCCTATCTACATAACTTCATTTCCCTCTGCTTTGCAACACATAGATTTTTAGTCATACCATTCCTATACCCAACATATATAGTGATGCTTTTGTCTGCATATCTTTTTACATACATCATTTCCTTTTCTTGAAGTAGTTCTCTCTATATTTTACCAATTCTTTCTTCAGGTGATCTTGTAGTCTTTTATGACAACTGAGTTCCCTTTCCTCTCAACATTTGATCTTCATTTTCTGCCACAGATCTCTTTTTAAAATTTTAGGACTTCTATTTCCAGCTCTGTATGTGACATTAGTACCTGACCATAGACACTAAATTCAACATGTCTAAAATTAAACTCATTATTTTCCAATGTCGTATAAACCTTACTCTCTTTACATGTAGCCTGTATTGGTTAGTGATATCAACATCTACTCAGCTACCTAAGCTAAAAATATTAGTTACCTGCAACTACTTCTTCAAAAACTCTCATCTATTTTGACTTTAAATCCTATTGATTCTCTATATGCAGTGTAAGAATGAGAGCTAATGTTTATGAAGGGTTTGCTGTACACCAGACACTAAGCATTTGATCTGTGTTAACTCATTTAATCTTCCTGACAACTTTATCATTCCTGTTTTACATAAAAAAGACATGTATTTGCTAACAAAAGTGCACAGGTACACTATGAAACTGTCTATCCATATTAAAAACACACAAACAAACAGAATAAATATTTGGATATGAATGAGCCTAATTTATAAGAAATATAGTAAGGACAGAGGGACATATTAAATGATGCCAGGAGGGTTAAATCAGGAAAGTCCCAACTGAAAACTTTAGAAGACAAAATACCTATTTTCTTCAACTAAAAATATTAGTGACAAAATAGACTGGAGTGGGGACGTGGTGGGAATAGTTACAGATTTAGTAGACTTGAGAGTCATCTGAGTATTTTTAAAACTATATTTTTATTGATTTCAGAGAGGAAGGGAGAGGGAGAGAGAGAGAGAAACATCAATGATGAGAGAGAATCATTGATTGGCTGCCTCCTGCATGCCCCCTACTGGAGATTGAGCCTGCAACCTGGGATTGAACCAGTAACCTCCTGGTTCATAGGTCTGTACTGAATGACCAAGCAACACCTGGCTGGGCAGTTTCTTACATTTTTTTAATGGTCAACCTAGTGGGTGTGAAGTGGTGAACCGCATCCAGCATGGCCAAGGGTGAACTTGAGGAGGGGCAGTGAAGGATTAAAGAAGACAGACAAGAGAATACAGTTGGGACCAGGTGGATCACTGCCTGGATGAGGAAAAAGTGACCCAGCCTGTAAGCCAAAGCTTTGTTTTATAGTCAGATCACACATAGCAAAGCAAGGGGAGTGGTCAACATGTTTACAATGTTCTTTCGAGTTTCAAATCTATTTCGTTACTCAAGCCTTGTTTTGGCAGCACTTGCTGCACCACCCACAGCCCATTAGCAACCTAGGAACAAGGGAGGACTCTAAGGTCAAGCTTACAACCATAGCTTTTGGCTATAATTGTGCTGGGAGGGCTTTGCCCTCCAAGCTGGGACTTGTATGTGGCTTTGCCACAAGTCAGTCCGAGGCTTGAACCTGTCCGATGTAGCCGCTCTCTACAAAGTGGTATCTCACTGTGGTTTTGATTTGCATTTCCTTGATGACTAAATGATGTTGAGCATCTTTTTGCGTACTTATTAGATGTTTGTATACCTTTTTTAGATAAATGTCTATTCAGACCCGTTGCCCGTTTTCAATTGACTTTTTAAAAATATATTTTTATTGATTTCAGAGAGGAAGGAAGAGGGAGAGAGAGATATAAACATCAATGATGAGTGAGAGTCATTGATCGGCTGCCTCCTGCATGCCCTACACTGAGGATCCAGCCCGCAATCCGGGTATGTGCCCAGACTGGGAATTGAACCATGACCTCCTGGTTCATATATCGCAATGCTCAACCACTTAGCCACACCAGCCAGGCAACTACTTCAAAATATTACCTGCTTCTACAACTTCAAGTTTGCTCAGAAATGAGGATGCTGTGTTATATATAAAACTGAGAAGAAACCCCAAATCATATTAAGTCTAGTACCCATTTAAATTTTTTAAAAATTTTATTTATTGATTTTTTTTTTTTTTTTGAGAGAGAGAGACTGATTTGTTGTTCCAATTATTTATGCATTCACTGGTTGCTTCTTGTATGTACCCTGACCGGAGATTGAACCTGAAACCTTAATATATTGGGATGACGCTCCAACCACCTGAGCTACCTGGCCAGAGCAAGTCTAGTGCTCATTTTAGAAAACCAAACCTTCATGGCTGACTCTGTGTTACACAGCCAGTTTATAGCAGAGAGGCCAGCATTAGTGTCTAATTCCTAATCCAGTGTTCTGTTTCTGAACATTAGGTGAATTTATTTCTTTTTAATATATTCTATTTTTTTCATATTATTTTAGAAAGAGAATCACAGGCCTATTTCTGTTAGAAAATGGCCTATCACCATTTTCTACATAAATATATGAACCCTAGTATCATTTTGGACTATTCTTCCTCTGGCTCTAGATAATCAAAATTTAAGTGCCTGTGATATAGCGTCAGGGTCTTTCACATCCTTTGTTTCCTCTCTCTTCCACCACCACCCTATTTAGGTCATTTTTAGATCACTATACTAACTTACTTAGTTCCTCTGTCTTAAATTTCTTGCTCATTGTGGATAATAATGACATGTTAACATATCTGAAATCATGATTTCTTTTTCCACACCTTTGTTTGCACTACTTCCTTTTTGAGAAGATTCTTTTTCTACTTCTGAGTATGCAGGGTGTCCCCCCAAAATGTATAAACACATTGAATAATTATTAATTCCAATGGGTTAAATCAGAAAAGAAACATCAATTGAGCTATCAGCTGTTAAAATGTGTATACTTTTTTGGGGGGACACCCTGTATATTCAAATGCTGTACATCCTTCAAGAACCAACTCAAGATTCATTTGCTCCCCAGTACTGGCCACATCTACCTAATTGAAGTGCCACTTAAAGTCTAGAGTCAGTTAATGTCTGTAACCATTTCACATCAAGACTAGTGATATCTGTTATCATAGTGTGCTAGAGCAGGAAGACATAGCTATCACTTTACAGTTGAATAAGTGGTTTTACTAGAGTTACATGAGTAACATAAGTGCTTGGCTGGTTCAGAGCAGAGATGTAATTAGACTTAAGTCTCCTAACCCAGTGGTCGGCAAACTGCAGCTTGCGAGCCACATGTGGCTCGTGAGCCGTGGTTTGCCGCTCTGTTGACCTCATGAGTTTGCCGACCACTGACCTAGACTCTCGATTCCAATAATTGCAGGCTGTTGTTGTTCCTTGTGATTAAGCCCCTATCCTAACCTATAACCCAGAATTCCTTCTTGTATAACATACTTCTGCTCACTAAACAGTCAGTGCCTTGTCTTTTTAGGTCTTTTTTCATGAGTGCATTTATTTCTTCTACATGGGGCCAAGAATATTGTTTTAAACTTTTTTGTACTTCTCTTAATGTTTTGCATGTAATAGGCCTTAATTCATTATTTTATACAGGATTACTTTTAAATAAAAGTAATATTTTAAATAAGCTATTTCTACTTTTATAAATATTAATGACCAAGGATTATACTATTTTTACTTAAAAGGGATTGAAGAAGAGTTTTTGAATGTTCTTGGTAGTTTGCAATCTATTTCTAAGGATTTACTAAACAAAATGATAGAAAATAACAAAATAGAACTGAAAATTTGCCTGGGTTTCTTATTGCTAGGTAAATGGGTTTCACTTGTTTACAATGTTAAGAACACTGATTCAAGTACGAAACTACACCCTTTATCAACATTTCTTCATTGCTTTAATGTCTTCAATTTTTAAGGAAATAAAATGTTCCTTATGCAATGATTTTATAGCAGATTGTACTAAATGAAAGTATGATGTAGTTTTGTTGTCATAGTTACTAAGCCATTATTGAAAACCACCTAGTCAGTCTTTTCAGGTTTTAAAGTTTTACAAACATATCTGATTTAAAGCATGTAAGTAAAGCAACAAGAATTATAGCAAATATATACATTTTAAAATTCCTTTACAACTCAGCATGAATAAAAATGATACATTAGAGGGCAGCTTAAATACTTCTCAGGTGAATAAAGCACGGGTTTCATGCCTGTAGTCGGGGATATATGTATCATCTGCTTCAGATGTATTAGAGAGGTGATGTCAAGGTGAAAGCAGGCTTACAGAATGGTTGGAAATCATTGATATTCTGACTTGGAGGCTGTAAATGGCTTAGTGGCAGATGGAGTCTTTGTCAAGGAAGAAAAATGGCAGCTTTGAAGCATCATAGATGTTTTGCTAGCAGCTCAGCACACAGACTGTGACCTTCTAGTATTCAGGACTCTTTCTTATGCGCCAATAAATTGAGCTTTTATGCACCTAAAGTAGATAAACAGTACTTATCATATTTCAGTACAAATTGAGGTGTTTCATTAAAGAGAAACATAAATATGTTTTATTATCTAGTTTTTAAACAAGTAAGCTTTTAAGGGAACATGCATTTCTTGATATCAAAAATATCGCTCCGTTTGCGAGAGTAAAAACAATAGAGTTTAATTAAAAATATTTTCTCAGAATCACATATCATTAAAGCTAGAGAGTGTGTTAAAATTCTAGACAAACCTATTCATTTTACAGATGAAGAGATAGAGTCTCAGAGACTATGATTTAACCAAGGTCACTTAAATAGTTCATGGAAAACATTAGGTGTTAATGAACTATTGAGGTGACTCCTAGATTATTACTTGTTATACATATAAAATATTTTTAGCTATGAAGGTAAAAGAAACTACTCTCTTTTAACAAAACTTAGAATACCACAGAATACACCTGTTTATTCATGACAGCTGCATAATGATAGTACATGATTTTAGAGACTGTTATTTACTTTTCAACTGCACATATTTTTATTGAAAAAAAATCAAGTTTTTCATTTTAGTCTGTCATCACTGCATTGCTGTATACAAAGAATTTTGTTGAACGGAGAGTTTATATCTGGGTTGCAAAGATATATATACATGTGCTGCGTTCTGATTTCTTAAGAATATATTTAAACAATATATTTTGTTTAAATCAGGACTACTTCAAATATATATCTTGTGTTGACTTATTTTGAGTATTTTAAAAAGTGCTTTCTTTTAGAAATACTGCATTTTATATTAAAATATTTACAGGTTTTGTAGGTTTTATATTGAGTTGTTTTGAAAATTGTTGCCTATATCAGTGAGAACTTTTTCCACTTTTGAGTCTCCAGGAGTGTGTTCATTTGGACAATTGACTTACATTGAAGAGCAATAAGTCATGGCTAATATTAAAAGTGGAAGCAGTACACACCTAAAACCTACTAAAGCATTTGACAATTGCTCAAGTTATAGAAAGGAGGCACTATATATCATGGAAGAAAACAACCCTGTGCTCTAGATAGTCAAGGTTGCTGTATTTAGTGCCTCAGGTTATAGCCTTTTGCAAGCCAGTGTCTAAAGAAGTGCAATTAATGAGGCATTTAACAACAGTTATACAAAATGTCTGTGCATTTTCTTAAGAAAAACTTGTAAAACAATTTTCACAGTTGTCTTGCATTTGGAGAAAAATAGGAAAGGTTAGAAGAAGAAAGCTTCCAAAATCCTGAAGTAAGTTTTCTTTTTAAAAGATAAAACTGGTCAGACTTTTTAGATAGAATATTGACATGAAAAATATTAACCACAATACCATAAAGGAGAATACTATATCTATCAATGGACATGTTGATACATAGCTATTTCACCTACTATATACTTTAATATGAAGAAAATACACTCAGATAAAAGGTTAAATGATGATTACTAAACTATTCAACAACTAATAATTGGGTGCCTAGTACATGCAAGTGCTATGGATAAGGCAGTTCGCAAAATAGACTCTGGACTCATGGGGCTTACAGTCTGTGAGGCAAAGAGATAATAGTTAATAAACTAATATTCAGTATGTTGGATGGTAACCAACACTGTGAAAAAAGATAAAACAAATTAAGGATCACAAGTGCCAGAGTTGTAGAGTTAGTATTTGTGGTCAGTGAAGGCCTCTAATAACATAACAGTTTAACAGAGATCTTAAGAAAGTGAGGGAGGGAGTCATGCACATATCTGGGTGAGGACTATCTCAAAGAAGACAGTAAATGCCAACACGGAAGGAGATTGTGTTTGGCCTATTCCAAGAACAATAAGGAAACCTTCATGCCTGGAGTGGTGTCGTGATGAAGGAGGGGAATAAATGAAGCCACAAATATTTCACATAAACCTTCATTTAAGATTTAAGTCTTCTTGTTTTTAAGAATAGATTGAAAAAAATTATGCTTTAAGCTTAACCAAAGCCTATACTGTTGCTAAACAAGCAGGTCCCGGAGTATTTTCAGTTGAACATTAATTGAATAATGTAATGTATGAAAAAAGGTTCCAGGGTCAAATAATTTTGGAAAACTTAAAACAGTTAAATAAAAATATGTATTTGTGCTAACTATCTACATCCTATAGCTTGTACCTATCTTAAGTGTCTTATACTTTAAGTGGATACCCACTAAATGATGAAATTAACTCTACTAAGTAGTTGAAGATCTTATGATAAACAGACCTATCAATTCCCCCTTTTCCAGTTCAAAATCTGTTTGGATTATGTATTTAAATATAAAACTTTAAACTATAAAACTTTTAGAAGAAAATATAAGGGAAAATCTATTGGGCCTACTTGGTGAAGAGTTCTTATACATGACACAAATAGCACAATTCCATAAAAGAAAAAATCAGTAAATTGGACTTTATGAAAATTAAAACCTTTTGTTTTACAAAAGGCCCTGCTAAGACAATGAAAAGACAAGCTATATACTAGGAGAAAATATTTGAAAACCACATATCTGACAAAGACTCATATCTGGGATATATAAAACCTCTCAAACTCAACAGTAAAAATGCTAACAGTCCAATTAGAAAATGGGCAAAAGACATGAAAAGAAATTTCACCAAAGAGGACATATGGATGTCAAATGAGCATAAGAAAAGATGTTCAACATCAATAGCCATCAGGAAAATGCCAAAATGAACTATCTGAGCAGCTAAAATAAAAAATAGGGACAATATCAAATGCTGGCAAGGATGTGGAGATATTGAACTCTTATACATTGCTAGTGGGAATGCAAAATGGTATAGCCTCTTTGGAAAAGAGTTTGGCAGTTTCTTAAACAAACCAACATATACTTACTACATGACCCCACAATCACACTCCTGGGCATTTATCCCAACAAAGTGACTATATGTGTTTGTGCATAGCAGCTTTGTTTGTAATAGTCAAAATTGAACAATCAAAATGCCTTGCAGCAGGTGAATGGCCAAATAGTATGATGTGTCCATCCCATGCAATACTACTCAGCAACGAAAAGGTATCAACTATTGATCCATATAACAGTTAGATAGATCTCAAGATCATGAGGCTGAGTGAAAAAAGCTAATCTCAAACTATCACTCCATGAATCTGTTTATGTAAAGACAAAATTATAGAGGTCAAGAACAAATTAGTTATTGCCAGGGATTAGGGATAGTGGAGGAGAGAAGTTTGGTGTGACTAAAGGAGAAGCAGAGAGATCTTTGTGGTTACATGAATCTACACAGGTGATAAAATGACTTAGAACTATACATACACTTTGTAGTTTGTTTCCTGGTTTTTATATTGCACTATAATTATACAAGGTATAAATATTGGTGGAAACTGAGGGATGAATACATGGGACTTCACTGTACTATTTTTCAACTTTCTGTAAATATATAATTACTTCAAATTAAAAAGTTTAAAATTTTGTTTTTTCCTTCTTCTATATCCAATACATGGAAACAATCTGTGTCCATTGAGGAGTGAATGAGTAAAGAAAATGTAGTGTATATGTATGTATGTATGTATGTATGAATATTATTCAGCCATAAAAAAGAAAACCTTGCTATTTGCAATAACATGGATGGACCTTGAAAATATTACTAAGTAAAATAAATCAGACAAAGAAAGGAAAATACCATAATATATCACTCATACATGAAATCTTTAAAAAAAAAATAAAACTGAACTCATAAGTCAATGAACAGATTGATGGTTTTCAGAGCTAGGAGGGGGGAAGATGGGCAAAATGGGGGAAGGTGGGCAAAAGGTACAAACTTCCAGTTATAAAATAAACTAGAGACCCGGTGCATGAAAATTCATGCATTGGAGGGGGGTCCCTCTGCCTGGCCTGCCCCTTCTCATAGTCCAGGAGCCCTCAGGGGCTGGAGGTGACCCGGAGATCAGGGGAAGGCGACACCCCATCACACCTCTGCTGCTGCCACTGCTGGCAGCGCAAGCCTTGGCCGGCCCTGGTTATCTGAGCCTCAGGCATCCCTGGGCGGCTGGGCAGCCGCCACCCAAGGCTTGCTTAAGCCTCGAACCAGCTCTGGGCGGCTGGGCAGCTGCCATCTGAGGCTTGCCTGCAACTTGGGCGTCAGCTGGGCAGCCGCCATCTGAGGCTTGCCTGCGCCTTGGGCCGGCCCTAGGCTACTGGGGCTCTGAGGGGCCATCTTGTGGCTGTGGGCGCCACCATCTTTGAAGGCGGGGCAGTCAATTAGCATATTCCTTCCTAATTGGCTGTGGGTGCCGCCATCTTTGAGGGTGGGGCAGTCACTTAGCATATTTCCTCCTTATTGACTGTGGGTGCCACCATCTTTGAGGGCAGGGCATCCATTAGCATATTCCTTCCTTACTGGCTGTGAGCGCCACCATCTTTGAGGTTGGGGCAGTCAATTAGGAATTCCTTCCTTATTGGCTGTGGGCGCCACCATCTTTGCAACAGTGTGAGGGTCAATTAGCATATTCCCTCTTTATTAGATAGGACTAGAGGCCTGGTGCATGAAATTCGTGCATGGGGGTGTGTGTCCCTCAGCCCAGCCTGCATCTTCTCCAGTCTGGTACACCTCAAGGGATGTCCAACTGCCTGTTTAGGATCAGGCCTAAGCGGGCAGTCGGATATCCCTCTCACAATCCAGGACTGCTAGTTCCCAACTGCTCGCCTGCCTGCCTTCCTGATTGCCTCTAACCACTTCTGCCTCCCAGCCTAATCACCCTCTAACCACTCCCCTAATAGCCTGATTGATGCCTAACTGCTCCCCTGCCAGCCTGATTGCCCCTAACTGCCATCCCCTGCAGGCCTGGTCACCCCTAACTGCCCTCCCCTGCAGGCCCAGTCGTCCCCAACTTCCCTCCTCTGCTTGCCTGGTCACCCCTAACTGCCCTCCCATGCAGGCTTGATCTCCCCCAACTGCCCTCCCTTGCAGGCCTGGTCCCTCACAACTGTCCTCCCCTGCTGGCCTGATCGCCTACAACTGCCCTCCCTTGAGACCTGGTCCCTCCCAACTGCCCTTCCCTGATGGCCATCTTGTGGTGGCCATCTTGTGTCCACATGGGGGCAGCCATCTTGTGTATTGGAGTGATGGTCAATTTTCATATTACTCTTTTATTAGATAGGATAGAGGCCTGGTGCACAGGTGGGGGCCGGCTGGTTTTCCCTGAAGGGTGTCCAGATCAGGGTGGGGTTCCCTTGGGGGCGTGGGGTGGCCTGGGCGAGGGGCCTGTGGTGGTTTGCAGGCCGGCCACGCCCCCTGGCTACCTAAGCGGAGGCCCTGGGATCTGGGATTTATTTATCTTCTATAATTGAAACTTTGTAGCCTTGAGCGGAGGCCAGGGCCGGCCAGGGTGTGCAGGAAGCTTGGCTTCCTCCATCGCTGGGGAAACCCAAGCCTCCTGCTGGCTCCGTGGCCGGCCGCCATATTGGTTGGGTTAATTTGCATACTCGCTCCTGATTGGCTTGTGGGTGTGGCTTGTGGGTGTAGCAGAGTGATGGTTAATTTGCATGTTACTCTTTTATTAGTGTAGATAAGCCCTGGTAAAACCAAACAAAAACTGTTTTACTTCCTCACTGAATCTTCCATGCCTTTTGATTTTTATTCTCTTCTGTATCCTCCAGAGACTTGTTTCATTGATCATTGATCATTCATAAATCATCTCCTTTCTTGGTTTATTTAGGATTGTCCTATCTTAAACAAAATGATAACTAAAAGTAAATGAACAAATAAAACCTTTACTTCCCTCAAGTGGTTATGTTTGTATATTAAAAATGTATATTCATGTTAACAATGTGTAGCTCTTGTTTATTCATTTTAACTGTTGTATACAGTCATATATATTTCATTACATAAACATACCAGAGTATTTTATTCATTTCCCCATATTTCACTATACAAATAGTGCTGCAATTTACATATTTGTATATGGCACCTTATGCACATGTACGAGAACTTTTCTGGGTTACATTCTAAAAGTGGAATTGCTGTATATAGACTACATACAGCCTCAATTTTACTATGTATTGCTTAACTTCTTTCCACAGTAGTTATGTCAGTTTACATCAACAGTGCATAGGAGTTTTCTTGCTCTACATTTTTGCCAACCTTTGGGTTTTCTTAATTTTTGCCTTACTACTCCCTCTATATAGAACCTGCTATAAATCCCAACAGATTTTACATATACAATAAAATTTTTTATTTCTTACTCTACTTTGACCAGCCAAGAAGTAAAAAACATTTTGAATTATCTTTAATATTTGTATTTATCTCCATATTTCTGACTCTACCACCTTAGTTCAGACTCCTTACTTCTTGCTTAAACTACTGCAACAGACAGAATATTGTAGTATCCTTATTGGAAGTCTCTTTCTGCTCCAATCCATTTTATTTAAAACTGCTAGATCAATATTTCTAATGCGAGTAGTTTACCATGTTAAATTAAAGCACTTAATATGCTACTCAAGGTTGTTTCCAATAAGGTCCTGATCCTTATGTCAGCCATATCTCCTATTGTTTTCTACATGCCCTATATACTAGCCAGACTAAATTACACTCATTTATTAATTCATTCAAACAGTAGATAATGATCTTATTATGCTATACAGGTAATATTAACACTTGAGTTTTATAGGTTTTTAGAGTTTTGTAGTTTTATAGCTAGTGATATAAAATGAACAACTCCTGGTTCCTGGGGAGCTTGCAAGCTGCCTCAGGCTATTTTCCAAGTACACCCAAGGCTTTTCATTCTCTGGTCCTCAGCATATGTTTTCCCTCCACTTAGAATGCCTTTTTTCCTGGTTCCTCCACTTAGCTATCTTTGCCTTTCAAAATCCCACACATTTTTTAAGGCCCACCTAAGATGTCACTTTTCTGTGAAGCCTTTTCTGGTACCCTTAGTTAATTTTGCTCCCATCTATATAGATAAAAGCCTAAGCGACTATTCGACTGGTAGCTATGATGTGCACTGACCACCAGGGACAGACGCTCAATGCACAGGCATGGAAACATGGAACAGACTGATGAATCTCAGAGAGAAGGGGGGAGGGTGGAAAGAGATTAACCAAATATCTTTTATGCATACTAGAGGCCCGGTGCACAGATTTGTGCACCAGTGGGGTCCCTTGGCCTGGCCTGTGGGGATTGGGCCAAAACCAGCAGTCCCGACATTCCCCGAAGGGCCCCAGATTGCCAGAGGGCGCAGGCCAGGCTGAGGGACCCCAGTGGTGCATGAATTCGTGTACCGGGCCTCTCGTAGTACAATATTTACAGTTGACCCTTGAACAATGCAGGGGTTCATCGAAAATTCACATATAAATTTTGACTTTTCAAAATTTAACTACTAATAGCTTACTGTTAACTAGAAGCCTTACCGGTAACTTAAACAGTTGATGATCAAATATTTTGTATGTTATATTCATTATACAGTGTATTCTTACAATAAAGTAAGGGAGAAAAAAGAAAATGTTGATAAGAATATCACAAGGAAAATACATTTATAGTAGTATTTTATTGAAAAAATTCACGTATACCCAGACCCATGTAGTTCAAAACCTTGTTGTTCAAGGGTCAACTGTAGATTGCTTTTATGGCACTTATTATGCCCCATATACTTGTCTTATCATTCCAAGGTGATAAGTACTTTGTCAATTCATCTGTATTGTCCTTGTTGCACATAACATAATGTCTTATGTATAGTAGACAAACTGTGAAATAAAACAATTTAATTAAAGGTAACATTAATAGAATCCAACTTCATCAGTTAAACCTATTTGGGGAAAGGCCAATTTGAATTAGAAAAAAAATGTTTAATTATGTAATTTTATCTAGTGTTCTTTAAAACACTGTAAGTAAATTAAACTTGCTCTGATGAATAGTAAACTTTATCTGTGATTAGTATAACAGTTGTTTAGTTTGTTTTTAGACTTTAAAGTAATTCCTTTTAAGTCAGAATCTTTCAAACTGAACTCTGATGAATCATATGAATTGATTCTGTTGAGATGACTTGGCTACTGCTGGTTGCCTCCTCCCCCATTATTATTATTATTATTATTTTTACTATACTGGGCTTTTTCACATGCTTTCCCCCCCCCCTCTATTTATTGATTAAGGTATTACATACCTTTATGTGTCCTTATCCCCTCATTGCCTCCTCACCCCCCCCCCCACTCATGCCCTCACCCCCCTGGTGTCTGTGTCCATTGGTTAGGCCTAGGGCAATGGAAACTAAAGAGAAAATAAACAAATGGGACTACATCAAATTAAAAAGCTTCTGTACAGCAAAAGAAACCATCAACAAAACAACAAGAAAGCCCACTGCATGGTAGAACATATTTGCCAATGTTATCACCGATAAGGGTTTAATCTTCAACATTTATAGGGAACTCATTCAACTTAACAAAAGGAAGATAAACAACCCAATTATAAAATGGGCAACAGACCTAAATAGATACTTTTCGAAAGAGGACATAAGGAAAGCCAAGAGACACATGAAAACATGCTCAAAGTCACTAATCATCCAAGAGATGCAAATCAACGACAATGAGGTACCATCTCACACCTGTGAGATGCGGAGAAAAAAGAACCCTCGTGTACTGCTGGTGGGAATGCAGACTGGTGCAGCCACTGTGGAGAACAGTATGGAGTTTCCTCAAAAACTAAAAATGGAACTCCCATTTGACCCAGTGATCCCACTTCTAGGAATATATCCCAAGAAACTAGAAATACCAATCAGAAAGGATATATGTACCCCTATGTTCATGGAAGCACAATTTACCATAGCTAAGATTTGGAAACAGCCTAAGTGCCCATCAGCAGATGAGTGGATTAGAATACTGTGGTACATCTACACAATGGAATACTACACTGTGGTAAAAAAGAAGGAATTCTTACTATTTGCAACAGCATGGATGGACCTGGAGAGCATTATGCTAAGCGAAATGAGCCAGTCAGAGAAAGATGAATATCATATAATCTCACTCATTTGTGGACTATAATGAATAACATAACCTGATGAACAAAAACAGATCCAGAGACAGAGAAATATCGATCACACCGTCAAACCTCAGAAGGAAGGTAGAGGAGGGGAGGGGTAAGGGGAAGAGATCAACCAAAGGACTTGTATGCATGCATATAAGCCTAACCAATGGACACATGATTTTATTTAAGAAAGGACTCTTCTCTTAATGTGATTTGAAAGAGTTGTTAAGAGAGTGTAAATACTTCAATTTTATCCGTTTATTTAAATATTTGCCAAGATCTTACAAAAAGATATTATTCCTGCCCTTTTATTCATAATGTATTACCACAAATTTAAAACTAGTAGTCCTTATGAATGAGACTTCAAATAATAAGCAAATAGTAGGTAATTGGCTTTGAGTGGGGACAAATTAATTGTTTATACTATGAATATTCTGCATTTTAATATGGATTTTTGAGGAGTTAGAATATCAGAAGTTTTTGGAATTGGTATAGGAATTATTAGGTGGCTGAGGAATTTTCTAATTCCTGGCTTCTTAAAATTTAATGTGCATAAGATTCTGATTCAGTAGGTCTGGGTTGGGGCTTGAGATTGTTCCTATCTGACAAGCAATTTAAATATCAGTGGTCTGTGGACCACACTTTGAGTAGCAAGGAGCTAGATGACTTTCACAAGTTTGTCACCACATTTGTATTACGTTTTTTGCCCTAGAGAAAGTAGGTTTTTGGTATTGCCATAGGCATTTCTTTAGACTGTCTCTCTACATCTGATTTATATTTTGCTATTTTAATAAAAATGTATGGGCTTTTTTTTTTTAAGGAAATACTTTGTGTGTGGATTAATGATTGGTCTGTGATTATTCTTCACAATTTTAAAAATAGTTAGCCTTGAGAACTATTAGACTGTCAGTGGCAATTTTCAGAGACTTTAAACTTAATAAGAAATATCCATTGGCTTTATCTCCATTAAAACTGTACTACTGAATGATTTTTGTTATTTTACAGGATATTGTTTGAGGTTAGACATTAAGTCATTATAAAAATGAAAATAGGGAACAATTTTGTTTTGCTAATGCTGTTTCGTTGGTATAAGTATTGCTTTTTTAAAAAAGCTGTTATTATTATCATGATTTAGTAGCAATTATACACCACAGCTGGTTAAGCTTTTAATTTTATCTGTAGCACAAGTGAATTGAAAGCCTATTTTGTGTAAATAAGCAACCAACAAGACAAAGTCAATTAGTTAAATAGCTTATACTAAAAAATTTAAATAATTTCTGAGGGACTTTAATACCTTTTTAAAGATATATAATATCAAATACTTTCATTGTCTTTTGGGTTTTTATAGAAAAGTATAATGATAAAATCATAAATCTAAATCATAAATCTTTAAGAAAATTCTAGAATTCCTTATTTTTGATAAATGGAAACTGTTAATTAACTTTGTAGACCAGAACAGCAGAGTATTTTTAGGGGGAAAATATGATTTTTATCTAAAGATATTCGTATTGATATTCATATCAACTCTACATTATTTCACTTGTGAGTAATAGAAATTGCTGGAGGAATTTATTATAATTAAAATGTATTATTTTTTATTATATATTAAGTAAGCACTAACTTTGCTATAAAAGTTTTCATATGGAATTTATATCATGTTTATCAAAGTTTTTTTCAGACCTGATCCAAAAATATTGTATAGAAATGAACCTCCTTTGTTTCTTCTGGTAGCAGCCATTGATTTTTAACCCCCAAAGGTACATTAATAGTGCTTATAGAAGCAGAACAGTTGGAATTTACATTAAAAATAAATGTGATGAATAAAATGTAGTACACTCTAATGTTATAGTCGTGATTTTGTTTTACCAAAGTTCCAAAATCTAACGGACAATAATACTGACAAGGTCAATAAAAAATGAAAGAAAGAACAAACGATGCAAAAAGAAAATGACACTGAGGTCTTGGTTTAATACATATGTATTCCAGGCTGATGGTTGATTTCATTAGCAAATCTCATTGTTATGCAATGTCTGTTCTTCTGCAGCAAAATGAATATTGTATTCTCACAGGCTCTATGTGTATCTATTATGTTGAAATAAATGAAAAATATATATTTGTAGCTTTCTTTGGTTTACTGTTTTCAATTTTCCTTTTAGGAAAAGAAAGAAAATTGAATTATATATTTTTTTCTTTTGTTGTTAAGTTTGTCCAAAAGCTTTTCTATTTATATTACAGATATATTTCCTACTTTTGTTCCGTGAAGTAAACAATAATGAGGTGATTAACAATGTAACCATTTAAATTATCCTATAACTTTTAAAACAAACAAAATATAATCTTGAATTAATTTAAGCTGTTATTAATGTGAGCTTCTTAAGCATATACTTTCTAACGTATTTTTAAATGTTAGGAGTGGATTTTCTTATTGCAAGAAAAACGTTGAGGAAGTGTATTATGCCAAATGTAAATACTGTTACCATTTGCAAGAGCAAAAATTATATGTTAAGATTACTGTACATAGATTTGAATGTTCCTAAAATAGGAAATTCAGAAATAATAAGTTTCAGCAGCTACACTTACTCTTTGTTTATTTAATAAGAGACTAAACGGCATGATTCTTTAGGTTATGTTTATGAGTTCAAATATGGATCAAACAGTTGTCATTTAATTTTAGTCATTTTGAGGTCTGACAATAATTTGGTGGTGTTCTCAAAGATTTTCCTCACAACTTAAGTTCTTTATTTAAAAAATATATTTTTATTGATTTCAGAGAGGAAGGGAGAGGGAGAGAGAGATAGAAACATCATTGATGAGAGACAATCACTGATTGGCTGCCTCCTGTATGCCTCCTATTGGGGATCAAGCTTGCAACCCGGGCATGTGCCCTGACCAGGAATAGGACTGTGACCTCCTGGTTTATAGATTGATGCTCAACCACTGAGCCACTCTGGCCCAGCACAATTAAAGTTCTTTTGACAAGCTCAAGGTTTTATTTGGTATGAATTGATTATATACCATTTAGAAATGACCTATCTGGTAAAAATTTGCCCTCTGGCTCACTTGATGCAATCCTAGTAAATATCTTGGTTATGTTGGAAAAACATGAGCTGTTATAAATATGTATAGCAGTTTAAAGTTAATTGGTACTTAGAGTGTTTGCATTTTATTCTTCGCAGTGGTTAATAGAAAATGAGGAACTGTAAAATCTAGTAGGGAGATCCCTAAATAATTAGATTGAATTATATAGCTAAATCATGTAGGGAAGTTATAATGGTCCCAGATAGTCAGCTCTGAAAGTGGAGGAACATCCAGAAAGTGATGAGATCTAAACTGATAATGAGGTAGGGAAGCAATGAGAAACAACATAAACATAGTTTGGGAGGTGGGAGAACATAAACTTGGCATCTTTGGAAGGCAAAGAAAAGACCAACCCAACTGTAATGGGAGATATGATTTGCCTCTATCTATTTACCTCATGTGAAAATCAAACTGTAGCATTGTTATTTTTAGTAGTAGTTAGTCCAGATACATGGTATATTGAGATACTACCTTTGTGGACCTTGATTTTTCTTGTTTAATAAAGTCGTGATAGTAAGTTCCCTTTATATTAATATTGCTGTGTATTTCAACCCAATAACATAAGTAAATCCTATAAAAGTATGCAAAGATTCATACTCTAAAATGAATCAAAATTGGAACAGACTGAATGGGAATATAGGAATCTAGAAACTCTAAGTCAGATTTCTCTACTTAGTTAGAAATACTAAACTGAGTAGGAAAAAAAATCATCATGGATTGGGCTCCCAGGCTGTTGAATTGAGCAGAATCATAGGAGGTCACCAATGAAGAAGAGAGGAACTGTTTTAAGTTAAGAAGAGAGATCCTATTTAAAAGTCTGGACCTACCCACCAGTCTTCTGTCTTCATCTGATCTGGAGCCACAGTTATTGCTTACATGCCTATTTTACTTACCTATCCAGCAGAACTTAGAATTGTTAGGGGAATCCTTTCTGAAGTTTTTGGCTTTACAGAGCTATCAGGTGTAGTTTGTTGCGCTAAGTGTGCCCTACAAGAGTGCCTGACTGAGAGAACAAGTGAAGCTGAAATATATCCTAATGGAGAAAAAGGTGCCTTTTTCTCATTTGTCAGCTCAGTGGGTGGGTGGGTGGTGGTGGTGGTGGTGGGGTTTCCCCTAACTCACATATTCCTTTCAAATGACACACGTTAAATATTTGTAATGAGACTTATTCTAAGATTATGTTCTCTTGGCAGTTATCTACTTGGGTGTTCTTTTTGTTATTGATTTTATCGACACTTTGTTTTGTTTTCTACTTAAATATTTTAGAATTTTATTTTGCAAATATAAACTTGTTTGAAGTAGTATAATTAAATGTTTTGTTATGGCTTTACTAGAGGCCCGATGCACGAAAATTTGTTCAAGAGTAAGCCTTCCTTCCCCTGGCTTCCCGCACTGGCTTTCCTCCGGCACCCAGGACCTGGG
Organism: Cnephaeus nilssonii; assembly: GCF_951640355.1. Lineage (NCBI taxonomy): Eukaryota > Metazoa > Chordata > Mammalia > Chiroptera > Vespertilionidae > Cnephaeus > Cnephaeus nilssonii. The sequence continues at coordinate 55,564,600 of NC_137081.1, forward strand.
CTTCCCTCCTCTGGCCCCTGGCAGGCACCTGGGACCCCGGCTGGCTTCCCCCGGCCCAGCTTAGTCAGGAAGGACGCCTGGAAGACATCCGGTCTAATTAGCATATTACCCTTTTATTATTATAGATTATAAAAAGGGTTGTTAAGAGCTATTTGCTCTAAAATCAAAGCATGTATGTCAGAGATGCATGGATTTAGTATACATAGAATTTTTAAGAGAAAGGCAATATTGTAGATTTAAAAAAATCTCCTAAATATTTTAAAGTAGTGAATTAGTTTATCCTTTTCACAGAGTGTTTGTTTTATACCCTTAGTTAATTTAAATCAACCCTCAGTCAACTATACTAGAAAATTTAAAGAGTGAAAAAACAGCAATTTGGGGAACAAAACTAAGGATAAGGAAAGTTCATTTTCAAACTAACAATATAGGTAGTTTTTAAAAATGCTCATAGGTAAATATTTTGTGGGGGGTTTTTTGAAATAGGAATTTAAAACGAGAATAGGAATAGCTTTATGTAATCTTTTAAAATATATCATTGAAAATTTTTTTTCAAAACTGCCACATAAGTTATAAAGGAGTCTTATTTTGCAGAAGCTTGTTCTAATAAGAATAGGCTTATGCTTTGACTGAAATGTAATTTGCTCTTTAATTCAGAGACTTCTTTTATCTACTTTCCTGAAGCAGTTTCAATTTAAAGACTTTTCCTTATATTTAGCAGGTTTTTTGTTTTTAAGCAGTTAGTCTTAGGTTTTTTTTTTTAAAACCTTGTTAGCATTTCCTTGATTTTACAATTTAGTTGCCAGAAGTAATTTTTAAAACGTGCTTAGTCAATAATTTTTTTTCATGCATTCCTTATTCTAAACTCTGTGCCAATGCATGTCTGGAATAAACCCTCAAAAAAAAAAAGAAAAGAAAGAAAGCCATAACTCTTTATTGTCTGTTTTGACATTAATAAAATTAAGAAAGGGATGAATTCTTAAGACGTCTCCTTACCTGGTTTAGTTTTGTCACGTGAGCATTCACGGTTACTGGTGATCTAAGTGCTCCACCTGCCTTTCAGTTTGTTTACCAGGAAATCAAGATGTGTAAACTGCAGGAAGTACTATTTGACCCTCTCCGACAGTATCTCATTACAATAATTGCTAATCTCTGAATAAGACAGCCATGTTTTGTGAGTAACAGAGAGAGAGGTTGTGTTAGGTAGATTTTAGGTGTTTTAACAAATACAGCATTGTAAATGCTTACTTGGATTATGTTTTCATGATAGCTTTTGATAAAAGACATATGGTGACCTATGGGGTCAGCACAGCTAGGACACAATAGTAGGTATTCTTTCATGCCTTTTAACTGAAAAATTTCACGGCTTGTTGTTTTGGAGTGCTGTCACTGCTCTGAATCGAAAGGATAATGGCTACTTCCTGATTAAACCCTCTCTCCACAGTAAGCTCTCAATGTTATACTGTATGTCTTTTTTTCCTGTAAATGCAATAATAGTATTTGGTGTTTCCTTTTTATCACTGTCTTTTCACAGATATATCTGTTATAAATACAAACTGAAGTTGAAGTTTACAATTAGAGTAGAAACTACTGTTTTAAGTTTGGAGGATTTTTTTTTCTTTTCTGAATGAAAAAGTATTTTTGTTTGGTATCAAATCCAACCACTCATTTGCTTATTGTAGATTTTTGATTAAAGAAATTAGCTTTTTAAGAAGACAATGAAATGATAAATTATATTAAGCTTTCACTTTCTTGGCATTCTAAGCAAAATCTTAAAAAATAACTTAAGTAGTAAATCAGATTTATTTATTCAGGGAATATTTGCATAAAGCAATTGTATTTGTGTTTAATAAATTTCATAAATGGATTTACATATGTTGTCATAATTGTTGATAATTGTTTTAATTATTAAGTTATTGTTCTTAAATTAGTTCAGAGATCCTTGTGATGTAAAAACAATATTAAGTCCTCAGCATATAAGAAGGAAATAAAGAGCTTCTTAGTTTTAATCCTAAAGCTGGCAGTCACTCCATCTGTCTTGGGACAATCACTTAAACTGCTTATCTAAGTTTTCTTGTCTGCTGCCCATATGAGTGCTAAGTAAAATACGTATGTTTATTTATTTCTTTATGAGAGTACAAACTATAAAAAATGAGTTTTCAGAAGTATTTTATAAAATGGAGAACTGACTCTGTAGACTAGGAAACCATTTAGGAATCATAGTAGACAGGAAAATAACAGAAATGTTATTTCTATTATAAAATAATATAAAGTAAGGTTTAAAATAAATATTATATAACTGATCTTTTACTTTGAACAGAACTGTTAGTTATGCTCAACTCTTAATATATCATTACCAAAGGATTATACCTATTGTTGGATACATGACTAAAGTCAGAGGTGGAAAGCTAGATACTTAAATTATTTAACTTATTCTCAGAAGCCTTTTTCCTTGAAATAAGATTATTCAGAGTAGAGGAAAGAATGTATATATTTATTTAGGTCTATAACTATAGTTTACCTAAATAGTAGGATGTTTAATTTTTAAACTCTAGTATTAGGTATTCTGATCATATTAAAGGAAACATGAAATTATTCAACATTGAAGGTAGTTACTAAAGATGGCTATAGCATCAAGCACCCAGAAATATTTAAAAATATTCTGGGATAATGTGAATAGTGTCTTATTTTTGTTGAGAGTTAAGGTACTTTTTTTTTTGCAAATGCTTATCAGTTATTTTAGTTAACTCAGTAATTTTTGATAAAAATTATTGGCACATAATAGAATCTTTAAAGAGATTCTATAGATCAGCTAGTGAATATTCTAGCTTAGTTACTGAAGTAGGATTTATAGTAGGTCCTCAATTTAATTTGTAATAACAAGTAATATATGTCATTTACTAAATGCTTAATATGTGCAAACCACTCATACAATCCTATTGTAGGAGAGACAAACATTTACCTTTATCTTTACCTCATAGAATTTTTTTTGGTTGAGCCTGAAAATTAAATTGACATTAGACAAATCAATAGGAGAAAAACATACAAACTTATTTAATACAAGTTTTGTGTGACATGGGAGTCTATATAAGGAATGAAGATCCAAAGAAATGGTGAAACCTACTTGTTTTACATTAGGTTGAACAAAGAGGCAATTATTGAAAAGTAACTAAACTATGTGGGAAGGCTAAAGGAATATAAGAATTATTTGATAAGAAATAACAGAAAATTTATTTCTATTATCATATAACTGACCTTTTACTTTGAAAAGAACTGTTAGTTATGCTCAACTCTTACATATCATTACCAAGTTATTGTATCTCTTAGATATATGACTAAAGTCTTTTTGTGTAGAATTCTTTGGGTTTCAACTTTTTGTCCGTGGTGATCAGAATGTTACTTTCCTTTTGGTTTAGGGAGTACAGCTTTCATATAGGAATTTCCTTTCCTGATTTTAAGAAATGGAAGGAAGGTCAGAGTATTTTTCTTATGTTTACTTTTTGAATGCCCTTAACTGGAAATAGTCAATATGCCAGAGCAGCATGTTTTGGAGTGGCATATTCTGAACTGTCACCTTTTATGTTCATAATAATCACATGAGGGGCAGGTAACATCATTGCCCCCATTTTTACTGAAAAGGAAATAGTTGTAGATAATTTAAATAATTTGATCAATGTCTTCTAGTCAGTGCTAGAGCCAGACCAATTCTAACAGAATCTAGAATCCAGAACTCAGTCTTCAGTGTCATGCTTTAAGCATTGTGTTTATATTTTGGAGATAATAAAGGTGCTTACACATTTGACTTCAGTGGTTTTATTTTTTCATCCAACAATTTATCAAATATTATGGAGTGCTTACTAAGTGTCAGGCACTGTAAGGAAGTACTGGTTGATGGGAAGGAAAATCCCTTGTTTCAAAAAATTTACACTTTAGTGGAAGAGGCAGAAAATTAACAGGCTATTACCATAGTTTGTTAACTGATATAATAGGGGTAAGCACGGGATGCTAAAAGAGACACAAAACAGTATCTAATGTATTTTATTTAATTTGCATTGATTGAGTGCTGGTCTAGGTACATGGTATATATCAGTAAAGAAACTCTCAAAGATCTCTGCTCTTGTGTATCATAGTGGGGGTGGGGGATAAACAATAAGCATAATCCTATATAATAAAAGGCTAATATGGAAATAGACCGAATGGCAGAACAACCGAACAACTGGTCGCTATGACATGTGCTGACTACCAGGGGGTGTGCGCAGCAGGCGGTAGAGCGCGGAACATGGTGGGCGTCGGCTGTGGCGGGATAGTGGAGCAGGTGAGCCGGGGTGCCAGACCAAGGCAGGGCACCAGTCGCTGTCATTGGGGTGAGCCTCTGGTAGTTACTGAAAATCCTTTGCTCCCATGCGCCATGGTCCCACCCAGCATTTGCACCTGCTGCCAGTGCCAGCCCCACTCGCACCTGCTGCCGGCGCCTGAGCCGCCTCTTGCACCCGCTGCCAGCGCCTGGCACCGGCCCCAATCGCTCAGCGCCATCAGCGGATGCAAGCAGTGGCTGCTGGTCCCGATCGCCCCTCAGTTTTTCTCCACCTCCCCCTGCTCCTGAGGGGCGATCAGGGCCGGCAGCCACCTCTCACATCCACTGCCAGTGACAGCCCTGCTTGCACCCGCTGCCAGCACTGGAGCCACCACTCACACCCACTGCCAGTGCCGGCCCCACTCTCACCTGCTGCTGACGTCTGGCACTGGTCCTGATTGCTTGGTGCCGTCAGGAGGTGTAAAGGGGCTGCTGGCCCTGATCGCCCCTGAGGGCTTTTCCACCTCCCCTTGCTCCTGAGGGGCAATCGAGGCAGCAGCCGCCACTTGCACCTGCTGATGGTGCCAGCCCCAATCGCTCCGCGCAGTCAGCGGGTGCAAGCGGGGCCAGTGCAGTCAGCGTGTGGGAGCTGCGGCAGCGGGAACTGGGGCCGTGGTGGGAGGGGCCAGGAGGGGGCATGGAGGATGGGCCAACACCCGCCCCTATGCCCACCGCAGCCGTGTGGCCCACAGTTCCTTTCAAGGTGCACAAATTTGTGCACTGGGCCCCTAGTACATAATAAAGTGTATGGTGTATTGGAAGGTGACTAGTGTTATGGAGGAAAGAAAAAGTAGAACAGGATAAGAGGCTGTGGTGTGGTAGGTTGCAAGAACAAGGAAGGTTGCTATGTGTATATCTTTGGGAAGAGCCTTCCAAGCAGAGGGCTTGAGGCAGGGAGCATGCCTGAAGTGTTCAGGGCAATGAACAGAGGCCAATGTGACAGGAGCAGAGTTTGGGAGAAGGGGAGGAGTAGAAGGAGGTATTGATAGAGGTAATGGGTAGGTGGGACTTAGAGGAACCATTGCAGGGCTTTCAGTAAATTTGGCTGATATTTGTAAAGTATCACTTTAGTTGCCACGTTGAGAATACAGTTGACCCTTGAACAATGTAGGGGCTAGGGGCACCAACCCCTTGTGTAATCAAAAATTCATGTTAGTATTGAATACCCGAAAACTTAACTACTAATAACCTCTTTACCAAAAACCTTACCAATAACTTAGCAGTCGATGAACAAACTAGCACGTTGTATATTATATATATTATATACTGTGTTTACAATAAAGTAAGCTAAATAAAAGACTCTATTAAGAAAATCATAAGGAAAAGAAAATACATTGACAGTTCTATATGTATTTATTGAAAAAAAATCTGCATGAAAGTGGACCATGCAGTTTGAACCCATGTTGTTCAAGGGTCAACTGTAGATTGTAGCAAGGCTTTGACCACTCACTGGTCAGAAGCTCTTAGGGTAAGCTAAGTTATTGACGGTGGTGGCTTGGAGAAGGGTGGTAGCATTCGAAGTCTGGATGTTATAAGGTACAATCAAAAGCTTTTTCTGATGGATTGGATGTGGGATATCAGAAAAAGAGAAGACAAGATGACACCAAGGTTTTTGGCTGAGCAGCTATAGAAAGATGATCTTTCAATCAGCTGTGAGATAGGGAAGGTCTTCAGATGAAGCAGGTTGGAATAATAATTGGGGATCGGGGGTTTGGTTTTAGATGAGGTAGCTTTTTAAATGTCTCTTAGATATTCAAGTAGAGGTGTATTTTGTTTAAAAAAATATTTTTTTTTATTGAAAGGAAAGGAGAGGGAGAGAGATAGAAACATCAATGATGAGAGAGAATCATTGATCAGCTGCCTCCTGCACGCCCCCTACTGGGGATGGAGCTCGAAACCTGAGCATGTGTCCTGACTGGGAATTGAACCCTGACCTCCTGCTTCATATGTCGATGCTCAACTACTGAGCCACACCAGCCAGGTGCAAGTAGATGTTTTGAGAAGGCTTTTCAGAGAAGGTACCATCCATTGTGAGGCTGAAGAATGAATTGGATTTATCCAAAGAGGTGGTTTTAATGAGATTTGAGAGCATTCTTTATACACTTACAGGAATCTTGTCATTTTTTACTTTATGTATTTATGAACTACAGAGTAACATCTAAAGAGTAATAAATTTTAAAAAGTGACAAAATTGTTTACCTCAAAGAACAAATTATTTACCTCAAAGAACAAATTATTTGGGGTAGTTAAATTTTAGAGTATTTCAATGGATATTGTATTTATTAGTTGTACTGGGTACTTTTAGATACATTGATTCTCAACATAGTGCCATAAGGTAAATATTATCTCATTTTACATTAAGAGAATCTGAATCTGAGGGAGATAAAAATTGCTTAAGGTCATTGATATATTAGGTGATGGGTTTGGATTCAAATTCTAGGTCTTTAGGTTCTGTTGCCCTGCTCCTTATTTTAAAAATGTATGATATTTTTAGCTTTGTAAAATTTCCGACTTTTGTTTAAGGTTTCAAGAAGTTGTCTTTAGAACATTAGTCTGTATTGTATACTGATACCCTTGGGATATATGGTTTATAGATTCTTGGTCGTGGAATCAAAACTTTTGTTGGTTTCTTGAATTCCTATGTCACTTTCAGTATACTTATCTACTACTGATGCTCCCTCCACTCCTAGCCCCCATTCCCAGTGTAGTGCTTAATACGTGCTTAGAAAATTACAGCTGCTATCATCATCTTTATCTCTGTTTCTAATGTGCTGTGACTTGGGGAATCACAACCCAAGCTTTTTGGAATAATATAAATTACAAAATGTCAGAGATTAAGGACATAAGGATTTAATGAAGAATGAGTTTTAACTCATGTACATATTTTGTCTGGTGGAAGCCATTTTTTGTTTGCTTCCTTTATCAGCTATTTTCTGGGGAAGTGAATTTGATAAATAGGTGAGTTTTGGCTGGAAAAGTAATATTCTTTGTGATGCCAGTGGAGATTTTCACTGAAAAAGTGACATAGGTAGATGTATGCAGATCGTTCTACTTCAGGAGGGAATAGAAATATAGTTGTTCATTGAAACAGATTTACTTTTGAGGTAATGATGCCATATTCTAAAAACTTAAAACGTTTGCCTTTAGGTCAAAATATAAGTTATTTCTTAAATTTCATGTGAGTTAATAGTTTACATTTATGATATGTTTTTAAGACCAAGTATTTCAAACATTCTGCAGAAAAGAAATATTTTTGCAAAAACATGTTACACAATTTAAAAAGTACTAATTTTAAAAAAGAACAACCTGCTGTGAATTAAAATAGTCTATTAACCTAAAAGATCATTTTAAGCATATACTAATGACATAGGTAAGAAATTTACCTAGCATTTATATTTCTGTTCTGTAAATATGTAACTATTTTAAATGTGCTGTTTTATTTATTTCTCAAGATTTTATGCTGTTTTTTCAAAGAAACAAATATACATATGATATATATATATATATATATATATATATATATATAATCGATAATAATAAAAGCACAATATGCTAATTAGACTGGAGTCCTTCCGAATGTCCTTCTGGATGAAGCCGGGGCTGCAAGGGAAGCCTGGGTCCTGGGTGCCTGCCATCGGCCAGAGGGAAGCCAGCCCGGGTCCCGGGTGCCAGATGGAAGCTGGTGCTGGCAGCGGGGGCAGGGGTGGGGGGGAAGGAAGGCCTACTCTTGTATGAATTTCGTGCATTGGGCCTCATATATATATATATATATATATATATATATATATATACACATATATATATGTGTGTGTGTGTGTGTGTGTGTGTGTATATATATATATATATATATATATATATATATATATATATATATAATCCTTCCTATTCCTTTCTCTAAAGGCTTCTATTTTCATTATATCCCAAATACATATGTAGAGTTTATTTTAAGATCACTGTAATCATTAAATAAGCTTAAATATTTTTTTCAATTACATTTTACTTTCAGTATTATTTGTGTTGGTTTCAGGTGTACAGCATAATGATTTGATAATCATAACTTTATAAAGTGTTCCCCCCTGATATTTCCGGTACCCACCTTGCCCCATACATAGTTTAGGCAATATTATTGACTGTATTCCCTATGCTGTACTTTACATAATAAAGTAATTTCCAGTTTGTACTTCGTAATTCCTTCACCAGTCCCCTAAACTCCCTTAATGAACTTTGTAAGTAAAAGTTCTGGTTGTCCCCCAAATACCCTTTTTTATTATAACTAAATTATCTAATTTAATATTTTAGTTAATTCTGTTCAGGATTTAGAAGTATATATTCTGAACATTTCTTCTTACGCATAAAAATATTTATATAGTAGTCCCCTCTTGTCCTCAGTTTCACTTTTCATGATTTCGGTTATCCATGGGTAACCATAGCCTGAAAATATTAAATGGAAAATTCTAGAAATGAACAGTTTTAAAATTGTGTGCCGTTCTGAATTGTGTGTTAAAATCTGTTGCCATCCTGCTCAGGACTTGAATCACCCCTTTGTCCAACATGTCCATGCTGTAAATGCTACTCACCTGTTAATCACTTAGTAACCATCTCAGTTATCAGATGGACTGTCACGGTCTCATAGTGCTTGTGTTCATCTCACAGTGCTCAAAGAACCCTTGTTACTTAATAATGGCCCAAAGCACAAGAGTAATGATGCTGGCAATTCCGATATGCCAAAGAGAAGTCGTTAAGTGCTCCCTTTAAGTAAAAAGGTGAAAGTTTTTGGCTTAATAAGGAAAGAAATCATATGTTGAGGTTTCTAAGATCTATAGTAAGAATGAATTTTCTATCTGTGAAATTGTGAAGAAGGAAGAAGAAATTTATGCTATTTTGCTGTGAGAGAAACCAGTTTCACATAACTTTTATTGCAGTATATTTTTATAATTGTCTTATTTTATTATTAGTTATTGTTAACCTTTTACTATGCCTAATTCATCATAGGTATGTGTATATAAGAAAAAACAGCATATATAGGGTTTGATACTATCCACAGGGGTCTTGGAGTATATCACCCCTGGAGAAGGGAGGACTAGAGCATGTTAAGTGTTAGTGTATTTCTCTATTATTTTGTTTTATTTTTTTATTTTGGCAGTGTCTTGTCTTTGATTCAGTTGGGGAAAAAGGAAAATGACTGGCCAATCAAATTTCCTGTTAGAAGCATTTTATCATTGCTTATTTTTAATAATTATACTGAACTATGATTAATTGGAGTGCCTGGGGAGTTGACATTAAGAGAAGGGTCACTAGAATAATCTTGGAAGGCTTCTTTAAGAAAAAGGAACTGAGCTTCAAGCATTGAAGAAAGACTTCAAACATTAATTAATTTTTATAACATCTTTATTAACATATAATTAACATGTCATACAATTCACCCATTTAAAGTGTACAATCCAGTGGGTTTTGTTATATTAAACTATTAAGTTTTTAAAGTTAGGGTCATATATATGTATATATAATATACAGTATATGGCCATTTAAACTGTTCAATTAATGGCATTAATTACATTTACAGTGTTATGCAACCATCATCACTATTTCCAAAATTTTTTATCACCCCAAACAAAAACTATAGGGCACTAACTCTTCATTTCCTCTGCCTCCCAGCCTTTGGTGAACTGGAATCTACATACTTTCCCCCCCCCATGAATTTGCCTAATCTAGATATTTCCTATAAATGACATTATATAATAGTTGTCCTTTTTGTCAGGTTTATTTTCCTTAGTATAATGTTTGTTTTCAAGATTCATCTGTATTATAGCACGTATTAGAACTTCACTGCTCTTTAGGGCTCAGAAATTTAAATAAATTATATTGCATTTATTATCTATTTATTTGTTGATGGACATTTAGATATACAAATATTTGTTCAAATCTCTGCTTGCAATTCTTTTGAGTATGTGTGTACCTTGGAGTGGAATTGCTAGGTCATGTGGTAATTTTGTGTTTAACTTTTTGAAGAACTGTCAAACGTTTCCAAAGTGACTCCATCAAGCATTAATTTTTATTCTATTATAGTATAAAATATATAAAAGATTAGGTTAAATAAATACTGGTTTCAGCATATGCCATATACTTTTCTTAAAACAAAGGGGGAACAGAAAGCCATATGTTATTCATGAGAACATGTGTATGTCTAAAGAGCCACCTCTTAAAGTGAATTTTAATAAAATAAGTTCTCTGATTGTACATGGTCATCAAATTTCTATTTCTTAGTCTGCAGCAATTTGTTGTAAAACATTAAATATGAATGTTTGCACAAGTAATTAGTATAACTTAGTATAGTTCTGTTCAACTTTAACATTTATTGTTTAGTTTCCCGTTTGAATTATAAAGTAAAATCATTCCTAATTATATTTAACTGGAAAATATTCTTAATATATTCTTTTCATCATTTTACATTAATTTATTTTACTTCATATATGTTAACATTTTATATTTTATAAGTCTGAGAGAAGTCTAGAGGAATTTCACTTGATATTTTAAAGATGACTCTTAAAAGTGAAAATTCTAGAATTCAATGTGAGTTAGGGAACTGTGTTTACCTATATTTTCGTGGATCATTGAAGGACCACTAAGCCAAAAGGCACCCTTATTTCATTGGCTTGATGAGGTCATGTATGTCCCAGGAAGTGGGTAGCAATACTGGAATAGGAAAATGTTTTGACCTAATTACAACTTTCTGTTGGAGGGATACATAATATCACAAGCATATAAACAATAATGAATTATACTTGTAGATTCAGTATGGAAATAGTAATAGCAGATGTTATAGGTCATCCTGAAAAGAATATTGTTCAGGACATCAGAAAAGTAAGTTTCAGAAAGAAAAGGAAAGACTTATTAGAAGTTTCCTTTAAATTTCCCATCAAAGGGTATATATGAGAATATTTGATGCATATGGAATTTGAAATAGCCAGCAATTTTGAGAAATTTACACAGGATAGTTCACAGAATCATTTTGTTTTGTTTGTTCAAATGTTTGAGGCAAGTTGCCTTAATATTGATTTGAGCCCAGTGAGTCTTTCCACACCTGAGTAAGAACATAGAACTAGATATGGGGTTTCTAAGTCATCAACAAAGGTTAGACTTGGGAAAAACTTTTGGGAAATAGGTTTTCACTTGGTTAAAAGAAAAAATGAAATTTTATATATGGCTAAGTGTCCATCCTACTGGTCACTATGACATGCACTGACCACTGGGGGGCAGACGCTCAATGAAGGAGCTGCCATGACATGCACTGGCCACCTATATATATAAAAGCCCAAGTGACTGCCCTACCGGTAGCTATGATGTGCACTGACCACCAGGGGGCAGATGTTCAATGCAGGAGCTGCCGAGCTGCAGTGACTTGGCAGCTGCGATTCTCGGGTGACGCACCCAGAACCAGAGAGGAGGGAGTCCGATTCCGGGGTGTGCCACCCAAGAACCACCCTTTTGCAATCCGGGACCCCTCGGGGGATGTCAGAGAGCTGGTTTTGGCCTAATCCCTGCAGGCCCAGGTCGAGGGACCCCACCGATGCACGAATCCATGCACTGGGACTCTAGTTTAAAAATAAACGGCACCGCGGACCTGGTGCCGACAAACCAACACTCGGCTTCCCCTAAGTGGGACACAGGCCCTGCCACTACCCCAGCCAAATCACAGCCAATGCTCCAAGACCCATGGCACAAAATGTGGCCCACAGCCCAGCCCAGCCTTGCTGGAAACGGTGGCTGTGGGCGCTGGGTAATGATGTCACGTAGCAACGCCTGGCTTCCTCTCCCTAGTGACTAGCCTCCTTAGAGTTTATTCAGCCTGGGAACCCTACTTGCTTTATAGCCAGGTGCAAACATTTTACAGTTTAACCAAATGTTTGTGAAGCGTTTTCCCGTGCCTCATCTCATTTGATCCTCACAGAAGTGCTGGAGTAGGTAGATAGGAGACTCAGTAGAATCCTATTTTCTTTTCTTTCAGCAAGACACGCATAGCAATATTAAAATATTTCTTCTAATTAATTTCCTTTCAGTGTGCATGAATTTGTGCACCGGGACACTAATATAAAATAAAAAACAACAATAATTGCTTGAACACAGAATTATGGTAAACTTAAATACTTTGAATAATCTACTGAAAAATAAAATATTTTAAGTGTTTTTATGTAGCATTGCTGAGCTGATAAAAAAGTAAAAATTTAAAGGGATCAAAAACCAAGTGAAATAGAAAATTTAAAGAGGGGGATTAGAAGACAATGTTGTTAAAATGTTTAGTACTGAAAGTGATCTGCACATTCAGTGCAATCCCTATCAATGTCACGGTGGCATTTTTTTATACAGCTAGGAAAAAACCATTCTAATATTTATATGGAACCACAAAAGATCACAAATAGTCAAATCAGTTTTTAGAAAGATGAACAAGGACTGAGACACCACACTTTCTATATATTTTCAATCTATGGTAATCAAAACAATATAGTACTGGCATAAAGACATACTTAGAGACCAGTGAAACAGAATGGAGAGCCCAGAAATAAATCTGCACACATACAATCAACTGATCTTCAGAAAGGATGCCAAGAATACACAATAAGAAAAGACTATTCTGTTCAACAAACATTGTTGAGAAAACTGCGTATCCACATGCAAAAGAATGAAATTGGACCCTTATTTTCTACCCTATACAAAATCAACTCAAAATGGATTAAAAACTTGTATGTGAGACCTGAAACAGTAAAACTCTGCAAGAAAACTTAAGGGAAAAGCTTCATGACCTTGGTCTTGGCAGTGATATCATGGATATGACATCAAAAGCACTAAAAACAAATACATGAGCGAGGCTACATTGAATGAAAAAGCTTCTGCACAGCCAAGGAAAAAATCAGCAGAATGAAAAGGCAACTTCTGGAATAGGAGAAAATATTGGCAGTATTTCATACAAGGTTAATCTCCAAAATACATATACTGCATAAGGAACTTCTACAATAGTAAAAAAAAAAAACACACAAAAAAACTAGTAACCTGATATAAAAAATAGGATAAGGATTTTATCACACATTATTCCAAGGAAGACATACAAATGACTAATACCTATACGAAAAAAATGCTTGATGTTACTTATCAGAGAAATGCAAATCAAATCCACAGTGAGATATCATCTCACACCTTTCAGGATGGCTCTTATAAAAGAAAACAACCAAAAGTGTTGTCTTGGATGTGGAGAAATTGGAACCCTTGCACACTGTGGGAATGTAAAATGGTGCAGCCACTAAAGGAAATAGTATAGAGATTACTCAAGAAACTAAAAAGAGAATTACCATGTGCTCCAGCAATCACACTTCTGGGTATTTATCCAAAATAATTCAAATAATGATCTTAAAGACATATTACTGCTCCTATGTTCATTACAGCACTATTCACAATAACCAAGATGTGTGGAAACAACCTAAATGTTCATCAACAGATGAATGACAAAGTTGCTTAATTGAATGCAATAGAATATGATTCAGCATTAAAAAAAGAAGGAAATTCTGCAATATACAAGTTGGGTGAACCTTGAAGACATTATGCTAAGTGAAACAGGCCAGTCACAAAAAGACAAATATTGAATGAGTCTATTTTATATAAGGTATCTAAAATTGTAATATGGCATATTACAACTGAAATCTTCTGAATAGCTGGGATAGTATGATTCATTGCTAGGTCCAGTTTTCTTCCCATCACTCTGGATCTCTCTATGCATGGGTGAGATGGAGTTTCAGAAAGTGATAGACCATGGTAAGGGTTACCTGGTAAGGGTTTGATGGGTGGCTGGAGAGCCTTACCTAGTCACACGTAGTCTAATGTACTTATAGAGAAATATTTTGGAGGAGTGGCAGTCCTGTTTTCCCTACTTCTTTTCAGTATGTCCAATGCATATGTAAACCTCGGTTTAAATGCTCTATTTATAGCTGACTTATCAGCCCTTATAAGAGTTCTTTGGGAAAAGGCAGAAAACTCTTGGAAAGGAGAGATCTTGGTTCAGATTCCTATGCCCTTGTTATGACAGAGGGTGGCTGGGAGTTCTCATACCTACCCTTGTTACCAGCCACCCTGAATGCTCACCTGGACACAGGGTAGACAGTCTTAATTATATAGTTAAGTTACACACGTATACTTATTCAGAGCCTTCATTAATAGTAAAGACAATTATTTTTCAAGTATTTGGTTGTCAGTTCTAGTTTCTAGAAGCTCACTTTGTAAAATCTGCTATTACTTGTATGAATTATTTTCTATATTTTTATTTTCACACCTGGCTTTTGGATCTTAAGATGTGGATTGATTCTATTTTCTTCCCTTCTTCTCAGGGAATCTTCTTATCCAGGCTGTCTTTATTTTAACTCTTTTTGTATTTATCATAATATCGCACACCACTTCATTTTAGCAGGTCTTTTCTTTCTTCCTTTTTTCCTTCTTTTCTTTCTTTTTTTTTCATTTTAGTCAGTCTTACAACATTCTGAATATTATACAGCAGGGCAACAATGTAGTAAACATTGTTGATCATTATTCTTATTTGATCCTCAAAATTTTTGTAATATAGCAATGTTGAACTGAAATTTTTAAAGCACTCTGGCAATGGTTTTCAACCCTGGTTACCCATTAAAATATCCTAGAGAGCTTTTCAGAGATTCTGATTTAACTTGTTTATCCTGGGGCCTTGGCATGGTTATAAATGGAGGGATGGACAAAAGTAGGTTAATATTAATGATAATAAATAACATAACATAAACAAACAAATAAATAAATAAATAAACAACAAACTCTGTGTTTTGCATACTCACAACTATAAACCTACTTTTGCCCCCCTCCCTGTATTTGTAAGATCCCCCTATTGTCTCTTAATATACAGTTAGGATTGAGAATCATAGCATTAAAGAAGCTCTAGGGTAAAACTTTTTTATGTAGTAAAGAATTCATTTAACAGTAAATATATGAAAACCTAGTAGGTGAAGACACTATGCTGGAATTCTCTTCTATTGTGAAATAAGTCAGACACTCCTTTGTTTCACTAGATTCTAAATTAAGATTTTTTATTGGCCAAGTTTTCTCTAAGTGGACGAGTCTCTCCATTTGTTGTGGGCTTATTCCTTTTATCTGAGGATATTGTGTAAGTCATATTCGTAATGTTACTCCTGTCTATCAGGATGTAAAGTAAATTGATTGTGTTTGTAATTCAGGTTGTATTTACTAAGGCAGATTTTGAAACGTGATTGCTCTCTGTACCTTTGTTTAAAATATAACCCATATATATGGATCAAACAGCAGAATCAAATAAATTCATGTGAAAGAAATGTTGTTAGAGGAATGTTCTGGACCTGTGCTTTTATATATTTGTATATAATAGTTCATATTTAGATAAAAATTATATTGCTATATAAGCTAAGTGTCATCTCATTTAGATAAATGTTTTGAGAGAGGTGTTCAATATGAGACTCGTAAACCAAGTGTAATTCAACTGACCCCAAGGTATTGCTATGTTTTAAGTACAATTAGCTAACACTAATGAACTAGTAGACTTTAACTCTTTACCTGTGATGAATTTGGGAAGTTTGGTATAAATATGGAAAAGATTTTATGGCACAAATAGATGACTTAAATGGCAAATTAAATCTTTACGTTTCAACAGATTATTAAAATTAGAAGAGGTCTTAATGCCAATAAAATAATCTGTACTGTGTGCTTGATAAGTCAGGCTTATTGCATGATAGGATAAATGTACTAATAAAGAGTGATGCTTTTGCATTAATTATCAAGTTTATAGTATATTTAGAAAAAAAGCAAAGTAGAGACATTTTATTCGGTTTACTTGACTAGTTTGTGGACACTTTTTGAAGAGATTTTCTGATTTACTTTCTTAGGTTGATGATTTTTTGGAATTAACTTGTTAATCCTCTCGGATGGGTATTCATTCATTCATTTATTCAACAAATATTCATTGAGTACATTCTTTGTGCCAGGACCATTTTAGGGTTCTGAAGATATTGAAGTGAACAAAATAGATATTTTACTTAACAGTCTTGTGGGAGAGTCAGACAATAAATAAGAAAAATAAATAAAATATATAGTAATTTAGGTGGTCTAAAGGAGAAATGGTTGTGGTGATGTGGTGATGATTTTTAAGTAATATGGGCAGGAAAGGCCAATGTGATATGACATTTGAGCATTCTGAAGTAAACTTGCAGGAGAACGTTAAAAGAAGAATATTACTGATGTAAAAAGTAAAGTTCCAAGCATATGGGAAAACCACAATTCAAAGATGCTATTAATTAGCACCATACCTAGAAATGGAATCTAGGCCTTCTTATTCCCAGTGCTCTTTTCTTCCTTGTTATTTGGCTCTTTTACTTGGGAAAATGAAGATGAGATGTGGTTGGTTATTATTACACCTTTCTTCTATTTATTTAGAATACTTATAATCACCCAATAGAAATTCAGTATTTTAGATGGATAAGAAAACATAAGTAATGATAAAAATGTGTTTTTCTAAGTACAAAATTACAGAAGACTAAAAGGATCATTTGAGTAAGTTGATATTCATACTCACAACAGAGTGGGATTGCTTCAGTAGAAGGATAAAGTAACTTTTTTCTACAATTATGGTAGTGTGTTTGGATTAACTTATAAAAGACTTGGGATGCAGGATAAAGACTACTTTGCACCAACTTTGACAAGGATGTGGGGGTGGGGGGCACAGAGGTCTCCAAAAAGCCGCCAGAAACACTGGAGTTAGTATAGTGTATCAAAAGAGTTATTATGGGAAGCTAAGGTTTTACACAATAAAATAAATGGAACCATCAAGTCAGAAAACTGAGGAAGAATAAAAAGTTGATGGAAGTGGCAGACCCAGAGTAGAATCAAGTAAAAACAGGAGAGTGGCTTCAAAATTAGGATTGTGATTGACACATATATGTCCCTCTTACAGATCCTTCATACTTGTTTTTGAATTTGGAGTGATAGATTAAAGGAAATATGTCGTCTCATTGGCCGACATTTTTCCACTTCAGAAATTGAAAATTGATAAGCAGTTTGTTTAATTATTAACAAGTGCATTTATGAAAACTTAATAAGCTATTCCTACTTATTTTTATTTCTTATTAAAAATGTGTAAGATATAAGGAAAGGTTTTCCTAAATCTTTTTTTTTTCATTAAAAAAAACCCTGACAATTGATGATAGATATTAACTCAGAATTCCTCATCTATGATATTAAAATAATAATACCAGACCTACCTACTTTAAAATTTGTTCTTGGGGTAAAATGAGAACATATGTGTAAACTTTTTGTTTGTTTTTTTGTTGTTGCAAATTATCAAGTTCCATATAAATTTTTACGATTATCATGTATTTTCATTCAAAGCCTTTTAGGTAGGTTATACTAGTAAACCTCTAAAGATAATACGCAGTTGTCCCTGTTTCTTAAGGATCTCACAGTGTGGGAGAACATCAGATTTGAAAACAGAAACTTGCTATACTATATAGTGCAGTGTTACAAGTGCTTTTCATTAGGAAATATACAAGTGCAACAAGAAAGGAGTACCCAAGACTTCCTCTGGGAGTCACAATGGTTCCCCAGAGTAGGGAATGCATGAGATGAGACCTAGAATATGTATAGAAATTTGGCAGGGTAGAAGAGATGGACATTTGAGGGAGATTGAACCATCATGTACTAGATACATGGCATGAATGCAGGGAAGACCATAGTATATTTGAGGAATGGCAAGCATTTAGTCCCTTACTGTATGAGAAGAGAGTGAGACCAATGAGGAAGGCAGAGGCCTCATGAAGAAGAGCTTTCTTTGCCAAACAGAGGGCCTGGGATTTTGCCATACATATGATGTAGAGATTCTGAAAGATTTAAGTAGGAGAGTGGCAGGGTCAGACTTTTATATTAAAAGGATTACTGTTTTCGAAAATAGGATTACTGTGGCTTTGTGGAGGATCAAAGAAAAAGAGAAGCAGAGAGACCCCTTAAAAGGCCATTGCAGTATTTGCAGTAAGAACTAATGTAGGATTGTACTAAGGTGATGGTACAAATAGAGAAAAGATATTTAAAAAAGCAGAGCCAGCAGAAAAAAGTAAATACATGGTGTGGTTTACAATCTCAGGCTTATTTATCTCTGTTAAATCCCTCTATTATAATTGGAATGGAGTTGTGGAACAGGTCTGGTAAGTACTTAGGAATTTATAATGTTTGATAAACCTGTTAGTTCCCAAACTGAATTAATATTGCTTAAGCAAGTTTAACTGTGTGTGTGGTGTGTGTGTGTGTGTGTGTGTGTGTGTGTACTGCTATATATCTCTGAGTTCCTGAGAGAGAGTTTGATAAGTACACATGAACGATACTAGGGACATTTTACATTTAGTCATGGATTTGGAGGCTAGAAATGAGAATACTGACTTTAAAATTTCAATAGAGAATGGTTTAAATCAAATACATTTTATCAACACAAGATCTGAATATTCTTTTTGCTACATATTACAGCTTTATAGACGCATAATTCACATACCATACAGTTGACCCATTTAAAATATACAATTCAGTTTTGAGTGTATTCAGAGTTGTGCAACCATTATCACAATCAATTAAATATTTTCCTAATCCTCCTCAAATCCCCAGTACCCATTAGTAGTCACTCCCCATTTTTCTCCTACCTTCCTACAGCCAAAGGCAACCACTGATCTACTTTCTGTCTCTATAGATTTGCCTTTTCTGGACTTTTCATATAAATGGAATCATGCAATATGTGATCATTTGTGACAGATTTCTTTCATTTAGCATAATGTTTTCAAGATTATTCAATGTTGGAGCATGAATCAATACTTCATTCCTTTTTATTGCCAAATAATATTTCATTGTATGGATATACCACATTCTATTTATTTGTTAGCTCAGAGTCATTTGGATTATTTTCACATTCGTATACAAGTTTTATTGTGGACATATGCTTTCATTTCTCCATGCTTAGGAGATTTGCTGGGTCATATGGTAATGCTTTGTCTAGCTTTTTGAGGAACCCAAATATTCTCAATTTTGGAATATTTGAAGTAGAATATTTAGTTGAGCATTTTAAGTGTAGACAGTTTTATAGTTCCAGTAGGTGTACATGGCTCTATCATCAGACTACATGTATTATTTTAATAATCAGTAAGCTGTTTATAAAGAGTATTAAAATTTTCTTTATCATCTCAATGCTCATTTTTAGAATGATTTTACTATCAAGTTGGTACTTTGTTTTACTTTGCAGAAATACCCCCAAAAAACTGGCTCATAGTTGTATTCATTATATCACTATATATTTACATATATGTATTTTTATTGATTTCAGAGAGGAAGGGAGAGGAAGAGAGAGCTAGAAACATCAATGATGAGAGAGAACCATTGATCATCTGCTCCCTCTATGCCCCCTACTCGGGATCAGGCCTGCAACTGGGCTTGTGCCCTGACTGGGAATCAAATATGACCTCCTGGTTAATTGGTCAATGCTCAACCACTGAGCCACACCAGCCAGGCTATATCACTGTATTT
Organism: Cnephaeus nilssonii; assembly: GCF_951640355.1. Classification (NCBI taxonomy): domain Eukaryota; kingdom Metazoa; phylum Chordata; class Mammalia; order Chiroptera; family Vespertilionidae; genus Cnephaeus; species Cnephaeus nilssonii. The sequence continues at coordinate 55,584,539 of NC_137081.1, forward strand.
AACTGTTAATTGTTTTCATGTATTTAGCCCAAGTCATATTAAGACACATTTGGGATGTGTACTTAGGGATTTGTATTATGAAGTTAGGCCGCTAAATTCCCTCTGAGCAGTTATCTGAAGGGCCTTGAATCATCCAGTAAAACATAGCAGTATTATCTTAATATTTGGGCCTGTCTAGTACAATAAGAAATGGACAAATTATATGCAATTCAGAAAATAATAAATTGGGAGGAAAGTAGAAGAGGCATATTTGGAAGGACATTAATAAATAATTTGACTAAATTTTATAGTGAAGAGACTCTTAGAGGGCATTATCGTAACTATTTGTGAATTTTTGGAGATTGTCAGTGTCATAAAGGAGAAAACTTGGTTCCTAATTACTTAAAAAAAAAGAACGTATAGTCTGAATAAAATTAAATTTTTGAGTAATGGAAGTTATAAAATTATGTTAATATCTCAGGAAAAATAATTTTACTATTTTGGTTATCTAAAAACTAAACTGAAATTGTCATTGTTATATAAAATAAAACTTTATATTGTTATCTATAGTGAAACTAATGATCACACCAATGAGAGGCAGGTTGACAGGATAGCCTACTGTACTTCTTGTATATCTGTTGCGGTTTTACCTGTGAAAGAAATCTGGTTGGAAGTCAAAATGCTCTTGACATTTAAAAAAAAAGTACATTTTTAATTGATTTTTTACAGAGAGGAAGGGAGAGGGATAGAGTTAGAAACATCCATGAGAGAGAAACATCAATCAGCTGCTTCCTGCACGCCCCCTACTGGGGATTGAGCCTGCAACCCAGGCATGTGCCCTGACCAGGAATCAAACCCGGGACCTTTCAGTCCATGGCCCAATGCTCTATCCATTGAGCCAAACTGGTCAGGGCACCCTTGACATTTTTAACTTACCTTTTTAACTTAACCTTTGCTCACATTTGCCTTAGGAAAGAAACTTTGTTGATTTTCAATGAGCTGTTTTCCCACTCTTGTATATTTAGTTTGAAGAAATTAAAGATATTTTCTTCGAATTCTGGCCAACCATATAAACACAAAACACCAGCAGGAAGTGTGCTAGGCACTCTTTTTACAATGGCTCTTTGAAGTACGTGTAATTAATCCTATTTTACTGATTCATAAACTTAAGACCCAATAGACATGTTTGCTATGTGCTGAATAATACAGTGAATTCATAAAACAAATACAGAGCAGTAAAAAGCCAGTGTAATTAGCAGCTTTCTGGGTAAAAGCTGAAATGCTCTATAGTTCAAAGATGGGAAGTTGTGGCCTAATATTAGTCAGATACAGCTTTATGGATACAGTGACTCTGGGGCACATATTTGCATTGTTGAAAAGGAAAAACAGAATATGGATCAGTGTGTAAACATGAACAAAGATGAGGAAAGATGAGATTAAACTTGACATTTGTTAGGGAGTTTGTTGGCAATTCTATTTCAATTGCAAATAACAATAACCCCTTAAAATTCAATTAAAATGATAGATATTTGAAAGGATAGAGAGAAGTCTCAGGGCATATGAGAAAATAAAAACGGTGCCCGGGTGGTGTGGCTCAGTGGTTGAGTGTCGACCTATGAACCAGGAGGTCCCAGGTTCGATTCACATTCAGGGCACATGCCTGGGTTGCAGGCTGGATCCCCAGTATGGGGTGTGCAGGAGGCAGCCAATCAATGATTCTCTCTCATCATTGATGTTTCTATCTCTCCCTCTCTGAAATCAATTATATATATATATATATATATATATATGGAGAGAGAGAGAGAGAGAGAGAGAGAGAGAGAGAGAAGTATTTCTGCAAAGTAAAACAATATATATATATATATATATATATATATATATATATATACAAAAAAAAAAAAAAGGCATGTCTAAGGAAAAGAACCTGAGATTGGCCATGCTTTCATCTTCTCTGTCAGGACCACCCAGCTTTTCTGTACATTTGCTCTTCCAACATTTTTTCCAACCCACTCTTTCTTAGTTTCCATATTCTTAGGACCACAAACTTTATGATCTCCCACTCAGCACCAAGTTCCCCTGTTTCTATTAGTTAAAATGTCTATGTCAGAGAGAATTTTATTAGATTATAGCATCTTTTAGAGGCAGTGAATACATGTCCTAGGTTTCTGGCCAGCTGTTGTTTCCTTGGGTCATGTCTAGTCCAGACAGCTTTGACCTCAGGAGTAGGATAATGTGCACCACTGTTGAGGGTCAAGGATTGTCTCAATGGCAAGAAGTCCTAACTGGCAAGTTAGATGGTCTATGTAGAGGAAGTTTGAGTAAAGCACAGTAAGCACAGACCTTCCTATCTCCTGGATGGGGATGAAGGGTGGAATTTTAATCTCATGAAAACTGTCACCATTTAAAAATTACTTCAAAGCAAGGATCTTTTTTCTTTCTGATAGTCTAGTCTCTCAATGATGTTGTATCTCTCCAAAATCTTAGTCTCCCTCCCTCCCTCCCCACTCCTCCTATCCCCCTAGCTCTTATCATCTGGTCCTAAAGATATGAGGAGAGTGGGGAAAATAGTCTTCAATTTTCTTAGAATTAAGAGAAAACAACAGTAACAATACATGCCCTTGTACCCAACACAAGTTCAAAACTTATACATTATATATGGTATGTGAGGAGGTGGATTTTAAAAAGAATTTCCCCTCTTTTAAAAGTATTTTCTGAATTTGGTGAAGAGAGCACAAACATTTCTATTTACTAGAAAAATAAAATTTTGTAATAATTTATATTTGGGTTAAATTATGATGAGTATTGTATAACATGAAAAAAGTTGAGGAAATTTAAAAATGAAAATTATTAGATGAACTTTTATAAGGCAAAGACTGTGATTTATTTATCTTTATATTCTAACAACTAAGCCATTATATAAATTTGTAGTAGATGATCTGATCAATAATAGTTTGTTACTAGATTAGTACTAGACCAGCTTTTCAATACAAGAGGCAAAGAGACAGTAATTTCAAGAAAAAAAGTAAGTTTTTTTTCTTGAAATTATCAGAATTCTGGAATTTCTCATTGTCTAACTTCAATATTAATTTTTAAAAAATAGTTCTTCAATTAAAATTTATATGTAGTTTTGGCTACTCCTCTCTGGTTTCTTCTGTTTTACTGCAATAGGAGATACTACCATGTGGTATCTATAGAAATTCAAATTTGTAAGTGTAGATCAGTCACAAATGTAATCATTAGAGAATAACTAAAATTATGTAATGTCTTTAGTATTATAAAACAATTATAATTTGTACTTAGAATTTGATTCTAAGGCGGCAGTTTATTTTCAGAAGCATATCCTTTTCCATATCCTCGAGGGTCTCTCTCATATCCTCGAGGGTCTCGCTAAATTTTTCAGCCTTTTCTAGGAAATTCTTGAAAAACCTTATAACTGTGGTTTTGAACTCTATATCCAGTCATTTGTTTTCCTCCATTTCTTTCGTTTGTGAGCTGTTTCTTTGTCTCCGCATTTTTGCTGCTTCCCTGAGTTGGTAGGGTAGCTTTGTGTGCTAGGTGTCCTATATGGGCCAGTGGCTCGGCCTCCCCAATTACCTGAGGTGGACACTCTTGGTGTACCCCTTTGTGGACTGTGTGTACAGCCTTGTTGTAGTTAAGTCTTGATTGTTGTTGGTATCAATGGGAGGAGTTGACCTCCAGGCCAATGGGCTGTGAGGATCTGCTGTGTGTACGCCGGGAGACAGCCTTATTCGACTAGACTTGCAAAATTATAAAAGCCTCTGTGCTTAGCTTGGATGGGGCGGAGCTTCAGGGTGGAGTCTATAGCCTTGGCTTCCCGTCAGCCCCGCCCTATGAGATTCCTGAGTCTCAGTGTCTCTCAGTGTCCCTCGGTACTCGCTGCAAGCACCTCTGAGAGAAAGGCACCCTTGAGTTTCGCCCGCTGCCAGACAGTCTAGTCTCTCCCCCAATGAATCTGGATTCCCAGATTCTCGCCCAGAACTGGGGTTCAGTGCAGTCAGAACTGGGGTTCAGCACAGTCCAGAGCTTTTGTCCTCTGCGCGCATTCACGTGCGCGCCTCCGGAGCTCTGCCTTTCACTGCTCCCCTGAGTTTCCGCCTTACAGCCCAGATTCCCCCAGTATGAGCCTGGGTCCCCAGGGTCTCTCCCGGAACTGGGGTTCAGTGCAGTTGGAGCTGGGGTTCAGTGCAGTCCGGAGCTTTTGTCTCCTTCCCGCTAGGGCAATCCAGCGGCACAGTCAACAGTCCGTCCTCTGCGCGTATTCATGTGCGCACCTCCGGAGCTCTGCTTTTCTTTTTTTTCTTTTTCAATTTTTTTATTAAGGTATTATATGTGTACATATCTTACCATTGCCCTCCCCACACCCCATTCCCATATATGCCCCCACCCCCCAGAGTTTTGCATCCATTGGTTATGCTTATATGCATGCATACAAGTCCTTTGATTGATCTCTTATCTCCCCCACCTCTCCCTAACCTTCCCCTTGTAATTTGACAGTCTGTTTGATGCTTTACTGTCTCTGTATCTATCTTTTTGTTCAAGTTTATAATGTTCTTTATTATCCATAAATGAGTGAGATCATGTGGTATTTTTCTTTCATTGACTGACTTATTTCACTTAACATAATGTTCTCCAATTCCTCCCAGGTTGCTGCAAATGATGAGAATTCCTTCTTTTTTATGGCAGCATAGTATTCCATTGTGTAGATGTACCACAGTTTTCTGATCCAGTCATCTGCTGACGGGCACCTAGGCTGTTTCCAAATCTTAGCTATGGTGAATTGTGCTGCTATGAACATAGGGGTCCATATATCCTTTCTAATTGGTGTTTCTAGTTTCTTCGGATATATTCCCAGGAGTGGGATTACTGGGTCAAATGGGAGTTCCATTTTCAGTTTTTTGAGGAAACTCCATACTGTTCTCCACAGTGGCTGCACCAGTCTGCAATCCCACCAGCAGTGCACGAGGGTTCCTTTTTCTCCGCATCCTCACCAACACTTGTCGTTTGTTGATTTGTTGATGATAGCCATTCTGACAGGTGTGAGATGGTACCGCATTGTTGTTTTGATTTGCATCTCTCGGATAATTAGTGACGTTGAGCATGTTTTCATGTGTCTCTTGGCCTTCCTTCTGTCTTCTTTTGAAAAGATTCTATTTAGGTCTGTTGCCCATTTTTTTATTGGATCATTTATCTTCCTTTTATTAAGTTGTATAAGCTGCCTGTAGATGTTGGAGATTAAACCTTTATCAGTGATGCCATTTGCAAATATGTTCTCCCATGCAGTGGGCCTTCTTGTTGTTTTGTTGATGGTTTCTTTTGCTGTGAAAAAGCTTTTTATTTTGATGTAGTCCCATTTGTTAATTTTCTCTTTAGCTTCCATTGCCCTAGGGGCAGTGTCAGTGAAGAATTTCTTTTGGCATATGTCTGACATTTTGCTGCCTGTGGATTGCTCTAGTATTTTTATGGTTTCCCGTCTTATGTTTAAGTCCTGTATCCATTTTGAGTTTATTTTTGTGTATGGCGTAAGTTGGTGATCAAGCTTCATTTTTTTGCATGTATCTGTCCAATTTTCCCAACACCATTTATTGAAGAGACTGTCTTTATTCCATTGTATGTTCATGCCTCCTTTGTCAAATATTAATTGAGCATCCAAAATCTATGGGACACAGCGAAAGCAGTCTTGAGAGGGAAGATCATAGCTCTACAGGCCTATTGCAAAAAACAAGAAACAATGGTAATAAATTACTTAACCCTACAACTCAAAGAGCTAGAAAAAGAGCAGCAAGAAAAGCCCAGTGTAACCAGAAGGAAGGAAATAACAAAGATCAGAGCGGAGATAAATGACATAGAGACCAAAGAAACAATACATAAGATCAACAAAACCAAGAGCTGGTTCTTTGAAAGGATAAACAAGATTGATGGACCTGTAGCCAGGCTCACCGAGAAGCAAAGAGAGAGGACCCAAATAAACAAAATCAGAAATGAAAGAGGTGAAATAACAACAGACCCCGCGGAGATACAAAGGATTGTTACAAAATACTACGAACAACTCTATTCCAACAAACTGGACAATCTGGAGGAAATGGACATATTCCTAGAAAAATATAACCTTCCAAAAATCAATCAAGAAGAATCTAAACAGCTCAATAGGCCAATAACTATGGACGAAATTGAAGCAGTCATCAAAAAGCTTCCGGCAAACAAAAGCCCGGGGCCTGATGGCTTCACAGGAGAGTTTTACCAAACATTCAAGGAAGAACTAAAACCTATCCTCCTCAGACTATTCCAAAAAATTCAAGTGGAAGGAACACTTCCAAGCTCCTTCTATGAAGCCAGCATCACCCTAATACCAAAACCAGATAAAGACAACACAATGAAAGAGAATTACAGACCAATATCCCTCATGAACATAGATGCCAAAATCCTCAACAAAATTCTAGCAAATCGGCTCCAGCAGTACATCAGAAAGATCATACACCATGACCAAGTAGGATTTATCCCAGGAATGCAAGGATGGTACAATATCCGCAAATCAATAAACGTGATACATCACATAAACAAATTGAAAGATAAAAATCACATAGTCATATCAATTGATGCAGAAAAAGCATTTGACAAAATCCAACACCCTTTCTTCGGAGCTCTGCTTTTCGCTGCTCCCCTGAGTTCCCGTCTTACAGCCCAGATTCCCCCCGTATGAGCCTGGGTCCTCAGTGTCTCGCCCAGAACTGAGGTTCAGTGCAGTCGGAACTGGGGTTCAGCGCAGTCCGGAGCTTTTATCTCCTTCCCGCTAGAGAACGCCAGCCGGGCACTCAGCCACCCCATCCTCTCTGGCTCCGTCCTCTTCGCACGTGCGCGCCCGTGTCTCCGTACCTCAGGCTTTTACAGCTCCTCTGATTTTCCTTGTGGTTTTCTCTTTTCTTCTATTTGTAGAATTTTCAGTCAGTCAGCTTTCCTGTGGTTCTGACAAAAAATGCCCATTTTGTCTTTTAGTTTTATTTTTGAAATTGTTGTGCAAGGCTGCAGTTTAGGTGTATACCTATGCTGCCATCTTGGTTTCTCTCCCATAATTTTTTTTACTACTTGCAGTGGTGGTTAAAATGTATCAAGCAGCAAGAGAAATTGATCAATTTTATATGTTCAGATTTTAAACCACAATATACTATATTAATGACTTGATGTAACTTTATGAAATGGTAGGTAAATGAAAATTTTAGAAAAAGAATAATTTCCCTTCAAACATTAATTCAGAGAAGAATTTTGTTCGTTGCCTATTAAGCTATTTCTGCCTCATCATTTGTTCAAGTGTTTAGTTGCCTAGGAATTATTTAAAGAAATCTATATATATGTAAAAGCCTAAGCGACCATCTAAACATCAGACCAGTAGCTATGATGCACACTGACCACCAGGGGACAGACATTCAATGCAGGAGCTGTCAAGCTGCGGTGAATTGGCAGCTGCGCTTCTTAGGTGATGCACCCATAACCGTAGAGGAGGGAGCCCGATTCCGGGGTGCATCACCCAAGAACTGCCCTCTCGCAATATGGGATCCCTCTGGGGATGTCAGAGAGCCGGTTTCGGCATGATCCCCACAGGGCAGGATGAGGGACTCCCACCAGGCCTCTATATATAAATGCCTTTGTGAGAACTTTTAGAAAATAATGAACTTGTAAATGGCGATTGTTAGTTGTCCTACTAAACCAAAAAAAGCAGCATAATGACTATATCCTGATATTCTTTCTAATTATTGTTTTCCATTTGAAGTTACATTGTAAGGAAAAGTAAGGGTTCACTAACTCTACTTGAGTGCTTTGAACTCTCACAGAGAACTTTGGGTATTGTTAGCAAAGATAAAGAGATTCTTTAAGAAAACTTCTTCCAGGCCCTGGCCAGTGTTGCTCAGTAGTCAGAGCTTTGGCCCAAGAACCAAAGGGTTCCAGGTTCAATTCTGGTCAAGGGCACACACCAGGGTTGGAGGTTCCCCATCCAGGTTGGGGTGGGTGTGGGAGGCAACTGATTGCCATGGGGCTCTCTCACATTGATGTTTCTCTTTCTCCTCTCTCCCCCTCCTTCCTCCCTTCCTCCCTCTCTAAAAATCAAAGGAATAAATATCCTCTAGCATGGATTAACACACAAAAAAGGAAACCTCTTCCAGGAGAAATCGCTAAGTCTAATTTAATGTTTACTTTCTGAATCTTCATTCTATTCTATTGCTCCTATTTTCTCAATAGTGAAAGAATCATGCAATTGAAACATCAGGCAGCTGACCATGTTTGTATTTCTTAGCCAACACGCCTTGCCCTTCTTTATTTGCACCTGTTCAGGTTTACATATAGCAGATGTCAGTGTTCATAAACTCTATGATTACACACAAAAAACATTTGATATGAATGAATTTGAACAGTATTATCATTAACAACTGATCATTGAATCTTATTGGCCTTTAGAAAATCATCAGGCAGTGAAACAGTTGTTTGTGGTAATTGTGATTTTTGTCTGTTCTCAGAATTGTTATAGGTATATATCATCTTAGTAAAATGCAATAAATCGATGTTACCTGGCATGAGTGACGATTACAATATGTATTCATTGTATATCATGCATTATCAGGTTTATACAATTAGGGCAAAATGTAAAGCAATAGACTCTAGAGGAATGCTGACATAAAAGAGAGGTTGAATATAATTTTCTCATTTATTGCAGTCATAATAAATCAGCTTGAATTATTTTATTATAATAACTAGTAGTCCATTTGCAGGATTCAATCCTGCAAGCGGCCGCTTCGGCCGCGTGCACTGCCGCTGCCGCAGCCTTGGGGCCACCACACCTGCACCCGCGCGCCACTGCCGCCCCGCTGCGCTCCGCCCTGCCCAGCTCCGCCGCGCCCCGCCCTGATGGCGGGTGGCCAGTGGAAAACTGCTGCTGGCGGAAAACTGGTGCCGGCAGCCACGCAATTGGCCACCCCGAGTTCCGCCACCAGCGTCTTCCGCCGGCCGCATGGGTCCTTCCGCAGCGTTGGCCGTTTAGGCTGGCGGTAGGAGCGGGGGGCGGGGACTCGAGTCCCCGCCCCCCGCTCCTACCGCCAGCCAATCGGCTACCCTGAGTCCCGCCCCCCACGCCTCCAGCCGGCCCAATCGTAGGCGTAGCGGAGTGATGCAATTTGCATATTGCCTTTTTATTATGTAGGAGGATTATGTAGAGTTACTACTTAACAAAGTTTTGGTTAACTGAATTCCAAGGAATGAAGTTTTTGATACTTTGGATCTAATTTTTTCAACCTTAGCACTACTAACATTTTGGGCCAGGTAATTCTCGGGAGGGGGTCCTGTGCATTTTAAGAGGTTTAGCAGCCTAGCAGCATCCCTGGGTCTTATCTGCACAATGCCAGTAGCACCCTGACCCGTGTATCAGTCAAATATGTCTCCAGACATTGCCCCATGTTACCTAGTGGAAAGTCACCCCTGGCTGTGAGCTAGTGCTTTAGAACTTGGGAAAGGTCGATAATGAATCAAATCATTTATACTCCATCATCTTCTAAATGATTTTTTCTTGTTCATATCAACTGATTTATTTTTTAGTGTAGTATTATATGTTAATTTTTAGTTGTAGTAATCTTTATCCTGTCTGGTTGATTTTCTAAATAAATTATTCTGAAGTTATGCATTAGGAAATATACTCTTACTAGAGGCCCAGCACATGAGTTCATGCACCAGTGGGGTCCCTTGGCCTGGCCTGTGGGATCGGGCCGAAACCAGCTCTCCGACATCCTCCAAGAGGTCCTGGATTGTGAGAGGGCACAGGCCAGGCCGAGGGACCCCATCAGTGCACGGCGCGGCCGGGGAGGGATGCGGGAGATTGGCCACCCCAGGAGGGACTGCGGGAGGACTCCAGGGCATGTCCAGCCCATCTCTCAGTCCTGATTGGCCAGACCCCAGCAGCAAACTAACCTTACCCGTCAGAGCATCTGCCCCCTGGTGGTCAGTGCACATCATAGCGAGCGGTTGAGGGGCCTTAGCATATTATTAGCATATTATGCTTTGATTGGTTGAATGGCCGACTGGATGACCAGACACTTAGCTATTAGGAATTTATTATATAGGAGGATAAATGTCCTAATCTAAAAGATGTACCTACTAGTTGATATTGTTCCTTAGATAAGTGTGTTGTGGGTGGGGGAGTTATGTTATTACATTTTGACCTTGTGATATATGGGCTGTTTTTGGCCAAAAAGAGTCTGTTGGTTAGTGGTGATTTGGAACCTTAGATGAAAGTGGTATTCTTAACACACAGCCTCAGAATGAGAGGCTATTACAGGAGTGCAAGTATCAGATCTGGGTGCTCTGACCATAACAGAAATCTGGGAAGTAATGGTTCTTGGATACCCAAACTGCTTTTATTTTAATGCACACATTTTTCTTAATCTGAATAAATGGGTTTTACCAATTTTTATGTAGTATGCTTCAATAATGAATAATAACTCACTTGATCATAGAGTAATTATGTTTTCCAACTGAAAATTAATGTACTGATGTTTTATTTATATGTGTGTTCCAGCTTATTTTGAAAATTTCACAGTAAAAACACGCTACCATTTGTACTTATACAATTGTAAGGCATTTATTTTTAATTCTTAACACAAAATGTATCTGGCTAAAAAATATAACATTCCAAGCATATACATAATCTATAAATAGATATGACTGAAATACTTACTTGAAAGCAATAATCTAAAAATACCTTAAGGTTTCTTTTACTGCCTCACATGCACATGGCTCATTATACACACAGTCATTCACGTAATAAAAACAAAAGCTGACAGTTATTGAATGCTAGGTACTCAGCACTTTATCTGCATTATCTCATTTAATCCTTCCAACTACATCTTCATAGTCCTCATGAAGAAATGGAAGGTTCACTGAAGTTACATAATTTATACATGTAATAAGCTAATGTCATAGCTGATAAGCTCCAGACACAGCCTTGGAACCCAGATGATGTCTCTTATCAAATGTAATCTGTATATTCATTTCTTTCATGATTAGGTTTATACTCTTCAACCCCAATGCATATGTATTTTTTGAGTGTTTTTTTATTGCCAGACTTAGTGTTTTTGTTTTCTTCTTTACTTTTTATTTTGAAATAATTTTAGATTTAATTATATTAGTTTATTTATTCCATATTTTATCTTTCTGAAGAACATGTTCTAAACTTATTTCATATCTTTACAAATTATGCCTAAATGTTTGAGTTATCTTAAGTATGTTTAACTCTTTTGACTAATTCTATCTAAAACTGAGAATTCTCCCCCTCGTAGATATGGAGTCTGGAGAACGGTTACCATCCTCAACAGCCTCCTCTACTGTACCAGCTTCATCTTCTATACCTTCTGTGGCTTCATCGGTTTCTAAAGGCGGCCTTTCCACTGGAGCTGCTTCGCTTAGCTCTGCAATCAACCCATGTGGTGAATATCCTTATTGACTCAATTTTAGAATGCCATCCGTTTGTTAATTTGTGTTCCTAGTGTTTTATTCTCAATGCCTCCATTGACCTGTAAGGTTTAACATCTAGTCTCTGCTTTTTCTGCAATTCTATAGCACTGTTTATTACAAGCGTTTCATGCTTATTGGAAGCTCTCTTTGTAAATTTCATGTTGCTGTCACCATTTCAATTAATAAATTAATACATGCAAAGTCTTTTTAAAACAATAGGTCATTAAGGGAGTGAAGAAATACAAATGAGTCCTTGGTGATCAGAATAGGTACCAATGCTGTGAACACTTTGCCCTAAATTTGCTTCTAGTATTTGAAATGACCTTTACCAAACTCTTAACTATCTCAGTTCACTAGTGTACACTAAAGGCAGATCATTTACTGAATGGAAAATGTTTTTAAAGTTTAGAGCATGGCAAGTTTCTCTTAAACATGAACATAGTTTATATTGCTAAAAGGAGAGCTTTATTTCAGAAGTGAAAATACCCTTAATTTTAATTAATTACATAGGAGGTACTTTTATTTTTTAAATCTTTATTGTTGAAGGTATTACACATGTTCCCTTTTTCCCCCCATTAACCCCTTCTAGCCCACCCCCACTTCCTCTCCCCTAGCATTCACCATCCTGTTGTCTGTGTTCATGGGTTATGCATATATGCATACAAGTTGATCTCTTCCCACCCACCCACCCACCCTCACCTTCCCCATAGGAGGTACTTTTAATTAACTCCCAGAATGACTTCTTGCCCAAGCACATGTTTGGTAGAATACATCCTTTTTTAAAAACACCTAAACTTGATTAAGTCACTTCTTTATCAATAGGAACTGTTTTAATCTTAAATATTTTTAATCTTATTTCATACCTTTATAAGCAGTAGAACTGAATAGTATTTTACTTTTTCAATATTAGATTTGCAATTTTGGGTAAATGAAATGCATAAATATGGAATGTTTGCTAACAAAATACCCTAGCAATTTGCCAAATAAATATTTGTTTATTTTTAAATCAATGGAACAATAACAAGAAGGATATCATTTTGTCATTGTTTTATCAAAGTAATTTTCTAAAATTTTCTTCATAATTATAAAATAACTAAAATGAAATAGCATTGCATTAAAAAAGTAAATAAATGAAATCCCTGTTCTCCTGCACCCTGTAAAATCTTGGTTAACATTTAATGACTTCATCCATACTTCCCTGATATGCAAAATGATAGCTATATATAAATGATGAGTGCTTTTATGATATGCTGTGTTCAAAAGGTGATACCACAATTGGCATTTTACCTCAAGTTACTTTCTCTAAATGATTTGAGAGTTGTACTTTTATAACTTTTCTTTTCTGCATCTTATAACTATTTTGAATTAGTCTTTAATATATATGGTATTTCTATAGAAATGTCCTTTTTTAAAATATATATTTTATTGATTTTTTACAGAGAGGAAGGGAGGGGGATAGAGAGTTAGAAACATCGATGAGAGAGAAACATCAATCAGCTGCCTCCTGCACACCCCCTACTGAGGATGTGCCTGCAACCAAGGTACATGCCCTTTACTGGAATTGAACCTGGGACCCTTGAGTCTGCAGGCCGGTGCTCTATCCACTGAGCCAAACCGGTTAGGGCGAAATGTCCTTTTTTTATATTGATGGTTCCCATAATATATTTGAATACAGAGCCTTGAGTTTTCTAGACACTTTGCTGTCACATATTTCTCACTTATTTTCTGAATTAGTGACACTTGAATAGATTGTGATTCTGATTAGTCAAATTAGGGCACTGTTTTTTTGTTAATGATAATTGGGAATTTCAGAAAGGGATGGGGTACTAAGTTGCTGGGTAACATTTGAAATTTCTTTGTCTAGAAATTTCTTTGTGTAGAAAGGAATACATTTTTATCATCTTATTATTTATTTTCTAATTTAAAAGGTTGTAGAGTTTTTATGTTGATACTTTCATTGAAAGTATAGTTTATTTCTATGTTCAGAAATATATCACTTATTAACATAATACCTTGAGTACATCCTGAGTTTTTTTTTACTTTTTAGGAAAATATTTAGTTTTTAACTTTCACAGGGTTGTAGTTTATGTTTAAAGTAAAGCCTAGTATTAACTTCTAACACCTGATTTTCTTAATTCAATTTGTCACATTTTCCTGTTTTGTTTGATAAAATATTTTTGGCCTATGCATTGTCTGATAATTCTCTCCTCTTTAAAATGAAATCATAGAGTAATAACATACCTGGCCTCTTTATCTTAAACAATTTTTGAATTTCCTCAAAATTTTTTGATGTATAAAGACAACAAACAGAATTTTCATCTTAAAATGTTCAACAGTTCTTTAATGGCCCCTTGGAGGACATTCTGTTGTTTTAAAATTATTTTAATTGACCAATCTCTTGTCATCTCCATTAATGGTATGTCTATAGGAATTCCACTGAGTTACAAAGGATGTGATTCAAACCTGCTTTCAAACTTTATATGATAAATTTCTTTTGAATCAATACCTTGTGAGGATTGGAGATATACCTACTTACAAGTTAGCCTCTTCCTATTATGGATGTGGCAGAAAACATGAGTCTCCTGGGTCAGAGATTTTATTACTTACTAGAGGCCCAATGCAAGAGTAGGCCTTTGCAGCCCCGGCTGCCTCGTGGCCCCGTGGCCCAGCCCCCCACCCACTGGTCATTCCAGAAGGTTGTTCCGGAAGATCATTCTGCTGTCCTGTCTAATTAGCATATTAGCTCTTTATTATATAGAATTATATAGGATAGGATGGCACAGCAAATAGCATGAGCATCATGCTGGCATTCGTTTCCCATGCCTCCCAAATCCCATGGGGGCGATACAGAGCAGCCCACTTGGATCTTATATGTACAGTGAGTTTGTGTCACAGCTTAGGAATACTGAGCTTGGGGATTCTACTTTTGCTTTTAGTTAAAGAAAACAAACCCTTTGTCTGAAAGGAGATGTTACCTCATCCTTCAAGGTTGACCACTGCAAATGCAATCCTGAGAAATGGCTTGGTTAAAGAGTGGTCAAGGCATTGTACTCTTGGTATACCCACCAATAACATGTAGGGGCCTTTGAGGATTGCCTTTCACAGAACATTTTTCAGTTTTATTACTGTAATATGGATAGAAAATAGCACTGCAATGAAGATTAATCTGCCCTGGCCAGTTTGGCTAAGTTGGTTAGGTGTCTTCCCGTGCACCTAATTCCCAGTGGAGGTACATGCCTAGGTTTCAGGCTCAATCCCCAGTAGGGAGTGTGCAGGAGGCAGCTGATCGATGTTTTACTCTTACATCAATGTTTCTCTCTCTCCCCCTCTCCTTCTATCTAAAAACAATGAAAATGTAGGAAAAAAGATTAATTAATCTGAGGTAATCTGTATATATGTATTTTATTGCTCTTATTAGAATATAAGAAATAGAATATATATTTTCCCTTTAAATTATTATTAAAAAATAACTTGCCTACTTCCACGATCAATGATTCTCTCTCATCATTGATGTTTCTATCTCTCTCTCCCTCTCCCTTCCTCTCTGAAATCAAGCCATATATATATGGCTTGCCTACTTCTAAAAAATAATTTGGGACAGCTTTCAATTGGTATAGTAAACAAAACAATTAACTAAAATATCAAAACATAGGCTCTTAAAAGATGTTAGGTAAAGAAAGCCACCAATATTGAACAAAAACAAACTAGCTGTTAAAGAGTAGAAGAAAAACAATGGGATGCATGACTCACATACTAGTGCTAATGAGTGTATCAGTTCCTCGGGAAAAAGTAGACTTTTTCCCTGGCCCTGAGTGGTGTAGGGAATATGCTACCAGAACTGTTGTGTGAAAGACCAAGTGGTGCACAATATCCTGCTTGCCAGTTTCACAGATATTTGGATGGTTGCAATATTGCTCTAGGTAAAAGGTGAGAGAGTGGTAATTTAACCACTAGTTTAAAGAGTGGATTTGCTTGAGATTTGTGCTCATTTGACCTAATACAAAGATAGAATTTGGGAAATTGCAGTTACACTTAAGCTGTGCTGTAGGCCAGTGGTTTTCAGTCCATTTTTTTTTAGGTAGATCTCTTCAAACAAAACATATAAAAATGCTGAATGTATAAAACAGGTAAACTGTTTAAAACTTCTCTAGTTAAAGCTGGAGTATGCCTGCTTTTCTTTTTAAAATTAAGGCAGGCAGGGGAGGGTGAGTGGGGTGGGGTAAGAGATCAACCAAAGGACTTGTATGCATGCATATACCAGTAAACATAACCAGTGGACACAGACAGTAGGGGGGTGAGGGTATGTGCTGAGGAGCAGTCAAAGGGGCAAAAGGAGACATATGTAATACTTTCAACAATAAAGAATGTAAAATAAAATAAAGATACATAGGCATCTTATAATTGCAGGCCACCTGGCTCTATACAAATGTGCCAAATCATGGTATATTGGGGAAATTATAAGTTGGTCAGTAAGGCCACAACTCAGGGTATGTGTCAGTTATGATAATGATTAACTATGAATAGGAAAGCATAAATACACCAGCCCATAGATAGGCAATGCTGGGTGGGTTATGCCATTATATACCTGAAGTTCTTTTAATTTTAAATTCGTTCTTTGAAGTGAGGGACTTGGATGCTCATATGTGTGTCTCATGGCTGTATGAGGACTGATCCACTTACAGCACCGTTTTCTAGGAAGGAAGAAGGCAGGGGGTATGAGGGATATGACAGCAAAAATGGCCAGCTTACTTTGACCCCTTCTATTTTATTTTATTTTAAAATCTTTATTGTTGAAAGTGTTACAAATGTCCCCCTTTTACCTCATTGACCCCTTCTATCCTTCCCTGCCCCCCACCCCAGGCCTTCTCCACACTGTTGCCTGTGTCCATGGGTTATGCATATGTGCATACAACCCCTTTTAAAGAGCTTTCCCAGAAACACCATCTCGAGTTTTCCACTTACATCTCTTTCCTCAGAACTGTGCTTCAAGGAAGGCCAGGAAAAATAGTTTTTAGGTGAACATATTGCCATCCTGAATAAAGTAGAAGTTATTAGTAAGGAAAAGGAGCGAATGGAGTGGTAATGTCTGCTCTGGCTAAGTGGAACAGAGGGACAGAGGCGCAGGAGGTCCCTGGGAAATAGCCCAAGGTTATATCATGTATAACTTACATACGCCATGTTTAGGAATTTAGGCAGAATAATGTGTTGGTTAAGAGCAAGGACTCTTCCATTGCAAAACCCTGAAATTGAGTCTTGGCTTTTTCATTTATTAGCTGTGTGAATTTGGGTAAGTTACTCCTTTCTGAGGTTTGATTGCCTCATCTGTAACAGATACAATAACACCCACTTTGCAACATTATAGGATAAATGAGATAATGCCTGGCACATAGTTGGTGTCTAGTAAATGGTAAACATTGCTTTTATTTATATGTCATCCAGATGGAGGGATTTATATGATCACACGGCTTTGAAATTGACAGCCCTACCACCATGTAGTGCACCAGTTTGCAATGGGGATGAGACTAGAGAAAAAGAAGACTTTTAGGGGAGGTACTTATATTTATCTGGGTGATAAATGATAAGGTCCCGGATTAAGGAGTTATTAGAGGTGGAGAAAGAAACAAGGCTCCAGAAATATTTAGGGAGTCGATTCTTATGGGATATAATGACTGAATTTGGGTAAGGTAATGTTGAGAGGGAGATTGAAGCCCTGACATTATTTGGGCAACTGAGTGAGGAGTGATGTAATGAGAAATGTGGAATATGCATCCATTTTTATATCTACACTGTTGCTGATGGATATTGGAGTTGTTTGTAACTTTTGCCAATTATAAACAATGCTATGACTATTATATGACATGGATCCTAATGCATATAAGCATACTTTCTGGAGATGTCTTTAACTTTACCAGTAGTACCAGTTTATTTTTCCCACTGGCTTTGTATTAGAATTTTGATGCCTATCATTCATCCTAACACTTGTCATTGTCAGACTTTTTTATTTTTGTCACTGATGAATATGAAGTAGAGTTTCATTAAGGTGTCCTTTTATAAGTTTTTAGTCTTTTGGATCTCCTCTTTACTTGAAGTGATTATTTAGGGCATTGGTTCATATACCTATTGGGTTGTATGTCTTTTTCTTAATGGATTTATGAGTTCTTTTTATATTTTGGATGCTGATCTTTTTTTTCAGTTATGTTTGTGGAAGATATCTTTTCTCAGTCTATGGTGTGTCTTTTTTATTCTACATTGTCTTCCAATTTTAATATAGTCAGATTTATCAATTTTTTAAATCCTTATCAGAGGATATTTTGTCCATTGATCTTTAGAAAGAGAGTAGAGAGGAGGGAGGAAGGGGGAATAGAGAGAGAGAAATGGATGTGAGAGAGACATTTCAATTGGTTGCCTCCTACACGTGCCCTGACCATGACCGGGAACCAAACCTGCAACTGAGGTATGTGCCCTTGACCAGGAATCGAACCTGTGACCCTTCAGTCCGTGGGCTGACACTCTAACCACTGAGCAAAATCAGCCAGGACCCAGATTTATACATTTTTAAATTTATGCTTTTTGCCTTGTTTAAGAAATCCTCCTTGACCTCCAAAGTAATGTACATATTACTTTTAAGCTTTCACTTACCTCTCATTTAGTATTACTTGGAAAATTATATGGTTATGAGGTATCAGGCCAGTTGTGATAGAATGAATTATCCTCTTGTTTTGGGAACTATCACTAGTTGGAGTTGTTGGTTAATGTATCAGTCAGATCAACTAAAAATAACAGAAAACAGTAAAGCTATTTTAAGAAGAAAGTGATTTAATACTGGGAATTAGGTGCTTATAAAATTACTAGAGGCCCGGTGCACGGATTTGTGTACTGGTGGGGTCCCTCAGCCTTCTCGCAATCCAGGACCCCTCGGGGGATGTCGGACTGCTGGTTTTGGCCCAATCCCTGCAGGCCAGGCTGAGGGACCCCTCTAGTATGCATATAAGATCTTTGGTTAATCTCTTCCCGCCCTCCCCTTGCCCCCCTTTTCTCTGAGATTCATCAGTCTGTTCCATGTTTCTATGCCTGTGCATTGAGCGTCTGCCCCCTGGTGGTCAGTGCACGTCATAGCTACCATTCGAATGGTGGAAAGGTCGCTTAGGCTTTTATATATATACTAGAGGCCCGGTGCACGAAATTCGTGCACGGAGGGGGGTTGTCCCTCAGCCCAGCCTGTACCCTCTCCAATCTGGGACCCCTCAAGGGATGTCCGACTGCCCGTTTAGGCCCGATTCCCAGGGATCGGGCCTAAACGGGCAGTCGGACATCCCTCTCACAATCCAGGACTGCTGGCTCCCAACTGCTTGCCTGCCTGCCTTCCTGATTGCCCCTAACCGCTTCTGCCTGCCAGCCTGATCACCCCCTAACCACTCCCCTGCCAGCCTGGTTGCCCCCAACTTCCCTCCTCTGCCGGCCTGGTTACCCCTAACTGCCCTCTCCTGCAGGGTTGATCACCTCCAACTGCCCTCTCTTGCAGGCCTGGTCCTTCTCAACTGCCCTCCCTTGCAGGCCGGGTGCCTCCCAACTGCCCTCTCCTGCTGGCCATCTTGTGGTGACCATCTTGTGTCCACATGGGGGCAGGATCTTTGACCACATGGGGGCAGCTATATTGTGTGTTGCAATGATGATCAATCTGCATAGTACTCTTTTATTAGATAGGATAGAGGCCTGGTACAGGGGTGGGGGCCAGCTGGTTTGCCCTGAAGGGTGTTCTGGATCAGGTGGGGGTTCCCTTGGGGTGTGGGGTGGCCTGAGAGAGGGGCCTGTGGTGGTTTGCAGGCGGGCCACGCCCCCTGGCAACGCAAGCGGAGGCCCTGGTAGCTGGAATTTATTTTCCTTCTACAATTGAAACTTTGTAGCCTGGAGCGGAGCCAAGCCTGGGGCTTCCCTCCGAGGCCGGCAGCCATTTGTGTTGGGGTTATAATTGAAACTTTGTTGCCTTAAGCAGGTGGGTCCGGCCAGGGTGTGCGGAAAGCTTTGCTTCCCCTGTTGCCGGCAGCAACCCTGGCCTGCTCTCTCAAGCTCCATTCTGCCACCATTTGTTTGAATTTGTTTACCTTCTATAATTGAAACTTTGTAGCTTGAGTGGAGGCTTAGGCCTGGCAAGGGCAGGCGGAAAGCTTGGCTTCCTCTGTTACCTAGGAAACCTTGCTCTCTGTGGCTGTAGCCATCTTGGTTTGGGTTAATTTGCATGCTCGCTCTGATCGGATGGTGGGCATGGCTTGTGGGCGTGGCTTGTGGGTGTGTCAGAGGTATGGTCAATTTGCATATTTGTCCATTATTAGATTAGATAGATTGAAGAGCTGGCTCCACGAATGATTCAGTGCATTACTGCTGAATTGACCTGTTTAAGGAAACTGCCTCTGGTTTAATCAGGATACCACTGTTCCAACGGATGGCTCCATGGCTTGTGCCACTTCAGTCCAGTGATGTAACTGGCTCCAGGGTTGTTCTGTGCTGCCTGTTCAATCTACACCAGCAAAAAGGATACTTCATGTGCTGCAAGTCTGACAGCTTAACTTAGTTTTTAATTCTTTCCAAATCCATCTGATTGGCAGAATCTAAATTACATCCATAATTCTGGCTGCAAGAAGGACTGGAAAATGTAGTTTTTAACTGCCCAGCTTTTGCATCACAGGAAGGTACCCTAAAAGGAGGTTGGGATAAATGTTAAGTGAGCCAGTTATCTACCTATTTGAACTTATCTGGTGATAGCCACCCTTACCTCCCCACCTGTGTATTGTTATAAATTTCTGATACGTATATATTAACTTTATTCCAATTTCAACAGTTCTTTTCTTCAGAAAAATAATATTTCATTATTGCATCTAATAGCTCATGTATGCTTACTATAAATATCGTTTAGTGACTGTTCTATGTATCAATGTAAATTAAACCAAATAGAATAAATTCTTAGCTCAAAATAATACTTAATTACCACAGATAATAGTAAATATCTACTGTTTCCTTTTAAAGATTATAAATGACTTTTCAAGGACTTCATTCATTCTATATAGTACCATTAATTGTTCTTAGTATCTGACAACCTAAAAAACAATATATACCCAAAACCTCTTTTCATCTTAAACGCTTTTCTGGCTGTTGCCCTGTTTCCTGCCTTGCTTTATAGCCAAACTTTTCAAAAGGTATAGCTGCATGTGTTTTCTCCTTTTTCTTGTCTTTCATGTATATTTCAACCCACACCAAAGTCACTCCTGTCGTCATTCACTCAGCCTCTTGGCTGAATTGACACAGTTGACTACTCCTTCCTCCTTGAAAACCATTTTTGAAAAAAGTTTATATTGAACTGGCATTATTTTTTCCCTACATATTTGGTAGACTTCACCAGTGAAGTCATCTGGGCTTGGAAGGTGTTTTTTTAATTATTGTTGTTGGAAGATAGTAAACCACATGAGTTCATCTTTTTAAATATCAACATAAAACTATTCAGGTTATTTTTTTCTTCTTGAGTTAGCCTTGGTAGTTGATGTCTTTCGAGGAATTTATCCATCTTATCTATAATTGAATTTATGGGCATGAAGTTGTTATAAATAGTATCTTCTTTGAATGTCTATAGGATTAGTAGTGATGTCTTCTTTTTCTTTGTTGATAGTAGTAACTTGTGTCTTTTCTCTTTTTTCCTTTGTGACTAGAGCTTTATCAATTTTATTGACCTTTTTGGCAAACTAGCTTTGGGTTTCATTGAATTTTCACAATTTTCTGTTCCATAGGTATTGGCCCTTTGTTATTTCCTTTTGTTTTTCTGTGGGTGTGATTTCCTCTTCTTTCTTCCCAATTTCTTTAAGGGAAAGCTTAAATCACTTATTTAAGACCTTTCTCCTTTTCTCATATATCCATTTATTGTATACATTTCCCTTTTAAGTACTGTTATGTCTGTATCCCACAATTTTTTGTATGTTTTCATTTCATTATCAGTCAAAAAAATTTTTTTTATTTTCCTTTGTGAATTTTTTGACTGATGGGTTGTGTAGAAGTCAGTAACTTAGCATTTAAATTTTTATTAATGTCCATTTTGGTTACATTGTGGTAAAAAACATACTGATGATCATCTGTGCTCCGTGTTTTGTCTCCTCACTGCTGCTCTGTCAGTCTGGCCTCCTGTGGCTCTCCTTTGTGCCGGTGACAATTGTTGGGACAGCCAAGAACTTAGGCAGAGATGAGTCTCCTTCTCCCTGTGGTTTGCTTGCTTCTAAGATTACCCTCTAATTTCCAGTTGCCCTGCCAGCTTTGGACTCTGCCCTCGGACACTTCAGGCTTTCTGTTGTCTAAGCCAATCATGATGAAGGAATTCATTCATTTAAGAAACACATTAAATTCAATAGATCTGCTGTGTGTAGCCCTGTCTTTCAAGAGCAGATTTCTCTGTGTTCTCTGCTGGCTATTTGCCATGCCCCTGGGGACCTTCCTCATTCATGCACAGTATACTTATAGCTAGCTATTTGGGTGGTTGAAGCTCTGAATTGGGGTCTCATTCTTTTTGTGATTTGCTCACTGCCAGGATTTCCCCTTTAAATTTTCTGATGTTTTTTTCAGTCCTGGATTCTGACCACTGGCCTCTTTAGTTGATAAGGCTGCTCCTTTTCTTCCACTGTTTTTTGTGGTCATAGCTGTGAGGTTTAGGCAGCATTATCAGATCAACACACCACAAAGTCCCACTTTTTACTCCTTCTCATTACCATTTTTCCAGATTAAACTTTCCTCTGGCTTTTCTCTATTTTTTGATGCCTTCTCATATCTTTAGTTTTGTTGTTGTTTTAAATTCAGACTTTACCATTATCCTCTGTGGGTGATTCAAGCAACCACTTCCCTACTACTCCACCATTATCTGAAGTTGTCCCTTCCCTCCCCGCCCCCCCAAAATACAAAAAAAACCCAAATAATTTTCTTTTAAAAAATTTTCATCTAGGACTTCATGGGAAGCATGTGACCCAATCTGCCAGTCCAAACATCATATCTCCCAAACAATAGTGATTGGTTAAGCCTTAACCGTTAAGGAATGGTCACATGATGCAAATCAGTCTAATGAAAGACTAAGAGATGCCATTCTGGAATTTTTACTCCCACAAACCTGGGAGAAGGCCTGTCTGAGGATGTTGAGCCCAGAGAAGAAAGAGAAATTTGGTTCTGGCAAACTTTCAATCAGACTTTTCCAAAAGCTTTTGTATTATGTAAGCCAGTACATTCATCTTTTTACTAATTTTGAATTTGGTGTTTTGATCAACCTAACTAATACACCCTCCATGATCTAATCCCTGTCTACTTCAAATTTATGTGGAACTGTTCTCACTTTGTTCTGTTACCTTTTGCCTCCCTGACTGACCTTTAGCTTCTTTAGATACAAACATTCTTTCCCAACTAAGGATCTCAGACATGCTCTCCCTCTGTAAGTTCTTCCTAAGCTGATTCTTCCTTATGTTCAGTTTCAGACATTAATTAGAGAAGTCTCCACTGTTATCTGTTTTTGCACCTAGTAATTTCATTCATTGTAATCTTCACAATTTATAATTATACAGTTGGTGGTGTTTGTTTATTTGTCTATTCATCTGCATTTAAAGAGCAGGGACCATATCTATTTCCTTTTATCATTGTATCTTCAATAAGTGCCTGGCACAAAAATAAATGCCCAGGAAACAATTGTTGAAGAAAGGAAAGGAAGAAGAGATGAACTTGCAGGACTAAGACTTAAAAATTAGATGATAAATGAACTCTAATAAAGTTTTTTAGGCCATTATATAGCTTTGCTCTGGAGGTAACAAATGACAACTTCCTGGTTGAATCGAAGGCCTTTGGAATCAGTCCCAGGGATATGCCTCTTCTGCTCTTAATGAGTAGTGAATTGATTCATTCATCAGATATTTATTGAATGTTTATTATGTATGAGACACTTCTTTAGGTATTTGGGATCTATTACTTAGTCCTGTATATGACAGTACCAGTTTACAATATTGAAATACTAACTTGTTTTATACACTGTGGTATAAAAAGTAGTCATACTATTTAAATTATGGTCAAATCATGAGGTCCAGGAGGTCAAGGATTATTTCTTGTTCCTCCTTATATACCAATTACTAAACATAGCACCTGATATTTAATAGGTAGATTCATGAAATGTCTGAATTACTGAACCTGTTGAATACATAACAATAATTCTGGAAGATTTTTACATGGAATCAGTATCTGTGTTTTTTAAAAGATGGTAGAAAAACAATACTAAAATTACATACAGTGTTTCAGAGCCTTTAAATAAGAAAATTTTTTTTTGTATTACTGACTTTATAGATTCTAGCTAAAAAGGCAAAATATACTCAAAATTGTGAGATGTAGTATGAAATTATTTCCCTTCTGTTGTGCAGTTCTATCCATATATAGCAGAGAAAGTCTCTAATGTGTATTTTTGACAATGCATGGCATCACTATAATTATTATGTGGTCCTCGTCTTCTTTACTAATCACCAACAAGGAATAGTCCCTATACTGTAGATTCCACTGCCACTCAGGTGCTTTCTATGCTTTAACTGTCTTCATCATGAATTTTGTAAGAAAGAATAACGAAGTAGAGTAAGGGTGCCTCTTTGTAATGTTGTCAGCTACAGATGTAATTTTGTATACAGGACTATACTTATTTTTTTATTTACATTTATGGTAAATAAACTTATATTTTGTTAAAATTGTCTACTCAGTTCCTTCTAAGATGTCACTCTTTTTAGTGTTAAAAAAAGAACTTTTGTTATCAAATCTGTATGATTAGTTTTTAATTATTGCTGCAATTAGGTATTGCTCATGTTTTCTGTCTATGAGTCTCCAAGGTTTAGCTCATTTATTTCTTCACAATACAATTAACGTTTTAACTATGCATCTAAGAATGCTACTTACTGCCAATTCATTAGCTGTTGTAGAAGAATTTCTATAAGTTTCTGACCCTTTATAATTTCAGTCTGTTATGAATTTTTATATTTTGTGTAGCTTTGACTTTAACCCTCATTTCTTTATGTTAAATCACTGCTATATATATAACAAATATAATTAAGAATTATTCTTTTTAAAAATGTAAATGACAAATGATTTTAAAATCCCCAAACTAGATTGTTCAATTCAGCTTGCTTATCAAGAAAAATGACGTGGAAGAAGCTGTAACTGATCGTAGTATGTTTTTAAATAAAACATTTGATTAAGGACATCAGATTCAGGAAGTTGAATTGATTGGTGAGAACCAGGGACTTTATATGCAGTCACATCTGAAACTAAATACTGGTTCTTAACATTACAGGCTCATTTTTCTTTTTTTAGAGATTCTAGCTGGATTTTTGAGAATTTGCTAAACATACAGTCTCTCTGTCTCTCTCTCTCTGTCTCTCTCTCTCTGTCTCTCTCTCTCTCTCTCTCTCTCCCTCCCTCCCTCCCTCCCTCCCTCCCTCTCTCCCTCCCTCCCTCCCTCCCTCTCTTTCCCTCTCTCTCCCCCTCTCTCCCTCTCTCTTCCTCTCTCTCTCTTTCTCTTTCTTGAGGCCTATCACAGCTCTTGAAGGTTGTGATATTTGAGTAACCTTTTTTCCCAGTAGCATGCCCTGTTTTGTTTTAACTCAACTTCAATGCTAATGCAGTCTGAAACTCTGATAACACATAAGTATCAAATTCACAGATTTTCTGTATAGGCTTTGATGAACAAAAACAAAGATTGGCTAACTTAGAAAAGATACCCAAGTCTGTGTCCTTCCCTTGTCCTCCCCTCTGACAGTTCCTCTGTGGGCCTTCATCATAAAGATACTTGGAGGATCTTCCCTGTGGGATCTGCTCAGTGCTTTGTTATAGTGGAACCTTGACCCCCAATCACAACTTTTTATCTTACAGGATGATGTGAGGCATACTTGTGACTTGATACAATTTATTTAAATCTTACTACTTCAATAAAAAATATAGTGTTATTTCAGTACAGTGTTATTTCAGGGCATATCGTTGCCTTTTGATGACTTCCTCTTGGTTTTCAAAGAATAAAAAAGCAAAGAGAAGAGATACCTTTAATAGCTAAATGTTAAAAAAATAATTACTTTTAATACATTGACTTCAAACATATTGTGTTAAAACTACTTACATTCAACTGCAGAGCCAGGTCTGATATAAACAGCAGATAGTAAGAAAACCGTATTCTTATTTTAACACAGAATACAGTACCTTTCACACAGTAAATTCTTAAAATAGCCTGGAGTGTGGTGTTTGATATTGTTTTCTTAGTATCAAGCCAGGGAAAGTTAATTGTTTCCTAGAAGTAAAAGGAAGATTTCCAAGTATTAACAGATTTTCTGCCAACTCCCTGCAAAGTATGAAAAAAAGGTCGTGTATTTGATTGTATAACACCCCAAACTGGAATTATGACACTTACTACTAGATTCTCTTTAGGGTAAAAGTGGAGATTGAAGGTCACACATTAGAATTGAATATGATATTTATATCACAAAGTTGATAGACGCCCTTGGGTGCATTTAGAAATAATCTTAAGAAGTTTATTCATTAAATCTTCATGTTGTATTCTACATTGCTTTATCAGGCTAGAATATAATCCCCTTTTTGGTATCAAAGAAGTATTGGATAGAGAACATGGCTTTAGTTCTGGCACATGGAAACTAAAATCTCTTTGCCTAGTTGTATAATTTGAGTAAGGACTTGGTGACAGATTCTGGACTTATTTCTTTGGTTTTGAACCTTATATTAATAAGATGTTTTTATTTTCCTTATGAGTGAAAACATTTTAATACTATATTAATGTGCATTTATTAACAGAAAGTTCACTCACTTCTGCAGGTCAAACCACTATAACTAGTGAAAATGATTTGCTGAAAGCATAATTTCTCAAATTCAAAGTAAATAAGGTTATATCATTTATTTTAATTATATTTACTTGAGTACTTTCATGTTGTAGAAACATCTTATTCTGTAACACCTTATTCATCTTATTGATGAATAGAAATGCAAAAGAAAATGCAAGATACTAGTAAAAATATAATAAATAAGAAAGTATAAAATTTTATCTAATTTATGAATGCTAAAATCAGATAAATCTCATCTGTTGTTATAGTACAACTTTAAGTGTGTTCTTTTCCCTCCCAGGACATTTATTCAGAGCAGCTGGGGATCAACCGTTTAACCTGTCCACAGTGTCGAGTGCCTTCCCAATGGTCAGCCACCCAGTCTTTGGTCTACATTCAGCCAGCTCAGGGCATTCAGAATTTGGTGGTTTGGGGACACTTGGTACACCCACAGCCTTAGCCGCACATCCCCAACTAGCATCTTTTCCAGGTAAACATCTGTTACAAACAGTGTTCAAGGAAAGAAGGAAAGCTTGAAAATGTTCAAGCCGTAATTTATTAAATTGAACAAAAAGAAATAGTCTAATGCCTGGTATATTAAAACTCTTGTGCAAGAATTTGCTCAGTCCTATTTATCATGCGCAAAAAAAAACACAACACTATGTGTGCTATGTGGCAATGCAGTTAGATACTTAAGGGTTTAGCCAGGGAAATAGGCATCTGCACCAAAAGTGAATAATTAAGCCAAGTTTTCCTCGTGTTTTTGATGAATTTTTTTCTCAGCTTTGATGTAAAAAAATACCTCATACTGGAAAACTAAAGTCTAGTGCTTATAATAAACATCTCTGGACTGTTATTTTGAGTTCTCACTTCTCTGTACTTTGTCAGGAAGATGAGCTTGGCTCTTGAATTTCTATATATTCTTTTATAATCAATCAAAACAACTCTAGATTTGCACCACATATGTGGCAGCAAGACCAGAATTATCCCAAATTCTACAGATTATGAGAATTTAGGAAGACACCAAATAAAGTTTAACTTACACAAACATGCTATAATTTGTCTTGTTATATTATTTTGAAAGACTAAACTTTAAGTATTTCCAGTGATTAATTTTACTTTAATAAATTTTAGTAAGGGTTGTTTAAAAATTAGCATAAATATAAACACAAATTAACCGGAATTTAAATCTGGTTTTGCTGTGTTTTAGCTGTGTGACTTTGAACAAGTAATCTGACCTCTCAGCCATAGTTTCCTCATCCAAGACATGAGGTTATCATCATAATAGTACCCATGAAAATGAAAGCAGATAAGCCATGTTAGTGCTGAGTGAAGCATTTGGCACACATAATCCATACATAATTAGTAATTATCATTAGTATTTTCTCTTGCCCACTTTAATGGGTAATAAATTGTGAAGTGCTTCTATATATATGATGGAAAGATGGTTAACTGTATATTTCAAGTACTGTCTTTTGAATCATATTCCTTTCATTCAGTTGTCTGGAAGAGGGAATTGTGGGGAGGGGTAATGTGAGTAAAAAGTTAAAGTCTTAAACTAAGTCTTAACATTTGTTTAAAAAATACTAATAGAAATTTAATTCAGTCAGTTTCTACAATGGTTGTTTAGCAAGATAAGCATTCAACAGATATTTTCTGAAATATAGGATTGCTGAATAAAAATCAAAATAGGTGATATTAATATAGATAGTTACTGATACCTTAAATTTGTTTGTTTCATGGTTTATTGGAGTATTGCTTTTGAGCATTTTTAAAAGAATAATGTAATTACTCTATTATTAAAATCCAATACCTTCTGCACTGGAATGATGATTAACAAGTCTAAAGAATTACTTCTCTGGACTTCAACCATGCTAATACTTCCCACTGTACAGAAAAAAATTAATTCCCCTAACCTACATAAACTTTTCATTAATTTAGTATGTTCTGTGCACTAGGCCAAGCAGTTTGAAGTACACTACCATAGTATATGTTATGTTGTTTATAGTTTTTAGGAGATGGATTAACAAATAATTATAAGACACAGTCTTTAATGATGAAAGTATGACTGTAGAAGAATACTATTTT
This sequence comes from Cnephaeus nilssonii, assembly GCF_951640355.1. Taxonomy (NCBI): domain Eukaryota; kingdom Metazoa; phylum Chordata; class Mammalia; order Chiroptera; family Vespertilionidae; genus Cnephaeus; species Cnephaeus nilssonii. Next base: position 55,612,978 of record NC_137081.1, read on the forward strand.
GCCAAATGAACAGAGACTATGCTTAGTTATAGAAGACATGTTTAACCTTTTGCACTCGGATGTCGAGTGCAAATTACTCTTTGAATGTATCAATAATCTTAAATATAAAAAAAATACAAATAAACAAGTTTGTATGAAAAGAAACTCCAGTTTTTTATTCTACTGCCGCGCTTTGTAAAATCTGGGGTATTTAAAAAATTAAATCCCGAGTAGAATAAAGGAATCGAGAAAAAAGCAAGCGAGTGCAAAGGGTTAAGTTGTAGGTTTGATATAATAACAAATTTAAATTCTCTATAGTTGGCTTTATTCAAAAGGCTAATCAAAATGCCAAATTTTTTAAATGACCTAATAAATGAAGACACACAGGGAAGGAATTACTAGGAATTTTTAATGAGTAAGAATTTATTTTTAAATTTTTATGGACATGTAGATTATTCTGCATTTCAAATGATTAAATCAACAGGTGCAGTATTTAATGGACATTAGTATAATAAAATTGTTTTTATTTAATATTGAAATTGTATTTCATGGTAATTTCTTTAAAATATACAGTTTTGGGTTATTATATTTTTATTTTATATTCCCATGAATTTTGTGAAGTACCTGGCTCTCATGTATGAAAGATTTTAAAATTTTACTATATCTTCTAGGTTCTAATTGAGATTTAGCATAGCCTCTGAAATATTGGACTCTTTCAGTTGAATATGATTAATGAATGTTGCTGTATGCTGTTACCTCCTTTGAATACATTTAGAAATCATGTACTGGTTTATGTAATCCTTATTTTGTACATAACACGTTATAAACAAGCTAGTTTGTGACTAAATTTTTTTTTATTTTCTTCAATTTGGAAGATAAATAGCTGTTACTTAACAAAAAATTGTTACTTTTTATGAAATATTAGACATCTGTACAGTTTGTAATCAGCAGCCCTATAATTTTTATCTTTTTATTCGATTGACCTTATTTACTTGTTTTTTTACTTGCGGTATCAGCTTATTTATTACACACATTTTCCAGTTGTCTTTTTTTCTAGTCCCTATTGTGTACTATTGACATTCTAAAGTACATTTTTGTGTTTTTCCTCAGTTTATGTCTAAATATTCGAATCTTACTACACTTTGATTACCTTACCAATTTTCTGGTTGTTTACAAAGTCTATACATTCAACTGTAATGTTTTAATTATAGACTCTATATTAAATAATATAAATATCTTTGGAAAACCTCAGTCCCTTTTTGTCAGCTATGTGGAACCTGGTTTTCAAATAACAATAGATTCCAACTGTGCTGATATAAGCCCAAAATACATAGTTTTTCTTCCTATCTAAATACACTTCTTTCATCTAAACAGTGGATAAATGATTAATGCCTTTGTGTAGTTATTCTTGGTTGAGTTCCCATCATTCAGGCCCTGCTGAATATACATTGGTGTCATTTCACCAGCAGCGCCTTCCTGCCTTCCCGCAGTGCAGAAGAATAGCTTTTGCAGATTTTTGCTTATACTGGTTTTTTTTTTTTTTTTTTAGACCTTTCAGAATGGTAGCCACCGTGAACATGTCACTTTTTTTTTTTTTTAAAGCAGGGTTGCCATTAGATAATGAAGGTGCACATCACTTTACATCCTATTTTTAATGGAGAGTGATATTCTTAGAAACGCTTTAAAGACCATATAATATAGTATACTGGCAATATTGAAAATTTCTCATGCTGTATTGTTGAGATTTTTCCCTCTAATTTCTTTATGGATGTTATAATCGAGGAAAAATATTTGCATATATCTTGGAAAATTAGCCTCGGAGGTTGTAACTAATTTGGTTATCTAGCAGATTAGTTAATTGGAAAAGATTGTTTCTAAAATTTTAGAAGGGGTAATACAAGACTTTCCTTTGGATTATTTTCAAATATTTTCTTAATCTTTACCCTTCCTTGAAAAACGTATTCTATAAAATTTGGCTTCTCTCCGTTTTTAGAAGTTTTAACTGAAAACATTTAAACATTTAAATTACATTTTTGGTGACTTTCTACATTTAGTCATTTTGCAGTGATAAAACAATCATTATTATTCGTAACTTATGAGAGGAAATATTGCCAAAGTTTACGATTTTTTTTTCATTAACTTTAAGGGGAGAAACTTTATAAATCTTTTATATTTTAATATGACTTACTTATTTTGAGATCTTCTTTGAGCTCTTTTTATTTTTAGCTCCCCCACCCGCACCCCCACCCCCCCAAAAAAGAAAAGAAAGAATAAGGCTTATTGATTTTACTGTCTTTATGTTTCTGTTTGAGTATAGAACTTTTTCTTTCAAAAATGCATTTGAGGTATACTGGATAACAACAGTCTTTGTATTACTATTTAAACAACCTGATTTATCAGAGCCATATCTATGATGTATATAATTTGAGGAAATTTTTAACACTAATCTTAAATCCTAAGGCATTAAAATAGGTTGGTATGGTATTAAATATTTTTTTCTTTTACTATGGTAAAAGTCATCAGAGTCAAATAAATCTTTAATATTCCAAGTTTTCCATTTTATTTTTAAAACCTTTGTTCTTTATAAACTTGAACTCAAGGAGGCTGTTGAGCGAAGATTCCTGGATGCTATCTTTTTGTTTTTTTCTTAATATATTTTTATTGATTTCAGAGAGGGAGGAAGAGGGAGAGAGAGAGAGGGAAACATCAATGATGAGAGAGAATCGTTGATCGTCTGTCTCCTGCACATCCCATACTGGGGATTGAGCCAGCAACCCCGGGCATGTGCCCTGATCGGGAATCGAACCGTGACCTCCTGGTTTACAGGTCAATGCTCAACCACTGGATACTATCTTAATGAGAGGAATAATGAGTGTATAACTTCTAATTAGCAAACTTTCAGTTAGAAAGATTCAGTAATTTTGTTCCAAGTTGAAACTTAACCATTTTTTAGGAATAAAATATAAAAAGCATTGTTACATTAACTAGAAAGTTAATTCAGATATTTTTGCTTGTCTGTTTGGTGTTTGGTTTTGAGGTGCAGAATGGTGGCGAACAGCAGATGTTCATACTCGTTCAGGGGCAGCCTTCTTTCCACCGTTACTGGGAATTCCACCACTGTTTGCTCCTCCAGCCCAGAATCATGATTCTTCTTCATTCCATTCAAGGACTGCAGGAAAAAGTAATCGAAATGGTCCTGAAAAAGGTATTAACTTAAATGAAGTATTTAAAACCCTCTGTTTCAATATGTATTATCAGTAGAGTTCAAGTTTAATAATATTTATAAAGCATTGTGCTGGACACTTTCACATTGCATTGCTTAATTCTTATAATAACTGTTCGGGATTGGAAATATTCTCATTTTGCCACCAACATTAAATACCATTTAGTGTTTGTTTGTTTTTTGCAAACAAGGTTAAATAAATTATTTAAGGAAATATTGCTTACAGATTGATGTAGCATAGCAGGATTTGAACCCTTGTCTTCTAACTCCAAACTCTGCAGCTTTTGCCTCGGTATCTCACTAGCTTTATTATGTAACCCACTATAATATTTACTTCTGTAATTAAGCTTTAAGTTGATTAAAACTAATATCCTAGTATTCTTCTTTTTTAATGATTATTAGCATTTCTGTTGTTCATGATTGTTAGATTATCATTTGCAAATTATAATAACATTTTAGATGGTTTATTATTATCTTTCTTTTTGCTTGAGGTAGTATTTGGGGGAGTTTGCTCTGAAAGGATGAGTGTTTGCATTTAATTATCTTTCTTAATGTTTTAAAAAAATTGAAGTGAAAATCACATAAATGTAAAATTAACCATTTTAAAGTGAATAATTCAGTGGCACTTAATGCATTCACATCATTGTGCAACCATCACCTCCATGTAATTTCAAAACATTTTCATCATCCCAAAAGGATTTATGCGTTGTGAATATCTCATAGATCTTATCATACAAGTTGAGACCTTTTGTGTCTGGCGCTTTCACTTTGCATTATGTTTTCAAGAATCATCACATTATAGCATATAGCATTACTTCATTCTTTTATGTGGTTGAATGAATTCTATTGTATAAACATCTTTTTTCCCCCCAAGGTGTAAATGGGTCAATAAATGGAAACAGTACTTCATCTGTGTCTGGTATCAACACATCTGTACTATCCACTACTGCTTCCAGTTCCGTTGGACAAACTAAAAGTATAAGCTCAGGTGGAGGAAATCGAAAATGTAATCAGGATCAAAACAAAAACCAGCCTTTGGATGCTAAAGCTGACAAAATCAAGGATAAAGTAAGTTATTCTTTGAAGGACAAATTTATAACGGATCTATATGTAGCATTCCAAAGGTCAAACCACCTTTGTCTATGGAATAATTTATTATGAGTTACCAAGATCTATTTTTGTGGATATTTATTTTTATGGTGTGGTACTAATATCATGTATCTTAAAAATTAAAACTGTCAGCACCAGTAAATAATGAAAATAATAATAATAGATAAGATTTATTGAGAACATACCAGCTCTGCACAAATTGCTTTGCATGTAATATCTATTTCAATCCTCCCCATACCTCTAATGAGGTAGGTACTATTATTAAAATGGGGAAACACAGCCCTAAAATAGTGGGTCAGTTAGTGGTCAGGATTTGAAGTCAGGCAGGTTGACTCCAGAGCCCATGCTTTAGGAAACCAAAAGCAAATAAGAAAAGCTTTTTTAATAGTAATTTTCAAATATAGAGTGGACAGGATAGCATAATAATCTTATGTACCCATTATCCAGGCTCAGTAATTATCACCTTGAGGCCAACTTTATTTTGCTATGTCCCCAGCTGTACAGATAATCAATTTAATGCCTCTCAGTTCTAAATTCACCCTCTTCTTAAAGGTTTGATTGATTGATTTCAGAGAGGAAAGGAGAGAGAGATAGAAACATCAGTGATGAGAGAGAATCATTGATCGGCTGTCTCTTACACACCCCTTACTGGGTATCACGCCGCAACCTGGGTTCGTGCCCTGACCGGAAATCGAACGGTGACTAACTGGCTCATAGGTCAAAGCTCAACCACAGATTCACACCAGCCAGGCCGCTTTCTGTTGTTTTGACAGTTGGCACAATGTTAAATCATGTTAGAAGGGGGTCCCAGAGAAACCCTGGAATGGAAGGGTTTTCTGTTCCTGGTTCCAGTGTTTTCTTCTTGTTCTTATGCTGTGGCTGCTGGTTGTATGTAGGAGACTAATCAGTGCACATCATATAGTGAGTTTCACTGGCATCCCAGCAGACAGCTCATTCCGTAGACCCCCCATTGTCGGCCTGTGGTTTCATTTTCTGCGGTTCCATTTACTTGTGGTCAGCCACCATCTGAAAATATTAAATGGAAAATCACAGAAATAAAACATTCATAAGTGTTAAATTGCGTGCTGTTCTGAGTAGTATGATGAAATCTCGCACCGTCTCACTTCATCCCCCCTGGGATGTGAATTACTCCTTTGCCCAGTGTATCCAGGCTGTATACGCTTACCTACCTGTTAGTCACTGGGTGTCCATCTCGGTTATCAAATTGATTGTTATGGTATTGCAGTGCCTGTGCTCAAGTAACCTTTATGTTACTTAATAATGATCCCAAAGTGCAAGAGTAGTGATGCTGACAATTTGGATATACCAAAGAGAAGCTGTAAAGTGCTTTCTTTAAGTGAAAAGGTGAAAGGTCTTGACATAAAAAATGAAAAAAAAAAAAAAGTATCCTGAAGTTGCTAAGATCTATAGTAAAATGAATCTTTTATTAGTGAAATTGTGAAGCAAGACAAAGAAATTTGTGCTAGTTTTGCTCTTGTACTTTAACTGTAAAAGTTATGGCCATAGCGTGTGACAAGTGCTTAGTTAAGATAGAAAAGACATTAAATTATTTGGTGGAAGACCTGAACAGAAAATGTGGTCCAATTGACAGCAGTGTGTTGTACCAGATGTCGAACCTATACAGAGACTTCAGCAAGGGATCCCCTGAAATGAGTGACACCAAGCCATATATTGCAAGTAAGGAATGGTTACACAGATTCAAGAATAGGTTTGGACTGAAAAATATAAAATTATTGGAGAGAGAGAGAGAGAGAGAGAAAGAGAGAACACATTCGCATATTATAATTGATCTACTTTATTATTAGTTACTAGAGGCCTAGTGCACAAATTCATGCAAGGGTGGGGTCCCTCAGGGTGGCCTTCAGAGATTAGGCCCCAGCTCGCGCCCCCAGCCTCACAGCCCCACAGCCCCGCCTGGCACCCCACCTTAGCCTGGTGCCGCCCCCTCACTTGCTCCACCATCCCGCCTACAGGGCGATCAATCGGGGCCAAGCCCCCCGCCTGGCTCCCTCAGCACCTGGAAGCCGGGTGGCAGCTCCACCCCCCACCGCCGCTGCTGGTCACAGTCTTTGGGGTGATTGGCGGGGCAATCAGGCCCCTGCTTGCACCTGCCTTGATCTGGCGCCACCCGCTCACCTGCTCCACCATCCTGCCCTGGTCCCGCACTTGTCGGGGTCCATCAGGGCCAGCAGCACCTCCACTGCCACCTGCTGCCAGCGCCACATCACCGACATCCTCCATGTTCCATGCTGCCCCCTGGTGGTCAGCGCACATCATAGCAAGCGGTTGAACTCCCAGTCAAATGACTGCCCAAGGGGGCAATTTGCATATTAGGCTTTTATTATATAGGATTGTTGATAATCTCTTAATGTGCCTTAACTTATAAATTTTATCATAGTTATGTATATATAGGAAAAAACATAGTATATATAGGGTTCAGTGCTATCTGTGGTTTTAGTCATCCATCCACTGGGGGTTGGATCATATCCCATGTGGATAAGGGAGGACCACTGTAGTACATTTTGGGGAATGCCACTGGCTGGCTTTCCAACTAATTTTACTGGTGCCCCAGCTAGCAGGTTCCCAGCAATTTTTTTTTGGCATTCACTTTCACCTGTGATACCTCAGTGAGCTCCTCTGCCATCCAATGGGCAACAGCCACATCCTCTCCAACAGAGGTTGAAGCTAAGTCTTAGGTAATGAGGACTTGGAGGAGTGAGGCCCTCTTCCAAGTTTATCTTAGAGTAGTCTACCATAGCCCTACAGGAAGTGGTAATTCCATTCATTTTCTATCCCAGTATTCTTTTTTTTAATTTTTATTTATTGATTTTAGATAGAGAGAGAAACATTGATTTGTTGTTCCATTTGTTTATGCATTCATTAGTTGCTTCTTGTATGTGCCCTTACCAGAGATTGAACCCCAACCTGGGCGTATCAGGACAATGCTCTAACCAACTGAGCTACCCAGCCAGGGCCTATTCCAGTATTCTTTTTCCCCTCATAGTAGTTCATCTTCTGTTACTAATTCTTTATGATAAAATTTCCCTGTTCAAGTTGCTAATGTGGTTCTGCCTCCTGACTAGACCTTATCTATACTAATAAAAGGTTAATATGCTAATTAGACCAGGTCAACCAGACATCTTCCAGACATTGACTTCCTTCTGGACAAAGCCATGGTGGCAGGGGCCAAGGCAGAGGTGGTTAGGGGCGAGATCAGGCCAGCACAGGGAGCAAGCAGTTAGGGGCGAGATCAGGCCTGCAGGGGAGCAAGCATTAGGGGGAGATCAGGCTGGCAGGGGAGCAAGCAGTTAGGGGGCGATCAGGCCGTTATGGGGAGAGCAAGCAGTTAGGGGGTGATCAGACTGGCGTGGGGGAGCAAGCAGTTAGGGGCAAGATCAGGCCAGCAGGGAGCAAGCAGTTAGGGGGTGATCATCCTGGCTCAGGGGAGCAAGCAGTTAGGGGGCGATCAGGCCGTTAATGGGGAACAAGCAGTTAGGTGCGAGATCAGGTCGGCACGAGGGAGAAAGCAGTTAGGGGGCAATCAGGCTGGCACGGGGGAGCAAGCAGTTAGGGGGCGATCAGGCCGGCAGGGGAGGGCAGTTGGGGGCGATCAGGTCGGCATGGGGGAGCAAATAGTTAGGGGCATGATCAGGCCGGCGGGGGAGCCGTTGGGGGCGAGATCAGGCAGGTAGGCAGGCAGAGGTGGTTAGGGGCGATCAGGCCAGCAGGGGTGCAGTTAGGGGCAATCAGGCCAGCAGGGGAGCAGTTAGGCGTGATCAGGCAGGCAGGCAGAGACAGTTAGGGGTAATCAGGCAGGCAGGCAGAGTGGTTAGGGGTGATAAGGCTGGCAGGGGAGCAGTCAGGGGCAACCAGGCAGACAGGGGCGCAGTTAGGGGTGATCAGGTCAGCAGGGGAGCAGTTAGGTGCATCAGGCTGGCAGGCAGAGTGGTTAGGGGCGATCAGGCAGGTGGGGGGCGCAGTTAGGGGCGATCAGACCAGCAGGGGAGCAGTTAGGGGTGATCAGGCAGGCAGGCAGAGGCAGTTAGGGGCGATCAGGCAGAGTGGTTAGGGGTGATCAGGTTGGCAGGGGAGCAGTTAGATGCATCAGGCTGGCAGGCAGGCGAGTGGATAGGAGCCAGTGGTCCTGGATTGTGTGAGGGATGTCCGACTGCCAGTTTGGATCGGGCCTAAACCGGCAGTCGGACATCCCCTGAGGGGTCCTGGATTAGAGAGGGTGCAGGCTGGGCTGAGGGACCCTCCCCCTCACCCCATGCATGAATTTCATGCACCGGCCTCTAGTTTTTTTTTTTTTTTAAATAAATCTTTATTGTTCAGATTATTACAGTTCCTCTTTTTTCCCCCCATAGCTCCCCTCCACCCAGTTCCCACTCCACCCTCTGCCCTTACCGCCCCCCACTGTCCTCATCCATAGGTGTATGATTTTTGTCCAGTCTCTTCCCGCACCCCCCACACCCCTTTCCCCCTGAGAATTGTCAGTCCACTCCCTTTCTATGACCCTGATTCTATTATATTCACCAGTTCATTCTGTTCATCAGATTTTTTATTCACTTAAAATTTAGATTCACTTGTTGATAGATATGTATTTGTTGTTCATAATTTTTATCTTTACCTTTTTCTTCTTCTTCCTCTTCTTAAAGAATACCTTTCAGCATTTCATATAATACTGGTTTGATGAACTCCTTTAGCTTTTTCTTATCTGTGAAGCTCTTTAACTGACCTTCAATTCTGAATGATAGCTTTGCTAGGTAGAGTAATCTTGGTTGTAGGTTCTTGCTATTCATCACTTTGAATATTTCTTGCCACTCCCTTCTGGCCTGCATAGTTTCTGTTGAGAAATCAGCTGACAGTCGTATGGGTACTCCCTTGCAAGTAACTAAATGTTTTTCTCTTGCTGCTTTTAATATTCTCTCTTTGTCTTTTGCTCTTGGCATTTTAATTATGATGTGTCTTGGTGTGGTCCTCTTTGGATCCCTTTTGTTCAGGGTTCTCTGCACTTCCTGGACTTGTAAGTCTATTTTTTTCACCAGGTGGGGGAAGTTTTCTGTCATTATTTCTTCAAATAGGTTTTCAATATCTTGCTCTCTCTCTTCTTCTGGCACCCCTATAATTCAGATGTTGGTCACTTGAAGTTGTCCCAGAGGCTCCTTACACTATCTTCATATTTTTTGATTCTTTTTGCTTTTTGCTTTTCCAGTTGGGTGTTTTTTGCTTCTTTGTATTTCAAATCTTTGACTTGATTCTTGCGATCCTCTAGTCCAGTGATGGGCAACCTTTTGAGCTTGGTGTGTCAAACTTCGCCAAAAAACTGAGCATAACTCGGGTAGTGTGTCACTTTGAGGAAAAAACTAACTCCAAGACTCTAGTCGCAAATGTTTCATCCTCAGGAGCAGCAAATGTTTCATCCTTGGCATGCGGCTGCCTCAGCCGCCTCAGCGGCCGCATGTCATCAGAAATGGCTACACGTGTCAGTCTTGACAGGCATGTCATAGGTTCGCCATCACTGCTCTAGTCTGCTGTTGGATCTTTGTATATTATTTTTTATTTCAGTCAGTGTATGCTTAATTTCTAGTTGGTTCTTTTTCATATCCTCGAGGGTCTCACTAAATTTATCGGTGGTTTCTAGAAGATTCTTGAAAAACCTTATAACCGTGGTTTTGAACTCTATATCCAGTAGTTTGCTTTCCTTCATTTCTGTCATTTGTGACCTGTTTCTTTGTCTCTGCATTTTGGCTGCCTCCCTGTGTTGATAGAGTGGCTTTGTGTGCTAGGTGTCCTATAGGACCCAGTGGCTCAGCCTCCCCAATTACCTGAGGTGGACACTCTTGATGCACCCCTTTGTGGGCTGGGTGTACAGTCTTGTTGTAGTTAAGCCTTGATTGTTGTTGGTATCACTGGGTGGAATTGACCTCCAGGCCTATTGGCTTTGAGGATCAGTTGTGTCTAAGATGGGAGAACTTCTGTGCTAGAGACACCCTTATGGGGCAAGACATGCTTCAGTGGGGGCTTTGGTGCTCACTGAGTCTGCCCCTTGAGTGTGTCTTTTATGGATCTGAGGAGTTATAATCTGGATGGTCCCACTCTGATCCCTGAGTACACTGGCTCTTGTATCTCCAAGGAGGTGCCAATTTAGCCTCTGCCTGGGGCCACCCAGCAGGAGTTACGGAGAGATCTGCAGATTCCTCTTCTTTGTTTGGGGTTTGGAGGTACCCAGATGAGGCCCAACTGTGAAGCAATGCAAACTGCTGTGGGGCCTTGGGCCTTATTTTGGAAGTTCTGGGGCTCTCTGACCCAGCTGCAGTTTGTTAGGTAATTTTAGATTGCAAAGGGCCAGGCCATTCATATGCCAAAGCCTCTGCGCACAGCTTGGGTGGGGCAGGGTCTCAGGGAATCAACAGGGCAGAGCAAACAGCTATGGCTGATCCTCAACCCTTCCCTAAGAGGCCCCTGGGTCTCAGTGTCCCGCGGTAATCGCTGCAAGCACCTCTAAGAGAAAGCCGCCCTCGATTTCCGCCCGAAGCCAGACAGTCCAGTTTCTCCAGGTATGAGTCTGGGTCCCCAGAGTCTCGCCCGGAACTGGAGTTCAGAGCAGTCAGGAGCTTGTGTCTCCCTCCCGATTGAAAAAGACCACAGCGTACTCAGTTGCCAGCCCTTTCCGTGCGCGCGTGCACCTGTACCTCTGCACTTTACTTCTGCACCTCCTCTGAGTCTCAGTGTGCTTTTCTCTTTCCTTCTAGTTATAGAATTTCCATTCAGCCAGCCGTCCTGTGGTTCTGGATGATGTCCGTTTTGTCTTTTAGTTGTAGTTTTTAATTGGTTGTGCGAGGCAGCAATTTCAGGTGTTTACCTATGCTGCCATCTTGGTTTCTCCTCTAGTTTGTTATAAAAGCATATGAGGATTGTATTGGGTGTGCAAATCAAATGTGGTAAATCTACTCCAATATTTTGTCACTCTAAATAAGCCTTTGGATTTCCTCTTCCACATCATGCCAGGGAAGCTGTGACATATCAACTTTATTAAATATAGATCACCTGCATTCCTCCCCTCCTGAGGGTATTGCCAGGGTGGCTACACATGGGTGTGGGCCCCGCCTGTTCCCTCCTAACAATCTAGATGTTGCTTCTTCTTTAAATCACTAGTTGTAGGACTTTTGTTTGGCTAGATTTCAGGCGATTCTGAATGACTGTCATTCTCTAGTTCAGTTGTAATTTTGATGTGGTTGTAGGAGAATTCGAGTACCACTTTCACCTACACCACCTTCTTGACCAGAAGTTCTCTACCTGTTGCTCTTCAAGTGCTCTTTACTCTCCTCCCTTATCATTTGTTTCAAGGGCATTCCCAATAGAGTGAGCTCCCAGGGTCCATCTGTGCTGCTGCCAGCTTCTTTGAATGCCAGACAGTGACTGAAACACCATCCATTCCTTATTCTCATAGTATTTTGAAACAAATCTCACACATCATGCCCTTACTATATGTCTGTATATATTTCTACAAGTTGAAAGTCCATATTTTTTAAAACTTACACTATCCTACCTCTTAGAAGTAGTGCTAAAATCTAGTAAAATCTAAAATCTTCAGTACCATAACAATGTACAAGGCATTGAACAAGAATTTGGAGGCATGGATATGAAACAGACCCTTTCCTTAGTTCTAATAAGGACTCTACATTGACCTACCTAAACAAAATCAGTGTTGTTAAAGTAAGAAGTGTTTCCAGTAACAGGTACTAAAAACTTTCAGAGGCACCTCTCTAATGATAAAAGGGGGTCAATTCTGAGGTAGCATAGTGGTGTTCATAGACATCTACATAGAAATAACACTAGAAAGACATGGGTTATCAAATGAGGAAAACTAGAACTTAAGATTTCAGAAGATGAGTACCTTTGGATCATACATGGTCTGGCATGAATTGTAGTAGTAGGCTGTTGAAGTAAAATGGAAATGAAGGGCATTGTCGCTAAAGAAGAAGATCCTATAGTTTTTACCCAGTAATTTTCAATTTTAAGAAGCTTTTAAAAAATTCCTTCCCTAGTCCTCTTCTGATATAGTTTGAAAAGATATTCTTCAGTTAATTTTGATAATCCCTCCTGGGTTATACGGTTACATCATTTTGTACTGCTCACTTAATATCCTTAAGTCCAAGTCCCTCATTTAGTCTGCATATTTATTTAGAATAAAGATATTTTAAATTAAACAAATTAAGTCACAAACTAAAATATGCACACAGCCTGTTAGTTAAAAATAAAAATTAAAAAATTTTAAAAAATTCAAGTTTGAATAAGTTCCGCTCCTGCTGCCATGCACAGCAGCCAAAACATAAATGGTTTGCTGATTTTAAATCATATGTAATCACTCCCTCTAATAGTTTCTTATCCCACTTAGAATTAATCCTTGCCATGGCCTATAAGACCCTGTGTGGTAAGACCCCTGCCAGTCTATCCTGCCATATCTCCTATGTCCCTGGTTCCCTGTGCCATACATAGCTAGTCTAGTTAGCTTCCCCATTCTGTGAACACATCAAACTCATTTCCTTTGCTGCTTCCCATCTTGAAGCATTCTTTGCTTGTTCTCCATTTAGGTCTCAACTCAGAAAGGTTCTATCTGTATCTAAATCTTTACCCCACCCCACCCCCAACACACACACTATCTATCCAGTTATCCTGTTTTTTAGTCATGATATTTATCTCTAAAACCCCTTATATATATATATATGTTTGTTGATTCTCTACAGCCAGATCCCACTAGGGCAGAGTTGTTGTTTCTTTGTCACACCCTTCTATCCCCAGAGACTAAAGCATTCCTAGTACATAAGAGCCTTGACTATGTGCTAGTTTTTTATTGGAATAAATAAGTATACAGTGAAATGAAAGTTCAATGAGAGGGTTCTGAAATGCTTTTCCAGATTGAACGGGGGGTGGGTTGCTGGGGGTGTGTGCGGTTAATAAGCTCTTCTTTGATCATTTTTTGATGAACCTAAGAAGACTCATTTTTTAAATGTTTAAATGGCATTACAGACATACTACCTAATTATGTGTGAATGAAAAAGAACTAACTACACACACACACACACACACACACACACTAATAGTAATTAAGGAGATGAAATTGGTGATATTGACACTCATTTTTCTCTTTTTACTAATATCTGGACTTGCAGCTCATATCTCCTTTGTTGTTGTTTTTTAAGTAGGGTCTAAATTTGTTACCTTATAAAAAAGCATAGACTCTTTGCACATGGTCAGAGTATGCTATGCAAAACCGCCTGCATCAGAATCACATTACGGGTGTGTTAAAGATCCTTGTGTGCTGTTTGGAATTGGGACCCAGGAATCTGTGGGTTGCAGCAAGCTTTACTAGTGAACATCGCACCATAAAGATTTAGGGTCTGCATATCTAGACTTCATTCTTGAGAAGTGTAGGCCCCATTTCTCATGCCATCTATAATAATAAAAGCGTAATATGCTAATTAGACCGGACAGCCGAACGACCTTCCAGATGTCCTTCTGGACGACCTTCCAGACCAAACCTGGGCTGTGAGAGAAGCCCGGGTCCTGGGTGCCTGCCAGCAGATGGAGGGAAGCCCAGGTCCCAAGTGCCAGAGGGAAGCCGGGGGAAGGAAGGCCTACTCTTGCACTAATTTCATGCATTGGTCCTCTAGTCTTTAAATAAAAAAACACACAGATGACTTGGGCATGGAATAGGAGTTTATTTCTTCCTGCTAAATCACCATAGCTTCCTCATTTCTTTCCTTTCATAGCTAGCCCCTACTGAAACCAAAAGGTGATAACTTCAATTTAGATTCCTTATGATTTTCATAGTCTTACTATAGGTGCTTAGAAACACACAATAGATTTGGTTGGCAAGGAAGTGTTTCTCCAACAAATGGTAGGCTTAATATTCCTATATTACTATTGTTTCCCTTTCATCTCTACTTTGGTTCCTTGTCACTTTCTGCTTTACTGTGAGAGAAGATAGCTCAGGGAATGGTGATAACTGTTAGTTGGCTTATTGAAGGCATGTCTCTGGGGGAAACATTACAGTTGCTAGTTTGGAGCGTGACAGTACCATTGAAAGTGAAATAAAACAGCAGGAGTGAATATCCTCACTTCTATGCATTTTACTAGATTTGAATCAAATTTCAGAAGGCACAAAGGAAGAGTATAGATTTGCAATCTGTAACTATGGCTTAAACTTGGCTTCCTGGTAAAGAGGTATATGATTATCTTTCCTTCACCAGGCCCAGTAGTCATGAAAGGCCCTATTTCTATTAAGACCATAGCTTTCATATTTGTAAGATCATAGCTTTTGTAATTGGTTGATTACCTTTTCTATATTTTGTTCTTTATCTATCAGCAAACACTATTGAAATATTCCTAAGTAACTTTGGATTGTACTCAATCTATTGCTCTGTCATTTCAGTATTTCTCCCTGCAGTCTTCTTGTTGGCAGAATTTTAACTTTTCCAAAGTTATATAGTTATTTAGTTATAATTCATATCATGATTTTTCCTCTTTTTATCCACTACTATTGTCTATCTGTAAACCCCAAACTTTCCTTTTCTATGACCTAATGTTCCTTTCTTCCAAGTTTAGATTTCCTTTTTCCTATAGAATCTTAAAGGTTCCAGAAATTAATATTTCTTTATCACATTTTTCTTTTTTTATGTGAAATATGAAAAATTAAAATTCTGACCTTAATTAAAGCAGCTCGTAAGTCCTTTGCTACCTATCTTCTCTTCTCTAGAGCACTTACTACTGTATAGAATTATTTGCATTTATATTAATCATCTGTCTACTACCACCACCACCATTACCACTAGAATGTAAGTTTCTTGAAGGCAATTACTCTTATCTTAAGCATCATTGTAGCCCAACACCTAGAAAGGTGTATTTGGCATATTATATGTAAATATTTGGCTACTAAGTTACTATCTGCATAAAGAAAGAAGACTAAAGCTAAATATAGAACTTCCATGTATATAACCCTTATAATTGGAATTATTATTTTGTAAATTATTCTTATTGATGCCTAACTGCTCCCCTGCCAGCCTGTTTGCCTCTAACTGCCCTCCTCTGCAGGCCTGGTCACCCTTAACTGCCCTCCCCTGCAGGCCTGGTCCCCCCAACTGCTCTCCCCTGCGGGCCTGGGTCCCTCCCAACTGCCCTTCCCTGCAGGCCTGGTCTCCCCCAACTTCCCTCCTCTGCCGGCTTGGTCACCCCTAACTGCCCTCCCCTGCAAGCTTGATCGCCCCCAACTGCCCTCCCTTGCAGACCTGGTCCCTCCCAACTGCCCTCCCCTGCTGGCCTGATTGCCCACAACTGCCCTCACTTGCAGACCTGGTCCCTCCCAACTGCCCTCCCCTGCTGGCCTGATTGCCCACAACTGCCCTCACTTGCAGACCTGGTCCCTCCCAACTGCCCTCCCCTGCTGGCCATCTTGTGGTGGCCATCTTGTGTCCACATGGGGGCAGCCATCTTGACCACATGGGGGCAGCCATCTTGTGTGTTGGAGTGATGGTCAATCTGCATATTACTCTTTTATTAGATAGGATAGAGACCTGGTGCATGGGTGGGGGCCAGCTGGTTTGCCCTGAAGGGTGCCCCGGATCAGAGTGGCGGTTCTCTTGGGGGCATCGGGTGGCCTGGGCGAGGGTCCTATGGTGGTTTGCAGGCCGGCCACACACCCTGGCGACCCAAGCGGAGGCCCTGGTATCTGGGATTTATTTATCTTCTATAATTGAAACTTTGTAGCCTTGAGTGGAGCCAAGCCTCCTGTTTGCTCTGTGGCTGCAGCCATTTTTGTTGGGATTTATTTATCTTCTATAATTGAAACTCTGTAGCCTTGAGTGGAGGCCTAGGCCCGCTAGGGTGTGCAGAAAGCTTGGCTTCCTCCATTACTGGGGAAACCCAAGCCTCCTGCTTGCTCCGTGGCCGCACCCATCTTGGTTGGGTTAATTTGCATACTCGCTCCTGATTGGCTGTTGGGCATGGCTTGTGGGTGTAGCGGAGTGATGGTTAATTTGCATATTACTCTTTTATTAGATAGGATTTTATAATATACTATATTGAGATTTCCCATACCCTGTACATGTCAGAGCTTGTATATTTTATTGGAGAATTCCTGTCACATAAGTTAATTTGATTAGTTTGTTGAATAATTACCCTTATAACATTGGAGTTTTCCCTATTTCCTAAAGTGACATTTTGAGATTGAAAATATCATTTGAAAATTAAAAGAGCTTACCTCTTACTGAAACTTGAATTTTTCTAAAAATCTTGTCTTTATCCAGAAACCAAGGAAGAAAGCTATGGAAAGTTCTAGCAACAGTGATAGTGATTCAGGCACATCATCAGACACCTCAAGTGAAGGCATTAGTAGTAGTGATTCAGATGATCTAGAGGAAGATGAAGAAGAAGATCAAAGTATTGAAGAAACTGAAGATGATGATTCTGATTCAGAAAGTGAAGCACAACATAAAAATAACAACCAGGTATAAATAGTTCCCTTGGCCTCATCTACACAGTATTTGTATTTAGGGATTAACTTATTTATCCTGACTCTCAAAGTCTGTAAAGTTTAATTTTAATCATTGCCTTTAGTTCTCACTTTTTTAAAAAATTGATTTTAGTAAGAGAGAAAGGAGGGACAGATAGAAGAGAGAGAAACACACATAGAGAGAAACATTGCTTTATTGTTTCACTTATGCATTCATTGGTTGATTTCTTATATGTGCCCTGATTGGGGGTTGAACCTGCAACCTTAGTGTATTGGGACGATGCTCTAACCAACTGAGATACTGGCCAGGGCAAATTCTTACTTTTGCAAAAGACAGAATAGGAGATGGAGAAATATTTTAAAGAGATATTTACTGTATTTCTCCTGCGCTTTATATATCTATCACTGGTCACTAGGAACACTTCCTTTTTTTCCTGCTTGGTGTTCTTTCTTTTAATAGATGTTAAGCTCTGCCTTTTAACTTTTATTTACAGGTGCTATTACATGGTATTTCAGACCCAAAAGCAGATGGACAGAAAGCAACTGAAAAAGCCCAGGAAAAAAGAATACACCAGCCATTACCTCTTGTGTCTGAATCCCAGACCCACTCATCATTCCAATCCCAGCAGAAGCAGCCTCAGGTTTTGTCACAGCAGCTTCCATTTATTTTCCAAAGCTCTCAGGCAAAGGAGGAATCTGTGACCAAACACACAAGTGTAATACAGTCTACGGGATTGGTGTCCAATGTGAAACCTCTATCTTTGGTAAATCAAGCCAAAAAGGAAACTTACATGAAACTCATAGTTCCTTCTCCTGATGTACTTAAAGCAGGGAATAAAAATACCTCTGAAGAATCTAGTCTTTTGACCAGTGAATTGCGATCTAAACGGGTGAGTTAAAAATTATTTATAGAATAATTTTATTATTAGGAAAAGAGCTTTTATATAATCTTATAATATGCAGGTTTTAAATTAAATTCTTCTCTTATTTTTATACTTTTTTTAGTCACCAGGAATCAAATATGCACATCAGCAAACTAAATTTCTCTGATTTTATATTTGTATGTACATCTGCTTAATATATTTTTGGCAACACAATCAAGTCATTTTCCCCCTGGTTTAATGATTTAACAGTAAGGAGATAAATATACTTGAATAAGACATACTTCATGATCACTTTTGTTTAAAATATAATGTCCTTTTCTTCTAATATCAATATATTTTTAAAGAAATGAATTATTGAATCATTTACCTTTATAGTTCTATAATTTAGCAATTTTAAGTGTAAAAATTCTTTATAAAGACTCATTTTCCTTTGCCATTCTTAGTGAATAATATCAAATACAAAATATTTTGAGTAATTTTTATTTACACAAACACCAGAACCACTCATCAGAGAAATTTTTTCAACTTGATTTTCTTCCTTTGATTTTATTTACTTTATAGTCTACATCCATATGTTCAGTAAAATTCTAGTAATTAAATGATCAATACTTTACATTTTAGAATGAGCTTGGAGTAGAGGAAAATATTATTTTGTTTGAACACTGGTTTTGATTATAAAAATTATCATTACACTTACTAAATATGAGCTAGCACTCGTAGAGCATGTACTGTTTGCCAAGGATTGTTTTAAGTGCTGAACTTGCACTTATTCATTGAATACTAATATCTATTAGTGCTGCTAATGTTGTTATGACCAGTAAAAGATGATCAAATTGAGACACATAGAACTTTAACTTTCCCAAGATCACACTGCTAGTTAGTGATGGAGCTAGAATTCAAACCTAGGAATATGGCACTAGAGTTCTTTTCTTAACCACTATAATATTCTGCCTTTCTTTAAAAAGTCACATTGTTCTAGTCCATTGACTCTTGTTTTACATCAAGAACAGGGTCAAACATAAATGACTTCAAAATAGGCTTTTTTGAGAATGTAAACAAGTAATTCTCATGTGTACATTAGAATCAACTGCGAAACTTTAAAAAGGAAATACCACCCAGAACAATTAAATCAGGTTCTCTTGTCTTGAGATTAAGGTGTTACATGTCTAAAATATTTCCCAGGTGATTCAAATGTGCCAGATTTGAGAACCATTGATTAAAGGGAATGATAGTGGTATCATAATACCATGCACATTATAATTTGTAATGAACCATTCAATCATAACAACGTATTATTATTGGCATCACGTTATTGACTCTCCATGAGTAAATTAAGCAAATTAAAAATTAAATTTTGGAGGCTATTTTAATTTTCATTAATGTATATTCCACTTTAAGATAAATGAATTTACCGAATAACATCAAGAAGTATTTGCATTATGAAAGGTTTCTTAAATTTTTAAAAGAGTTTCTTATTTAAAGAATTTTATATGACTGCCTATTAGAAAGTCACTTATTAAATATTTGCTTAATAAATGTAGCCAAGCTAGCTTTCGACACATATGATCTTATGTAATCCTTACAAAACCGTGTGAGATAAAGATATTAAGGCTCAGAGAGATTAAGCCACTTGCCAACATCACATAACAATTTACGAGCAGAAGTGTCTTAAACAGAGATCATTCTGATTTCAAAGAACATGATTAAGATTAAATAATCTGTTGTTTTTGAAATAATGGTTGTTAATGGGAAATATTTTATGTGAATGGACATTCACATTAGACTCAATTCTAAATGACTTTATCAACTTGTTCTTGGTACTTAGTATTAACGTAAAGGGCATTTTATAAATACTTCCCTAATACCAACTCTTTTTCTTCATATGCAGTCTAAAATAAATAATTTTGCTTTATGTCCTATGATAGTCTCAATTGTTTCATGATATCTACTTCCTCACTATTCTGTGCTTTTCTTGGGTGTTATTTAATCATTGGGTCCTTCTATTACTCTTACACTGTAGACATTTAATTCAAATCAGTATACATTAATTGGATATATAGATCAATAGTCAATTTTCTTTATCAGTTTTGCCTAGAGGGTTTTTCTGTAGTCTTCAGAGACTCTGGTTGAGTCCTGGGAGCAAGAGCTTGGAGATAGATCAGAGCTTCTTCATACCTATCTCTTCCTATACTCCTGTCATCCAAGTGGATGTCTTAAAGCAGAAAGACATTTGCTACTATACAGGTTTCAGTTTTCTCCCCTACTTTTTATGTTCCACCCCTCAAATAAAAAAAGAGAGCATGTTTGCTGTAAAAGAGTAACTGGTATTATTCTTGGATATAAAATATGGATATCTATCTTTGGTTATTTTTTTAAATCTTCAGAGTCAATATATGGGAAGAGATTCTTCAGAACTGGAGAGGATCAATTTCAGAAAATTAAAATGCAAAATATAAAACTAAAGGGAAAGTTTTTGTTTTTATGACTGTTTTGATCCTATATATTTAGAGGGAAATTTTACTACCTATAAAAAAGCACAGAATGATTATGTGACATAATTGTGCTCTAGGAAATGAAAATACAAGTTTTTCTGCTGAAAATTTAAATCAGTATATGTAAATATGAAGTTTAAATACATTATACATATACTTATACAATATACGGTGGTATGCAGTAGTTATCCTATATAATAAAAGTCTAATATGCAAATTGTCCCCTTGACCTGGAGTTCAACCGGGAGTTCGACCAGGGCGCGGGGCCGGCCGGCCAGTCGCGGGAAGGGAGGCCCCAGCCAGCGGCAGCAGTGTCAGGCAGCTGGGGGAAGGGAGGCCCTGGCTGGCAGCCGGCATCCACTAGGAACCCTACCCGTGCACAATTTCATGCACTATGCCTCTAGTATCATATAAGTATTAACTAAAATTGAGTATGTTAAAGCATATTAATATTAAAATTTTGCTATAAAATTATTTTCCAAAGGCAAAAGCAATTATTTGCTATAATTTTCCATATTTTATTCACTAATTAAATATTGATTAATTATGGGGCAGTGCCTTGGGTGTGAATATTATGTGATAGTCTTTGTTTATAAAATTAATAATTTAATTTTCTAAGTGAAGAAGTTTATATAGGAATTGTGTGTTGCTAATTAGTACTGGTGCTTTAAAATATTTCATAAGTGATTTTGTATGGCATTCCATCTGCATTTATCCCTGTGAAATACCCACCACAAATCTTTGCTGCCTTGTTTTTTAAAAGCCCGGGTCCAATGCTGAGAGCGCTGCTGATTTTAATTTCAAGGCAACCATTTTCTTTTCTTTTCTTTTTTTCCCAATTTTTTTTATTAAGGTATTATATGTGTACATATCTTACCATTGAAGGCAACCATTTTCATTATAGAATCTTATCTTTTGTATCTATAACTTAAAATGCTTTAATCATCCTATTTCAGTTTATATTTGCATATAATTTTAATTTATTTTAATAAATAAAATCCATGATTTTACTCTGTTCAGGACAATTCTGTTAGCCAAATAATTTTTTATTCCTTTTTTACAGATGTAAATTTTAAGGCTTAGTGGTTTAAGGATAATTTTTCTAAACTTTTATTACACTATTTCCAATGCTAATATGCTGAAGGCACCCTAAAGTTGGCCCCCCAGAATGTTGAGCCAGCATTTCTATCAGCCTCATATCACGTTGACTATAGGTTGTACAGGACAGAATATAAGGAGGTCAAGGTGCTCAAAGGATAGAGGCATATGTGCTCTGGCTGAAACAAGCATGAAAAGCTGCTTGGTTGAATTTTGAAGAATGAACAGCATTTCATTAGCTTAAAATTTATAAAAGGAGGATGCTTCATGCAGAGAAAATAGTTATAACAAAATGTGGGTGCACAGGGTGTGACAGGTTTGACTAGAAAGGTATGCACTTCATATGAAAAGTATTTACTTTCTAAAGTTGGCAATGGTGGAGGAAGCACTAAAGCTTTTGACTGAGGAGCTAATATATAATATTAGACTTATATTAAGATTTAATTGACATTTGTGTAAAGCATATATTGAGTTGGGTGGGAAGAAATGGTATGGCTTAAGTTTGAGCAATATTTTAATGAAAGAATCCAAAGACATAGTAATATGACTGACTGACTTGGAGAAAAGTGAAGGACAATTTTAGAGTTTCAAGCTTGGATTATTGAGAAAACGGGAGCAATAGTAAAGAGAAGGGGACAGTCAGGAAACATATGTAAGAGGGAAGGACTAATTGAACTTTAATATATTATGTCTAGCCAAGGTTCGGCAACCAGCAGTCTTCACAGCCACTACTTTTACAGCACTTGTAATCATGATTTAAATTTGTGTATAAGCAGTTGTCAGATACTGCAGACAGTCGTTGTTCTTATTGTTGATTTGTTCTTTTAACTTATGTTTCAACAGGAACAATATAAACAGACATTTCCAGCACAGTTAAAGAAACAGGAGTCCTCCAAGAGCTTGAAGAAGGTTATTGCAGCTTTGTCAAATCCTAAAGGAACCTCTAGCTCACCAGCACATCCAAAACAATCACTAGAAAACAACCACCCTAATCCATTCTTGACAAATGCACTTTTGGGTAATCACCAACCAAATGGAGTTATTCAAAGTGTCATTCAAGAAGCTCCTCTAGCACTTACTACCAAAACTAAAATGCAGAGTAAGATTAATGAGAACATTGCTACTGCAAGTAGTACCCCTTTTTCCTCACCTGTAAATTTGAGTACAAGTGGAAGAAGGACCCCTGGCAATCAAACAGCTGTAATGCCCTCTGCTTCTCCCATACTCCATAGTCAAGGGAAGGAAAAAGCAGTTAGCAATAATGTAAACCCAGTAAAAACACATCACTCTCATCCTGCAAAATCTTTAGTGGAACAGTTTAGAGGAACAGATTCAGACATTCCCAGTAGTAAAGATTCTGAAGATTCAAATGAAGACGAAGAGGAAGAAGATGAGGAAGAAGATGAGGAAGATGAGGAAGATGATGAATCTGATGACAGCCAATCAGGTTATTTTCTATTTTAAAAATTTAAAGTATTTTAGTAAATGCTACGTGAACCAAAACATTTTAAAAGAGGTTCTTAAGTCACAGGCTTATAATTATGTCATTCACTATGTTTCACACAGCTATGTATATTTCTGTAGAGAGCTGATAAAAATAGGCGTAACTGAAATTGGAAATCCTGAGTAAAATTCTCAGCTTTGTTGTTCATTTAGCATTAAACAAATAATACTTTAAAGCGAATATAAATAATGCATGAAAATCATGAAGTTGCTTAATTTTCACTTAATTCAGCGCAACTAATTTATCCCTTTTTGCATCTCTTCTGCTACTTGTTAAAATGTGTCACAGTCATTCAGAAAGTAGCAAAAACCTAAATCCCTATGCATGTCTGTTAGCAATCAGAATGCATTTTAATAACATTTAGTATTCTTCCTGGTTTTATTTTTATTCACTTCCTGTTTTTTTTGTTGTTGTTGTTAGCTTCTTTTTATTTTTCTTCCCCTTAACTTTTCTTCCTGTTCCACAGAAGGTTGAAAATACAAGATAGCTTAAATTTTAAATTCAAAGATGAAATATATATTATCAAAGTTTTTGGATTCGTTAACTGGTCAGCCACAAATCCTATTGTAAATTTGCTAGTCACCAATATGAATAGGGAAATATAGTCAGTTATGCAAGGTAAAGTATTTATGAGGTAAAAACAGCTACTTACTCAGGGCAAGAACATCTTTTCCTATAATATTTTTTCTGGTGTTCCCATAAACACAACTTTCCATGGTAGATAATGAATGTCAGTATTAACATCTGTCAAAGACAGCTTTATAATGAACTTTAGTGTAGACAGATAATACTACACAAAACATAATTCCACAAAAGCTGTTGTTCCGGAAGCCATTAAAATACAGTACAAATATCAGTCCTATGTTTATCCAGTTTAATCCAGGAATAGATTTTACATACCTGTAGGATGGATGCATTTATAGGACGACATTGCTAGAACAAACTTGAATTATTAAACATTAAATTACCCCCTACAGTTGTGTTAGTAATCCCAGTCTTTTGTGAAGCCTGAGCAGCATGATGGAGTCCTAACACCTACATAGAATAACTGCAGCCAAAAGAGCAGGAATCTCCTTCAGAAAATTGTTTTCTTTCATGTCAAAGTGCAGATGAAAAGGTGATGGCAGTCCCAGTCTTCTCTTTCTCATAGTAAACTACAATTCTTAAGCTATTGAGATCTATTAATTTAAATAATCAATTCGATCCCCTCTACACTTTAGTTTCTCCATTAAATTAAAAGTGACAAAGCCTCTAGGCAGAACTCATCCTGTGAATAGTGTCATATGAGGAGAACTATTTTATGAGTAAAATGGATACTTTAATGAAGAATTTTGAGGTTTTATAGCCTGCGAACATTGTACTCAAATAGCTTGCCAGGTAGTAATTTTTACATTTATGCTTCAGGAAGATGCTCATTTGAGTTCTTATTCACAGATGCTGGTTCCTGAACTATTCCATTTAGGTACAAACTGCAAATTGTTGGTGATTATCTAGTTATAATATACAAATGCTTCTTTTACTTCCCAGAATCAGATAGTAATTCAGAATCAGATACAGAAGGATCAGAAGAAGATGATGATGATGATAAAGACCAAGATGAATCAGATAGTGATACTGAAGGAGAGAAAACTTCAATGAAACTGAATAAAACAGCTTCCTCTGTCAAAAGCCCTTCCATCAGTCTCACAGCTCACTCAACACCTCGTAACCTCCACATAGCAAAAGCCCCAGGCTCTGCTCCTGCTGCCTTATGTTCTGAATCCCAGTCACCTGCTTTTCTTGGCACACCTTCTTCCACACTTACTTCAAGTCCACACTCTGGTACCTACACTTTATTTTTATTATTGTAAAGTAGAAGGCAAACCATAGCAAGAATTCTTATTTATACAGTGGTCTAAGGATGATCTCATTGGAATCAAGTGTTCAGCTTAGATTTAGGTTGGCTAAGAAAGGTCAGCATGTATTTTCAAAGGATATGACCCATTTCCATTTTTATTCTCTGTGCTTACAGTTTTAGAACCTGCTTAATGACAGCTCTTGATTTTGAATACTTTCCTGCTTCTGTGTTTAGTTTATGCTTCTACAACTTAGTATTTGATTGACAGTGGACTTTTTTGTACTTTAGAAAAATGAGCTCACTTGGTTACTTAAGATTCAATTGCATATCTGCCCAACACATCGCCAATCATTTGTATTAGTGAGTAGCATTAATATTCCATTAACACACCACGTCTATATTTTTCTATTTGACCTTTTATAAACTTCTAGAGGACTTCATTAAAAGTTTTTACATTAATATTCCAAAACTATTCTCTATTCTCATTTCAATAGCTAAGAAGATATAGAGGCATATAGAAAAATACTGTGTTTTACTTATTTCACTCTTTTCTTGGAAATTTCTAGTTTTGCTTCCATTTGCCAGTATGATATCCAACTAATTAAAATGTATGTATTTGTATTTGTGAAACTTGGTCATCATCTATGAAACATTTTACATGTAATCATAATCTGATTTCTTTGTACTTTAATTAAAAGACCTACTAGTGTTTTTACTATGGATTTATATGAATGTAGACATTATATTATTTTTAAATGTATGAGCCAGCAGTTGGAATTTATCAGCATCTTAAAACTAATTTTCAAAGAATACAACAGTATATGGTTTTCTGAAACTTTACTCCTACTTTAGCCATGTTTAAATAATGAAATCAGAGGAACACTGTATATTTTTACCTCGCCTTGTATTCTCTTTGGAGAGAAAGACTAGCTTTAGTCATGCAGACCAAAGAAACCCTCTACTTTATACAATGTGTTTTGTTGGACCATCTAAAAATAATGTACAAGTTGCAGAACAACACTAATAATCCAAGCCATTAAGATCTTTTATTTAAAGAGGAGCTTCAAAACTATCAAAAAATTGTCTACCTGTGTAAACTAGTCTTTTATGTTAACTGGCTGAATTTTCTTGAAGGCACTTCCAAAAGAAGAAGAGTAACAGATGAACGCGAACTGCGTATTCCTTTGGAATATGGGTATGGAAAATGAGATTTCCCTTTTTGCTTTTCCCACACATATTTATGCATGTTTGATTTCATATTCTATACTTTAATAAGTGAATATACTGCATAGTATTTATTGGAGAAGAGCTAGAATGAAAGGCAAGTAAGATGATATATCAGAAAACTGAAATTAAGGGTAACTGCTGTGTTTAGATATGACAGAGCTGTGATGGGGGCATGCATCCAGGTGGGAATATGACTGAAAAATAAGCAAGAGCAAGTCATTTGGCAAAGGGAAGGGGTGCAATTGAGAGTGTCAGAGATTTTGTGAAGATAGAATTTAAGGGCAGGGAAAGCCATTGTGGCAGAGTTTTCCTAAAATGGTTTAATTGGAACTGAGCAGTTTTACACTGAAGTACATGACTCTCCAAGAGCAGACAGCCAGGTTTATTGTCGTCCTCTCACTTAAAGCTTTTCAGATGTAAAAAGTCAGTACACATTGACACATGCTATTAATATGTCTCAAAGTAATTCTAGTTAAGATTTCTAAAAAATTTAATGGAGTTTCATATTTATAACTTGAGTCTTTGATTAATTTCAATTGAATTACTTAGCTAAAAATTAAAATAATTTTAATAGTAAATACATCTCAGTTGTATAATCAGGAGGTTTAATATTTGTTTTATTTGCATTTTTCATGTTTTCTAAAGAGCATGTATTCTTAATTTTTTTTTTAGTTTTTAAAAGTTTTTAAAATTAAGTATGTTATAATTCTCATTTCTGTTATGCATAGCTGGCAGAGAGAGACAAGAATAAGAAACTTTGGAGGGCGCCTTCAAGGAGAAGTAGCATATTATGCTCCATGTGGAAAGAAACTTAGGCAGTACCCTGAAGTAATAAAGGTACATACTTTTCACCAAATAACACACATTTGGTGCCTATTATGCATGCTTATGGAAAAAAAAAAAAGTACACTCCTTTCTCAGATAAGTTCCTTGATGCAAAATGTTGTGTGTTTGGGACTAATGTACTTCACCTAAATTGAGCTCCTATAAATCCATAGCCCCGTGGTAGAATACGCAAAACAGTGTTCTGAAGATAGCTATACATCAAAGCTGGGTTGTCATTATTAAAACCTGAAGTGGAAAAATATGTGATTTTTTCAGTATCTCAGCAGAAATGGAATAATGGATATCTCAAGGGACAATTTCAGCTTCAGTGCAAAAATAAGAGTGGGTGACTTCTATGAAGCCAGAGATGGACCGCAGGTATCCACTTTTTAAAAAGTATAGTCTTTGAACCAAAAAAGTAGTACCATAACCTTAATGAATTAAATTTCACTACACTCTGTTAGTTCCTTGGTATAGCTCTACATACTCCTTTGTGGTAAACACTCAACACTCAAACTACTCAGTTTACTGTTTCAGTAGCAAGGAGCTTTGGCATAATGTCTTTTTCAAAAATTTTTATATAAACTTTTTCCTGTTTGTTAATTCTGTCAGTAGTTTTACAGGTTATACAGGTATAAAAGTATCTGCATGTTCATGTGAAATATGGTAAAGCATTAGTTCCCTGGAAAGTAAACATTTTCTAAAAATTAATTTGAATAGGAAAAATGTGTTATACGTCAGATCAAAAGAGGACAAATATGTCTTAGTTTTTTCATTTGATTATGACATGCTACATGATCCATTTTCACAAGTTGGGTAATTTTGGGGTGTGGAGGTGCAGATTTGCTTAATATTAGTTAAGTAAAATTTCTGCTTTTGCAAAAATTGAATTTTTAAATGAATTTCACACAGTTTTGTAGTGACAACTCCCTTTCAGCTTGAGGGTT
Source organism: Cnephaeus nilssonii (assembly GCF_951640355.1). Classification (NCBI taxonomy): domain Eukaryota; kingdom Metazoa; phylum Chordata; class Mammalia; order Chiroptera; family Vespertilionidae; genus Cnephaeus; species Cnephaeus nilssonii. The sequence goes on from NC_137081.1 coordinate 55,640,639, forward strand.
AAATATGCAACCTCATTAATCAGAATGAAGAACCTACCACAGAGACTTCATTTTCTTTATTTTCTCTTTAATGTTTTGCCTTTTTTCATACTTGGATTCAGCTGCATATACTTATTTTTCCCTTTAACTATCCGTTCATGTTGAAACAAATCTTTACTAAGAAATGAGAAGACCTAGATTCTTGTTAATCCATGAAATGGTTTTGTGATTGCAAACAACAGTGTCCCCTCTATTTTTTTATCTGCAAAATAGAGACTAATAATTTTACTTCTGCTTCCTAGGATTATGTGAGGTTAAAATGATATCATATGCATAAAAATGTTTCAAAAGGTTAAAATGCTCAGCTAACTGAAGTTGATATTTTCTTCCCTGTTTGAACCGTTCTTCCTTTTGGCCCATTTTAGTGCACATACAGGTGTTGTTGTTTTTGGCAATTAATATTTTCTATTGTCGATAGGCAGGCTTTTCCTTTCTACCTTACCCTCTAGTTTTCTAGTGATAGAAATAAAAAAGACCTTACTCATTCTGCAAGAGGTATATTTTGAGAGCTCAAAGATTAAGGAAATTTTCCAAGATCACACAGCCTTAATTAGGCAGGACATAACTAGAACTCGAGGTTCCTAACAATGTTCTTTTGCATTCATTGTATAACCTATTTTTCATTGTTCAATACTTTTTAAGGAACAAATTACGTTGAAATTGACTTATCTCTTTGCTGGTAATTTTAAAATGCCAAAATCTGTTTATCTGAGGTTGGTCTTTATGGAAATATAGTCTATATTTTTCTATGTTTTAAATTTTAAAAAATTTACATTTCAGACTTACTCTGTCACCAAACAGATTCTCAGAATTTTAGAACCACAGTGGTATTTTGCATACTCCATATATAAAATGAATCAGTTTTTTAGTCACAAAGCATATTAGAAGGTAGTAATAATTTTACTTATAAATTATTTACATTTGTAATCTTTTGGTTTGTGTTATCAAATCCTTACTTGTTTATGCCAAAGATAGCTTCATGATTTTCAGATCAATGGATTTTTGTTCTGAGAACAAAGCTAATTGTTGTTCAATACATACGGATTTTTAGTTTTTTATCAGTGATAATTAGATTTAATCTCTAAAGCCTCATTAGGCAGAGCAGACAGTTCTTTGACATCCATTCACTTTTTATTAAACATAATCAGTGTTTTCCAAATGCATATTGTCTTGCTGAGCGATCATTCCAATCAAGAAAATATGATGAATTACTAAATCCAGAATATGTTAAGCTGCCAACATTTCAGCAGGCTGCAGAGGGAAAATAATAGCAATTTTGAGAGCACTTATCTCAGTTAAAAAAATATATATTTGGAGCCCTAGCCGGGTAGTTCAGTTGGTCAGAGCATCGTCCCCATACACCAAGGTTGTGGGTTGATCCCCATCAGGGTACATACAAGAATCAACCAATGAATGCATAATTAAGTGGAACAACAATCGATATTTTGCTCTCTCTTTCCTTTCTCTCCCTCCCACATTCTCTCTCTCTCTCTCTCTCTCTCTCTCTCTCAAGTCAATCAATAAAAAAAATAGTTGGATTCATTTTAGGATACTTTTAGAGAACAACAATAAAGGTAAGTAATATCAAAAACGTTAATTAGAGATGCATACAGATGTAGTGCCATATACATTTCTATATATGGTATGATCAGTATATATAAGCATATAGTTAGAAATGTACATAATTATACAATATTCTATGAACATGAACAAAGATTATATATTTTTGTTAGAGTAGCTATGATGTGTAATAATTTTGATTGGCCTACATTTTGTAGAAGATTTAAAATATAGTTTTGGACAAAGACAGTGTTATCATGCAGTGATGATCTGCAGCTTTTACAATGTTTGCCTTAATACAAGTTGTATAAATGGCACAATGGCTATATACAGGGTAGGGCAAAAGTAGGTTTACAGTTTTGAGTAAGTGAAGCACCGTTTATTCTTATATTATTTATTAATTACTGTATTATTTTCCATATGAACAGCTGTAAGCCTACTTTTGCCCTACTCTGTATAGTTTGAAAAACAAAACTATGCATATTGAAAGATTGGAAGAAAATGCCTCAGAAGTTTAATGATGGTTGTAATGATTGATGGTACAATAGATCCTTTTCTTTCCTATGCTATTTCATTTCATATTTTCTAAAATTTGCTTGTATTGCACATATAACCTGAAAAACATTTTTTATTTAAAAAATAAATACTTCTATTCCTTATAATCCAATAAAGGCTAATCTTTCAGTTTTCCAAAATCATGGAGATTGTAAACAATGATTTTAAATACTACTGCTACAGTTTTCCAAGCTTTCTATATTTCGGGCAGTGTTTAATAGCAAATGAAATGCTGTATTTGGAGATTCATTAGTATCCTTAATCACTCTCCTAACAAAACATTTGCATTGAAAAATATAATTTGTCTGTAGTATTTTTAAATTTTAAAACATACCAAAACAACCCACCAGTATTTGCCCTATAACTTCTAATTTTGTTTAAAGCATTTAAAAAATTACAACAGTGGTGTTTCAAAACTCTATTTTACAAATGGATTTTAGAAGATGATAATTTCTGCTACAAGATAATATCTGCAGTAGGGAACCATGGTTATTTTGTATAAGTTAATCATTTTTGACACAATATATTTCTGAGCTTAAGAAAGTAATTATACATATATTTATTAACAGAAAAATGTGTTGAAAATATTGGCTAACTTAGTATATAGTACGATAATATTAGAAGTAGAGTATGAGAGCTCAAATTTATTGAAATTTAAGTAAAGTTATCATTAACTACATGAAAACAATCTAATGATTACCTTTAAAAATTACAAAAAAGAAAAGCCCTTAAATTCAAGTAAATAGATAAGATTGACCCAATAAATGGGGGATGTGGCTTTAATCTAGACATTGTCAGTTTTATTTATTTCAGTCTACAAATGTGGTAAGGATTTGTACAATCAGCTACTTGTCACTATCTACTTATCCTTAGATACCAAACACTTCTTACCAGTTTCTATAGAAACCAAGATTTTAGGGATGATAACTTTCATGGAACAAAATGAACTATAACTGTACTCTTTATAAGTCTATGCTATACTGGCTGGCTACCTGCTAACGAAAAGGTGTAAGATAAATAGATTTCTCACAGACTTCTTCATCACATTATAATGAACTTGCTGAACCTAATTTTCATCTTTGTTTTCATTTTATTTTGTTTTTGAGTATCAGAATAATAGAAAGTAAGGTTGAGCTAGACACATTTTGGTAAATATAATAGGGTTATTTTTAATTACATAAATATGATACTTAGGTAAAAAGCTATTCACATTTTTATTATGAATATATGACGGATTCAAAATAAATTAATGACAAAGGTCACCTGAAGTATATGATAATCTAGGAAAAGCATTTTTTGTGAATTGTAAAGAAAAAAAAAACATTTAAGCATAAATATAACAATCATGTTTATTTTTTTCAACCAGGAAGTTCAAAAGCATTGAGTTGTGAATATCTTCTGTGTTCAGGCTAAAATGCAAAGAAAAAGAACTATACAAAGAAGAAAGGAGTTAAAAGTGACTGAGAAAATGTTGCTTTTTCTATTTGAGAAGTTTTTATTTTATTTTAAAAAAGGTATTTCTTTTTAATGGCATAAGGCCATGAGAATAGAAAAATGTCTAAGTCTTATTGAAAGAGCCTCTTTTCTTAGTCACTTAATCAGTAAATATTTGTGGCAAATACTTAATGTGCCAGACATAATTTTTCCAAATAAATTTTCCCTAAAGGCATTTTCTATAAAGAAAATTGTAAACACATTTCACTACAGAAATGAACTTGAAAGCCTGGCTTTGAGGGAAAATTAGTCTTCATACAGAAACTGAAAAGTACAAAAGCAAGAGAAATTATGATCACTGACTTAGAGGAGCTCATTGTTTGGAGAAATAAAGCACTAAGCACAATGCTGTCCAGATAAAATCAGAGTTTTGTTAGTGAGGAATAAAGGAAGATTTCACAATAAAGCAGGCAACACATGATTTTGGGCAAGGTTGTAATGCTGGTAATTATTTCAATAAGTAAAGAACGAAAGATTGGAAGTCAACAACCAGGGTTCTAATTCAACTCTGCTGTTAACTGTCACACCTAATGCAACATAGCCGTGTGCACAGAGTGGCTCTGAGAACATGAGAGATCACTACCAGAAATCTAAAAGTCTGGAAATTCATGTCACTAATCTACCAGGTAGGATTTTTATGGCTAGGCACAGGCCTATAGTAGGAGGCCAAATGTATGAATCCAAGTGTGGCGCTAACGAAGTATTTTTGTTAGATGGTAACCTACTGCAAGTAACTGGAAAGCACAGCCAGCATTGTGGAAATAATTTCTACACTGTTTTTAAGAGTTGACACCCATCTCTCAGCATAGATGGCTGTTCTTATTGTTTCACATCTTTAAAGTGCTTTCAGTATATGATATTAAAAAACTATATGATTAGAGTAAATTAAGAATCCTTAATGCTGTAAAGTTTATGTTATTTAAAACTCACTACTTGTCTTGGGCACCATAAAGTATTTAAAAATAAACTAAACTGTGAAATAGATGTAAGGAAATCCAAATAAAGTTTTATTTTTCTCATGATACTAACTTTAATGTTTTTCTGAAAATATGAATTGTTAAGTTCTGTCAAAAATATCTGATACCCTTGCTTTGCTTAAGCACTAAGATTATTCCTAGTGTCCTAGCAGGGTAATTTTGTATCCTCTATTACTTTGAAAAACTGAAGCGCCTACTCTTCTAAATCTTAATTCCCTCCTCTATGATGTGAAGTATATATATTAGAAGAGGTCTTTAAGATCAATTTCCCTTTAGGTATAACATTATAAAAGTTTTTTTTTCATAATGTAATATTAGGAAGTAAAGGATTCTTAAAGTATACCTTCAAAGAGAAAAGTAGTAAAAAAATATTAACTTTGTTTTCTTGAGCCACAGTTAAGTTTACTGAAAACTATTTAGCCAAAAATTAGTTGATAAAAATCATCAATTCACTAAATGACTAACAAACCCAGAATCATCAGACCAGATACCTTACCCAGATTAAAAGCTGTTTCACTGGGATATGTATGGGGCCCGATCCAGGAAAATATGAATAAAGTTCATCCATTCACTTATATAACATTGAGCATATGAGAAGCTCTAGGCTTCTCAATTGTTAACATGAGAAACTGACACTTCGTGGCCCAGGACTACAAATCCAAGGAAAATTGCTGCAGCAAAATCTTGGTGATACTAAACTTAAACAAGTAAAAATCTTCAGTAATTTAGCAAATAGATCATTCAGTGAACTGGCTTTTGGTGGACTGGTTTACTTCACTTAACTGCTTTCTCCCCAAAATAAATTCTTTAAAGCTTATTTAGTTTTTAAAGCATATAAGACTAAGAGCAATAAATGTATTGGCCAGTTTTCTCAGGTATTTCTCCACATTGGATCTTAACTTTGTTCAGGAAGGAAACCTCATATCATGTCTTTTCCCACGTTGCCTAGAGACTACTCCCAACTCTTTTGGTCTCCCTTTAGGCTTTCCTCCTTCACACCCTGGCCGTCCTCTCTCTAGAAAAAGACTGATGTATTTGCCTTCCTTTCTAGCTCTAAGTCTCAGGCCCTAATTGAGACCATCATTATTGTGTAAGTGGACAATCAAGAGAACTTTCTGTTCCAGCCTCTCAACTCTTTAAATTCATTACAACTCAGGGTGTGGGCCTTGAACCACCTGCATTAGAACAGCTTGAGCCTAAGGTCCTAGTTAAGAATGTCAGTCTTTTGAGGAGAGGGCTTGCTCTAGTTTATTTTTAGAAAATGTTATACCTTGTACAGAGTAGGTGCCTCAACAAATGTTTACGTAATGGAAACTATTTTTATAATATAGTCTTTTAGTATACTTTTAGAATGCATTACTGTGTACAGTATATAGTGTACTTATATAATTATTTACTTTAATTATTTTTAATCTTCTGAAATAACATGTAAACCCTTTTTTTCCTTCTCTTTCTTTGTAGTATTTATAGAACTGAATGTGTTATTGGTAAAGTTAAATTACTAACTCTTGAAAGCGGAATTATAATGGTGTAATAGACTTAATCTGTCACCATGTCCATAATGTTGATCATCAATTTTCTTTTTATTCATCTTTTAAATATTAGTCAAGAAAGATTATTTTCAAGAACTATTTGCTATCTTATTCTTAGAAATTAAGAAAAAAAATTAACTGTTTTCATGCATAATTTTTAATTGACAAAATGCTTATAACAAATTAATCAAATGATATAAATTGTATTTGCTTTTTTAAGGGAAAGTTTATTGAGAAAAATACTTTTTTTTAATACCCACAACTATTTTGGCTGCTCAGTGAATTAAAGCTGTAAGATAACTTCTGATTTTTGTAACAATCCATTTCTTATTTTCTAAAATCTGGGAGTCAGATGATACATGTAGCCCAACATATGCAATGCTCTTAGAAAATAATTACTTTCTAAATGCCAAGGGCAAAATGTAAGTGATAATCCTATCTAACAAAAGAGTAATATGCAAATTAACCATCACTCCGCCACACCCACCAGCCACGCCCATCAGCCAATCAGAGCAAGTATGCAAATTAACCCCAACCAAGATGGCTGCAGCCACTGAGTGAGCAGGAGGGAGGCTTGGGTTTCCCCGGCAATGGAGGAAGCCAAGCTTTCCACACACCCTGGCGGGCCAAGGCCTCCACTCAAGGGTACAAAGTTTCAATTATAGAAGATAAATTCCAACAGAAATGGCAGCAGCCACGGAGCTGCAGAGAGGAGGAGGCTAGGGTTGCCCCCGGCAATGAAGGAAGCCAAGTTTCTATAGCCTGGCCGGCCCAGGCCTCTGCTTAAGGCTACAAAGTTTCAATTATAGAAAGTAAATAAATTCCACCAGAAATGGCGGCAGCCATGGAGTGAGCAGGAGGCTTGGCTCCACTCCAGGCTACAAAGTTTCAATCATAGAAGATAAATAAACCCCAGATACCAGGGTCTCCAGTTGGGTCACCGACTGGCATGGCCAGCCTGCAAACCACCACAGGCCCCTCACCCAGGCTGCCCACGCCCCAAGGGAACCCCCACCCTGATCTGGGAAACCCTTCAGGACAAACCAGCTGGCCCCCACCCATGCACCAGGCCTCTATCCTATCTAATAAAAGAGTAATATGCAGATTGACCATCACTCCAACACACAAGATGGCTGCCCCCATGTGGTCAAAGATCCTGCCCCCATATGGACACCAGATGGCCACCACAAGATGGCCAGCAGGGGAGGGCAGTTGGGAGGGACCAGGCCTGCAAGGGAGGGCAGTTGGGGGCGATCAAGCCTGCAGGGGAGGACAGTTAGGGGTAACCAGGCTGGCAGGGGAGGGAAGTTGGGGGTGACTGGACCTCCAAGGAAGGGCAGTGGGGGGGGGGGGTACTCAGGCCTGCAGGGGAGAGCAGTTGGGGGGATCTGCCCTGCAGGGAAGGGCAGTTAGGGGTGACCAGGCCTGCAGGGGAGGACAGTTAGGGGTGACCAGGCCTGCAGGCGAGGGCAGTTAGGGGCAAACAGGCTGGCAGGGGAGCAGTTAGGCATCAATCAGGCTGTCAGGCGAGTGGTTAGGGGGTGATCAGGCTGGCAGGCAGAAGTGGTTAGGGGCAATCAGGAAGGCAGGCAGGTGAGCAGTTGGTAGCCAGCAGTCCTAGATTGTGAGAGGGATATCCGACTGCCCTCAAGGGGTCCCATATTGGAGAGGGTGCAGGCTGGGCTGAGGAACACCCCCCCCCCCCACTTGTGCATGAATTTCGTGCACCGGGCCTCTAGTGTTACTATATTTCTCTGGTAAGTTTTGGGCCCAAAATATTCTATTCCTGTTTTGACATAGGTATGTTTTTCTCAATGAACAAAAGCATAACTAAAAATTGTAACTGGATAAAAAAAAGATAGGTTGATTGAACCCTTTAAATCTTGGCTAAAAGTTGGTTTTATTATTAATAAGATACTTTAAAAACTGAATGCGATTCCTCGACACACACACACTCTCTCTCTGCTATTCCAAGTGCCACAGGTGTTACTTGTATATTTCTCAATTTATGTGATTCATGCTGTGTTGGTGCCTGAGAGCAGAATAGAAAAATGAAAACCTAAACTAATCAAAAGCTTCTCATACTGATGAACATAAAATTGTCTTGATGGCTTCCTTCTTAGAGGTTTATGGCCTAAATATACAGTTAGTTTAACTATTGTTCCTATTGACTTCCTTTGAAATCTCAGCAAAAAACACTTATTTTCCTCAGCATTAATTTTTTTAAATGTATTTCTTTATTGATTTCAGAGAGGAAGAGAGAAGGCGAGAGAGAGATAAAAACATCAATGATGAGAGAGAATCATTGATCGGCTGCCTCCTGAACACCCCCCACTGGGGATCAAGCCGCAACCCAGGCATGTGCCCTTGGCCAGAATCGAATCTGGGACCCTTCAGTCCACAGGCTTAACCTCTATTCACTGAGCCAAGCCCGCTAGGGCCCTCAGCATTAATTTTAAAAATTATTTTTGACATGGGAATTACTGAAAAGAATTAGTATAGTTATTACTTTTAACCTGTACTTATGGACTATATGCCTGAAAGCTTTTTCTGACACAATTCTGTCTTGACAGAATCTTGGCTGTGCTTTCATGTCTGAATATCATGATTAGATACTTACTAAGTAAAAGAACATGTTTGTAACATCAGTGAGGTACATGCAGTGGTCAGGAACAAGGTTTTAGAGTGAGACAGGATCACAGTTCTGTTCCTTAATGCCTCTATTCCTCAGGAAATTATTTAACCTCACTGGGCCTGAATTCCCTCAGTTGTGCTATAGGAACAACCAAAACCTCTTTATTAGGTAGAGCTGGTGTGAAGATGAAAGTATATTACATATTCACAATGAATGAAATAAAGTACCCTGCTTGGAATGTAGGTGTAGCTGTCCTCAGGAGTATTATTTGTATTTTTAGTACCCATTTAATGAGATAGCAGGAGTATTATTTGTATCTTTAGTACCCATTTAATGAGATATTCACAGACACCTTGCCCTAGGTTAGGAATCATGTCATAAAATAGAACTTGAGAACTTTTTATTGGTTTTGGTTGCAGAATTACCCACAAAGGTTCAAGCTAAATTCTTTTAAGCTAGATTCTTTTAAGAAAAAAAAAAAATTTATAAAATTGCCTTAATTTTCACACTAAATGAGTTATCTCTGAAAAAAATAAGAAACAGAATACTAAAACAATTTCTTCAAAGGATTATTTTTAAAGGATGCCTTTTCTATACATGAGCATATTACTTTGGACATATTGCTATGTGTAAGAAAACATAACATTGTACTTGTTTTGATTGACATACGGAGAATAATGGAAACCAGACTCAGATTGTATCTATACATCGAGCAGGAGTATTTCTATAATACACTAGCATGATGCTGTTGTATGCATTTCTGTCAGGAAATTTATAATTAGAAATCTCAGATAGACACAAAAGTAGACAGAATAATATACACCATGTACCCATCATCAGCTTTAGAAATTATCACGTGGCTAATATTGTTTAACATATACCCCCATCTGCTTCTCCTCTTCCATAATTTGTTGAAACAAATCTTACATGTCTTACTTCATCTGTAAATATTTCAATTTATTTATATAAAAGATAGGGACTCTTGTAGGCTACAAGAGTACTGCAGTACCATTATCACACTTTAAAATAATAATTTCTTAATATCCTCAAATATCAGTCCTTATTCAAATTTTCAGTTGTCCTATAATTGTTATAATTTTCTGACCACTTTGTCTGTTTGAATCAGGATCTAGGTAAGGTCCGCACTTATCTTTGGGATTGTTTAATACATATTGTGAGTCTCCTTATAATCTGTTTACTTCTTGAAACTTATTAAAGAAAATGGGTAATTTGTAATTTCCTATAGACTGGGTTTTGCTATGTAATTTAACATACACTTCTCACCCTGTTTTCCTGTGAAATTATAGTCATTAAATCTAGAGATTTAATCAAATCTAGTTGTGATTTTTTTGGTAAGGCAAGACTAGTATAGAGGGATGATGGAGTGGACCTCTATCAGGAAGCTGATGTCTATCTGGTTGTCTCTCTTGTGGGTGATTGGCAGCCATGCAAGTTTGATGCTTAGATCCATTAATTCATCAGACATTGCAAAATGCTGATACTTTATCTCTTGCATTTCTTCTTGATTTATTAGCTATAAGATTTCTCTAAAAAGATACTTTCATCTATTGTTGAAATAGCTTAGTATTTGGCTGTACTAATAACCCATGAGAACAATCTATAAGATGTCATCACACAACTAGTATTTTTAATTATCTGCCAACATTATGGTCATTATAATTCAGAAATGGTGATTAAGGTGTATATCTCTATTTATATAATTTTTGTTTATATAGATATAGTTCTCTTTAGGTATTTAAAGTTAGAATACAAAAGATATGCCGAAGGCCATGAACAAGTATACACATAAATTTAATTTTAAAAATACAGTTCTTAAGGATTGTACCTGCTTTATACATTTCAAAATGTCTGTAAATTTACCTAGAATTTTCTGACTTACTGAACACTTGTGTCTATTTTTTAACGCTATTTCTCTAAAATGTTGATTAAAAGGGAATGCAGTGGTGTCTTTTGAAAGAAGAGGATGTCATTCCTCGCATCAGAGCAATGGAGGGCCGTAGAGGAAGACCGCCAAATCCAGAGAGACAGCGGGCAAGAGAGGAGTCCAGGATGAGACGTCGGAAGGGCCGGCCTCCGAATGTTGGCGGTGCTGAATTTCTAGATAACACAGATGCCAAATTGCTAAGAAAACTGCAAGCTCAAGGTAAAAGGCGTAATGTATCTGACACTTCAATACTCACACTAAAAAGTATGTTTCTTCTGTTTTTGACTTAAGAATGATTTGACGCTGCTCTCAATTTCTAAAATGTAGATATCTGTGTTAAAATAAAAATGGGAAAATTAGGAGTCCCACTGGTAACTGGAGTTCTTTTTTTTTTTTTTTTTGGTAACTGGAGTTCTTAATTAGGTGAGCTCCTTTCAAGAGCTACACTCACAAACTCATCCTACCCTGTGTGTTTAGAATTACAAAGGTGGGTGATAAGTTTTTAAGGCTCACACAGAAAGGGAATCAGCTAGCACTTGGCACATACCTCAGGGTTGTGCCAACCTTCTGGAATTCTCAGGTTAACAGCTCCTGATTCCTTGAGGTGGTACAAGGGAATAACCAAAATATGTGGGTTTGTGGAGTAAATTTTCAATCAGAGAACTCCAATTACTGGTGAGTAACCTGAGGGTCTTAGTTTGGGTTCCTCTGCAGTTTGGAAATATTACATAATTTCAAAATGCCCATCTAATATATTTAAATCAGAATGTATTCCCTTTAAGATCAATGAAAATGATCATTTATTGAGCATAAAGTGCTTATAATAACCTCCAATGTATTTGTGATTTTAAATTATACCTGAATTATCAACATGAATATCTCCTGTTATATCTGACACAGAGAATGCTGACTAAAGTAATTCTGCTAAGGGTTTGAGTTACAGATTACAAATATGAAGCCTCTTAAGACTGTTTGAATGTATATCAATATATGTGTTGGTATCTTGTGTTCACAAGCATCCTATATAATAAAAGGCTAATATGCAAATAGACCGAACGTCGGAACAACTGGTCGCTATGATGTGCACTGACCATCAGGGGGACAGACACTCAGCGCAGGAGCTGCCCCCTGGTGGTCAATGCGCTCCCACAGGGGGAGTGCCGCTCAGCCAGAAGCCGGGCTGACAACTGGTGAGTGCAGCAGCGGTGGTGGGAGCCTCTCCAGCTGCGCCTCTGCAGCAGTGCTAAGGATATCCGAATGCTGACTTAGGCCCGCTCCCTGCGGGGAGCGGACCTAAGCCATCAGTCAGATATCTCCCGAGGGCTCCTGGACTGTGAGAGGGCACAGGCCGGGCTGAGGGACCTCCCCTGAATGCATGAATTTTGTGCACCAGGCCTCTAGTATATATATAAGCATATATGTCAATGTAAAATAAAGGTTTAATTATAAAATTGACAAAAAAGACTAACAGGATTTTACTACTTCTGTGTTTTTTGTTTTGTTTTGTTCTGTTTATTTCTGGATAAAAAGCCTGGTTTATTTCTATTTATGTAAACACCATTATAATATTGACTTCTTTTTAGCTGCTTTGTTTTTATTATAAAACAGATATCCACAACAAAAGCTCATAGAACAGAGTGTTACAAAATAAAAGACACTTATTCACACTCACTTAAAAATAAAAGACACTTATGAGTAAAATTGTTAAGTTTGTTAATCTATCCAGAAATGTGTACATACATACTCATACATATAATGTAGATGTAAATATGCAATATAACATGTAATATATATATCCTTTAGATTTCTAAAATAAATGGACTTATAGTGTATCTATACTATTAGCTTGCTTTTTTCCCACATAATTTTCTTGAACATCTTTCTGTATCAAGGCTTTTAAATCCACCTTATGCTTTTAATGGCTGAATAGTAGTAGTAAGTGATGCCACATATTGCTTTACCATACTCATTTGATCAGTCTCTCTTTGATGACAGTTTAAGCTGTTTTCTGATCTTTGCTATCATAACTAAGGCTGCAATGCATATGTATTACACATATCTTCTATAGGTATGGCTATCTATAGTGTAAAATCCTAGAGATAAAATATCTGAATCAAAGGATATGTGTATTTTAAGTTTTGGTAAATAATAGGCAAATACTATCTCCAAAAAGATTACTCCACTTCATACTTCTACCAATGGCATGCAGTTCACTGCCTGGCATATAACTTCATGTCCTATAAATTTTTCTCTGCTTTAATATGTTATTTTTTGTGGTTTCTATTAAGGTTTTCATCTCCCCTGAATAGTTACTAGTGAAGATATTTTTTAAAGTTAATATATGAACAGATATAGCAATACATGATGAGTTTTATAATCAGTATTGCCAATAAACTACTGATTCTTCTAAAGAATGTATAATAATAGGGAGTGTGCATTGTTTGCATAAAATAAGAAAGCTTAATATTAACTGATACCCAAAACATGGGTTCTTCTTGCATGTTTTGTATATCTAACACAAATATTAATAGTGCCCAAAATGACAACTTTATATTTGCACACTTAATTAAATTTTATTTTATTATAATAGAAGTTAATTATTCATTTTTTACCCAATGATTTTTCTCCTTGTAAATTTCAAATTAGTTTGTATTCTGTTACATAGTTCTCCCTTATTGTATTATGTAGCATTTTTCCAATTTCATTACTTTTGACCTTAGTGTGTGTGTGTATTCTTTCTCAACTATGTATATAAAATAGTATATGAGTAATTATTACTAATATTTACAAGTGTATGGGATATAATATGCATGTTTGGGGGGGAGAGAAAAAGAAAGTAGGAACAAATCACTTTATCATTTATTTCTAAAAGGCTTCTACAGTAACAGTTTGGGGTAGTTAAGATGAGGGGATGTTAGAAATTTTTGTTCCATAGTATATTTTGTTAGGATTCACCTAGACCAGTGGTCGGCAAACTCATTAGTCAACAGAGCCAAATATCAACAGTACAACGATTGAAATTTCTTTTGAGAGCCAAATTTTTTAAACTTAAACTTCTAACACCACTTCTTCAAAATAGACTCGCCCAGGCCGTGGTATTTTGTGGAAGTGCCACACTCAAGGGGCCAAAGAGCCGCATGTGGCTCGCGAGCTGCAGTTTGCTGACCATGGACCTAGACTAACAAACTGGACTTAATTTGAGGTTCAGAAGAGTAAAATAAATGCAAATTTTGAACGTTTGTTCAAGCATTGTGACATAAGAGCTCTCTATCTCAGAGACTATAGATAAGAGTCTGACAGTTTAAAATTGAAAATCAGACACATTCAGATTGTAGATGTCTAAAAATGCATCATAGAATAAAAGAAATGTGCTATACTAAAAATAGCTCTAATTCTATGTGAAAATAAACTTTTTTTTTCAAAGTAAACTTTTATCTTTGAAATTTTAGCAGACATACAGCGTCTTTAAACCATCCTATATAATGAAGGCCTAATATGATAAGTGCTTGGTCATCCAGTCATCTGTTCAGTCAATCAAAGCATAATCCTATATAATAAAAGGCCAATATGTAAATCGACCAAACAGTGGAACGACCAGTCATTATGATGCGCACTGACCACTAGGGGGCAGATGCTCAACGCAGGAGCTGCCCCCGGGTGGTGAGTGCGCTCTCACAGGGGGAGTGCAGCTCAGCCAGAAGTCTTGAGCGGGGCCCACGGCTGATGAGTGCAGCGGTGGTGGCAGGAGCCTCTCTCACCTCTGCATCAGTTGGACATTCCCCGAGGGCTCCCAGGCTGTGAGAGGGTGCAGGCCCGGCTGAGGGACACGCCCCACCAAGTGCACGAATTTCGTGCACCGGGCATCTAGTATGCTAATGATATGCCAAGGCTGCTCAACCGCTCGCTATGACATGCACTGACCACCAAGGGGCAGACAGTTGACAGGTCGACGAGTCGCTATGATGTGCACTGACCACCAGGGGGAAGATGCTCCTACCAGTAGGTTAGCTTGCTGCTGGGGTCCAGCCAATTGAGACTGAGCGAGACAGGCCGAACACACCCTGGAGCCCTCCCACAGTCCCTTCTGGCTGGCCAACCTCCCGTGTTCCTTCCCAGCTCCTATCGTGCACCAGTGGGGTCCCTCCGCCTGGCCTGCACCCTCTCGCAACCCAGGACCCCTCGGGGAATGTAGGAGAGCCAGTTTCAGCCCAATCCTGCAGGCCAGGCCGAGAGACCCCACTGGAGCACAAATTCATGCACCGGGCCTCTAATAGTATATATTTGTAAATTAATATTTCAAAAGATAGTTATAACAATATATCCAGCAATGATAAACAAATAAAAGAGAAGATATTGGGAACAGTTTATTTCTCAGAGCTTGAGTGAATTTTCTAGATCTCTTATGAGTAGATATTGGACTAGTTGATTCCTCAGAGCCTGAGAGAATTTTGTAGGTTTCTTACTTATTCTCCTCCTCCATTGGGTCCTTAACTTTTTTACATTTTTCTACTTCACATCTCCTACTGCTCAGAATATAGAATTTAAGGTACATAATTTTTTAATTAATCAAAATTGTATCATTGTTATCTTCCTTGCTAAAGTGAAAAAATAGGAGTTCTACTTTTTAATGTTTTTCTGTCCTAAGAGTTTAAAAATAAAAATTACTGTGTACTTGTGTTGGGCTTAAAATTGACTGATATATTCATACACAAATATATAACTTTAGATATTATAGTTTTTTTAAATATATATATATGTCAAACTTCTGTTAGAGATCATCAATTCAGCTTAGAACAAAAGGTCATACTTACACCACATTTTTTAACCACTTAATACATCTTATATTTTAAGACATATTTAGGTCTTTAAAACAGAATTCAGTGAAAGTTTTCACTTCTTAAATCTTTACCTGGGACTATCATAGATGAGAACAGTCTCCTTCAGGTGTGTTATTATTAGAGTTTGCTGACTCTGTGGGTCATTTGATAAATTTTTATTTCCCAAAGTATTTTGTGAACAGGAGATCCCTTTCATGTAGTTCAGAAATTTTGATGATGCTTGTAGCCCCCTAACAATGAACATTATTAGATTGGAGATATACTTAGCATCAGCTTCCCTTTCATCTTTCATTAACACTTCCAGTTGACTAGATAAAATTAGACCCCTCTCCTTTTTTTAAGTCTTGATGATAGAAAATCAGCCATAGTAACCAACTTCATCTCAGCTGTTACAAGGATATAGAATTAAGTTCTTATCTAAAATCTCAAGGTCTTCAAATTTCCTTAATGGTTTTCAGAAAGCTCAGCCGGTATGGATCAGTGGTTAAGTGTCAACCTATGAACCAGGAAGTCATGGTTTGATTCCTGGTCAGGGCATATGCCGGGGTTGTGGGCTTGATCCCCAGTGGGACTTGTGCAGGAGGCAACTGATCAAAGATTCTCTCTCATCTTTGATGTTTCTATCTCTCTCTCCCTCTCCCTTCCTCTCTGAAATCTATAAAAATATATTTTAAAAAAAAGTTTTCAGAAGTAGTAGTATATAGACTGTGGAGTCAGAAAGACCTGTGTTTATATCTTGGCTTTGCTATTTAACTTTCTTGAGCACAGTTATTCTTCTGTAAACTGGACATAATGTTGCCTATCTTATTAGGTTGCTATAAAAATTAAATAAGATTATGTAAATTTATACAACATTCTATAAATGGTGGAAATTAATAGAGTTCAAGTAATTCAGGTGTTACCAATTATATTCATTATTGGTGAATATAATCTATAGGTGTGGTTATTATTTCTGTGTCCATGAGTTCATTCTCTTTTCTTTTTTCTTTTTAGCTCAATCCCTCCCTCACCCCCACCCTCATCCCCAGCCTGCTCTCTAGCTATGAGTCTGTCTCTATTTTCCTTGTTAGTTTAGTGGTTCATTAAGTTCCACAGAGCAGTGAAATCATATGGTATTTATCTTTCTCTGACTGACTTATTTCACTTAGCATAATGTTCTCTAGGTCTATCCATCCATGCTGTCGCAAAGGATAAAATTTTCTTCCTTTTTACAGCAGAGTAGTATTCCATTGTGTAAAGGTACCATAGCTGTTTTATCCTCTCATCTACTGATGGACACTTGGATTGTTTCCAAATTTTGGCTATTATAAATACTGCTGCAATGAACATAGGGGTGCAAATCTTTCAAATCAGTGTTTTGGGTTTTTTCAGATATATTCTCAAAAGTGGAATTGCTGGGTCATAAGGCAGTTCCATCTTTAATTTTTTGAAGTAACTTCATACTGCTTTACACAGTGGCTGCACCAATCTGCATTCCCACCAACAGTGCCTAAATACAACAGTGATCTTGAGAAAGTTGGAGAAATCAAACAAAAGAAAAAAAAAAAAGAAAATCAAACTACTTGATATCAAACTATACTACAAGGCCATAGTAATTCAAACAGCCTGCTACAGGCATAAAAACAGACATATAGATCAATGGAACAAAATAGCCTAAAAATAAACACGCACCTTTATAGTCAATATTTGACAAAGGAGGAAAAACATACAATGGCTAAAGATAGTCTATTCAGTAAATGGTGTTGGGCCCTCGCCAGTGTTTCCCAGTGGTTAGAGCATCAGCCCAGATCATGGATTTAATTCCCAGTCAAGCGCACATACCTCAGTTACAAGTTTGATCCCTAGCCTCAGTCAGGGCTTGTGCAGAAGGCAACAAATCGATGTCTCTCACATCAATGTCTTTCTCTCTCTTTCTCTCTCTCCCCTTCCCCTTCTTCCTCTCCCTCCCACTTTCCCTAAAAATCAATGAAAAAAATATCCTTGGGTAAGGATTAACTAACTAACTAAATAAATAAAATAAAATAAATGGTGTTGGAAAAATATATGGGTTTCTTAAAACTTCATCTGTGACATAATTTAAAACAATGTCTAATGTAAAGTATTTTCTGAAATGATTTTTGTTGTTATGGTAAACCACTTTTATAGTTAGAAGTATTCCAACCAAGTTTGCTGGTAGAGAAAGCATGACATTACATGTTTTCTGTATCAGTTACCTGTTGCCACAATAATTCTGGGAAACAACCAACCACAAAAGGTCAGTGGTGTACACCACTAAGCATTAAATGTGCAGATGACAACAGCTTGAGGTACATAAGGAAGCACTGCTGATCTTGGCTGTTCTTGTTCAAATGTTGGCAGTCAACTGGCTCCATGTGTTTCAACCTCCAGCAGACTAGCCCAAACATGTCCTCATTCTAAAGGACAAGGCACAGAGTAAGAGTAGAAAGAGTTCAAGTACACTTTACAAGCTTCTCTTACATCACAACTGCTAACATCCTATTGGCCAAAGAAGATCACATGACTGAACTCAGAATCAAAGGACAAGAAAATATATTGCATGTCTTGATGAGAGGAGCTGCAGAGTCACATTGCAAATGACATGGATAGAGGGAGGAATGAAGAACTGGGAACATTGTTATGCCCGTCTACTCTAGTCATACATTTATCCTTAAAAATTATGAGAACTAAGTTAGTTGTCCTTTACTCTATGCTTTTTTTTTTTTTTTTTTAGGAGATTTAGTCTCTCTCCATAAATGAAAATTTCATTGGATTCAGAAACTTTAGCATTTATATAGCTGAAGTGTTAGGTTTGGGGTGACTTTATGTTTGTTTTATTTTGGGTTCTTTTTCTTTTTATACATTTTGTTGTTTTTAAGACTGAAGGTAAATCAAGTTTTTTGCAGCTATTTTTCTACTAAGTGGCAATTAGATGAAATGTGAAAAGAAATGTGCTCAGATTATTCTCTGTGAGGAGAATTAAGAGAAGCATCATTTTTGGGTAGTTTCTTATAGGCAGTCCTCGGGTTACGTCGTTTCATGGTTACGTCGCCATCTCCCATTTATTTATTAAAAAAAAATTTCCGTTATTTCAACGTATGTACATATGTGCTTTATGTTTTTTATTATTTATTTACCACAAGTAAAGGTCAGGAATTGTTATCTTTATTTTAATTTTTTTTTACTGTTTGACTTCATTACTGCTGTGTATGTGTTCCATGTGAGTGATGAAGGTGCTTATGTATGTGGGTTCCGACTTATGGCGAAAATCGCGTTACGTCGTGCCCTAGGAACGGATCTCCTATGTAACCTGAGGACCTACTGTATAGGATCATATTTGATGAAATAGATTGGCAATTTTTAAGGGAAATAAACATGACATTTTCTGCCACACCATTCTACTACTTCGTTTCTAACCTTAGGCAGTTTTCTTAAAAAAGTGTGTCCTTCCTGATGATACCAGTTTCACAGAGTTTTTAGGTTGTTTTTAGATTGGCAGTTATGTAAAGTTGTTAATGATATTTTTTAAAATTTTGTGTTTTTCAGAAATAGCCAGGCAAGCAGCACAAATAAAGCTTTTGAGAAAACTTCAAAAGCAGGAACAGGCTCGGGTTGCCAAAGAAGCTAAAAAACAACAAGGTGGGTGATTTAAATGAGAGCATAAATTTGAAGCATAAATATTGGATAATTCATGAAAGGCATCTCTTCTTCATTCCTTTTCTGATGGTATCTGTGCTTTGGTTTTTCATCATAGCAATAATGGCCGCTGAGGAGAAGCGAAAGCAAAAAGAACAGATAAAGATTATGAAACAACAGGTAAGTTTACACATTGGAACTGATTTTTAAAACCTAGGTGTTATTTTTGGGATCTATTTGTATATGTAATACTTACCTTATTTTCACTAGTATTTCATATTAATGTTATATATCTTATTTAGGAAACTTTCCTTTTCATTATTTAAAATTCACCTCATTTTTAAACCACGTCTCCTACTTTCAAGTTGTCTGAAAAATGATCACCAAACATAAATTTGTATAAGTACTTTTAATATCCTGATAGAACTTGAATGTGAGTTGGCATCTTGGACAACTATCAAACTTTTAAAATTAATGTATCAATAATGAAGGATAGTGCTTAAATGTTCAAATTTTCATAACAAAAGCTTGTTCTAAAATATGTAAAGTACTAGTAAAAAATTAAATTCAAGTTATATAGAATAAGTAAGCCCCATTGCTTCTGAATGTTAAAAATTAAAATATAAATTACTACTGCAAAAAAATGAAGAAAGCATTATTTCACCATATCTAGCATTCTTTTGTATATCTACAATATTCTTCCCTTATCTAGTTTTCAAAATTAAGTATCAGTAGATGAAGTAATTTTTAAATTCATCTGGGAAAAGCATTGCCTAATAAGACATTCAACTTCATTTAAGATGGGAATATGTGAACTACTCTCCCATCTCTTACATATTCACCTAACCATTAAAGCAGAACGGAAATTGGGGGAGACTCCTATTCCTTCGAAATTTTATAACAGCAAGTAGTTATTTTTAAGTATGAAATGAAGTCAATTGTGTTGTATAAGTAGCTGCTAAATAAATGGCTTGGGTTGGATTTGATGTGGTTATCTTTTAAGTTTCCTTCTAGTATTGACTAAAGCGGTATGATTAGAGAGAGTTGATCTAGAATTGGGATTCATAATTAAGAGTTTGTATTTAGGCAGCCTAGAGTTGAATATGGGCTCTGCTACTTAAGACTATTGCTCCAGGCTAGAGTGGCTCAGTGGTTTAGCGTCGACCTTTGAACCAGGAAGTCATTAGTTTGATTCTCAGTCAGGGCACATGCCTGGGTTTCGGACTCGATCCCCAATATGGGGAGTGCAGGAAGCAGCCAGTCAATGATTCTCTCTCATCATTGACCTCTCTCTCTCTCTCTCTCTCTCTCTCTCTCTCTCTATCTCTGTCTCTGTCTCTATCTCTATCTCTATCTCTATCTCCCCCTTCCTCTCTGAAATCAATAAAAAAATATATTTAAAAATAAAAAAGGGTTTTGTGACTCTTAAATGAATTATAAACCTCTAAGTCTATAACTGCATTATCCAAAGATCAAATGAGATAATGAGAGAAAAGTGCCTACTACAGTACCTGGCACAAAGCAAATGCTCACTTTTTGAAAGATAGATATAAAACCCAAATTGTATGGTACATGCATTCTTTTACTGTAATTAAAAGTAGTCAGTTGTAAACTTGAATTCCTTCCTTAGTTAATTGTTTCTGCCAAAGAGACTATAAGTTTTAATATTTACTACATATTACACATATATATAATTAAGTTTATATCTCATTTTAAAGTGAAATACTCTTATTTCTGTTACACATTTTAATAGCTTATCCTATATCCTAATGGCTAGAGACCCATCAAATCTCATCAGCACTTTAAATTCAGCTCTGTAATCCTAAAGTCTTGATGTAGCTACAACCAACAAATACATAGCTTTTGCTGCTTATCAAAAAGGCATTGAGTTCCAAGTTTCCAGAAACATTAATATAAATGAGCTGGTCTTAGATATTCATCAAGGTATTTATCTGAGGCCAGTTTCAGAATACCATCTGACTACTCTTTATTGCCAACAAAGGGAATCAAACTGTAGCTTAGTCAGTCACATATTGCCTATTTTATTTAAAAAATTTTTTTTATTGATTTCAGAAAGGAAGGCAGAGGGAGAGAGAGAGAAACATCAATGATGAGAGAGAACCATCAATCAGCTGCCTCCTGCATCCCCCCTACTGGGGATTGTGCCCGTAACCCAAGCATGTGTCTGACCAGGAATCAAACCGTGACCTCCTGGTTCACAGGTCGACACTCAACCCCAGAGCCACACCAGCAGGGCCGTATTGCTTATTTTAAAGTCAGCATTAGATTTAGAATAAATAGTGCCATGTGCTTCTTATCCTCTGGGTTATTTTTTCTATCTAGTAGGCCAGAGGTATCACCAGACAGTTTTCAAGTCCGAAGCAGTATTATGAAGCAGAGGGACAAAGGCATTGGAATCTGACCAGAGTTCTGTACCTATTATTTGAGTGAGGGCAAAATATTTACTCTCTAAGAACTTCCATTTTTTCCTTAGGTAAAAAGAAGACAATTTCAACTCTTATGTTGTTTTTTTATGATCAATACGATATTTTATGTAAAGTGCCCAGCTTACTAATTGGGTACTCAATTATTATAGTACTAGAGGCCCAGTGCACAAAATTTGTGCACGGGGGTAGGGGGGTGTCCCTCAGCCCGGCCTGCATCCTCTCTAATCTGGGACCCCTTGGGGAATGTCTGCGGGATCGTGCCTAAACCGGCAGTAGGACATCCCTCTCA
Organism: Cnephaeus nilssonii; assembly: GCF_951640355.1. Classification (NCBI taxonomy): domain Eukaryota; kingdom Metazoa; phylum Chordata; class Mammalia; order Chiroptera; family Vespertilionidae; genus Cnephaeus; species Cnephaeus nilssonii. Next base: position 55,662,583 of record NC_137081.1, read on the forward strand.
CAATCCGGGACCGCTGGCTCCTAACCGCTCACCTGCCTGCCTGCCTGCCTGCCTGCCTGCCTGATTGCCCCTAACCACTTCTGCCTGCCAGCCTGATGGCCCCCTAACCACTCCCTTGCCGGCCTGATTGACACCTAACTGTTCCTCTGCTGGCCCGATCACCCCCAACTGCCCTCCCCTGCTGGCTATCTAGTGGCGGCCATCTTGTGCCTACGTGAGGGCATCGCACGAGGGCGCGAGGACCACCTAGGTTTTTATTAGTATAGATAATAATTAATGAAAATAATTTTTCTTCCTTCTAATGCTAATAACAGCAATGCCAAATATATGTATCTGTATATAAATCACTAGGACAGTTAAGATAAAGCTCTAGACTGAATGAACTCAGCCCAAGATGCTATACCGATCTCTGTACATAAGGGAACAATTAATGACTTTGCTGTCATGAGAAGATACCACCTTTATAACCTAATGATTGACAAAAGCAAAAAATTAAATCAAGCATATGCTTTACTTAGGTCCTAAGTTCTAATCTAAATAAGTACTTCAAAATGGATTAAGTACAACCTTATCTACAACTTGGAAATGAAACAAAAGATACACTTGACTTTTTATTTTTGGCAAGCTATAATTAATATTCAAAACTATGATAGGATCTCCAATAGCAAAATCATAGAATGTGATTAAGTCTTCTAATAGCAGAACAGTAATTCCAGAAGTCTCATTATCCGGTGGTAGACCCCTATAGGGAATCAATAGCATCAGTTTGCAAACAGGTAATGTTTAAAAACATATTAAAATACAGCTTCAGAAGATAAACTAGCATCTGAAAATTGGAATAAGTACTATAACATACAGAAGTATAAAATGTATTGGTTCTGGAAATCCTAGGACAGATGCAATTGGCAAGTAGGAAAATGTGGATTTAAAAAACACACACCTGTATTCTCATCATTGCCAATTTGGGACCTTTAAAGGAGTTTATGAACATGAAATTGTTAATGATGTGCTTTAAGTGTATAAGATTTTTTTTCAGTTCAAACTGTAAAGTTATTCTGAAAATTTCAGAACACTAAATTCTAAACCTTAAATTTAGACACTATGACTACCAATTATTCATATGGATCTTTCCTTAGAATATGAAATTGTAATTAATACATTTTTAAGTAATGTTACAGATTATTTCTGAATTTGGCTTATTGTGATAGTTAAAAGCAATGTCATCATGGTATTTACCATGTGAAATAAGAAATTACAACAATTAAATTGTTGTTAGTAATAATCTATTGCAATTGTGTGGCACTGTATCTTTTTTTAAAGCATTTTAATTATGACACACAGAGAAAGTGCAAGCAACTCTCCTTGTAGACAAGAGTAGTTATTTGCTCAAGATCATGCAATGAATGACAGTAACAGAACTAGCTTAGGTTTTCTGATTCCTGATACACTGGTTTTTTTTCCTGTATTTATTTCAAAGTATTAATTGTAATTGAAAAAATTTATTAAGAACATCCACAGGTTAAATGAGTCTAATTAGCTTGGTTTACCTAGTTTCTATATACTTATTTAGCACTTGTATTTTATAAATTGTTTTGAGAAATTTTATAGCATCACATTAATTTTTCATGAACATAATATATATAATGTTAAACTAAGTAATTAAATGTTATAGCTACCACGGTAACCTTTGGTAATTCTGTACTTATATCTTAAATTATTTCATTCCACTTAAATACTTTTCAACTAGATATTTAGTTCACTTTATTATCTTTAATTATCATATTTTTTCCTACAGGAAAAAATTAAGAGAATACAACAAATCAGAATGGAAAAAGAACTTCGAGCCCAGCAAATTTTAGAGGTAGTATTCTTAAATTTGATATAATTAAAGTAATATAGTCATATAGTTTAAAGTCTGCAAAAACAAAAATTTTACATATAAGTTCTTTTATTCATATTAATACTCGAGGCCCGGCGCATGAAATTCATGTGCGGGTACAGTCCCTAGGCCTGGCCTGCGATCAGGGCCATTTCCCCAGCTGCCCACAGCTGGCCCTGCCCTCCGCCGCCACCCACCCCAGTTCCCTGTTTGCCACTGGGGAAAGGGACCAAAAGGTGGTCAGTGCGCCTCATAGTGACTGGTCGAGCAGTCGTTCTGGTTGTTCTGCCATTAGGGCCAATTTGCTTATTACCCTTTTGTTACATAGGATAGAGGCCTGGCGCATGGGGGGGCCGGCCGGCCTGCCCTGATGGGGGCCCCGTATCAGGGTGGGGGTCCCCGCTGGGGGGTGGGGCCGGCCGAGGTGAGGGGCCATGGGCAGTTTGCAGGCCAGCCATGCCCCCGATCAGGATAGGGGTCCCTGCTGGGGTGTGGGGCCAGCTGGGGCAAGGGACTGTGGTCATTCTGGTCTCTGGCCATTCTGGTTGTTCTGCCGTTTCAGTTGCTGGGCTTTTATTATATAGGATGTTCATCAGAAATTCTCTTTAAATGTAATGTAATAGTAAGACCTTATCTGAACCTTATTTAGCAGCCCATTTTATCCTAGCAATGAAAACTGAGAAAGAAAGAGAGAAAACCTCTGGACAGCCAATATAATTGTCATAAAGATCATGAGTGAAAACTCGTGTTCTTTACTTTTGAAAAAATCATCAGGACTTATAGTCAGATGTTTTCTTTTAATTTAGAAATAAAACATTACAAAAGTAAAAATAAATTTTAAATGTTTAACCAGCTTAGTTTTCTGGTTTCTAATATATCTCTCTTCCCCACAAGCTGATAGGAATAGAGGACCTATTTCACATCAGCAAAAGCAATAGCCAAAAGATAGCAAGGGAAAACACAGAAAAACTCCAACCAGCATATCTAGGAATGTAAAAGCCTAGTAACAGTCTAATCTTTTAGTTGAATAGCAAGCAATTTTCAACAACTTAATAGTTGAAAGACATTACTCTATCAAATTGTACATATAATAACTGATGTTTAGAATAATTGTTCCAAGTAATCAAGAAAAAAACAAATTTTTAGTGTACTATGTCTAAGCAGGCATATGTCTCAAAATTACTTCCATCCAAAATAGTGAAAATAAACTTTTAATGTTAAAGTTATTCATTATAACCTCTCACCTATTCAAGAAACTCTTGCTATATAGAATAATTTATTCCCTGGGGGCTCCAGGTAGCTGAAGTTTTCTATGTTACAGGTTTTTTTTTTCTTCTAGAAATATATACATATTTCTTTTCTCATTATAAGTTGACTTAAACCCCTCCAATAGAAAGTATTCCTATCTTAAACTAAATTGAGAATAGCTACTAGGTAGTTATAAAGCTATTAGATAGGTAATGACTTAAGATTATGAAGCTCAGATTTGATAGTATGATCTTGATATTCAAAATGTGCTTCATGAAAGATTATGTTTCATATTAAAAATAAAAATAAAAAAAACCTTGAATTTGACCACAATATACAGGTAGGGAAAATCAAATTTACCATGTTTCATTTAAATGTTACTGAGTAATGGCTTTCTTTATCTCAGATTTCAAGTATTTTTTTATTTCAAATAAAGTGGATATGTGCAAATTTTTAAAATGTTACTGATTTATTCTTAAATAACCTGTATTTATCTGTTAAAATTTATCCTATTTTAAAGTAACATAAACACTCAATTGTTTCAGACTTTTAATAGAGTAGGAAGATAAGAAAAGCTGACATACTCTTACAAATTTGAGAATTTTCTGTACATCTTAATGTTTATATATTAGAAATAAAATTAGTATGTTGAATATAATGTTGTTTACTGTGTGAAATCTGTTACTGTCTGTATGTTCCATATTGTTTTGTACCTTGTGAGGCATGTAGTTCCATTTTCAAGTCTGAGATTATTTTGAAGTTGTGGTGCTGTTGCATGACTTTGAGACCTGTTTTGCATGCACAGGCGAAAAAGAAAAAGAAGGAAGAAGCGGCAAATGCCAAATTATTGGAGGCCGAGAAACGAATAAAGGTTAGTTTAGATGAGAATCAGAGTTTTTGTTTTTCAAAAATAAAAACTATATGATGTTATTCCAGTATCAGTTATATGAAAAAAGTAGCTGTCCTCAAAATGACTAAGAAGGTGTTTAGCAGAGATATCTGTGTATAATGTGTGCTTTTATTGTATGTATAGTGTATGTTTATATATTTTTATTTCATTATACAGGTTTTATGTGACACTTTGAGTTCCTTAAATAGATATCAAGTCAGAGGTGCAGACTATTGCGTAATCCCTGTGTAAGGTTTTGCTGGATAAGAATGATCTCCCCAAGCCATTATGTGTCATTTATGTTTCAAATTGTGTCCCAAACCTTATTTTCTCCTTAAATTATAACGTTCTCTTTGTTAATGTCCTGTTTTAACTGTTAAAAAGTGAAAAGGCTACAGAAACAAAAACCTATCCTTTATCAACTGGTATTTACCATCATAAAATTAGCCATTGTTAATTATTGTAATTTCAAGTGTTGTTTGGGGGTGTTTTGGTTTTGATTTTTCTGGCATGAAGTGTAAGAGACTTGGACACCTGTACCTTACACATTCCACTCCTTACCTTCCAATGTTTTGATAATTGATTACTGAAATACAGGACAGCTGAGTGATCCTATGGCTCTGGTAACAGCCACCACAATGTATCTTATACAGCCAGGGAACTATTTGCTACATTTTCCACATAGACTCTACTCTCCTACTTTGTTCTTTAGACTCTATCCCCTTTCATGGCTGTCCTTAATATTCATGCTATCCATATCTTACCTTTTATAAAAATATTTAAATTGGTGACATTCATAGAATTGTTTGTTTTAAGCTCCATCCCTTTGGGATGGTGCATGAAAATCTCAAACTGATCCCATTGTCTAGTCACTCTCATTTACATACAGCATATAGAAATGTTATAGCTGCTGTTAATTATAGAGTGTATTTGGGAATCTGTAATCAGAGTGTAGACAGTTCTTATCAGCTAGATTTGAAGGTTGTGACATAATGTAGTAAAATCATAAAAAAAAATACATGTGCCATTTGTATCTGACATGTGCTGACCATCTAGCTAGTCACTTCAATGAACTTGCTATTGAAGTGTGCTGTTAGGTCACTGAATAAAGATCCTTGCTACTGTCATATATGTATAGCTTTTATGTATTAGGTAGAACTACATAAAATTGCCATTTCATACTTTAAAAATGATTGAATATTTGCAATTTTATGTTTTAATCTAATGGAAGAATATAGAATCTCAGAAAAGGAATTTTTAATACTTGTAGCATGTTCTAAATCTTCCCTCAAAATTATATATTAAAAGTTTCTTATCTTTAAGGAAAAAGAAATGAGAAGACAACAAGCTGTTCTTCTGAAGCATCAGGTCTGTATACATATTTTTATATACTTGTTGAAATGTACATTTTATCATTTTTCTTAAATCTATTTTGAAAAAAAATCTTCAAAATATTTTCTTAAATATTTCCAATATAATTCCTGCTTAAGTTTTTCCTTCATCTTACAGTTTATTGCCTTGCTTTGGTATTGGTGTCTTTTGGGGGGTTAAAAAATTGGTTTCGTGACTCTTGTGATTTCTGTTTCATAATGTTGTGCCAACTCTTTCTACCAGGAGTTGGAGAGGCATAGACTAGATATGGTATGGGTATGTTTATTTTTGTACATCTAACACCGCATTGTGATTTGGTTGTGATATATGGTTGTCATAGCAATGCATAAAGTGTAGCACTGGCTGCTGTCATATTACATACTGCTGCATGGCTTTACAGCACAGTGCATTGCATACATCTGCTTGTCTGTCTATCAAGAAGTGTGATCCATCTCCAAGATTTTTAATTGACTTTTACAAGCCTTATATAAGGTTGCCGTCTAAAAATTTACTTACTGATGTCACAGTGAAAGTTAGGTCACTATACAATTTGAGACAATTATGACCCATACTCTCCCATCATTCTAGACACAAAACTGCCATTGAATACAATGGGAATTTTGAGTTAGGTTGATGAGAGAATATGACATATAATCTGGTTTTGTAGATAAATTTTAGAATTAATTTTAGAAATATCCCTTTAATGGGACCAGATAGATTTAAACAAAAAAAGATTAAATATTATAACTGATTTTTTTTATTCTAAAGAAAATGAGATTGTCAAAGTAAGCCAGCACTTACCTTATTTTTATATTGTGCATTTTTAATTCCACTTATTAGCCCACGGTGCAGCTTTTGTGGCTTTAAACAGCGCATCAAGTGGCAGACATCAGTAAATAGGAATATCCCATTTCATTGGTGTCAGTGTATGAACCACGACTAGTTTAAATTGGTATAAAGGCTTTAAAAAAAACTTTAATTTGTTGGTGGCTTATTGGATTTACAAAATGATAGTATACTTAAAATGAAAATAATTCTGAAATCATGCCGTTAAGGTGATTATAAATCACTTTCTGCCTGATCTAAAAATTTAACAACAACACAACCTCTAGTTTAATTGGCTATATAGTACATATTTGTGGTTTTTCTAATAGCAGATGTAAGGTAACTGACCTGTTCCAGCCAACCATTATGCTTTTTGTTCTGCCAGCTTTTGAAGGAGCATCACAACTGACCATAAGTAAATCTTGTATGCTTCTGTTTACACTGTCTCCATGTTCATTGCTTTACCTTTTTGCTTTTGATTGTTCTTGTATTTGCTTTCTAAACCTGAACTAAAACATGCACAGACTGGCCATTCTTGTCTTATATTTAGTATTTACTGTGACTTGTCTATAAATGCTAAACATGCTATACTGAGTTTTTTTGTTGTTGTTCTGTTTTGTTTTCCATTTGAAAATTAATCTGTGAAAATTAGCTATCATTGAGTTATTTTCCTAATTTTATCTGGCCTAATAGGAACGAGAGAGGAGGCGACAACATATGATGCTTATGAAAGCTATGGAAGCTCGTAAGAAAGCAGAAGTAAGTAATGTTTCTAGAAAAATAGTACCTTGTCATAAATTAGTGTTTTTTTCCCCAAAAGCATTGGCTCTTTTAAATATAAGTTTTTCAGAGTATGGGTTTGCCATGATTAACTGGTTTTCATAAGCAAACCGAAGATTAGAGATAGTAACCAAGTGTTAGAACATTAAAAGAGTGCGAAGAAAATTCCAATGTATGTGTTAATGTTTTGTACTGAGATTTTAAGTATCTTTTTTTAATGTAGAGAATGGCATTCAGATAAAAATAGCTATTTTTTTACTGTAATCAGAGTTTCACAAAATTAATATTACGGCATGCTTAGACAAGTTCTGTTTGTCCTAATTCAAACACTAGTCATTCCAACTATGGACTTCTGCTCTCCAAATTATTGTTAACATCCTACGGGTAAAATTAAAATAGACTTTTTTTAACAGATAATTCGGAATAAAAAAACTATTAAAATAAATCAAAATGAGCTTATTTTGAATTTAATAGAAATCAGTTAAAGGTTATAATATATGTTACAAAGGAATACATTCTGCATTTAAACAGTTGGCCATTATAACTAGAGCTTTGGAGTGTGAGGGACTCAGATTCCTATTCTGGCTCTGAAACAACTTGCTTAACCTTTTCAGGCCCTTCCTTCCTTCCTTCCTTCCTTCCTTCCTTCCTTCCTTCCTTCCTTCCTTCCTTCCTTCCTTCCTTCCTTCCTTCTTTCCTTCCTTCCTCCCTCCCTCCCTCCCTCCCTTCTCTCTCTCTCTCTCTCTCTCTCTCTCTCTCTCTCTCTCTCTCTCTCTCTCTCTCTCCCCGCATCTTTTAAAATATGTTTTTATTGATTTCAGAAAGGAATGAAGACGGGGAGAGAGAGATAGAAACATCAATGATGAGAGAGAATCATTGATCGGCTGCCTCATGCACAGCCCATACTGGGGATCAAGCCCTCAACCTGGGCATGTGCCCAGACCGAGAATCGAACCATGACCTCCTGGTTCATGGGTAGACACTCAACCACTGAGCCAAATAAGCCAGGCCAGGCTATTTCTTTTTTAAAATTGAGATGATGATAGCTGCTTCCTAGGATTGTAAGATTATCAAGTGCTATAAGCATTTAGCAAGTTAGAATTAATGGGGTCTTCCTTTTAAGATAGTTGGCATAGTTAAATGTAATACTCCCATCTTCCCACAACCACATCAAAATTATAACTGAACTTCAGAGTGACCATCATTCAGAACTGTGAAATCTGGCCAAGTGGAATTCCTACAACTAAAAATATAAAGAAGCCACATTGAGACTGGTTAGAGGGGCGGAGATGCTAAATGGGCTGGTCCCACACCTACATGTGGCAGATAAAAATCAGGAGGCATATCCCAGCACCACACCCAGCCCTGGCCCAGGGTTCTAGTGAAGGGAGGAGAAGTCCCTATAACTTCTGGCTGTAAAAACCAGCAGGGATAGTGGCTCAATGAGACAGAGGACTTCTGGAGTCCCAGGTATTCCTCTTAAAGGGCCTGCAGACACGCTCATTCTGAGTGTCAGCACTGGAGCAGAGCTCGACAGACTTCAGGGACTTATGAGAGGAACTGAATTTCCTGGCATCAGGGCAAGAGCTGGAGGGGCAGCTTCTCTCAGACAGAAGTGCTGGCAAAGCCCATTGCTCCTTTTCTGAGCTCTTCCCCTGCAGAGCCAACAGGCAGGAGCCATATCTGAGTCTCCATCAATCTGGGGCTGCCCTGGTGATTCCCTGAGACCCCACCCCACCAACTTGCAGGCCCACCCAAGCTGTTTCCACTGGCATTTTCATATGAATGGCCTGTCTTGGCTCATACTTGAGACTTTCCTAAAGTCTGTTAAACAAATAGCATCTGGCCTTGGCATGCCCTTGCTCCATACCTGTTGCTTAGTGGCCCCAGACCAGGCACTAGTGGCAGCCGGCCTTGGTTTGTAGCTGGGCACCTCCAAGCCCAGCATGAGTAGCAGCCATCTACAGATCGCTTTGTAGCTCATGCTGGTGGTCCATGGCAGAACATGAGCAACTGACTTTGACCTGCACTTCCTGGAAAGCCTTAGAGCCAGTACACCTGGTGGACAGCTTCAGACTCTGTTGAAGAACCACTCAACCTCCTCCACAAAGGACCCACTCAAAAGATGGCACAGTGGTCACCAGAGCCCCCACTGAAGCAAGTCTTACTTCATGGCATGGGGCCCTGCACAGCTGATCCTCCACTGTGATCATAGCTAATCCCTGCAGCCTATAGGCCTAGGAGTAAATCCCTCCTATTGACTCGCCAACAACAATTAAGGCTCAACTACAACAGGAGGATGTACACAGCCCACAAGGAGTGTCCAGCTCGGGTGATTTCATTTCAGAGTTGAAAAACTGATAGCAAATGTGTATTAAGTTTAGAATATCTTAAACAGCCCTAAATACATAGGGTAAACTTTTGGAATCAGTTTTTTACTCACATAAAAATATTATTTGGGACTCTGAAATTATAAATGAAAGTATTTCTAGAAGTCTATAGCATAATAAAAAATAGATGAAATAACATTTACTCTGTGTTAGAATTATGGAAGTTTAAAACCCAAACAATGAATGTGGTAGAATGACCTGTTATTTTACAACTCATCATATTGCAAAACAGGCCATTTCTTAGAGACCATGTTGCAAAGATGCCTATGTCTTTTGCATTTTACAATTCTCCTGGGTCTCTTAGGTGTTTGTTCTGAGCATAATAAGGAGAATACATTTCTTTTGACAGCAAATTGTACTTAAAATTTCAAACACATAAATATAATTTAAGAGATACAGGTTTACCTCAGGGTTCCGGAAGAATAAAAGTGTAAATAAGATTGCTAATAAAAGCCATTTACAGAAGGCAAATATAAAGAATAAAAATGATATTCTTTTATTCCTTTTATGGTCATATATTGAGTATGAGTAGATCAGGGCAGTTTTGTTTTGTTTTATTTTGTTTTTAAATATATTTCTTTATTAATTTCAGAGAGGAAGGTAGAGGGAGAGGAGATAGAAACATCAATGATGAGAGAGAATCATTGATCAGCTGCCTCCTGCACACCCCCCACTGGAGAAAGAGCCCACAACCCTAGCATGTGCCCTTGGCCAGAATTGAACCTGGGACCCTTCAGTCCGCAGGCCAGTGCTCTATCCACTGAGCCAAACCAGCCATTTTTGTCCTATTTTTCTTTAAAAAAAGAGCCTATTTTTATATCTAAAATAGTATATTATGAAAATTAAGTTTAAACAAATGAAAAAGTTATTAATCATACGATTCATAAATATATTTTGTTTTATTTATATTATAAATTATTTTATTTACATTATAATTTATAGTTATACAATAATATTTTAAAATAATAAAACCTACCAATTATCACATTTTCTTAATATACACCAAAGTATTACACACAAGTCTGTACTTATTTTGTTTAAACATCTTTAAATACTAGGAGAATAGTTACTGTCATACAAATGTCTCCTAAATTAAAAGTAAAATTGTAATTCTCGAGTAAGATAATTAAATATTTTAATATACTTAAATTGTTAACAGTTCTTTCAAAAATCTACTTTCTTACATACCATTTAACTTTTTATTGTATAGTTCATATAAAATATTTTACATTTGTTTTAAAATAATATACAAGTAAAAGTACAATATAAGTATGTCATATAAGTACATTTGCTATGTTTTTAAATGAAAAATGTGTTTACTAAAATAAAACTGTCTATATGTGCAATTGTACTTTATATTTTTATTTTCCCTGAGTAGTGATTAATATAAATATAGGATTATAAAGCATTCTCATGACTTGAATCATTGTGGAGGGAGATGTTACACATTTTTGCTTTCAAATTGTTTATTACATGACTTCTAAAACTTCAACTACTCTCTTCTATTTTATGGTTTTGTCTCCTAAAGAGCTGACACACTCATTCTGTGATAGATGCATGTTTTAACAACCTTTTGTAGTTTATTGATCCTTGGGGAGACATACAGAAGACTCCGATACAATCACTATGGTTGTTTATTCAGTTAATATGTGTAAAGTGATTATAAATGTGTGACTGGTACAGTTTTAAGTTTTATAAAGGAAACAGGAGGTTTTGAGCTACTTTGTCATGTTGTTTAAACCAACCTAAGTTTCTGGTTATTAGTAATAATGAAAGCAGGTGTATTTTATATGATTTGAATTATACTTGGAAGTAAACCTGTTTTATTTATGAGGCTAAAGATTATTTGTTCTCATAGTATGTTATGAAAATATTTATAAGCTGTTATGATATGCTAATGACATTTAAAATTAATACAATAGTTACAAGATAATTTATTTTTTAAGATATACTTTAAAATTTTTTAAATTGCAATTTGTAGATTTTATTTTAAATCCTCAGTCAAGGACATGCCTTTTGATTTTAGAGAGACGGGAGGGGAGTGTAGCAGAGGGAGAAAGAAACATCAATGTGAGAGAGAAACATCAATCAGTTAGTTGGTTGCCTTCTGGTACACACTCTCACCAGGGATCCAACCCACAACTTTTTGGTGTGTGGGACAATGCTCCAACCTACTGAGACACACTGGCCAGGGTGAAGATAATTTACATGTCTACATAGTCTTATTACTTGTGGATTTATATAAAGGAAAACTAAGATTTCTAAATTAGAGAACCAATAAAATTTGGAATTATATTTAGTGAAAAATATATTGAGTTAATACTAAAAAAAAAAAGGGAGATCAGTGTAATGTACAAAAAGAAACAAAAAAGCGGTGTTTGTGTTATCTTCTTTGATGGATATGGGGAGTTTCTTAGAACAATTTCAGATGTTATAGGAGATCTTTAATTAACAAGGTGAAAGCAGATTATTTTTAATCTCATAATTCTTTAAGCATGTTTGTCCTATTTTTCTTTTGTTTACAATCTAATAATTAAATGTCTAAATGTATTAAGGTATAGAATCAATGCTTACCCATTGGCCAATTCAGAATTTTGAGTTGGCTCTGCCTAAGTATCATATGGCCTTAACTTTACAGTGAAGTTTGTTCTTTTAATAGTTACTAACAGAATAACATATAGCTAGGGCTATTAGGAAATAATAGGAGGCAGAATATGAAACCATGATGGACATTACACTAGTTACATCTTGTGCATGTTAAGTAATAATGAGGAAATAGATAAATACATATAGGAATGTTTTGCTAGTATTTACTTAGGTGCAAGTTTACATAAAAGATGTGGTGAAAGTTTGGATTGTCAGTAAGAACATATGTCTAGTTACTGCTTAAATATTTATACTGTGAAGTTTTCTCTCTCTGATATGATAAAAAGCATCAATATTTTGTTTTTCCCACAGTATCTAATTTAGTGCTGTACACACAACAGTATTTTAAAAATTATTTTAAATACTTAGTTGATGACAGATCTATAAATTCCATTTAACAGAGGAACACAATTTAAATTGAGAGAATAACTGGTAAAATTATCTAGTCCTATTCACGTCTATAGTTATCAGGTATAACAAGTTCTTGAGAACTAAATTTTACTTATGGGATTTTCTCAAACATTCTGATAAAAAATTATTTATTATATATGTTGTTATAGTGTGTTTTTACAGTTCCTTGAAAGTTAAACTTTAAAAAACAACCACCTAGAGTAAAATAAAATATTTTCTTTTTTTCTTCTTTATTTATTTTATTTTTATTATCTCCCCTATACCTCTTCCACCTCCATCCAACAACCTCCCCCCTGCAATCACCACACGTTTTCTGTATCTATGAGTTCTTTCCCTTTTTTGCTCATAAAAGAAAATCATATACAGAAAACATAATGATGTACTCATTCTTTAATGACTTTATTTATCGTCAATTTGTTTTCTTAGCACGTTTAGCTGCCACTTTCAATTTAAGTTATTCATTCAACTAATTTTTCTTATCACCCACTATATACTTGACTCTAATCAAGGCACTGGCAATATAAAGGTAAAAAAGGTAGACAAGATTCCTGTCCTCATAGATCTTACTATGTGGGTAGAGAAAGACCATAAACAAGTATAAAATAAATGAGATGATGAAATGGAGTTCCAGAGGTGGGACATAAGAAAAGGCAAAATTAGTTGTTCTGGGAAGGCCTCTTTGACAAGTTAACATTTGATCTATCAATGAACAACAAATAAGAAACACAAAGACCATTTGTTTAGGAATAATAAAAAGGCAAAAATGACTGGAATATAGTACATAAGGGACAGATTACATAAGTTGAAGTTGGCATGGTAGACAGAAATCAGAGCATATGGGACTATAGTGTGGGAGTGAGGACTTTGGACTTTATAATGATTGCAATGAGAAGCCATTGGATCGTGTTAAGATGTAATCTGGTTTACTTCCTGAAATGATGACTCTGGGTATTCTGTGGAGAATGCACAGGAGTGCTGAGGAAAGCAAAACTGAAAGCAGGGAGCCAGCTTCTTTAGGTTATTTTGCTTTAAGTTATTTCTTTATGTAATATTTATGTTTCATATTTTGGTATGGTTGCCTGACATTTCTAAAACTTATACCTTGTGTGGCAGCCCTATCAAGAACTTGTATTGCTCCAATATGGGCAGGTTAATTTTCATTTAATTCCTTCTTTCTTTATCTGATACTTCTTTTTATACTTCTAAGTACTTCAGATTAAAGGGTGCATATTCTATATGCTATTCATGTTTGTGTGTTTTTTTCTGAGGACAGAGGTAGCTAGGAAAGGGAGAGCTGTACCTGATTTCTCATATCCCTTTCTAAGTTTTATTGTAAATATTGTACCTGATTCTCTCTTATCTAGACAAGAGAGGGGGTAGCTCAGCTGACAGGGAGGCTATGCCATTGGACAGTATAAGGCATCTATTACATTAGGCCCCTGTACCCTGGAGACTTAGCAGCTCTACTTCATACATAGAAACAGGGAAGCTGCCAGAATAGGAGACAAAGAAACATGTCCCAAATGAAAGAACAGAACAAGACAACAGAAAAAAAGAACTAAATGAAATAGTGACACCCAATCTACTAGATGCAAAGTTCAAAACACTGGTTATAAGGATGCTCAATGAACTTAGGGGAAGATTAGATGAACTTAGTGAGAACTTCAACAGCATAAAAAAAAAAAACGGGGGGAAGGGGGAGGGACATGGAAACCATAAAAAAGAACCAGTCAGAAATGAAGTTTACACTAACTGAAATAAAGAGTAATTTACAGTAATGTAGATGAAGGCAAGAATCAAATTTATAAATATCTAATTCCTAAATATTGCCTGAATATTATTATTAAACTAGAGGCCCGATGCACAAAATTTGTGCACTGAGAGGGGTGTCCCCTCAGCCCCGCCTGCATGCTCTCCAATCCAGGACCCCTTGGTGGATGTCCGATTCACAGTCCTGGACTGCTGGCTCCTAATTGCTCACCTGCCTGCCTGCCTGCCTGGTTGCCCCTAACTGCCCCCTCCCCCCACCGGCCTGATCACCCCTAACTGCCCCCCCCCCTGCTGGCCTGGTCTCCCCTAACTGCCCCCCACTGCCAGCCAGGTCACTCCTAACTGCCCCCCTTGCCAGTCTGGTTGCCCCTCACTGCCCCCCTGCCAGCCTAATTGCCCCCAACTGCCCCCCCTGCAGGCCTGGTCGCTCCCAACTGCACCTCCCCCCCCCCCCCAGCTGGCCTGGTTGCCTCTAACTGCCCTCTCCACTGGCCTGGTCGCCTCTTACTGCCCCCCCTGCCAGCCTGGTCGCCCCCAACTGCCCCCCCTGCTGGCCTGGTCGCCCCATGCAGCCTGCTGTTCAGTCATTTGGTCGTCCCTCACTAACCCACTGCTGGCCTGGTTGCCCCATGCAGCCTGCTAATTCAGTCGTTTGGGTGTCCCTCACTAACCCCCTGCTGGCCTGGTCATAGGCAGCCATCTTGTGAGGGTGTGATGGTCAATTTGCATATTACCTTTTTATTATATAGGATGTATAGAACTCCATTTTTTTATGCAAAGTTTGTTTATAACTGAAGATAGAAGACATCCATTATGTTTGTCCCTCCCAAGTGTCTGCACAAATGAGTAACCCAGAAATTTAGAGGCAGTATAAAATTGCACATTTTTAACTTGAGCATATTGTATAAAAAGCTCTCATTACCTGGCCTCTGGCTCTGTATCATAATATTCAGCAACTGTTCAATCTGCAACCCATGCTGCAGTCTTGAAACTGGAAGCAAATTCTCAAACACACTGTGTTTTCCCAGCTCTCCTCCTGGAATATTCTCTCTGCTCCTCTCTGAGTTCCCCTAGAGTGGCTCCCCCAGCAGTCAGTGTGCTCTTTCCAGTGGTCATTGAAATGGAGTTGTTTAAGATATGAACAAAAATGCTAATATAGTACAGGAAGCAATGAAAATGTTAAAATTTTTAAATATGAAAAACAATAAGATATTAACATTATAGGGAAGAATTATGAGAATTAAAAAGAAATTGGTAATAGGAATGAGGTGGTAGAGTTTAAATAAGGTTTACATATGCAAGATGGGAATAATGACCTTTCTGATTGGAGTGCAACAGTATAAGGAGGTAAGGGGACAAGAGGTGTTCATCAGGAATAGCAAACAGTTTCATTAAATTGACAGAGAATATAAAAGTGGATGATAATTTTGAAAAGATTAGAATAGTGAATTCCAAAGTAAGGAGTTGGACTTTATTTTAATAAACATAAAAAAATGGAAAGATTTTTAAATCAAGAAGGGACATTATCAGCCTTATGAATGTAAGCTCATCATTAATATGTCAGACGTGTGAGGTAGGTTAGAATTGCCTGATGATTCTTCTGTTAATTGCCTGATGATTCTCCTCTAAATAAATACGAATATTTTTTGAGGTATGACAATAGAGGAATGACACTGATATTATTATATTAACTCTCTTGACTTTTCCCTGTAGAATGTCATCCCTGCAACAAGGGAGAAAGGATGACTATTTCTATGTTGTTACCATTACCTAAAACAATTTTTGGAAAGTTTTTAGAATTGCCTTCAGAACCCATTTTACATTCTCAGCATGTTTTTTATAGTGGTAAATAATATCTTATTTCATCACAGGTGCTATCTTAAAACTAGCTAGTTCACTTTGAAAGAACTGCTTTTGCAAATTAAAACATGTTGCTTCCACTTTCCTGCTGTAAATCCTCCTTGCTTCCTGGAGCTACACAAAAATTTGTGTGAATGCTAGTTAACTTTATGCTATAAATTTTTAGTTGCCCATGTATATTTTATATATCTGTGTTTATTAATAAGTATTTTTTATTCTCATATTATAACCCAAGAAAAGATTGAATAAATTTTGCATAATGAAATAATCTGGGTTGAATCTAGTATTTATATTTTATATTTAAACAGACATATGGTTATTTTGGAATTCAGTGGGTGAATACACTGAAAAACAATGTAATTGTTTCTGTGTATTTCCAAGTCTATTCCTAAATCTCCTAAGAAGATTCCGTTCATGGGAATAATAACTTTGATCACTTTTTAAATTTTAACTGGAGGTTTTCAAACACATACAATGATTAAAGAGAATATATGGACATGGTTTTCTTTTGAAGGAAAAAGAACGGTTGAAGCAAGAAAAACGTGATGAGAAAAGATTAAATAAAGAGCGTAAACTAGAGCAACGAAGAATAGAATTAGAAATTGCAAAGGAACTAAAGAAACCTAATGAAGACATGTGCTTAGCAGATCAAAAGGTAATTTATTATATAAACCATTTTGTTAATAAATTTAATTTTTCCTGTGTTCTCACCAGATATAAATATTTATTTATTTATTTATTTATTTATTTATTTATTTATTTATTTATTTATTTATTTTAATTGATTTCAGAGAGGAAGGGAGAGGGAGAAAGAGATAGAAACATCAATGATGAGAATCACTGATTAGCTGCCTCCTGCACACCCCCTACTGGGGACTGAGTCCACAACCCCAGGCATGTGCCCTGACCGGGAATAAAACTGTGACCACTTTGTTCATAGGTCAGTGCTCAACTACTGAGGCTTTCATTTTTAACTAGAGCCATGGGATTCCAAGTGTAAGTCAATCTGCCTCTCCTGGATGAGCACCAGTAAGCCTCTCTGGAGCTGTGTGCTGATTATGGAAGTTCTTAATATATAAGTAAAGTATTGCAGACCTTTTTAATTTAAGTAGAAATGCTGCAGAAATCTACAAAGATGGATTGTAAAAGTTGATAGGATTTCTGTGTTTCTATTTGGTATTCAGGCATTTAGGTAAGAAAGATCTAACTTCTCCCCACATCCCATAGATACTTAAATTAGGATTTATAATCTACTAGAGGCCTGGTGCATGGATTCGTGCACATTGAAAGGAAATCAATTAGAAGGTGGCAGGTGGGGCGAGATGGGCTGGACACACCCTGGAGCCAACCTCCTGTGGTCCCTCCCAGCCGGCTGCACCTGGGCAGTGCTGGGGCTCGAAGGGCATCTGCGAAGTGAGCGGGGTCCTTCCGGCAAGTGGGGTCCCTCAGCCTCAGCCTGGCCTGCAGGGATCATGCCGAAACCAGCAGTCCAACATCCCCTGAGGGGTCCTGGAATGCGAAAGGCACTCTGAAAAGTGTTGCTCGGCAGCTCCTGCATTGAGCATCTGCCCCTGGTGGTCAGTGCGCATCATACTACCGGCTGGTCAGCCAGTTGGCTGGTCGCTTAGCCTTTTATATATATAGACTAGTGGCCCAGTGCATGCAATTTGTGCACGGGGGGGGGGGTGTTTCTCAGCCCAGCCTACACCCTCTCCAATCTGGGACATCCCTCTCACAATCCGGGGCCGCTGGCTCCTAACCACTCTCCTGCTTGCCTGCCTGATTGCCCCTAACTGCTTCTGTCAGCCAGCCTGATCGCCCTCTAACCGCTCCCCTGCCGGCCTGATTGATGCCTAACTGCTCCCCTGCTGGCCTGATTGATGCCTAACTGCTCCCCTGCTGGCCTGATCACCCCAAACTGCCATCCCTGCTTGCCTAATCGCCCACAACAGCCCTCCCCTGCTGGCCTGATCGCCCACAACTTCCCTCTCCTGCCAGCCCAATGGCCCACAACTGCCCTCCCCTGTCAGCCCGATCGCCCACAACTGCCCTCGCCTGCCGGCCTGATCGCCCACAAATGCCCTCCTTTGACCCGCCTTCTCTGCGCGAGGTAGTGGAGACACGGGGACTGGCTCCTCCGTGCTGTGCAGAGCCGTGGGGCCCCCAGGCCTTACTGTGTGGAACGGCCGCCAGGCCCCGCCTCCACTGTGCACCTGGCCATCTTGTGGCGTCCATCTTGTGGTGGCCATCTTGTGACGATGTCATGCGCGAGGGCCACCTAGGCTTTTATTAGTATAGATAACTTTCTTTAGTGCTTTAGTAATGGGAGCTAACTTATAGTAAGTATGTTTACTACATGCTGGGCACTGTGCTAAGTGCTTTATATGAATTCACACCAAAATCCTATGGAGCTGCTATTTATGCCCATTTATAGATGAGAAGAGTGAGATACAAAGAGGTTAAGGAACTTGCCCAAGATTATACAGCTAATAAACGGTAGCTTGGACTCAAGCCCCAGTTTGTTCAACTCCAGAGTCCATACTGTTTATCATCTTAGCTCAGAAAGACATCCAACCAAAGTACCTCATGTGTGTCTTGTCTCCCATCTTGTAATGTTGCTAAAGTACACAAGTAGAAATGTAGAAAGAGCAAAATAATCTTGGTTACTGGCATGATTTTACACACTCAAGAGTAGAAATCAATTATGTTTGACTATGGATAAAAAGATGGTATTTCTAGATAATTATATCAATACTGCCTATCATCTCTTTTAACACTGTCTCAGTAATATCTATCTATATAATAGAGGAATATGCAAATTAGGCAGGACACCGTAACATCATGACCAAACAGCAGAGACCTGAGCCTGCATGGCACCTGGCCGGGGCGAGGGACCTCAGGCCACGCCCCCAACCACGCGGGGCTTGATAGGGGACCTCAGTCTATGCCCCCCCCCCCCATGGGGCTTGACGGGGACCTCAGGCCATGCCCCTCGCCCAGCAGGACTTGATAGGGGACCTCAGGCCGCACCCCCTGCCCTGGCGCCAGGTCAGGGGACCTCAGGCTGCACCCCCTGCCCAGTGGGGCTTGACGGGAGACCTCAGGCTGTGCCCCCCACCCTAGCGCCGGGCCAGGGGACCTCAGGCCACGCCCCTCACCTGGCAGGGCTTGACGGGGACCTCAGGCCGTGCTCCCTGGTGCCAGGCTGGGAGACCTCAGGCAGCATCCCCCGCTCCAGCGCCAGGCCAGGAGACTTCAGGCTGCACCCCCGCCCCAGTGCCAGGCTGGGGGACCTCAGGCTGCACCCCCTGCTGGCGGGGCTTGACAGGGGACCTCAGGCCGTGCCCTCCGCCTGGCGGGGTTTGACAGGGACCTCAGATCACGCCCCTCGCCTGGCAGGGATTGATGGGGGACATCAGGCCATGCCCCACACCCCAGCACTGGGTCAGGGGACCTGAGGCTGCGCCCCACACCCGGTGCCAGGCCGGGGGACCTGAGGCAGCACCCCCCAACCAGATAGGTTTGACGAAGGTGGGGCCAGCCGGGTCTGGGTCTCCTGCGTTTTCGAAGCGCGTGCGGGTAGTGGGCAGGGACTTGACTCTAGGTCCTGCGGCGTGCCCCAGACTCTTGACAGGAGGGAGATTTTCATATACATTTTACTAATTTTCTTTCATCTCTGACATTTCTATTGCAATAGAGAAAGGGCAAATAGCAATATTAAAATATTTCCTCTAATTAATTCTCTTTTAATGTGCACTAATTTCGTGCACCAGGCCATTAGTATTATTATATTTGATCAATAGCATCTATATTACATGCCATATTTATCTGGTATACAAATAATGATCATCTCTTTTTTGAAATGCTTAAAGCAAATGTTTAATACTGGGGATTTAACTTTATTAGTATTCTATTTATTTACTTAGAATAATTTTAAATAAAAATGAAAGTAAACATACTAATTTTAGTCCATTGGATGTATAAAATTTCCTAAGCACAGAGTGAGTATATAGGTTAGCTAACACATTTAATAAGATCAGAGTGAACAATTGTTTTGATCCTAAGTGAGTTTTATTTTCTTGCACCCTTTTATTTTATTTAAATCCATATGCACTATATCAAATATATAAGTCCGCTTTAAACTTAACTTTATTAGCTTTGTTATATACATTTTTAGAACCATATAGATATGTGTATATCTGATATAGTTTAGGATAAAAGAAAACTCAGAATTAAATGGTCTTCAGATGGAACAAAAGATATGTATAGTATCAGCCAGTTCTGTGTTTTCACACAATATTAGTAGAAAAAATCTTTAGATAAGTAAGTAAGTGCAGGGTGGAGGAACACTTTTGAACAAGCACCAATGTAGATAAATAGAAACACAAGTCACTTTTTTCCCCAATCAAATTTTAAAGTATTGTTTTTAAATCCAATTCATGGGCAAAAAATGTTTTTAATTTAGACTACCTATTCGTTTTTAAATGTGCATGACAACTGGTACCATAATTTAGTCATTAAAATGTTAATATGTGAGCATATTTGAGAATTAGCAGAAGAGGCAGGTTTCCAATTTTAGTACTGAAACTTGATACAGTATTAATATTTCACTACATATAGGAAACCTAAAGACTTGTTTGTAGTATAAAGCAGTTCTTGATAGGGTCATGGGCTCTGGTCATGTGGACATAGTAATTTATCACCACTTATTAGCCAGAGATGTTACCAGTCTTTCCAACCATAGAGCCCACATATACACACTGTTCATAAGACTTTTAAATCAGTCACCATCATTAGAATAAATCAAGGCATTTGTCCTACTGAGTATGTTCTTGGTATTTTGGAAATATTTCTTTTTTTACATTAAGTTTATTGAGGTAACAGGTTTCAGGTGTACAATTCTATAATACATCACAAATATATTGTATTGTATGCTTACCACCCCAATTCATCTCCTCTCAGCACCATTTATCTCCCCTATACCCTTTTTGACTTTTCTTCACCCCTCTGTCCCCGCCACCCCCTTTCTCTTTGTTAATTCTCACCTGAGGATATTTTCCCATTGATTTTTTTTTTAAGAGAGTGGAAGGGAGGGGGAGAGACAGGGAGAAACATCGATGTGAGAGAGACACGTTGATTGGTTGCCTCCCACACATGCCCCGACCAGGGCCGGGTATGTGCCCTTGACCGGAATCAAACCTGGGACACTTCAGGCCAAGGCTCTATCCACTGAGCCTAACTGGCTAGATCCCCACTCCTCTCTCTTAATCACCATGATGTTTTCTATGTATGTGGAAATGTTCACTTCTTAATGTTACCTAAATTTTGATCCAGTTGTATAACCCATGTTTTATCAGCATGTAAGTTAATTAAAAGTCCGTGTTCCCTTTTGCAGCGATCTAAATTTATATTGTTTTCAGCCAAAATGTATCGATGGTTACTTGAATTCAACATCCTAAGCTTAGTACCCTGGGGTTGCAGTAATGCACCCAGGGAACTTACAGTCCAGAGGGAAAACCACTGGAGCAATGCAAGAGAAAGAGAGATAGCACCTTACTTTATTTCAGAAGATAGCAAATCGTGGCTTTTAAAATTTATTTTATTTTACTTTCTTTTCAGCCTTTGCCAGAGTTGCCTCGTATTCCAGGACTTGTTCTCTCTGGAAGTACATTTTCAGACTGTCTCATGGTGGTGCAGTTCTTACGAAACTTTGGTAAAGTTTTGGGCTTTGATGTGAATATTGATGTTCCAAACCTGAGTGTCCTTCAAGAGGGATTGCTAAATATAGGGGACAGCATGGGTGAAGTACAAGACTTGCTTGTGAGGCTCCTCTCAGCTGCTGTATGTGATCCAGGTCTAATTACGGGATACAAGGTAAAAAACAAAACAAAATATAAAAGTTTTTTTTTAAATTTGTACTATCAGTGTATTGATAGCTGCCTGTAGCATATTAGCAGAAGATTGTATAGACTGATCCAATTTTTTTTTAATGTATTGTTAAATGTAGATTTGCTTAAGGTTACAATTGGTTTCCTAAAGCCTAAAAATGGAGATCATTCACAAATTACTCTTTTTCTTCTAACTTTCCACAAAAAACAAATTGATTTAAGGAAAGTGATATTCAGCAAAACAGAACTCATAATTCATAAAGCAATTAGAACTTAGGTGCACCTACTGACGTTATACTGTGTTTTCTCTCTGAATCACTGTGAGTAACTGAGGCTAATCAAGACACCTACAGACCAGCATGTTAAGACTCTGTACTGCTCAGTGGATGATACTCAATTAAATTCAGTTATCTTAATTCCAATTAAGATACAAATTTCAGTAAGCTTTGCTATAGGTAATATTTTAGAGAGAGAAGCTTCCAGATGCATCTGTTATATTTCCTTCATCTCCCAATCACTAAGTATACCAGGCAATAAAACCCATGATTCCATAGAGCCAGCCAACATAATAATAGTGCATTTGAACCTCCAATCCCTCTATCCCCTGAATATCTACATAAAGCCTGGAAAAGTTTGGGATAGTTTCTGTGGTCAAAGAAAGGTAATAGACAATTTCTACCCATGAATTTATATACTCTTCTCCCCACCTGACTTTTAACCATAACTTTAAAGGAGGAATAGAAATAATACAAGTACTTGAATCATCTCTTGCATATTTTTTATCTTCACTTCATCAAAAATATGAATAAAGCTGTTCTCATTAATGTCTAGATTATTTAGTACCAACGTTTAAACATTATCTTGTTTTATGTTATGAATGGTTATGACCAATACTGATAAAAATGTCAACATTTTATAGGCCAAAACAGCTCTCGGAGAGCATTTGCTGAATGTTGGTGTGAATCGAGACAATGTTTCCGAGATTTTGCAGATTTTTATGGAAGCCCACTGTGGACAGACTGAGCTCACGGAGAGCCTGAAGACCAAAGCCTTCCAGGCTCACACACCAGCACAGAAAGCCTCCGCCCTGGCTTTCCTGATCAATGAGCTGGCGTGCAGCAAGAGTGTAGTGAGGTAAGCACGGGCCAGGCTTTTCAGGTGATTCTTTGCTGTTTTGAATTTTTCTTATCACAAAGTAATGCAGGTTGCTTAGAGAAAATTTCAAAGTTATAGATTAGCACAAAGAAAAAAATTAAAGTTACACTGAACCTCTCCATTCAGAGGTGACTAATAATACATTTTAATGTATTTCTTTGTAGTCTATTAAAAAGAAAATTTGTTCATTTAATAATTGTTATTTATATACTGAAATGCAAAAATATTTCCTTTTACTGTGGTCCCAGAATCCAGCACTATTGGAAGAATCCAGGATTTTCATTTTCTTCACATCTTGTGATGCTAGATGATAAGATTTCTTAGTATCCATTCAGAGAATTATTCAGCTACTTATTATTTTATTATGTTCTAATGCAACCATAATAGTATTAGTTTATTGATGTATTAATTTGTACTTTAAAAAAGTACTTAACCTCATCAAAGTCCTCCAGTCTAGTATTTCAAAATTTGGCGACCAAATCTATGTTCATCTCGTTCTTGCTATTCATTATTTTACAGATTTTAATTATTAGTATGTTTAATACTAATAAACATTAGTCATGCATTTCTATTATTGTAGACATTTAAAGTTTTCTATACATCTCTTAGCTATGATGATACTGGATTAATGTAGTTTTTCACTTATGGTTTTTTATTAGTAATCATTAAAATTTGCTTGCTATATTAATGTATTATATAATGGATTAATTTAAGTTTTATAATAAATTTTTGCATTGACAGTGAAATTGATAAGAACATTGATTATATGTCAAACCTGAGGAGAGATAAATGGATGGTAGAAGGTAAACTCCGCAAGTAAGTTATTTTTTATTAAAATTAATATACCTCTTTCCCTTTGTACAAGTTTCCCAGAAAAACATATGAATTTCAAAGATAGCATGTAAACTTTATTTTGTCTAAGAATTAGAAAAGGTAAAGCTTCAAATTATGATGAGTTATGAAATTAATAATACTCAGAGCCAGAATTTGCAATGAACAAAAGACATAATCAGATTTATTGAGTTCAGATACTTCAAACTTAGAAGAAAGTCCATTTGTCTTTTTTCTTTCAAAGAAGTCAAGCCATCACATTTTCTAAGGTTGTTGTTGCTATCAGGTTACTTTTGTCACAAATAGAATCTGTTTGGAGCTAACACCTTTTTCTTCATTGCTTTCTAGTTAAATTTGCTTTTATAGAGAGTCTAACATATCCAAATATATTCAGAATTGAGACTTAATTAGCTTCATTCCAGGAATATGCTGAAATTATTCAACCTCTGGTTAAAGGGTAGTTTTTTGTGGTAATTTGAATTGAAATTTATTCAGTCTGATAGTATGGAATGGGGAATTG
Source organism: Cnephaeus nilssonii (assembly GCF_951640355.1). Classification (NCBI taxonomy): domain Eukaryota; kingdom Metazoa; phylum Chordata; class Mammalia; order Chiroptera; family Vespertilionidae; genus Cnephaeus; species Cnephaeus nilssonii. The sequence continues at coordinate 55,687,046 of NC_137081.1, forward strand.
TCACTTGGCCATTAGTCTTTTCAGCTTTCTAACTTTTATTTTTTAAAATGTGTTTTATTTCCAAAGAAATACCTAGAATAATTCTTGAAAGTTAATATATTTTGTAATTTCTGGAAACATATTTTTAAATTTCTTTAATTTTTAATGTCATTGATTTATTGCTCGCTGTGAGAGAAATACCATTAGGTATTTTTGCTTAAAACTCATATTATGCTCTTTTAAAAGTATAGAAAGAAGCCTTTTCTTTCATATCATCTTTTTTTTTTTTTAATACTAAAGGCTCAGAATCATTCATGCTAAGAAAACAGGCAAAAGAGACACTGCAGGTGGGATTGATCTTGGAGAAGAACAGCATCCACTAGGGACACCCACTCCAGGAAGAAAGCGAAGAAGGAAGGGAGGAGACAGTGACTATGACGATGACGACGACGACGATAGTGATGACCAAGCCGATGAAGATGAGGAGGATGAAGAAGATAAGGAAGACAAAAAAGGAAAGAAGACTGATACCTGTGAAGATGAGGTAATCAAATTTAGGTTGATTTTAATATTTAACTAAGACTGCATAACACTAAAAAATAACAATTTGGGGTCAAGTAGATTTGCATTTTAATTCCATTTTGACATTTACTTACCTCAGTTTCTTCATCTGAAAACTGAGTATTACAATATTCACCATAAAATTTTTTGTGATGGGTAAGTAAATATTGATTGAATAGAATGCCTGCAGATAGCAGGCACTTACATTGAATAAAAGAAGTTAAGTTTTTCTATTTATATAATGACTTCACAGTTCTTCAAAGAACTATGCTGATTCTTAATTTTAGGTGTCCTCTTTCATTCTGTTGACATACTATCTTATACAATGCTTCATGTCTTAAAAGTGTTGTCAGGTTTGTGAAACTGGTATGTCTCAAACACCAGTTTATTATGCATTGCCTAGCTTTAGGCAGTTTTGATTAAAGATGCATAAGGCACTGAAAGTCCCCTCTCAATTTACAGTCTCATTGAGAAAGATTTGCAATATGAAACTGTAATGGGTTAAGTGTTAACTGCTTTGATAGCGATATTTACAATGTGCTAGGCAGATACAAAGGAAAGGCATTTAACCTTTCTGAGGAATAAATCCTCACAAAGGCTTTCTGGACCCATTAGCTGAGGCTACAAGCTGGGCTGAATGTTAACCTGGAAGGAATACAGGGAAAAGTTTTCCAAGCAGAGAGAATAGCATGACCAGGGCACAGAAGCCTGAAACTGTATGTCCTTTAAGGGACTTACTTACAGGTGCTTCAGGGTTACTAAAGAGCCTCATGTGCACCAATTATGAACTAGGACTTCTTAATTTTTGGTGACAGGAAGCTAATGAAGGGTTTTAAGTCAGTTTTGATTTTTAAGTGGCTCACTGTGTAGTTCTGTGGATGATAGAAATAGATTTGGGTAGGGCAAGATCAGAGATGAGAAGATCAGTCAATAGACATTACAATAGTTTAGTTGAGTTGTGAGGGGTCTGAAACTAGGCCAGTGATGGTGAACCTATGACACGCGTGTCAGCACTGACACGCGTAGCCATTTCTGATGACATGCGACCGCTGAGGCAGCCGCATGCCGAGGGTGAAACATTTGCTGCTCCTGAGGATGAAACATTTGCGAAATAATGTTTTTTCCTCAAAGTGACACACTACCCGAGTTATGCTCAGTTTTTTGGCGAAGTTTGACACACCAAGCTCAAAAGGTTGCCCATCACTGAACTAGGCCAATGGTAGTTGGGATGAAGGAGGAGAAAAGGACTCAATAAATCTTTAGGAGGATGGATGAGTAGTATTTGAGGATGGACAGTGTAGGCTGAAGGAGAGGCAGGATTGATTCCCAACTATCTGGCATAGGAGACTGCATGCTATGATTGCTTGAGAGAGAGAGAGAGAGAGACAGACAGACAGACAGACAGACAGACAGACAGACATCAGGAGGAGCAGAATAAATAGATGATAGGGGATGAGGGGAGGGCAGGTCATTGAAGACAGGAAGTGATGGTAGGTTTGTTTTAGACATGTTGAGTTTGATGTTCAGCATCAGTTAGATTTAAGAACCTGAAGGCTGAAGAATTCAGTATTGAAAATATAGATCTGGAAGTTATTAGCACACAGACAATAGGTTAAAATCATGAGGTGGATAAGTTTGCACAAGGGAATTGCTTTAGTGAATAGAGTAGTGGACTGAAGTTGGAACCCTAGGAACATCACTATTTAAGAAGAGCCCAAAAGGCTTGCTGTTGAAAATGGAACAGAGAGGTGGGAGATTTCTATAGGGAGTTGGGGGCCCCGAGTCCACTTCCAGAGTTAGTGATTCACAGAACCCAGCATCTAGTCATGCTCTGGCTATGAATTATTATAGCAACAGGAAATAAAGCAAAACCAGCAGAGAGAAAAGGCATGTGAGTCAAAGTTCAGAAGAAACCAGGCCTAAGCTGCCACAAGTCTTTTCCCAGTAAAATCACACAGCGATTTTCCCAGGCATGACTTGTGACACATGTGATGTGTTGTGTACTGGTGTATCTCATTAGAGGCTCAGTGCCCAGAGATTTTTGCTGGGGACTGGCCACAAAGGTACCCTCCCTCCATGTAGCATGTGCCAAAATTCCAGGCTCCCAGTAGAAAAGCAGAATAAATCACATTATTAGCACAGGTTAGGTCTAGTAAGCCGATTTTATCAGTTAGGGTCAGGGAACCCTTAAATCCAAGTTCCCAGAAACCAGCTAAGTGCCAACCTTGTAAGCAGGCCTTTCAAAGGGTAGTAGTCAGGTCTGCAGTGTTAACTTTTTTCTATACTTGTAGTAATAACAAAAATCAAGAAAATTGAACATTTAAAAAATGAGGGTGCAATAAACAGACATTAAGGCATCAGGAGATGTAAATTTTTGCTGGATTTGGCAACATACTGGTAGAGGTCAGCACAATTTCATTAGAGGGATGAGAGCAGAAGCCAGGCTAGGATTGATTGAGAACAATAAATAGAAAATGAGAAAGCAAAGGCGACTATTTCAAGCATTGTGCCTCAGGTGAAAGGGTAGTTCCTAGAGGGCGACAAAGACCAAGGATTTTTCAGATGTAGAAAGACTTGAGATGAATTTTGGTTGAAGGGAAAGAGTCAATAAAATGAGGGGGGGGGGGGTTGAAGATTAAAGATATCAAGAGAATAATTAATGGTATAAGGTCCCTAATGATATTGGAAGGTATCCTATATAATAAAAGGGTAATATGTGAATCGACCAAACTGCAGAACGTTGCTATGACCTGCACTGAGCAGGCAGGCAGGCAAGCGGTTAGGGCCAATCAGGCAGGCAGGCATGCAGAGAGGTTAGGGGCAATCAGGCAGGCAGGCAGGCAGAGTGGTTAGGGGTGATCAGGCAGGCAGGCAGGCGAGCAGTTGGAGCCAGCGGTCCTGGATTGCAAGAGGGATGTCCGACTGCTCTTTAGGCCTGATCCCAGGGATCAGCCTAAACAGCAGTCGGACATCCTCCGAGGGGTCCCGGATTGCAAGAGTGCGCAGGCCGGGCTGAGGGACTCCCCCCCCCCACACACACACACACGCATGAATTTCATGCACCAGGCCTCTAGTTCAACCATGGTGAATGGGTTAGCATTGAAGAGCAGGCTAAAGGGAAGAAGACAAGGCTATAGAGGTAGGTGTCTGTGTGTCTGTGTGAGTTTTCAGGGAAGCTATCATAAGCCATGGAAATGGACATGTGTAAAGAGAGATAAAAGCTGAAGTTCATCTTTTACCCTAAAAGAATTCTAGGGCTACAGAATGATACTCAAAGAACTATACAGCCAACCATTCCTTCTATACTCAATGCCAGGAATATTCAGCTAAGGAATTTCAGAAACAACTCCTGTGCTTTCTTGCATCAACTCAGTACTATTATAAAGAATGAAGGCCTAGAGGGATAACTTTATTGATAGAATATTTGAAAATATCTAACCAAGACCAATGATAAATTGCTGAATCAAATTTTTTACTTAATTTGGATAATAATGTAGAGGTACTTATAAATAAGATCATGTTCTACTCACTTCTCTTAAGTAAAAATAGCATACATGTAAAATGTTTTCAAAAACTCCTCCAAAATGTTATATTTTAAACCAGAATAATAAAAATCACTTGAGTGAGCCTTACACAATCTGAAAAGGAGACTACATTGAGATTTCGTGCCAAAATTATTTCATAATGTACTTTTGAAACTACTTGATCATATAATTTTATGCTGTGGAAAATAATGTGAAGTGTATATAATTTGGGTATTAGAATTGTAATTACCCAAACAAAAGATGCCATTTATAATCAATCTGCTTCATTTGGCAGGTGGAGCTGTTTCCATAGCAGGCATTAAACATTTCTGATCAGTATTAATCAGTTTTTCACAGAATTGGCCTCCCTTTATAGCCCTTATTATTACAAATTGTTTTAAAGTGTTGACTCATAAATTGACAAACCTGTATTGAGATTCCAGTGTATTTTACTGGGTAATTATCCCACTAAATTAGAATTTATTTACAGAAATTATATGTTTTGCCTGGCTTCTTTTTTCCACATGGAGAATTAACACACCACACATTATTTTCTTTAAGGGAGATAAATACTATTAAAATTGTTATTAATGATTTAAAAATTATTAATTTTTCTTAGACCAGACGTGTCACTTAATATAGTATTTTGTTTTTTTATGTGTTTATAGAGTTCAACTCTAGGATTTCATTGATGACAATCTTAGCAAATGTATATATTGTTATTAATATGAGAAGACAGTTTAAAAACTAAAAAATAACAAATATTTTAGGATCTAAAAAGCCAAATTAGCTCAATTAAATTAATTGAGAGTTAATCTTTATAATGAAGAACTGGTAGCCCCTTATTAATTTCCTAATAAAATAAAATTTTAGCCCTAGCCAGTTAGACCTTGGGCTGAGGGGTTCCAGGTTCAATTGTGGTCAAGGGCACATACTTTGGTTGCAGGCTCCATCCCCAGTCCCAGCCAATCAGTGTGTCTCTCTCACATCAATGTTTCTCTCTCTCTGTCTCTCCCCCTCCCTTTGACTCTAAAAATCAATGGAAAAATATCCTCATGTGAGGATTAACAAAACAAAACAAAAATAAACGTTTAACTGTTTAATAAACTTGATTGAAAAGATAGGCACATTATTCCTCCAAAAGTATGTTTGGCCTCTTGATTAAAGTATGGGGAGAGTGTTGTTATACTTCTTAAAAAACTAATTGCAGGTAACCTTTCCATTGAGAGTCATGTGATCCCTTTCAATTAGAAGATACTGCCCTTGACTAAGTCATAGCCCTTTGTCTCAAAGATGAGTCCCTCTTCTCCTCACTCTTTATTCCTTCAGCACATGGACTCTTTCCCTTATACTTAGGTTTGTGTTGAAACCTATGTGAGCTTTAAGCTCACAAGTGAGCAAGTAAGAGTTTATGCAGACAATTAAATTCTGACACATTGGAGCATATAATGTTTGGGAAATGGAGAACCACAGCTAGAATTGATTCTCTGTTCTTAGTTTGTTGTTGTTGCTTTTCTCTCTGATCTTTCAAACTCCTTCATATCTCTTAAAATTGTAAGGACTATTCGCCAATCTTCATTAAATAAAACTTTAGTAGACATTTTGCTTCTTTTGCATCATAGGAAGATTCTTAGAAATGGCAGTTAGTTAATTTGGCTGATACCTCGCAACTTTGATGTATTATTTCACATTATTTGTAGATAGACTTATATTTTTACAAAAGCAAATTATTAAATATTTATCACTTTAGAATCATATAGATATAAAAATATATTTTTTACGTAGATTCAAGATTCAAGGGTCATTGAGCTTATTGTCTTTTCAGATTTCTTTTAATTTCCAATAGATATTATGTTACCATTAGCACAAATAATATGCCTAAATGCCTTTGTAACTTGGTACCCTAAATCTGGATAAGGAATGGATAAGTGATAGATAATGGTGATACTATTGAGGTTTTCCTTTCAATTCCTTTTATTGGGGAGCTAATCATACTGATCTAGAAATATCTGTTCATTTTAAGTTGGTGGCTGTGTAGCTTTTGTAAAATGCTTATAGAAATTGAACATCAAAAACAACTTCTTGCCTAAATCGGTTTGGCTCAGTGGATAGAGCGTCGGCCTGTGGACTGGAAGGTCCCAGGTTCGATTCCGGTCAAGGGCACATACTTTGGTTGTGGGCACATCCCCAGTGGGGGGTGTGCAGGAGGCAGCTGGTCGATGTTTCTCTCTCATCGACGTTTCTAGCTCTCTATCCCTCTCCCTTCCTCCCTGTAAAAATCAATAAAAAAAAAAAACTTCTTATTTTTTTAAACCTAAGAAAGTTTCTGCAGAAACACATAATGTGTATAATTTTGCGAAAAAAAAAATTTACAGATTATGTGTCGGCAACTCTGCTTATTGATTTCAGATCTGTTCTTATTAATCCACACAAAAATCCCATGTTGCAGATAATGTTATCACCAATGTACAGTTAAGGAAACAGTCTTAGAAGAGTCGCATAATTTGCCTATGCTATCTAATAATAGACAAATATGCAAATTGACCATACCTCCGACACAACCACAAGCCACGCCCACCATCCAATCAGAGCGAGTATGCAAATTAACCCAAACCAAGATGGCTACAGCCACAGAGAGCAAGGTTTCCTAGGTAACAGAGGAAGCCAAGCTTTCCGCCTGCCCTTGCCAGGCCTAAGCCTCCACTCAAGCTACAAAGTTTTAATTATAGAAGGTAAATTCAAACAGAAATGGCGGCAGAATGGAGCTTGAGAGAGCAGGCCAGGGTTGCCCCCGGCAACAGGGGAAGCAAAGCTTTCCGCACACCCTGGCCGGGCCCACCCGCTTAAGGCAACAAAGTTTCAATTATAACCCCAATACAAATGGCTGCCGGCCTCAGAGGGAGCCCTAGGCTTGGCTCCGCTCCAGGCTACAAAGTTTCAATTGTAGAAGGAAAATAAATTCCAGATACCAGGGCCTCTGCTTGGGTTGCCAGGGGGCATGGCCGGCCTGCAAACCACCACAGGCCCCTCGCTCAGGCTATCCCATACCCCAAGGGAACCCCCACCTGATCCAGGACACCCTTCAGGGCAAACCAGCTGGCCCCCACCCCTGTGCCAGGCCTCTATCCTATCTAATAAAAGAGTACTATGCAGATTGATCATCACTGCAACACACAATATAGCTGCCCCCATGTGGTCAAAGATCCTGCCCCCATGTGGACACAAGATGGCCACCACAAGATGACCAGCAGGAGAGGGCAGTTGGGAGGCACCCGGCCTGCAAGGGAGGGCAGTTGAGAGGGACCAAGCCTGCAAGGGAGGGCAGTTGGAGGTGATCAACCCTGCAGGAGAGGGCAGTTAGGGGTGACCAGGCCGGCAGAGGAGGGAAGTTGGGGGCAAACAGGCTGGCAGCTGAGTGGTTAGGGGGTGATCAGGCTGGCAGGCAGAAGAGGTTAGGGGCAATCAGGAAGGCAGGCAGGCAAGCAGTTGGGAGCCAGCAGTCCTGGATTGTGAGAGGGATGTCCGACTGCCCGTTTAGGCCCGATCCCAGTGGGATCGGGCCTAAACGGGCAGTCGGACATCCCTCAAGGGGTCCCATATTGGAGAGGGTACAGGCTGGGCTGAGGGACAACCCCCTCCGTGCACGAATTTCGTGCACTGGGACTCTAGAATGAAATAATGCGGCTTAAACCCAAAGAAGCACATATACCTCTGTTCGTGCTTTTCCTCTAAAACATACAATTTGGTGGTAGTTTTCCTATATTCATATTCTAGAATGAAAAATTTCATTTAATCACATGTAAACTTTGCATTTATTAAATCAGTACTATATATGGTAGGGGTTATTTTTTCTTTTAAAAGTTCAATGTGTTGAAAATATAACTTAACCTTCTTTGTTCTAAAAATGACTCAGTTTATGGTATCAGTATTTTTGCAGTCTCCCAGATTTAAACCCTTAGCATCATAATTTACTTCTTCCTTCATCTCCCACACCCCTCTCTGCTTCATATCCATCAGTTGCCAGGACTTAACAGTTCTAACTATGTAAAATCTCTTACATCTATTTTCTTTATTTCTTTTTCCTTAGTAAGGCCCACATCCTCTTTAGTCATCGCAGCAGTCTACTAACTAGATTTGCCAATTCTAGTCCTTTCCCTGCTCTAGGCCATCTTACAGCTATTGCCATATTAAACTTTGAAAAGCATAGTTCTGATGTTCAACATCCCTCAAAGGATCAGATCATTTTTCATTGCCAAGCATTTGCAGCACTAGACAGTTCACTCCTAAACTCATCTTTGCTATATCTCCCACCCTACCTTTTCATGTTCCTTTCATGTCCAGATATGTCAAACTTTTTCTGGTATGCCCTGTCCTCTTTTCTCTGATTAATTATTCTTAGTCATTCATCAGTAGCTAATTAAATATAAATATATTTTTATATCTATATGATTCTAAAGTGATAAATATTTAATAATTTGCTTATGTAAAAATATAAGTCTATCTACAAATAACTTCCACATAGCCTGTCTTGGTAAAGAATCCCAGAAAAAGTTGTCTCACCCTCACTTGAACTGATTCCTAATCTCTACCTCTCTAAGGTCTTTATAGCTTACTAGTGTTGGGTGTTTTTTCCTTTCAGTGTAATGTTTTATGTCCCCTACCAGATTATTAGTTTATGGAAAGCAAGAACTGATTCCTATTCATTTCCATAGCATCTATCCTATTACTTTGCAATAGGAGGCTTTCATTAAATATTTGCTGATTGATTGAATAAGTAAATTTTAAGAACAGGTAAATGATACTTGTATTTTGTTATATATAGGATGAAGGTGACCAAGCAGCAAGTGTTGAAGAGCTAGAAAAACAGATTGAAAAACTGAGTAAAGTAAGTACTTTTAGATTACAGTTTTATCTTTTTTGCAGTGTTTTTTAAAAAATTTGCCTTGTATAAGATTAGTTTTCTGGCTGCTAGCAAGCTTTTTATAAGTAATTAAAATGAGGAGGTCTAGAAACATTCTCAGCTAAACCTTAAAAGTTTAATGCCAAGGTTAAAAGCATGCTTCTTAAGATGCGGCAGTAACCTTAATCAGGGTTTATATTCTTCATTTAAATACAGAATCTACAAATGCCTGGTTTTATTTCTTGGAATTAATTGCTTTTAAAATTCAGTCAAATTTTATGGTGATAGTTTCAGCATCTTATGCTTTATTTTATATTAATATATTTGAATTGAATTTATAAACTGTACATATTTTGTACTCTTATTAAAACTTGAATATCAGTAGCATCAGTGAAGTTTTAGATCAACTTCTTGTAAAAAATGAGTTTTTTAAAATATTATGAGATACCTGTATATCATTGTTAACTTCATCACAAATTTATCTCAAAATTTTGTCTTATGTTGCCTAGCTTTACAGTATGAGAATAAAAATAGGCAAATACAGATATGGTTAGTTACATACATGAGTATTAGTTGTTATACACTGTAATCAACAGAATTCAGCCAATTTGCTTTGGCTCAATAAAATACTTGATAACATTATCATCAAGTATAAGATATGCTACTTAAGATATATGATAAAATAAAATTTATCTTTTTAATCTGTGGCATCAAAGATATTCCAATTACCCTCAAAATAATGTTGATCTTTATAAATGTTACTGAAATTGAAGTCAGACTAGTAATATTTAGTTCTTCTGCTTTCTTTTCCCAATGGTGAAATTTATCTGCTCTAAGGCATAAGTATAAAGTTACTTATATATTAATTTTTGAAGCACTTAACACCCATAGCTTAATTATATGCATCATTTTTTTAACAGCAACAGAGTCAGTACAGAAGGAAGCTCTTTGACGCTTCTCACTCTTTACGCTCGATGATGTTTGGTCAGGATCGTTACAGACGCCGGTACTGGATTCTTCCCCAGTGTGGGGGGATTTTTGTAGAAGGCATGGAGAGTGGTGAAGGTAGGAACGGTTAAATCTATTACAAAATAATAATATAAGAAATCAAAATAACGTAAGAAATCATTATGCCTTCGACATATTTTGTGCTTCCAGAATCCAATTTGTTTTGTGAATAAACGTTGTAAAACTTTGATTCATATTCCTTTTGAACTCATAATGCCCCTTTTATTCACAAATATTTCTTCTCTGTCCATGATTTTTCTTATGCTGCTCTTTCTGACATCAAGCATAAATTATTCTTTTTCTTATTTAGTGGACAAAGGTCTTCACCTGCATTGTCTTTTATAGCTGCTGCCCATTTCTCTTCCTTCCCATTGTCAAATTTTCTTACTTGTAGTTTATTCTTTAACCTTTGCAGCAAGCATCCATCTGACAGTATCTCTGGAGGTAACTTGCTCAAATCTAATCATAATCCTCATTCATCTTGAGATCTTGTTCATGTTTGAAATTTGTGATTACCTCCTTTTCCATTAAACTTCTTCCTTAAGGTTTTAGAGAGAGAGGAAGGGAGAGGGAGAGAGAGAGAGAATCATCGATGTGAGAGAGAAACATCAATTGGTTGCCTCCCGTACATGCCCTCACTAATGAGGTATCATCTCACACTTGTCAGAATGGCTATCATCAGGAAGACAATGGAATACCAAGTGTTGGGAGGATATGGAGAAAAGGGAACCCTTGCGCACTGTTGGTGAGAATGTAAATTGGTGCAGCAACTATGAGTTACCTCAAAAAATAAAAAATTGAACTGCCTTATGACCTAGAGATTCCACTTCTGGGCATTTATCCCAATTAATCCAAAACACTAATTTGAAAAGATATTTGCGCCTTCATGTTCATTGGAGCATTATTTATAATAGACAAGTATTTATCTATGGATGAGTGAGTAAAGGAATTGTTATACATATTGCACAATGGAATATTATTCAACCATAAAAATGAAACTTGCCATTTGCAACAATGTGTATGGACCTCGAGGGCATTATGCTAAATAAAATAAATTGGAGAAAGACAAATACCAAATGATCTGCCTTATATGTGGAATCTTTTTTTAAAAGCAAACTAACCACTCCCCAAATCAAAAAACAAACAAAGTCATAGGTAAGAGATTAGATTGATTGTTGCTGGGGAAGTGGCAGAGATGGGTAAACTGTTCTGGTGTGTGTGTGTGTGTTTAGTTTAATTTAAATAAAACAATCTTATGCAGAACCCCAATATCTAACAAAAATAGCATTGTTCTTGTGGATGTATTTATAGAACTCCTAGCCTTTCCTGATATACCTCTATCCTATATACTTTCCAATATAGGGGTGGCCCTACAGGCACCTTTAGGACTTCACAAATCAGAGAGTAAGGTCAGAGCCATCAAAGGTGTAAGCACAAAGTGCCTAAAGGGCTCAAAACAGGGAAATGCCATACAGCCTACTTAGTATTTTATCATAATGTTTGGCATACATGGTACTCTCTGCCGCTAGACTGTGAGCTCCTGAGGGCACAGGCTAACTTAGGCAGGGGAGCTACATGAAACGAATCTGGAAGCAAAGTAGACACTGGAATAGAGTAAAAAGGGATGGAGAAATGAGTTGTGAGACCATTCCAGTAGCCTACGTAAAAGGAGGGAGGCCCTGAACTCAGGCACAAACAAGGAGAGTGGGAAGACAGATATCCTGAAGGTAGAATTGCTGTAAGAAATTATTGAACATGACGTAAGAAAAATGGCATCAGAGCAGGTTTGATGAATTAATCCTCAGTGGGAAAATTGTGATGTTTTAAACTGACTCAGAGGAATCAAGAGGAACAGTTTGTTTGGAATGAAATTAAAGTTTTGGTCTATGGGGGAAGTAGAATAACACTTAGAGGTAAAACAAAAGGTTTTAGTGTAGAAATCTAATTTAAAACGGCAAAACTGTGAGTCACTTGAGGGTGGAGAGCCTTGGTAAAGCTTAAGAGCCAATAAAGCAATGTCCAGGTGAGTGGCATTACCTTAGCTGTAATAAGAATAATTTGAAACGCTAACAGTGGAACAAAATCAAACCTCAGTTATACCCCAGACCCGCAGACCCGTGGTCGGCAAACTGCGGCTCGCGAGCCACATGCGGCTCTTTGGCCCCTTGAGTGTGGCTCTTCCACAAAATACCACGGCCTGGGCGAGTCTGTTTTGAAGAAGTGGCATTAGAAGAAGTTTAAGTTTAAAAAATTTGGCTCTCAAAAGAAATTTCAATCATTGTACTATTGATATTTGGCTGTGTTGACTAATGAGTTTGCCGACCACTGCCCCAGACCAATGAAAAATTCTTCAATTTGGCTAAGAGCCACATCATTGTCAGTCACCTGGGCATGTAAACTCGAAGTTATCTAGGACATCAACTTCTTCACAATGTCTGTAGTCAGTCTCTTTGCAACACTACTGAAATCAAGTTCTTTATCAATGTACCTGGATTATTACAGCTGTCCTTGACTTCTTTCTATATAGTTCCCTCTTTCTATTATGTCTCTATTCTAAAACCTTGAATGACTCCCTCTCGCCTGTAAGATGATGTAATAAATCTGTATGTAACCTGGTATACAAGGCCCACTTACAGTGAGAGTGTACATCAAACATTTAGAACTATTTGGAGAAAAGAGAGAATCAAAATTGCTCCTCTTGTAGGTGTAGCTAGCAAGTGTCATCTGGAAAGCAGGAGAATATGGACATTTGTGTCCATGCATTCATCTGTAATATGAACAACAGGAACCTCCTAACCACCTGTTGTAATCATGACAGGTACCAAAGAAGGAGATGAATATTGAGGGGCCCAGCATACCAAGTATTCTTCATTTTTCCTCTTTAACTCCAGGATGCCACGGAACTTTATACTAAAGTGAAATGGTGTTGTTCAGTACACTTACCTGAATGTATTCTTGTTTAGGAAATGCAATCTCTTTCTCCTCCAAGTATGCAACACTGTTGCACTTCTAAATTGCAGAATGTAAATAGTAGTGCCCAATAAATGCACTAGTGTAAAATGACAGTCTCATATGCATATAAGATTTCTGGAAGGATATATAGATGTGATTGGTGAACCATGGCTACCTATAATGACTAGAAATAGGGACTGAGGGAGTAGAGCAGAATGGGTTTAATTTATACCTCTTTACCAAATATTTTACCTTGAATGTATGTTACTTTTCAAACAATAAAGTGGTGAATTTGTATTTTTAACAGAATTTGCATAAATTACTTTTAAAACATTGATCAAAAATATGAACCAGAAGTTGACAATGGAGAAATACCAATAAAAACTGTACAAAGATATTCAGCCTTACCAACGATCAGAAAAAAACACAGTTTAGATTTTCACCTCTCAGATATTGACAAAAACAGAAAATATATATAGTGTTCAGTTTAATTGAAGCTGTAGGGAAACATGCTCTTGTGTATGTACTTCTGGTATGAATGGGTGTTGTTCTCGACACTGAGCAGGTGGACAGTGTATTGCAAAAACTCTGAAAAGTACAGATCTTAGGAATCAGTAAGGTTTTTTTTAAATAAATTTATCCTAAATAAGTAAAGCAGGAAAAAAAAATACAAGTCCAAAGATACAGATACAAGATCATTTATCACTCAAAGCATTACTTATATTAATGAATAACTGGGACCAACTAAGAGGCATCAATAGAAGATTTATTATTTAAATTATGATATATTCTATTGAATACTCTGTAGCCATTAACATTTATAGTATAGTTATATATTTATTGACACATCAGGATCTTTACAGAGTAAAGCATGTATATTAAAGTGTCATGCATATAATAGGAGTGCCTTTTTAAAATGTTTAGGTTTAAGTATGTATGCGTGTGCATAGAGAAATGCTGGAAGGATATATACAAAAAAGTTAATAGTATTTTTTGCTATGTATTAGAGCTTTTTTTTTTTAAATATATTTTATTGATTTTTTACAGAGAGGAAGAGAGAGGGATAGAGAGTTAGAAACATCGATGAAAGAGAAACATCGATCAGCTGCCTCCTGCACGCCCCCTACTGGGGATGTGCCCGCAACCAAGGTACATGCCCTTGACCGGAATCGAACCTGGGACCCTTGAGTCTGCAGGCCGACGCTCTATCCATTGAGCCAAACCAGCCAGGGCTATGTATTAGAGCTTTTAATATTTTTTGTATTTTAGTTTTTTGTAATAATTAATTATACAATTACATTTATGTTCCAATGTTCAAAAAATCTGGTCTATAAAAAAAGGAAAAATTAAAAGAGTATTAAGTATCTAGAAAAGTTTGTTAAATATTTATGTACTAGTAACTTGATAAACTGTACTAAAATATAATTATAGTATTATTTGATCTGGAATAATTGATATTCATAATACTTTTCAATTATTGTAGGACTAGAAGAAATTGCAAAAGAAAGAGAAAAACTGAAAAAGGCAGAGAGTATTCAGATCAAAGAAGAAATATTTGAGACTTCTGAGGATACATTAAATTGTTCAAATCCAGATCATTGTGAGCAAAAGGAAGACCCTAAAGAGAAAGACAACATAAACCTATTTCTTCAGAAACCTGGCTCTTTTTCAAAATTAAGCAAACTTTTAGAAGTAGCCAAGATGCCTTCTGAGTCAGATGTAACGACCCCCAAATCAAATAGTAGTGCCAATGGGTGCACAGTGTCTTACCAGAACAGCGGGAAACACCCAGTAGGCAGCATTCAGTCAGCAGCTACACAGAGCAGCATGGAAAAGGCAGACTCTAACAATCTGTTCAGTGCTGGTTCAGGCGGCCCAGGGAAGTTCTACAGCCCTCTCCCCAACGACCAGCTGTTAAAAACACTGACTGAAAAGAACAGACAGTGGTTTAGCCTTTTGCCCAGAACCCCTTGTGATGACACTTCGCTTACCCACGCCGATATGCCAGCTGCTTCTGCAGCAACTCCTCAGTCTCAGCCACCGTCTAAGTCACCTTCACCTGCCCCAGCTCCTCTCCTTGGATCATCCTCTGCCCAGAATCCTGTTGGCCTAAATCCATTTGCTTTATCACCTCTTCAGGTTAGTATTGCTAAGTGTAACTCATTTTCATGTTGCTTTATTTGATCTTTGACCCCATGGAGATTTTCCCGTAAGGGAAATCAGTTGAATATTTATATCCCTGCTACAGTTTAAAAACTGAAGAGAGTCAGAATTGGTATCACCAAGCTTCATCAGAACTACTGATTTCTAGTCTAAGTCTAAGACAAAGGCTTCTTAATTACTTTATAATTATTACCATTATATTCTATCTTAAAGGAAAATACTTTGCAGAGCAAAGAACATGGATTTTAACGTTGTTATTATATTTAGTTTTTCTGTAATTGTGATAAGTGAAAGAATATTTTTCAGAATTCTTAAAAAATTTCAGATTCCTAACATTTTTTCAAACTTCTGAGATTGTTCTACTTTTAAATTGTCTTGGTTTTGTTTTGTTTGGTTTTTTTTGCAGACGAAAAGTGGAGTATCTGTGATGGGACTCCAATTTTGTGGGTGGTCCACTGGCATGCTTACTTCCAATATTCCATTTACATCACCTTTACCTAGTCTGGGATCGGGGTTGGCATTATCTGAAGGAAATGGTAATTCATTCTTGACTCCCAACGTTGCTTCAAGTAAAAGTGAATCTCCAGTACCACAGAATGAGAAAGCCTCTTCAACTCAACCTGCAGCTGTTGAAGTAGCAAAACCAGTAGATTTTCCTAGTCCAAAACCTATTCCAGAAGGTAGGTACATTGAGTTGGTAGGTACGTTGACTTTATCTCATAGATTTCTGTGTTATAGCTGAATCTTTCTTTGATGATTTTATATATAGTTATAAATCTTTTTATTTGCATTGTGCCATTACTTCATATTCAGAATATTTGTAAAAGATCTGCATATTTATTTTGACTTAGAAATGCAGTTTGGTTGGTGGAGAATTATTGACCCAGAAGACCTAAAAGCTTTGCTCAAAGTGCTCCATCTCAGAGGAATAAGGGAAAAGGCATTACAAAAACAAATTCAGAAACACCTGGATTATATTACTCAAGCCTGCATCAAGAATAAGGATGGTACGTTCCTAAAAGAGATTTCTGCGATGTCTTGCTTGCTTAGTTTTGAGAATTGATGCTTTTATCTTAAGTCATATTTTTGTATGTTTTGATTTTTAATTTATTACTAAATGCCATTTTTTTCTATCTTGTTCAACAAACAGTAATTATATGTATTAAGTTGGTATTACTATCTTACAGTTTTTTACAACTTGCAGACATTGTTTTGTTTCTTAAAAAAAGAATATTCCTGCCTTTAAGAGTAAGCTGCATGCATATGCACAGGGAGCATTTGTGTATTAAGTAACATGTACATGTTGTCTCTGGAATTTTATTCACATTCTGGAAGAAAGCATTGAGGCATAAAGTGGATTTTAAAATAAATTTCTTTTCAAATGTAGTTGCTATTATTGAATTAAATGAAAATGAAGAAAACCAAGTAACTCGAGATATTGTGGAGAACTGGTCAGTAGAAGAGCAAGCAATGGAAATGGATTTGAGTATCCTTCAGCAGGTAGAAGATCTAGAAAGGAGAGTTGCATCAGCAAGTTTGCAAGTGAAGGTAAAATTGACTTGGAATAAAATCTCTTTAGGATAACGGAAGGTAACTAATATTTATTATATGCTTGATATGTGCCAGTTACTGTGCTAAATGTTTTCACTTTATCTCATTTAATTCTCAAAACAATCCTGAATAAATTTCCCCCACCCGACAGGTAAGGAACAAGGTGTAGTAAGTGGCTAAATGTGGATTCAGACTAAGTCTTAACTCCAAAGCCCATGTTCTTTTTTTCTTTTCTTTTTTTAACATTTTTATTTTTATTGATTTTAGAGAGGAAGGGAGAGATGGAGGGAGAGGGAGAGGGAGAGGGAGAGGGAGAGGGAGAGGGAGAGAGAGAGAGAGAGAGAGAGAGAGAGAGAGAGAGAGAGGAAACATTAATGATAAGAGAGATCATTGATTGGCTGCCTCCTGCATGCCCCCTACTGGGGATGGAGCCTGCAACCCAGGCATGTGCCCTTGACTGGAATCGAATGCGGGACCCTTCAGTCCGCATACTGATGCTCTATCCACTGAGCCAAACAAGCTAGGGCAAGCCCATGTTCTTTTTACTAAATCTTGCTGCCTCCTTTATAGTATTAAAAAATACCACTTCCAGTATGCAGTTGTTTACAACAAACAGAATACCACAGTTTTTCCCATGAATAGTGTAATACTCGATCAAACTGCTATTATAGTGTTGCATCTGGAACCAGGAACCCCTTTGTATACAAGCCATGTTATATGTCACACTTTGATTCTACGTAATTTAAAACTGGAATATATAGCTATATCCAAATGTAGGTTATATTATGATACACACACACACACACACACTACATATATATGTCAAGTTTTAATTAATTTATTTACCCAAAGAGCATTACCAGGTCACAAAGCAATGCTTAGACTGGCTTTGAATGGACTTTATCTTTGTGCAAGAATTTTTAGCTTTGGAAAGAGAAGCGTAGAGGTTATCTCAATTGATAATGTGGGGATGTCTCTAACAATAAATGGATTAATGATGAATAAGGGTGAAACAGACACCTGGAAAGGTTTAGAAAATGTAGTCACCATGTAATTTGATTTGGTGTATTTTCAAATGAGAGATATATGTCATAATACTTATTCTATCGAATGATTAAAATTTTGCTTCCTAATTAATGCTGGCAGTTGGAAACTTTTGAGCATCTCCAAAAAAAATGTCATTTTCCAGAGCAATAAAATATCCCCTTTTTGACACAAACATAATTACTAACTTTGGGAAGCAAAAGTCTATCATTTGCTGAAACTATTTTGCTAGCAAACTATATGTATCCTCCTCCTGGTACTATAATCCAGTATAAAAATGCCTCATTTATCTGGCATTTTCCACAAATGAACTCTTCTACACAAGTTAATTTTCTGGAGAAATAAAAATTATTCTACTTAGTGCCATAATTTTTAACATGTTTGTTGGATGGCTTATGTTATGCATTACACTGACTTCTTAAATTGAGAATAATGAGTTTGATTTAAATTATGGTGGTGACACAGGACCATCAGTATAAAGAGCAATTAATAGATAATGATTCCCTCAGGAAATGCAAAGAGGTTTTGCCCCTAACTTAAATGATCCTAGTGTGCTTTGCTTTTTCAACTACTTCATCTGCTTTCTATAGTCTGTCTTTGTCCTCTCTTATGGTTAGTTGCTGCTATGTGCTAGTTTTAATTTTATTGGTTCTCTCAAACCTATTTTCCTGCAACATCCCCCTACCTAGTTTTCCAATTCAAATTGGCTGTTGGTTGGGGAAGTATATCATCAAGCTCTTTTGGACTGAAACAGTTTTCTGGAAACATCCTCAGTTTTGGTGCATTGACCTTATCAAGTTACTGGCTGCTTAAATGTTTTGGGACTGTGTTCTCAGTGGCTAAGATAAGTGGAATTTGTTTTTTGTTTTTTTTAAGTGGGGTGTTTTAACATACTATTAATAAGGCATTGCTGAATTATTCTAAGAAATTAATTATATTAGTCTTGAGTCTGAAAACACAAGT
Organism: Cnephaeus nilssonii; assembly: GCF_951640355.1. Classification (NCBI taxonomy): domain Eukaryota; kingdom Metazoa; phylum Chordata; class Mammalia; order Chiroptera; family Vespertilionidae; genus Cnephaeus; species Cnephaeus nilssonii. The sequence goes on from NC_137081.1 coordinate 55,705,691, forward strand.
GATGAAAATAACCACAAAACATTATTTTAACACCTGTAAAGATGTAATCAGTTTTTCTTTTTTAAAAGGAAAACAGAGTTATATGTTTAGCCTGGGAACTAGCTATTGTGAAGACACATTAAGCAGGTGGAACTTTCATTTTTATTTTTAGTAAAGAAAATAGAAATTATTTTTCTAATAATATGGACATTTTTTATATTATAGGAAAATCTGCAAGTCTCTAATCCTAATTCTATTGCTGAGTACATAAAAAGCCTAATTACTCTTCCAGCTCCTCAAAAAACAAATCCTGTGTCTCTTTTTAAGTTTCTCTTTTACAAGCTAATTAATTCTTTTAACCATGAGTCCTGTGAAATGGTTTCTGGGCCCATGGTTCTCTTCTGAATAAACGCCAGTGTCAATACCCTTCTTAAAATATCATGCCCATAATTGTACATAGAGATGTCTGAATGTGTTCACGAGACTTCCTTTCCTTAATCCAGTGCTATACTTCTCTCAATGCTACTTGGATTCTCTACCTTTTCAGCATCCACATCATACATACCATTGCTTCACTGAGTATATGCTTAAAAAAAAAATCTCTGTGCCTCTTTCAGAGTGCTTTTAAGTGAGTTCTATCACATGCAGTATTTCTGTGATTAATTGCTTAAACTGCAGAGCTTAAAATTTATATAGTGCCAGTGCACGGATTTGTGCACATTGAAAAGAAATTAATTAGAAGGTGGCCGGCGGGGCCAGGACTGGGCAAGACGGGCCAGACATGCCCTGGAGCCAACCTCCCATGGTCCCTCCCCGGCCAGCAGCACTGGGGCTCAAAGGCCATCTGCGGAGTGAGCGGGGTCCCTCCAGCAGGTGGGGTCCCTCGGCCTGGCCTGTGGGGATCCGGCAGTCTGACATCCCCCAAGGGGTCCTGAAGCGCGAGAGGGCACTCTGCAAAGTTGCTGTCACTCGGCAGCTCCTGCGTTGAGCGTCTGCCCCGTGGCGGTCACTGTGCATCATACCTACTGGCCAGTCAGCCAGTCAGCTGGTTGGTCAGTCACTTAGCCTTTTATCTATAATAAGAAAAGGGTAATATGCTAATTAGACTGGACATCCTTCCAGACATCATTCTGGACAAAGCTGGGGCCGGAGCGAAGCCCAGGTCCCGGGTGCCTGCTGGTGGCCAGAGGGAAGCCGCTGGGTCCTGGGTGCCTGCCGGGGGCTGGAGGGAAGCAGCCCGGGTTCCGGGTGCCGGAGGGAAGCCGGTGCTGTCAGCCGGGGAAAGGAAGACCTACTCTTGCACGAATTTTCATGCATCGGGCCTCTAGTATATATAGATTGTTCTATTTTTATTAATTTTATTTAGGTACCATTTTCAGCATATGAATCTTTTAACCTTAGTCCTTTCATAAAGAATATTAACTTTCTTCGAAACTTTAAGTCACCTGAAGTTTTAATAGCTATCAACTGAGTTATTCATAAGTGTATTGGCCAAATATAGAGCCTTTGGATAGAGGCAGTTATGTTATGCATTACATTGCCTTCTTTACACCTTTTCTGAGCTGACGAGCTTTATCAATCACCAGTTTTTGGATATAGTGTCTTTTACCATCTAGACTTCTCTTACTCTAATATAGTCTTCCTTTTTTTATCTTATCAGTTGCCTTGTAGAAATCAAGATATACTGTATTTACAGGATTCCTTCCCTTGATTTAGTTATTTCATATTTCTCTCAAAAGATGGGAATGAGGTTCATGTGACATGATTTGTACCTAATGCACTTATGTGTACTATTCCGAACTCCATCCTTACTTTCTAAATGTTCTACTGGGTTAAAGAGGAAGGACTGATCCCAATATAAAGATAAAATATTTATCTCTTAAATTTTTTAATAAAAAAGATAATGTTCATTCTGATTTTCCTTTAATATGCACTTAGTACATACCTATTCCACATCAGACAGTAGACACCACAGAATTTTAAAAATATATATGGTTTCTGCCTTCAGAAAGCTTGCCATATAATAGGACATGTATACATCTCTGCAGAATCTGGTAACTGACTGCAGCGAAGTACAGAATCTCACATGAATTTAGAAAAAGAATACACAGTTTCTGGTGGAGAAATGGAGGAGATGAGGCAGATTTCATGTAGGAGCCGAGGTGGAACTTGAGAAGATGAGTAATCCTCTGACAGTCAGAGAATACGAATTCCAGGGTGGGAAGAGAACAGCATGAGCACAGCACCAGGATCAGCAAGCTCAGGACATGTCTGGAGTCACAAGACATCTGCCTGCAGGGTAGGATGCATGAATGGGAACATGAGACAGAAAGGTAGATCGATGAACTGAATGTCATAGCAAAAGTTTGGATTTTGTTAAACAGGGAATCCTTGAGGCTAGAGGATCAATATAAACAAGCTGAGTTATAATAACAATTTATTATATAAATGCCTACTATTTGCCTTCACTGAGTTTTAGATAAAATGAGTAAAAACAGAACGTTCCCTGCCTGCATGGAATTCAGAGGTAGGAAAATGCTAAATAAGCACAGTAGTATTAAATTGGACTGCCACCAGGCTATGGAGTATTACATGGTCCTATGAAGAGCCTGTATGGGGAGATTTACCCCCTAAGGGAGCTCAAGGAAGGATTCCCTGAGGATGCAAATACTAACCTGGGAGTTGCAGGGAGAGTGGAGTTAACTAGGTGAGGAGGAACAGGGAAAGCTATACAGACAAACATAACAGCTATGCAAAGCTCCTGCAGCCAGAGGGAAAATGGTGAGTACAAGGACCTGCATCGATGAGTGGTGCAGGAATGCAAGTGGAAAGGAAGAGCAAAGTTCAGAGACTGCTGAGGGGTTTGTGTTTACCAGTTTGTGGTCCTGTGAAATTAATAAGCATTTAGTCTCTAGAATACTTGACTGGTTTTCATTATACCTTTCGTATTATCTAAAGTTTTTTATTTTTCTTATAACTGCTTGTTTTAATGTTCTGTTCTTGTTTCTACCCACCACCATTAGGAAAGACAAGGTAAAAACTTAATAAAGATCCTTGAGATCTGCTGGTGTTTGCTGCTGAATTTTAAGTAAAGGTAATTCACCCACTGGGCATTTTAAAAGAAAACCATAATAACGTTATTCTCTCGATATATAGGGTTGGATGTGTCCAGAGCCTGCATCAGAAAGGGAGGACTTGGTATATTTTGAACATAAGTCATTCTCTAAATTGTGCAAGGAGCATGATGGAGAATTTACTGGCGAAGAAGAAAGCAGTGCACATGCACTAGAACGGAAGAGTGACAACCCCCTAGATATAGCTGTAACCAGGCTGGCTGATTTGGAGCGGAACATTGAAAGAAGGTATCTGAAGAGCCCCTTAAGTACCACCATTCAGATCAAAGTGGATAATGTGGGCACAGTTACTGTCCCTGCTCCTGCACCATCCATTAGTGGTGATGGTGACGGGTAGGTTATTGAGATTAACTTGAAAAATTATTGTGCTTCTTTGCTAATTGGAGCCTATTTTCTATTGCCTGTTATCTATGTATCTTCTTGTATGTCTGTGATCCATATGGATCATGCTATTTGATCCATATGGATCATGCTATTTGCATGGTGCTTTGTAAAAACTTTTTTTTTTTTGTTATGTGCATTGATAATCCTGCAAAGTAATCTTACATTTTACCTGGTTGTGACTAAGCTTTGAGGCACGTAGCCACAGTCTGTGCACTACATCAGATTTAGTTGCTTAAACCTTATACTTATTGGCTGTTCCATGTTTTTGTCATTGCTTGGCTTTCAGTGTGATGATTGTTGCACATTCAGTAACCATAAATGTGGACATGACCTACTTAATTTTTCTATATTTCAATGCAGAATTGAAGAGGATATTGCTCCAGGGCTCAGGGTATGGAGAAGGGCACTGTCAGACGCTCGCAGTGCTGCACAGGTAGCTCTGTGCGTTCAGCAGTTACAGAAATCAATAGCATGGGAAAAATCAATTATGAAAGTTGTAAGTGTTTTCATTTAAGAAATACTATAACTAATTTACTTTGTCCTATTTTTTCCAATCTTCAGATCTTCCTTAATTGTACATTACTTATTTTCAAAATAATGTATGCTGTACTTGAGAGTTTGCTCATTCTTATTCTGCATAGTTTGACTCTTTCTTCCTTATTTTGAGCTTTCTGAAGGAACCTACCAAATGTATTCTTTTTTGATTATCCCTCTGCTGAATATTGTTTATAACTCTTGCTGAAGTTGTCTTCTATATTCTGTCAATGTAATAGTTGTTAATCTAAATATTTGAAGATCCTTCCACTCTTGTAAACATTCCAATTGGTAACTACATTCATTGCATTCCTAAAATGTCTTTATATTTCTATCAATTTTCATTTTTTAATCCTAAGAAATACTTAGAGAAGTAAATATAAGCAGAGAACTCTTCCTTCGTGCACTGATATGTATTTGACCTCTGGTATAGATGACTTGAAGAATAGATCTTTTTTTAAAAAATACGTATATTTTTATTGATTTCAGAGAGGAAGAGAGGGATAGAGAGATAGTGGCCTGTTTTGTACCAGGCACCAAATGCTATGTGTTCAAAATAAAAGCTATATTTCATATATTTTCCAGAAAGATATCATTTTAAATCATGTACATGTCCCTTTTGCCTCTTATATATCATATATAGAAATACCTTTTATATGTAGACTTTTACTAATTAGCTTAACATTTGCTTCTGAATTACAGGTTTCCTTTAAAATTTAAATATATGAGATTTGTTGTCAAGAATAACTAAGCATTTGCTTAAAATAATCATTTCCCAAAGAAAAGAAATGATCCTTAAATAATTTAGCATTCTTCATTTTTACCTCTATGCCTTAGACTACTCAAGACTTTACGAATTAATTTGGTTTCTTCTGTGGTTTTCTACTTCTTCCTAAAATGTCCATGGAATAATGAATCTGTAGTTTTCACGATATTCTCAAATTTAGGTCTTTCCCAACCTAGATTATAATTTATCGTAAATTTTAAGGCATTGTTAAGTTCATCTGCTAGCATTTTTGCTAGGTAAAATTTTTTCTTCACAAAATTAGCATTAAAATCAGTTTTAAAGTCATGTACTCAAATATATTTGGTGAAATCTAGGCTATAATTAATAAAAAAGATTGAATTGCTACATCAAAATGAATTTCGTATAGTTATTTTTCTCATCTGTTCCAAAACTGTCATCCCGATGTGGTCAGTTTTGTTATAACCTATACACAGAAACCCAAAACTTGTACCAAAATCTGCCTTTATGTTAGTATACTTACTTTCTGCTGTCTAAAGCTTTATTTCAGTTTTTGCAAATTCATAAACCTTTACCATATATTAACATACATTTATCATTATATAACTCCATCTCTAATAATCTTCATTTTTTTTAATGCTTAACAATACATTACTTGCTATGAAATTACCTTAAATTGAAGGCAGAATCTCATATTCAAAGATTAACGAACACTTTGTAACCTTTAATTAGAAATGTAACAGTACCTATAATAATCTTCATAATAAGTCATAACAAAATGTCAAAGTGCTCCATATCTTTAGATATACCTTCTTTGCCAGAGACAAAGCTTACCAGGATGGAAGAAGCTGTTGTAATTTATCTCCAGATAATCCTGCCCACAGTGTGCTTTATGTTATTGTTAATGTTAAACAAAAGGCAACGTCTACTATATTTTGCTCTAGGAGCAAGGGAGTTAAAACCAAATGTTAATACACTTGTTCTAACATATTGTGAGCTATAACTGTGATTTTTTGAAAGTGTTAAGAGCTTAATATCTGTCACCCTTTCTTAATAATTGCCAGAAAAAAATTATTTTTAAACATAAATGTGAGATGTGAAACGGACTTTATGGTATTTTTAGTTATCTATTGTAGAAAATAGTGAGAATTTAATGTTCATTAATCTGATTTTTAAATTTTAGTTATAGTGATTTAAATATAACCTTCCAAATGTTATTTCTCAGTGAATATTTTTGCAATAGAAGTTTTAAAAATGTAACTCAAACTTGGAAAAATAGCACCGTCTTTAGGTATTAAACAATGTGGTATTAGGTAAGGTCATAAAATAAATACTATTGCAACATTAAACTACTGCTTTTGCTCTTAGTACACATGCAATTTTAGTATTATATATATTACATATATACGGTGTACCAAAAATATTGTATACATACTTTAATAGCCGATAGCTCAATTGATGTTTCTTTCTTTTCAGCTTTAACCCATTGGAATTAATAATTATTCAAAATGTGCATGCATTTTTTTGGGGGGGGACACTGTATTTGATATTTGTTAAGTTAAATAATGTATGTCTGCCTTTTTAATAAGATTCTTAAGCTATCATTGATGTATATATTGAGTTATATAAGACTTATTTTAGTCTTTCCCAAATTGATTAATTGTATTGAGAATAAAAAATGAAGTTTGAACAGTTAAGCTACTTTGTTTTTAAGAGTACATAAATACATAATTATACATCAGTAGAAATGATTTATAGTTTAAGTATTTTCATTTTAAATATATTGGTTGCAGGACATTTTCTACTATGACGGGATATAAACTAAATGTCAAAATATAATGTTAGTACTTACATTTTTCAAAGTCATCTTAAAAGTTTTACTTGTCTAACTTTCCTTCTTTTCCTTTGTGAAACTTGTTATACAGAATATATATGCATGGGGGTAAAATCTTTTTATATATGTTAAAATTCTTAATGGCATTAGAAATTTTTTTAACAGAAGAAATAATTTGTCTTTAGTTCTATAAAAAAAATCATGACATCTTAAATTCTTTAATTTAAGATTGTATGATTCATTTTCTACATTTGTGACACATGTTTGATTTGGATTGATTCCCAAAGTTTCCTAGTTTGGACCCATTTTTTAATCAATTATAAAAAAATAGATGGATACTTTAGTCAAAATATAAGGACTTTTTAAAATTATATATATTATGTATAATTCTGATACTAATGCTAACCTAATTTTGTTCTTAAAAATTAACTCTTATTTCTTTCTCAGGATATCATGAGGATGCTAAGATAAGCAAAAAATGAAATATATTAAAAAATTAAAACATCATGTATTAAAGCTATTCATTGCTTTATGTGCTCCGATGTCATGTTAATTATTTCATATGTTAATGTGTACATGCTTCTGAAGTGTGTGCAGGCACCCGACCTCTAGCTTTGTTCTTTGCAGTGTACCTGAAATGTGCATTTACCCCAATTGAACTGCTCACCCGTCATGTGGTCCATATCTGTGTAACGAGAGATACATAGATGTGTATGGCTACTATATATTTGTTAGCAAGCGGAATGTTCATTACTAATGTAAACTAGGAATGACGGTTTGTTTAATATCCCAGTAAGTATTATTCATAGCAGAGTGCTAATTTTAAATGCTTTTCCATGTATTATAGTACTGCCAAATCTGTCGAAAGGGAGATAATGAAGAACTGCTCCTCCTTTGTGACGGCTGTGACAAAGGCTGTCACACCTACTGCCATAGACCCAAGATAACAACTATACCAGATGGGGACTGGTTTTGTCCAGCTTGCATTGCTAAGGTAAGATCAATGAAAACTAATCCTTTTTTTTTTTAAATTGAGGTAACATTGGTTAATAACGTTTTATAAGTTTCAGGTGTGTAACATTATGATTCAACTAGAGGCCTGGTGCAAGAAATTCATGCATGGGGGGGTGGGGCGTCCATCAGCCATGGCCTGCGCCCTCTCACAATCCAGGACCCCTCGGGGGATGTCTTGACTGCCTGTTTAGAGGTTAGAAAAAAACCTTGTGAGAGAATAAAACAAAACAGAGGCCACTCCAGTGAGAAGCTAGGTTAACTTTCTGCATGAAGATTCATCAGGCCAGGGAAGAGGGGAGGAAGGAGTGAGTGTGTGTGTGTGAGGGAGAGAGAGACAGACAGACAGACAGACAGACACCCCCCCCAAAGACTCCAGGCTCTTGTTTTAAAGCACAAAACTTTGCTTTCCCCACATTTATCGCATGTCTAAACACAAACCATCGTGTACTTAAGCAACATGTGTTAGGGAAGGAGAATGCAGCCTCAAAGCAAAGGGTGGGGGTGTCAGAAGTGAGTAACTCCTTTCCTCTCCCAGCTGAAGCTCCTCGGGGGCCTGCCTCCTTGCGAATCCACATTTTTCTCTTGGTGTGTGGGAGGCAGGGAGAGCAGCATTATCCCGGGAGGGGAAGGTCACGGGGACTGCACCCGTGGTACTTGCCCCAAGTTTCATTTCCTCACCCTCCCGGGTCGCTTTCCACCCCACCACTGATCCAGTTAATGGGGTTGGAGGTCTGCAGCTGGACGCCTCCAGGCAGAGAGCGTGCTGGGGGCCGGGTGGTCCAGCTCTGAGGCCCCTACATCCACACCCCACCCCCATCAGCTTCCCGCCTGTGGGCAGCGGCTCGGGGTGTTCCACCCCACCATGTGCCAGACTCAATCTGATCGGGTGCAGGGAGAGGTTGGGTGGGTCCATGGCATGTGGCTCCATGGCTAGTGCCCCCCCCCCCCCCCCCCCCCCCGCGCAGCTCGCGGGGAGGGGGGCGGGAAGAAAAGCCTCCCCAGAAAGAGGTTTTTCAAAAGCCTTCAGGGTCCGGGAGGTTGGCCGGCCAGGGCCTTCCTTACCCTGGCTGCTGGCAGCCACCCCGTCCCCTGCCCACACCCGCCTCAGCCTGGCACCACTGCATCCACCGCCACCCACCCCTGGTTCCCTGTTCCCCATCAGGCGATTGGCACCTGCCAGTGGAGGGGAGAGACCAGGAGGTTGGCTGGCAGGCACCGATCAGGTGATTGGGGTGGTCAGTGCCCGTCATAGTGACTGGTTGTTCTGGTCATTCAGTCATTCTGATGTCACGGTCCCTTAGGCTTTTATATATAGAGATATTTGTATGCACCAAAAGTCTAGTTTCTCTCTGTCACCATATATTTGTCTCCTTTTATCCATTTCTCCCTCCCCTCCATTCCCCATCCCTTCTGGTAACCACCAATATGTTGTCTGAATCTATGAGTTTATTTGTGTTAATTGCAGAGTTTTATGGGAATTTTTTGAGATTTATAATTGATATACCATAAAATTCATCTTCCTAAAGTGTACAATTCATTGGGGGTTTTTTACATATATTTACAGAATTGTACAGTCATCACCTCTGTTTAACTCCAGAACATTTTCATGACCCCAAAAAAGTATCCTTATATCAATTAGCAGTCATTCCCCATCCCTCTTATCCCCTCAGTTTTAGGCAGCCACTTACCTACTTTCTAACTTTATGGATTTGCCTTTTCTGGTCATTACATATAAACGGAATCAAGTAATATGTGCCCTTGTGTTTGACTTCTTTCACTTACACAATATTTTCAAGGTTCATCCATGTTCTAGGATGTATCAGTATTTCCTTTTTAAATGTCAAATGATATTCCATTGTATGGATATACCACATTTTGTTTCTCTATTCATCAGTTGATAGGTATTTTGGTTGTTTCCATATTTTGGCTGTTACGAATAATGCTGCTATGAACATTCATACACAAGTTTTTGTATGAATACATGTTTTAATTTCTCTTGGGTATATACCTAGGAATAGAATTGCTAGTTCATATGCATTTTTAAGTCACTCTCCAATCACATTTAAATTAAAAACAGTTGAACTCTCATAATTGATTCAAGAGAAGCAATTTGACAAAACAGGAAAAATGGGTTTTAGAGTTATAAGTAAAGAGCAATGAGTATGAAATGGTCAGCATGCAGGGAGGGCCAGCTTCTGCTAGGTGTTTCCTACCTCAGTCACTCTCTTTCTTGTTTAATCTCTTCACCTAATCATTACTAGTAATACTGCCTCTTCATAAACTCAATTCCAAACATCCATCTGTCCACTTCCTCCTTCTTTCCAGTCCACCCTCTCTAACACTCCAACAATTCTTTTATTTCAACCAGTACCTTCAATTTATTTATCTTAATATCTTTTCACTGTCCCTTTCCCATTTCGTTTCCTCTCTTTCCTCCTAACCAGCTTATAATGTGACAGTATCCATTATCATACTCATAGTGTCCAACTGTGGCTCCTTTGCCTCTCTCTCACTTAGTAAAAGCAGCATTCTGGCTAATCCAACTCTCCTGACTTCTCCAGCACCTGCTCCTTTAAATCTGAATATGGCTGGAAAACACACACCCAGTCCTTTAAATTGAAGGCATTAAGGGGGCCTTTAATGCTGCATGCTGATTTACCTCTGGTCCTGTCTCCATTCTTCTTCTCATTTGATGACCTTACTCCAAGTTCACTTGAAAATATGGAAGCCATTAGAAGAAAATATTCAAGGATTCACCATCTACCACACCCACCATCCTTCCTGTATTTGGGCTCACATACTCAACCTTTTCTCCTGTTGCCATGAGCTGTTAATGCCCCAGATGAGCCAACTTGTGCCTCAGATCCCATCCCCTCTCACTTCCTTAGGAGTATGGCTCCAGCAACTCTCTCTTCTCCATCATCAATTTCTCTTTCTCCACAGAGTTCTTGTATCAGCCTACTAATATGCTACTATTTCTCCCACCTTAAGAAAACTAAACAAAACCCCTTTTCTGGCCTCACGCCTTTCTTGGTCCACTCCCCCAGTTCTCCCTTTCCCTTTATAGTAAAACTTCTAGTGTTTTCTGTCCTGGTTCTCTCCGATGTCTCTCCTTCAATTCAGTCTTGAATCCACTCCAGTCAGATTTTCACCTCCATGGCTTCTCCAAAATTGTTGTTATCACAGAACAAGTAACATCCACACTCAACTCCGTGGTCAGTGCTTAGGCCTCCCCAACCTAGCAGGTACGGTTGCTGGAGAGGAACACTCCTTCCTTCTTGAAATCCTGCTTTCACTTGGCTTCCAGGAACCCATATTCACCTGGTTTTCTTCTTGCCTTTGCTCCTTTTCAGTCTCTTTTGCTTGTTTTCTCACCTTCCTGATCTATCAACATTAGAGTGCTTTCTTAGCTTCAGGTTATCATTTGTAAAAAGGGACAGTATCTGCTTTATGGTAATTTGTGAGGACCAAATACAGTCATGGGTGTGAAAATTTTAATATCTTCAAATGTCTGCAACATGTTTATGTTAAACTGTATTTTACAAAATAGCAGAGGGTCCCACATGGCCTCATTTTCACTACTAATGGCATTTTTTTATTCTTATTACTTGATCATTTTTATTATATACTAGAGGCCTGGTGCACAAATTTGTGCATGGGTAGAGTTCCTCGGCATGGTCAGTGATCAGGGCCAATCGGGGCCAATCAGGGACAGCCAGCAGGGGGGAGGGACTGAGGGAGGTTGGCCAGCCGGCTAGGGGGAGGTTGGCTGTGACCACCAGAGGGCAGCACTGACCACCAGAGGGCAGCTTCTGCGTTGAGCATATGCCCCCTGGTAGTGAGTGTGCATCATAGCGACCAGTTGACTGGTCGTTCGGTCTTAACGGTCGCTTAGGCTTTTATATATATAGTTAAATGTAACCTAATGATTATCTTCACTGATTGTACATAAACTATTTTTTTCATTTTATAACTGTCAATTTATAGATAGTTTCTCTAATACTATATGAATTATTAACAAGTCACTGTTTTAAATGCTAGAGATATCATCTGATAAGCTATAGGAGGTTTTGTTTTCAGTAAATGTGTTTAAATTAGAATTTTGGCTATCAATCACCAAAGGAGACAGAAATTTTATGATCTCATCCAAACGCTTCTAAGTAAATGCAGCTTTCTAAGCCACTGCTTTTTTTTGTTTTTTAAATATAGTAAATTAGATGTTGTTTTTACATCAATAAAAAACATTAGGAGCATTTGATTTTGATATAAGGATTTGAAATTAAGGTTTTAAAATATCTTTCCAGTAATTCATTGTCACTTACAAATATTTATCTATACTCTCAAATGGTTATTTCTGCATGCATCATTGTGATTAAGTATTTTTACTCCGTGTGTATGTATGTATATGCCAATATATACACAGATGCTTTATTGTACTTATACATAATCACAGAACCACAGAATCAAATAGATGTGTGTAAACATATACATATTGATACACACTCATGAACACACACACATACAAGTTTCAAATTGCATTGCCTACGAAAGCCAGGCAAATGACACAAAAGGGCTGGGACTGTGGCAGACAGGAAGGTCATGCCCTCATTTAAATAGGACAGTCACCACTCAACCCCAGCCAATTGTTATCATATAGACCTGTGTGCCAGTGTTCCAGGATCTACAAGTATTTCATGATTAGGAATTTTTATGCATGTCTGCCCAAATATTAAATGTTGGCTATAAATTCAGAATTTCCACAAGCATTATATGAGCCAAACAACATATGGACTGGGCTGTTTACAGCCTGTGAACCACCAGTTCACAACTTCTGATGTCTAAATAGACAGACATAATAGAAATGTGCTCTTGAGCGTGTAATTCGATAGGTTCTGCTTAAGACATACTGAAGTTCCTTTTTGAATTTGGGTTCTTAACAAAATAGAGAGAATGGTAGGTTAGGGGGCATCTCTGTCTCAGAACAAAGTAATCAGGTAACAGAGTAATAGTATAAAAGCTTACTTTTGAAAGTATGTATACGTGCATGGTCTATTGTGGTAAGCTGATAAACATTATTTATTAAAGAAAAACATGGAGATTTCATTTTTTTTAATATCAAAAAGTCTTTTGCTTCTGTGGTTTAAATTTCATGTGTTGTTGTTTTTTTACTATATTAATTTCTTAGAAAATTATCCCAAATCATATTTTAGTTCAAATAGGAACTAGAAGTTTTGGCCCATAATTTATGAAATTTTGTTGGTTTTTATTCAATCCAACTTAATTTAATCTTAGTTATTCAGTGTAATTTAATTTAATCTTCATTAAATGGTCTTTTCTCATTATAGTAAACATTCTCTTTTTTATTATTTCAGAGTGCTAAAAGCTCAGTGTTATATGAAAACTATAAGATTTTTGTGAATAAAAATTAATAAATTATTGGATAAGAGACTTAGTAAAACATTTTAATTATTTCAGCTAGTGAAAGAGGTTAGTGATTATTTGCTGTGGTATCAAGAAGGTGTTAGTTTTATGGTTTGCCTTATTATTTTAGTAATTTAAAATATCTCAACTATACTTTTAGCCACCATTAGGGAACTAAATATTGTTTTTTAATTTTATGCTTCAATTACAGATTGCATTCAACACTATTTTGTATTAGTTTCAGGTGTACAGCACAGCAGTTAGCAATCATATACTTTACAAAGTGTTCCCTAGAACCAAATATTTTTAATTGCTTGATTAAGAGCAATTTTTCAAAAAGTGCTGCTATGCCAAAACCGGTTTGGCTCAGTGGATAGAGCGTCGGCCTGTGGACTCAAGGGTCCCAGGTTCGATTCCGGTCAAGGGCATGTACCTTGGTTGCGGGCACATCCCCAGTAGGGGGTGTGCAAGAGGCAGCTGATCGATGTTTCTCTCTCATCGATGTTTCTAACTCTCTATCCCTCTCTCTTCCTCTCTGTAAAAAATCAATAAAATATATTTAAAAAAAAAAGTGCTGCTAGAAGAGATCATGAAATTCTCAAAAAAAAATTGATATGAACTACAAAGAAATGTTTCTGGCCAAATTTATTGCAAGAATACAGCCAACTTTAAATTATGGCTAGATTGAATATTGACTCTGCATTCTAAGACTTCTTAACAGTCTGGGTAAAAGATGAAATAATTTTTAAAAAGAGTATAAACACTATTGTGGAAAATCAAAACAAAGCCCATACATTACCAGTGATTTTGCATATCACTTTTCTCTGATATGTTATGTATATTATAATATTCAACTCAAAATTCCATCTTATTTTTCTATTTCTAAATTGTGTTGGGGGGTTCATTGTTACATCAATTTACTGCCTGCATTTTCAGTTAGATTGCATAAGGCCACATTGAGATTTTCTTTCATGTAATTTGAGAGTTTGAATGACCTTACCAATTGTGTTGTTCACCTTATTTTATAGATGAGAAAAACAGGGCCTTATACATACTTTTGTACAAAGTCCCATAGCTAGTTACTGACAGAGTCCTAGCTGGAATTTACATGCTTTGATTCCAAATATAATCTCATATATTTCTTTATTGTTTTCCTCAAAACAGACATCTTTTCTTTTCTTTTTCTTCCTTAGCCTTCACCACTTCTTGGCTCATACCTCAGAACCACAGTTTGTGGACTTCTTATAGCAAATGCATTTTTTTTCTTTATCCAGAAAAATAAAATCTATTTCCAGTAGATTTGATCTTACACAGGACTTTTTCTCTATTGGGTACTTCATGAGCTATTTTTTATGTCTTGGCCTAGCTTTCTAATTACCTTTTCAACTTTCTTATTAACAAGCTTTATATTTTTATTTCTATTCATCTTTGTTCTTTATTATATTGTGCTTTATATTTTTATTTCTATTCATCTTTGTTATTTATTATATTGTGCTTAAAAGACAGTACTTTTGGCCTGGCTAATGTGGCTCAGGGGTTGAGCATTGACCTATGAACCGGAAGGTCACAGTTTGGTTCCAGGTTGGGGCACATGCCTGGGTTGCAGGCTCGATCCCCGTGGAGGGCATGCAGGAGGCAGCCCATCAATGTTCCTCATCACTGGTGTTTCTCTCCCCCTCTCTCTCCCTCTCTAAAATCAATAACTAACTAACTAACTAACTAACTAACTAATAGTCTTTTTGTATCTTTAAACAAGTGAGTGGAGTGATCTAAATTAAAGGAATGCTGCTGATAAGTTCTGTAGTAAAGGTGGGTTACCTTGAGATCAGTGTCTTCACGTTTTAAGATTTCTTAGGATAGATTTTTCAGGTTTATTAGGTTTCAGCCTTATAAGAGAACAAATTTGTAGATCTCTTTTGAAAATAATAAAATTATTAACTTCCTACATCTTTTTATTATACCTCATTTACTTTTATTTTCTTTTTAAATTAAAGGCGAGTGGTCAAACTCTAAAATTCAAAAAACTTCATGTCAAAGGAAAAAAGACTAGTGATTCAAAGAAAGCAAAGAAAGGACCTTTGACAGGGGATACTGAAGATGAAGACTCGGCATCTGCAAGCAGTTCACTGAAAAGAGGAAACAAAGACCTGAAAAAGAGGAAAATGGAGGAAAGCACTTCCATGAACTTGTCAAAGCAAGAAAGCTTTGCTTCTATTAAGAAACCTAAACAAGATGAATCCAAGGACCTAGCTCTTTGCAGGTATTATTTCAGTTGCTATGCACTACATATTCATGATAACCCCATTTTATTTGTTTAGAGAACTTCTCACAATTTGTATAAATAGGAAAATATAAAAATCTATAGTGCAAGTAAATGTATTCTTTTACCTCTTTTAATAAATTAATTTGCATTGTTTTTCTTGAAAGACTACAAAAGCTACATTTGTATCTAATAAAAACAGATAATTCTACAGCATAGATATTGATTTCAAACATTGTTCTCTTTAGTATGATCCTCACTGAAATGGAAACTCATGAGGATGCATGGCCTTTTCTACTTCCTGTAAACTTGAAACTTGTTCCTGGTTATAAGAAAGTTATTAAGAAGCCTATGGATTTTTCCACAATTAGAGAGAAATTAAGTAGTGGACAGTAAGTAAACCATTTCAGTTCAATATTTATTGAATGCTTGATATTGCTAGATAATTTTCTACTGAGCCAAAAATACATTAACTTACAGCAAAGATAGAAGCCCTGACTTCTTTGGAGGGTATGTGTGTGTGTGTTGTTGTTGTTGTTTGGTTAGTGTGATATGGTATGGATGACAAGTCAATCACAATTATTTAAACAATTAAAAAGGAGTGTGATAAAGCTGCTTTTGACATTAGAAGGGCACTGAACCCCATCTGGGAGGAGAAGAAAAGTATGGAGGAAGCCTCCCACAGTAAGTGAGTAATGTGTGAGCTGGAGCTTCTTTTGGGCATCAGTGGAGTGTTGACATGGTCTCATGTGGATTTAATAAAAATTGATCCTATAATGTTGTCAGATTATTACATGTAGAGATAGAAGATTATTAGAAAATTTAAGTATTAAAACTTAATTATGAATTGTTGGAGGATTCCAAAAATGTGTATTTTAAGTGTGGAACAAAACTATTATTTGCTCCTCTCTACCATATTCTCTTTGTGACCCTGTCTGAAGAATAACTTGCTGGCCACAGTTCATGATCTTAGACCACCTCAGGCTCCTGCCAGAGAGTAGCAACTGTTAATGGAATTTAACTAGCTCTTGAGGCTGGCCCATCTTGGAGCCACAAGAATGAGGCTGTTCACTTGACTGAACAAGCCCACATGCAGGCAACCACATGTGCATGGCCAGTGTCTATGAGCTGTATTTTTGTTAGCCCTTCCCTGCTCCCTTTCTTCCCATATCGCGGTTTAGCTTAATGTAGCTCGTGCCCATCACTTCTGGCAAAGTCACAGAAAATATGGAGAAAGAAGGAACTTTACATTGAAAGAATAACTACAAATTGTAGTGTAATTATCATTGTTGTTATGATCCTCATTCTTATATAGTATATTATTTAGTTCTTCCTGGCATTCCTTTGGTGAAAATCACCGTGCTCCATAATTTACATCCAATTTAGAAGAGTTGAGCAGAGCTTAACGGATAATGAGTGTCCCTCTCATATAAAAGGATTTATTAGATTGACCAAATGACTACTTTATTTCTTTGAAGATTGAAATGTCAGTCTTTCAAAGGATTGTTGTTGTTTTTTAATTATAGGAAGGACCTGCCCAGAAAACACTATAAACTCAGAAAACATTTATAATTATTAAAACAATTGGTTCTAATGTGAACCAAACAGCAAAAGCTGCTGTATAGATAGGGACTAGTGATCTTGCTTTTTCTATAATTGGGTGTTTAGGGGGTAGTACAATGGACTTTATAATCACCATGCCAAGACAAGATGTATGTACACAGGGAGACTTGACCATGTTTAAAGTAACTCATGACTTTAACGTCCATGATTCTTTGAATTCCTGGAGAGGATGAACCTCAACCTCCAAACCCCCAAAACAAACAGACTTACACATTAAGACAAAGTTACCGAAAGAGCTATATAACAGAAGTTCCCTTTGGAGAATGAATCCTGGTGAATGGAGATCACGCGGAGGCAGGCAGAGAAACAGTCTGTTCCAATCCTGTTTGTGATGCCAGCTGTGAGGGAGGCAAGATTCAGTGGATTCAGTCTCCTCCAGCGTGAGTTGTTCAGTTAAACCCAACCTAATGAGTTGGAACCAAAACCCACAAACAGTATTTCATATTTCAAAACTAGAAGTGGATAGAACAGAGAGGGTTCCTGCAAGAGCCTACTTTAATGAAAACTGCTGGGTTTCATCAGCGCCCATTCTTCTATAAGAGAAGGGCACAGAGTGGGGTTTCCTTTATCTCACCCCGAACATCGCCTAGAATTCTCTCCAGGATCCCAGTCTCCCTAGCATTAATCATTAACCTTTCCTATGGTAAGGAACAGCCTACAGAGAAAAGTATTTCTCAAAGCAGTTTTAAACTGTTGTATACGAATTATACACATGTTATATGATTCCATTTATAAGAAATTTCCAGAGCACAGATGGGTGCTTGCCCGGAGGTGGGAATAGGGAGGAATGGGGAGAGACTGCTTAAAGGACAATGTGTTTTGGAACTAGATAGAGGTGGTGATCGGGCAGTGTTGTGAATGTACTAAATGCTACTGAATTGTCTACCTTAAAGTGGTTAATTTTGTGTTATGTGAATTTCACCTCAATAAAAAATAATAATTGCAAGAAGAACAGGAAATGGATAAGGTTATAAATAAGGCCTGAATTAACTCTGTGAGTTCATTACAGAAAAAGAAATTCTATTTCTTTTATTGTTGCACATAATAAAAGAAGGAGGGAGTGGAAACTGTACAAGTTATTTCATCAAAAAAATACCTCCACTTTTATCAGGTTGCTCAGAGCTTTAGTGTGTGTTGCAAAGGTATTTATGATGGGAAACTTATCTTAGTACTAGCTTATCATAAGTTGGAATTCATTTAAATTTGAATTTCCATAAGCCCTGAAACAAACCACTCCTTTCTTACCAATAAGTTCAGGCAGATTCATTCACTTTTGTGTTCTCTTCCTCATGTTCGTACAGAAAAAGAGAAGTGGGCTATCCCGCTGAAAGAGCAGAGCCACAATGTTGCTTTTTGAAAGCCAGTTCCTCATAATGCTATCTTGGGTGAAGGGGCAGCACATGCTTTTTTGCTTTTTTTGGATCATCATACCCCCAGTACTTGAGCAAAAGAGCATATTTAAAGAGGGAAGAAGAGAAATGGGATGTATGTAGAAGCCACAGGGCAAGTACAATGTTGACAGTGCATAGGAAGCACTTATATCCAGTGCAAGTAAATATTTGAATGTGAACAATAGGGGTACTACGAGCGATACAGTTGGTCAGAGGTGTTAATAAATGAATCAAATGGGATGAGTCCTATAACAGAATTGTGATATAGGTAAATCAGGAAATTGGATGTGGGGAAAATGCTAGTAAGTTGAAATTTATCTTGTTTTTCAGAGAAATCTGTTTTTCCATTTCATCTGTCTTTAAATCCTATGTGGTTCAGACCACATGCAATTATTTTACATATTCCATGTATAAGAGGGTATGTTTTCTATCACTTTAAATGCAGGTATCCTAATCTTTTTCTTTTCCCTTTTAGTTTTCCTTTTTATTTTACCTTTTATTACCTCTTCATTTGGTTACAAAACAAAGCAACCTCTAAATCATGTGTTTTCTTTCAGGTATCCGAGCCCTGAGTCCTTTGCTCTGGATGTCAGGCTTGTGTTTGACAACTGTGAAACATTTAATGAAGATGATTCTGACATAGGCAGAGCTGGCCACAGTATGAGAAAGTGTTTTGAAAAAAAGTGGACAGATACTTTCAAAGTGAGCTGAAGTTATAATCTCTCTCTTTTTTTTTCCTTTTAAACAAGGACAAATGAGACCAGCAATGTGAACTGAATTTACATAAATGTGCAAGGCACATATATAATGACTTTTTTCCTTAAAATAAGTATCACAAAAAAAAAAAGTATCAGAAGAATGATACCATTTTTAAAGGCTTCACTCCTACAACAACCAAGGCCCTTGGTTATTGGTTTGTGTGATTTATCAGCTAATTTAGGTAGAACAGGGAAGCACACCCAAAGAATTTTCAAAGGAAAGGGTGTTATAGTGCAATAGCAATTAAAATATATCAAATCGCACTGAATATTCAACACCAGAGCTCTAACGTGGGAAATGGTTCTCCTTTCCCTCTCAATAAATATCTATTTTTCATTTTTTTACTTTGTAGTTTATTTTTTAGTGAATGTATTTAATTTTATGAATTATTTATGATTAAACCACATCCAGAATCTTCGTTTTCTGTGAAAAGGAAGAACTAGTAAATTGCTTTAAATCTTGAAAATACAACAAGGAATGTTTTAAAATATAAAACAAAGCCAAGTTAAACTGTTTACACTGATGTGCTATAAAAGCACCAAAAATAAACTTTACTGTAGAGTTACAAGTACATTTATATATATATATATATATGTTGCTGCATCACTTGTGTAGTTAAATTGTATTTCAAGACAGTGAAGAAAAGTTGACATGTATATACTGTTCATTATTGTTTATATTGAGTCTTGCTTTAAATATGTATTATGTGTATATATTGTTTGCAGACATTATTGTTTATGCCTTAGAAGGACTGTAGCATTTTATTTTAGTCTGAAGGTAATTACAGCTCTACAGCTTGTACAGTAATTATCCTCTACCAACACTGTGGCGTCTCCTTGATCTTGGTAGTGCCTGCCTTTGAAACAGGGTGTAGGGGATATTAGTTTTCCATTTTTTCTATTTTGTTATATAATTTTAAGCCACCAGGGCCTAAATTAAAGTATAATCATTTGTATCCATGTGGAATAAAATTGTGACAATTTCCTACACACACAGTATTTTTTCATAGAAACATTTCCCTCCCATTTGCCTTGCCTCAGAAATAAATTTAAAAGACATTTGTAACCACTGTGTTTTATCTACTGTGTGTTGTGGTGGCCTGTTGGAGGCAAATAGATCAGACTTTTTTTTGTATCTATGTAAGAGTACTTGAAGTTTTATTTAAAATAAAATGTTGTGGAAAAGGTAGCATTCTTTTTTTTAGGAGTGTTATTTTTCACTACTATGTGTGGCACGGATACAATAAAGACTTTTACAAACTAGTTTTTAGTTTTTCTTAATCTGAAAATATAGTCTTTTAAAAAAACAATTAATTTAAATTTGATTTTTATAGAATCCTAAGGGAGGAGCAGCAGAGTGTGGTTCAAAGAACATTGAGCTGGGGGAAGGTGGGCCGGTATTAAGTCACGTGATAGAACTTTCATGAGTCTCTGAAACTCTGGACCACGTTTTTTTTTGTTTGGTTGTTGGTTTTTTACATTTTCAATATGAAAATATTAAAATAAATTTTAAGGTGTTGATCTCTATTGGTAGACACATAACTCCATGAGCAATAAGAAATTTCGATCATATAAATTAGTCTAATAAGTCATGAGACACGAAGTGCAGCACTCATGAAAAGTGACGCGACACCTTGCTAGCCGGCGAGCACCACAGGCTCCGGCGCTGCCGTGTGGAGCTCGTTGCCTAGTGCAGAAGGGGCCCTTAGGTCAGGTCCTTAGGAAATGGCTTTTAATGGTGAAGGGAGAATAGAAAAGTTTTAAAGAAAATACTCCTAACTTGAAAATGCTTCAAAGCCACAGAGTATTTTCCAAAATCCCTAGACTGTTTGTGAAGACTTATATAAAAATCAGCTGTTATTATGTAAATATGTCAGTTTCTGTTAACCAAATATTGCGGTGATGCCTTAAGGGGCTGGTGCTTAATCAGAAAATACCATGTGGAGCAGGAAACAAGGTGGTGCTATGAATAAAGTCTGTGGTTTTGTGTTTATAAAACCGCCAGATGCTCCATGGGGAGTCTTCTTCATGAGGGCTTTTTGCCTTAGGGATGATACATGCTTATGTTAATTTATATTAGATGGTATACAAGTGGCTTATTTGATGATAACGTCTGGTGTTTGAGAGGCTCATACTGAGAAATAAAACACACACACACAAAAGAACGATTTTTCAAGAGTGATCATTTTCTTTTAAAAATAAGATATCCTGCCCAGCAAGTGTGGCTCAGTGGTTGAATGTCAACCTATGAACCAGGAGGTTACAGTTCGATTCCCAGTCAAGGCACATGCTCTGGATTACAGGCTCAATCCCCAGTAGGGGGCGTGCAGGAGGCAACTGATTGATGATGAGAGTCATCATTTATGTTTCTATCCCTTCCTCTCTCTGAAATCAATAAAAACGTTTTTTAAAAATTTAAAAAATAAGATATCCTTGGGTAAAGCCAACTATACTGTATTGTAAGGATATTGTAGCACCCCTAAGGGACAGCCAATACCTAGCACCAACTCACCAACAATGTGACTGTGGCATCTTAGAAGGAGACCCTTCAGCCCAAGGCAGACATTCAGATGACTGGAGCCCCCACCGACATCTTGACTGCAACTTCACAAGAGACCCTCAGCCAAAACTACCCAGCTAAGCCACTCCTGAATTCCTGACCCACAAAAAAAGATGAGATAATAAAGGTTCATTATTGTTTTAAGCCACTCAGTTTTGCGTAATTTGTTGCTGTGGCCAGTTTCTCTAGGATCTTAAGTCAGGAGGATCTGCGCGCTCCAGGTGACCACTTTACACTCCAACAAGCAGTGGAGGAGGATTCTTTTTCCTACCTCCCAACCCATGTTCACTGTTTATTGGGATTATTTTTCGCTAATAATTTATTACAGAGTTTGAATTTGAGTAATGTGTTTCAGAAACTATCAAGCAGTTTGTCTAGTCATATTAGCAGCTTCAACTTTGATTTGCCTTTTGAAGTTTTTGTTTTATGTAGAGACTGTATCTAACCCTATCTGCTTTCCAACGACTAAGGTTTCCAGTGCCATGATATCTAGGAAAAGAGACTGAATCCCCTGAAAGATGCCAGGTGAGCATAGCGTCAACACAGTGAGAAAGTTGTTCTTCGGAGTGTTTTATCCCGGTATTGGTGGGGCAGGGGAACCAGCCCTTCTCCATAACACCGCAAAGCACAACGGAGTCCCTATACCTGACAACTTCTGCGCCTGTTGGACAGCTCACATAAATTGCACATTTTGTTCCTAAGAAATTGAACTATCTCAGATTTCTTTATTATCACATTTCCTAGTTCTGCCTATTTAAAGTTATATCTAGCCATCTGATTGGAATTCTGGGTATTTTCCAAGTTCATCATGAGTCAGATGTTTATCGACATGCTCTTGTTGTATACATAGAAATTCTTGTGCATTATATATGGATGTAATTTTGTTTTCTTCTCCTTTACAAAAATCAGTGAAGCAGCTAGAATTCATATTCCCCCATTACTAAGAGTATTACTATTATGGGCTATGTAGCTTCCATTCTCACCTGACATAGTTCCTCAAGAGATTGTGATTTACACATTTTTAAATACCCAGCATCTAGTATAATATCTGACATATTAAAGGTACCTAATAAAACTTTGCCAATAAAGCCTTCTAGTCAAGGAGAATATTCAAAAGGATGCGCCGCACTCTGAAAGCAATACTAAAATTGGGGTTCTAAGTATATTTTAGGTAACAGCTATGCCAGAATAAAAGTTTGATTGTCCAAAGTTGTTTTCAAAAGAACAGTTCTTATTGTATGTATATTTGGACTATAATTCATGAGTATGTAATCATACTACTTTATAATATCTTGAAGCTTAGTCATGTTCTGATAGAGTATACCTCTTTTCTGGGACATGTTGAAAAGGCTCATCCTAGATAATAAAAGGCTAATATGCAAATTGTCCCCTCAGGAGTTTCACCGACCGGGAGTTTGGCCACTTGCTATGACGTGCGCTGACCACCGGGGGGTGGCGTGGAATGCAGGAAGGCCCCAGCTGGCAGCCAGAGGAAGGAAGGCCCCCATCAACCCTGATCACAGGCCAGGCCTAGGGACCCTACCCGTGCATGAGTTTCATGCACCAGGCCTCTAGTGTCAATAATTAAGGGCCTAACTAACAAGTCCCAGTTAAATTCAATAGGTGAAAAAGAATGGGTTGTCTAATACAAGTGGAATTTCTTTGTAACTTTCCAGATTCCTTCTCTCTGGTCTTTAACTTTGACCTCAGCCCCTTCCAAGAAGGACTCTAACTTTGATCTCATTTCCTTTCAAAGGGGTCAACATGTGTCATCTGGCAAAATCATTAATACCATAAAATCAGAGACTTCTAGCTTTCCATCTCCCTGGGCACATGGTGAAATTGTATTTCCTATACTCCTTGTGGTTGAATGGGGCCATTTGACTTCTAGTTCTGGCCAAAGATATTTGAATGCAAATATGTGTCTCTTGCAAGCCAACCATTTAATTTCTCTTCCCCCCCCCCCCCCCCCCGGTACAGCAACTAGTAATGTTCAAAATGATTCATGCTCTGTTAACCCTAGTTCAGTGGTCAGCAAACTCATTAGTCAACAGAGCCAAATATCAACAGTACAACGATTGAAATTTCTTTTGAGAGCCAAATTTTTTAAACTTCTTCTAACGCCACTTCTTCAAAATACACTCGCCCAGGCCGTGGTATTTTGTGGAAGAGCCACACTCAAGGGGCCAAAGAGCCGCATGTGGCTCGCGAGCTGCAGTTTGCCGACCACTGGCCTAGTTCCCAAATAACTATGATGAACAGAATTCCCTACCAATTCACAGCATATGCAAGAAATAACTTTCTTGATTTAAGTCGCTGAGATATTGGAATTCATTGTAACTGCACCATATTCCAGCCTATCCTGATGTTTACAGAATGGCTATCAAGCCATTGGATTAGAAGGGGGAAGGGAGAAAGTAGGCTTTGTAAGACATATCCCATTTCTGTATCCCACACCTAAAAAGGGGTCCTAGAAAAGAACTAGAATGCACAATAGAGGAAAGTGTGATAAAAGATTAAAAGGATCTTGGGAAAGCAAGTAGATTAAACTGGAGTAATCTACCATTGTCAGAAAAGACTGCTAATGTATATCACCCCTAGGTTCAAAAGGGGAAACACTGCTTTTGAAAAATGTAATAATGAAAAACAGAGAGAGACAGAGAAAAATGGAGGTGCTGGAGGGCCTTCTGAAACTAGGATGCTGTGAATTTGTGTGGATGATGCCGTATGCTATTTGGAGACTCAAACTGTAATCCACCTAAAGGAGCATGATAGGATTTTATTAATGCAAAGAAGCCCTGGGCTTCAGTCAAAGCAGTGCTTAGAGGGATTTCAAATTCATAGCCTAAACTTCCAATAGAAAAAGACGAGCAAACTAAACCTAAAACAAGCAGAAGGAAGGAAAGAATGGTTACAGCAGAAATTAATGGAACAATACAAAAAGAATAGAGAAAAGCAATTAAGCCAAAAAAAATGGCAAGAGCAACAAAATTGACAAAGCTTTCCCTAAACTGGCTGAGAAAAAGAAGACTCAAATTACTAAAGTCAGGAATGAGGGAACATTGCTACTGACCTTATGGAAATAAAAACAATTATAAGTGAATACTATGAACAAGTGAATGCCAACAATGAAAAAATTCTGAAAATAAAATTAAGAAAACAATTTCATTTATAATAGCATCAAAAGAATAAAATACTTGGGAATAAATTTTAACAAAAGTGCAAATGTGTGTCCTATTGACTAAAACACTGTGGAAATTAAAGAAACCTAAATAAATGGAAAGACATATGTTTATAGATTGGAAGACAATATTGTTAAGAAGGCAATAATCTTCAAATTGCCTACAAATTCACAATGCCTACCAAAGTCCCAGATGTCTACAAATTCACAATACCTACCAAAGTCCCAGATGGCTTTTTGGCAGAAATTGACAATCTATTCTTAAAATTTATATAGAAATTCAAGAGACCAAAAATAGCCAAAACAACCCTGAAAAGGAGCAAAATCAGAGGACTTAACACTTGCCAATTTCAAAAAGCACTACATGTGGCATTAATCCAGAAAGTGTGATGCTGGTATAAGGGGACTCATATAATCAGTTAAAAAAAAAAATTGAGAGTCCAGAAACAAACCTGAAATTGATTTTGACAAGGATGCCAAGACAATTCAAGGGGAAAACAGTCTTTTCAACAAATGGTGCTGGAATAACTGGGTACTCACAGGCAAAAGAATAAAGTTGGACCTCTCCTTTACAACACATACAAAAATTAAATGGATCACAGACCTAAATATAAAAGCAAAATACAAACCCAGGAAAATGCTTAGGAACACTGTAAAGTACATTATTGTCTAATCACTATGCTGTACCCCTAAAACCAATACAAAATAATATTGAATGTAAACTGTAATTGAAAAATAAAAAATTTAAAGTCAAAATAAAAATGAATGTACTTGCAATATAATGCATATAGGAGTAAGTCTTTGTGACCTTGAGTTAGACAAAACCTTCTCATATACTATACCAAAAGCACAAGTGACAAAAAAAATAAAATAGATAAATTGAACTTCATCTAAATTAAAAGTTTGTGCTGCAAATAATACCTTCAAGAAAGTGGGAAGACAACAAAAATATTCTAAAATTAAATTGTGATGATTATTGCACATCTTTGTAAATATACTGAAAAGCATCGAATTGTATGTTATAAAGGAGTGAATTGTATGGCCTATAAATTATATGTCAATCTGTTTAAAAACAAAAGACTCATTGGCTTACTGTTGAGTTTCAAGGTGATACAATCCTTGTAGGTGTGGACACAGATGTTGCCTATTTCCTAAGGGAATATGCCTGAGAAATTAGGAAGTCACAGGAAAGATGAGTCATATTAAATATGTTCCAGGCAGAACAAAGAGAGTCTAGGCCTGGTACCTATTGGTCTGATAAAAACTATCTCGGGTATAATTATTCTACATAGATAAAGGTGAATACGATTGTTTAAACTCTGAATGCTTGTGTCAGTCCTGGAAACATTTCCATAGAAAACGCCACAAGACAAGACAGAAAAACAAATGTCTGGGTAGTTTTCTTTGGACAAGAGAATTTGATATAACAAATTCCTTTTCATTTTTATAACTTTGGACTTTAATTTTCAAGGAAATGTAACCTTTGGGTCTAATTTCACCCTGTGAATTTCATATTGAGAAGTGGTTTATATTCATTTTATGTTGGTCCTTTTGTTTGCAGTATCTTTAATTTACTCATTTAATCTCATTGTATAATCTCTCTTAAGCAAACTTGGACAATATGGCTGCACATAATTTAGAATCAGAACTAGATTAGGGACTAAATGGTAAGGTTTGAGCACAGTGTGACCTCAGAATCTATTTAATTAATACATTGTTCTGGTCCGGTTCAAAGCTTTCTGCAGCAAAATCCACACTGACCTCTATAGATTAAAATTGGCTCACAAAAGAACAATAGTTGGCCTTAGGGTAGTGACTTTATGAAGGTTAGTGGCAAGACAGTCCAGAAACTCCGGACTTCCTGCAGTGCCTTCAAGAGATGGCCACACTCCTGGTTAGCTTTGCTCAGTGGGTTAAGTGAAGAGAAGAAAAAGCTGCCCAATGTTTGGGGTTGTTTGTATGGAAAATAATACAATAATTAATAAATAATAATGCAAGAATAAATTCTGTGTTTCACATACAACCATAAACCTACTTTTGCCCCACCCTGTATATGGAACACCAACTCTCATTACGTGGTTATGGAAAGATGGCCAGTTTGATGGTGTACAGTTTATTTAATGGCAAAGGAGAAGGAGAATTCAGAGAATGTCCCATAATGCAGAAGGTAACACAGCACGCTCCCAGGGTTCCAGGTTCTCCTCAAAGGCACTGTGGATGGTAATAGGTGTGGAGAGTGAATGATTGCATCAGGTTGAGAGAATCCCTTCACTCTTCTCATGGATTATTTTTTTTAAACTTTTTTTGGGGAGTATAATACACACACAAATGCACATATCATATGTGTTGAGCTTGATACAGTTTTGGGAACTGGACACGCAAGAGAGTTCTTACATCTTGTACTCTACACTGCTCAACTTTTCTGTAAACTGCGGCGTTGGGTTTGCCTGCAAAGCAAAACAACACAAACGCATCTCAGAGTATTTACTGTGAAAACAGTTTTTCCTAAGCTCATCATCCCTCAGCTGGCTCGCTCTTCAACCACATTTAAGACTCATTCTTACACCCACCTTTGCTGATTACTCCAGCGCCTCTCTCTCTGTCCTTTCAGTTCTGGGCCATACATTTTGGTAATCAGTGACTAATTGCTTCACACCCCTTCTGTTCCCGATGCAATTGTAGTTTGAGAGCGTGTATTATTTAATTGAGCAGTTAATTTAACATTGTTTTCTAGACTCCTCAAGTAGAATTATTACAAGGAACACAAACAGAAACTAATGATAAAATGGGATTAATTACTGACCACAGTTACATAATTAAAGTACATAAAATAAAAGAATGCATCAAATCTTCAACATTCCATTTCAAAGTCCCAACTGTTTTGACCCTGTCCTGTGAGAGAAGATAACCAGTTAACTCCTGCGATCGAAGATCTTTATAGAGTCTCTCTAGTGTATTTACAATATATTTTAATTAATCTCCCAGATTGCAAACTGTAGACCAGAGAGTAGCTATAATAAGGCTTCCCTTTTTGCAACTGCCTTTCTCTGCAGCACAAAGACCATATTGACCTTGACGTCTCCATGCTAAACTACTGGCAGGGGTTTCTGTGTAGGCAGGGGGTTCTTTCACACATTTTACTTAAATAATATTATAACCAATTTTACTCATCAAATTAGTGAAGATGAAAAATATTACTCAAGTCTGTCAAAAAAATTGTGGGCAGGCACACAATCATGTGTTGCTGAAAGTGTATATGACAATATTTATAAAGAGAATCTTTAAACCCTTATGCCCAGTGATGTCGTTTCTGTTGAACAGTTTTCTTAGTAAATATGTTCATGAGTGGGGAGGACTGCGGAGAGGAAGGAAATGCGTACATTTTCAGCTGGAATAACCGGACATATGATAGTGTCTCCTTTAAAAGCACATCTCAGGCACTCGCTAGACCTTGGGACCTCAGCTTCCTCAACTGGGGAAAAAGTAAAAAACGCGACTAAAGGCTCTCCCTCCGGCCGGCTCCTGTTCCTCCTCCAGTCGGACCTCAGAGACCGCCCCTTGGAGGACGGGGGAGCACGCATGCGCGGAGACGCGGCCGGCTCCTGGGGGCGGGGCCTGCTCCTGCGCTTTAGGGTTCCAGCGGGCGCCAGCCCCGCCCGCCTCACCTGCTCCGGGCCCGCCCGCGCCTCACCTGCGGGTCACGTGGGCCGCGCCGCTAGCGGAGCACCTGAGCGCGGGTCCCTCGCCGTGTTGGTCTTCCAGGTGGAAGGGGCCGCCCCCATGGGCCAGTTGAACAGCGGCAGCGGCAGGTGCGGGGGAGCCCTGGGGCCAACCCCGCGCTCGGGGTGTCTGAACCCTCCGTCTGGATCTAAGTGCGCGGCGGGCACAGGCCCGGACCTTGACCCGGGGGCGGCGCGGCTGTGCGGGCGGGGCCGCTGGGACCGCGGGGGCTCCCGTCCCCGCGCCCGGGAAAGCCGGGCTCCCGCCGGCCGCTGAGTCCGCGCGGGCCGGGCTGGCTCGCGGAGCCGGGCGAAAGCTTGGTCCCTGCGTGCGGGGGAGTGAGTCGCGGGCTTGATTGGGGGGCTTCTTGGCACTTCCGGGTTTGCTTTGGACCGGATGGGGATGTGTGTGTGGACGCGGGCGAGTGGACTCCGTTCGCCCGGGGATGTAGCGTCTGGCGTGACTGCCGAGGCCTCCGCGGGCGCCCACCCCCTGGGGCTTGAGGTGCTCCTGCAAATGAGCTGCTGGGCTGGCCGGTCTCTGCGCTTGGCTGGGGGCCTGGAACTGCGGCGGGAGCTGGGCG
The DNA here is from genome assembly GCF_951640355.1 of Cnephaeus nilssonii. Classification (NCBI taxonomy): domain Eukaryota; kingdom Metazoa; phylum Chordata; class Mammalia; order Chiroptera; family Vespertilionidae; genus Cnephaeus; species Cnephaeus nilssonii. The sequence continues at coordinate 55,734,812 of NC_137081.1, forward strand.
CCGCGGGGCGTGGAGCCAGCTTGCCGGGAAAACTACCCGTGGGCGCTGCACCGTGGGGATGGGGTGCGCCGGAGAGGACCGCTGATCCTGCTTGTTTTCAGTGTAATAACGCAGGCGGTAATCTACCAGGAGTTTACCCGTGTGTGTGTGTGTGTTTTTTTGTGTGTTTCAGGCTTTATTGGAGTTTGTGTTTGAAAAAAGAGGCTGAACTTTTGGGCTAAGATGAAAATGGGAAAAGGCATGCTCCACCTTTTTGTAGAGATTACTGTAAGATTAGAACAAAATATGAATTTTACAATCCAAGGTTATACCTATCCCTTCAGAGCTGATTATTTATTACCTCATTCTACACCATTTTTTTCCACTGTGAGAATTTTTCTTAAACTATTGGTAACTTTTTAAGTTTTCTCATTTTTGCATTTATGTCCACATAATATTTAAAGGGGGTTTGGAAAAGAATAAATATTCAACAAGTATTTACTTGAGCACAGTATGTGCCTGAACACTGTTTTACACTCCGTGGATATAGAATGAGCCAGACGGACAAGATCTCTACTCCTTTAGAGCGTACATTCTAATGGGGAGAGACAAATAAGTATATCAGATGGTGGTAATTGCTACCCAGAGGATTGATGTGCTAGCCCAGTGGTGGGCAAACTCATTAGCCAACAGAGCCAAATATCAACAGTACAACGATTGAAATTTCTTTTGAGAGCCAAATTTTTTAAACTTAAACGTCTTCTAATGCCACTTCTTCAAAGTAGACTCGCCCAGGCCGTGGTATTTTGTGGAAGAGCCACACTCAAGGCCAAAGAGCCGCATTGCGAGCCCCAGTTTGCCGACCACGGTGCTAGGCTAGAGAGGGGCTGCTTTAGGTTGGGAAACCCTCTCCAAAGAGGGACCCTGAAATTGAGATTTAAATGCAAGATAGGATCCCAAAGGACAAGGGAAGAGAATTTCAACCGCTTTATGACGACTGAAGATCAGGAGTCTGGCCAGAGAGGAGGGAAAGAAATGAGGGAGAGGGAGTGTGGCAGGCAAGAGCCAAATCATATAGGGTTTTGTAAGCCCTGGTGAGGAGTTTGGATTTTATTCTAAATTTGTCAGTTTCCTTCTCTTGGTTTCCTGGATTTATTAATTTAGTTCTTCACCTCATTTTATTCTTTATCACACAAGATGACAACGCATGACATGATAGTTTACTACACTGCCATTTACATTTTGAATGAAACCTTTTGTTAGTCTTTATGAGTGGACCCTACACTTCTGCATCTTAAAGGCAGAGCATGGCCTTGGCTCCATCCTATGGAAGGAGCAGCCGAGACTGTTAAAATAGTGAAAATCTCTTTGAGTTGAGGTGAGCAGATCTGGAATGAGACTGAGGAGAAATAATGAGTTAAGGGAAAGTCTTCAAAGGTAAAACCAATATCTGACATTTTAGATATTCAATGTCAACTCAATTTGAAGTTAAGGAGGTTCTGTTTTAGGAGTTACGGAACTTAATTGGTATGGCAATGGTGACTGTGATCATCATTAGAGGTTATAGTCTTATAAATTTTTTTTTTCCTGCCAAATTACCCTTATCCCTGGTACAATACATTGTCCTTTAAAAATATGAATGTAGGAGCTTTCATTGAACAAATTTTTAAATTGATTCTGGCCCCTGTGTATGGATTCAAGTTGGCATTTATTTGCTTTCGAGGATCAAGTAACCTTTATCTAAAAATTGCAGGATATTTTACTTCAACTGAAGAACATGGTGAAACTAATTCACACATTAGCTGATCATGGCGATGATGTCAACTGTTGTGCCTTCTCCTCTTCCCTCTTGGCTACTTGCTCCTTGGACAAAACAATTCGCCTCTACTTCCTAAGTGACTTCACTGAATTGGCGCACTCTCCATTGAAGTTTCACACCTATGCTGTCCACTACTGCTGTTTCTCCCCTGCAGGACATGTTTTGGCATCATGTTCAACAGACGGAACCACTGTCCTATGGAACACTCAGAATGGACAGACGTTGGCAGTGATGGCACAGCCCAGTGGGAGCCCGGTGAGGGTTTGCCGGTTTTCCCCAGACTCCACTTGCTTGGTATCAGGGGCAGCTGATGGAACTGTTACTTTGTGGAATGCGCAGTCATACAAATTACATAGGTATGAATATTTAAACCCTTTCCGTTTTCAGTCCTTTTAACAGGCCTACCAAAAAAGAAAAAAAAGATTTTTTTCATGACTTTAAGATTCAGATAAATTTCAGACATCACAAGGAAAAATATTTTGACCTGTCTTCGGAAGGTCATAAGTACAGATGTTTACTGTGATTCTTGATTTTTGTAGCTCGTTGGCTCAAGTGTTCTTAATAAAGTAATGGCCCTGGCCGGGTTGTTCAGTGGTTGGAGCCTCACCCTGGGACTGAAGGGTCACAGGTTCAGTTCTGGTCCAGGGCAGGTACCTCGGTTGCAGGCTCCATCCCTGGCTCTGGTTGGGGTGCATTCTGGAGACAACCAATCAGTGTGTCTCTCTCATATTGATGGTTCTTTTTCTGTGTCTCTCCCCCTCCCTTCCACTCTCTCTAAAAATCAATGGAAAAAATATCCTTGGGTGAGGATTAACAAATAATAATAATAATAATAATAATAATAATAATGGTTGGTATGTCCCACTAGTAAGAGACACAACTATTTCCTGACGGGATTCTTGCTGGGTGAGAGATCAAGCCCAGAAGGAAGAGCCTTGTGATTAGAGTGGTATTGTATTATCATTACTTAAAAAAAAAACAAACCCAAAAAACAAAAAACACCAACACCTGAAAAACTCCTGTTGGATAAAAACACATCAATTAATTTACATGAGTAATGTTCTTTTACAACTTACCAACATTAAAACTATGTACTTTTGTGTACTTACGTTGTGGCGAAATGTTTATAACACAAAATTTACCATTTTTAAGTGTACAGTTCAGTGACATTAAGTACTTTAGAAACCATAAACATTTCATTGTTACCAATTAAAATAGCCTAATGTACCTTCCCTTCTCCCTACCCCTCAACATCATTCAGAGCACAGATGCCAGCTGGTAAACAAGTGCTGCTCGTTTAGGTTTAGGTCTTTGGGTTGAAGCTGATGTGTTTCAAGTGATGTTAATAAACTGTTTAAAGAGAAAGCACAGAGAGAATGGAATGTCTTTAAGTTATATTCTAGAAATGAAATACAGCTGTCAGCTGAGGAATCTTTGAATTCTGCCTCTATAGTTCCCCAATGTATGTGATTAATGATATAAAATGATACTGCTATAGATTGGAGCACTGGATGGGACTCTGCACCAGTCGTCGTTTTTTTACTAGTTTATTTTCCCTAAACGAGAAAGTGATATTGTTAGCACACTAGCACAGTGCTTCTTTATCTTCCCAAGATCATTTTAACTCGTTCACAGCATTTTCTTTTCATAAAGAACTTGCATTTGAAGATGAGGTGAAAGGCCTTTACTATTGCTTTTGGATGATTTTAATACAAAAGTTGAAAGTATCTTTAACCCCAATAACATGTTATTCAATAAAAATAGTTTCATCTTTTTAAAAAATATGTGACTCTAGTTTATATTTTTGGTTGTCATCACTTTTGTTAAGTTTTGTATATCTTCATGTGTCCATACATACTGACTTGCTGTGCGGGAAAATAATATGAAGGCATGTGAACTTTGGTTTGGCTTGAACATGTTAGTTAAGATAATGTTTAAGTCCTCTTATTTTTAGAAAGCAGGTTTCAGTTTATAGCGTAAAAATATTTTATTTCTATAGACATCTATGACCCTTTCTAGTTCTGTAATAGCCAAGAAATTGTGCTATAAAGTAAAAGATGCTATGAAATGAAAACCTCCTTTTTTTTTTTTTGCTTTTGTTCCAGATGTGGTAGTGTTGAGGATGGCTCCTTGGTGGCCTGTGCATTTTCTCCCGACGGAAACCTCTTTGTCACTGGCTCCTCATGTGGAGACTTAACAGTGTGGGATGATAACATGAGATGTTTGCATAGTGAAAAAGCACATGATCTTGGAATGACCTGCTGCGATTTTTCTTCACAGCCAGTTTCTGGTTAGTCACTTTATTCTTTTAAGCACTAGTGAATCCTATTTGTAATTTGTATATGACTTTTGGTTCTTGTTTCATCAAACAAGGAGCCCTTTTATTCATTTTAAGGCATCATCCTTTTCCATTATGTTTTCTAATCACATTGAAATTACAAAGAAATATATCAGACTCTTTAGTATATGTATATTTCTGGTACTAGGTCTTTGAAATCTGCTGTGTATATTACGTCACATCTCAGTTTGGACTAGCCACATTTCAAGTGTTCTGTAGCCACATGTGGCCAGGCATTACCTTGTTGGCTAGCTCAGGTCTAAACAGCAGCAGGATGGTGTTGGCATTCCCCTATTTCAGACCCATCCTGGCTTGTTAAAATAATGTTTAAGATAAACTGTCATATCCCAAAACACAAGCCCTGTAAGTACTTTACATGTTCTGTTTCCCTGCCTCATCTCAAATCACACATGGCCTCATGCACTTTCTTGCCACACTGGCCTTCTTCCATTTCTTCAGTGTTTCTAAGATTTTCTAAGGGTTTTACATGTGGACCCTTCACTTGGTTCACTCTTTAGATTTCAGCTGGAAAGAAGTCACTCCAGATGAGCCTCCCCTGTTCTTACCTCCTGGACTCAATTTAATGAACTCACCCCTCATTCTTTGGCAGGACCAGACCAAATGATTTCTTGGACTTTATACGGCCCTTGGGCCTAAGGTTCCCCACCCCTGCTTTAAATGAATAGAATTAACATGTCAGTATAAGAAAGTGAAATATTGTTGGTTTAAATGTTTTTATCAATTATTGTGTACTTATTTTTAATAAATTTACATTTTTAGATGGAGAACAAGGTCTTCAGTGTTTTCGATTGGCATCATGTGGTCAGGATTGCCAGACCAAAATTTGGGTTGTTTCTTTTAGCCATATTTTAGGTATGTATTCAATTAGTAGTTCTCTAAAATTGTTTGTGATCCAGATAAAATTTCTATTTTAATTGAACTTTTTGCCTAAGGTCCTCTGGATATCTAAGAGTGATTATTGAAATGTTTTAAGAACTTTTAATCAGAGTAAGACATACAAATGTTTTAAAAAGTTTGTGCTGACTGCTGATTGTGACCTCACCGCCAGCACACACATAGGTAACTACACTTTGCACTTTATCTGTTTTCAACACTTTAGGTGGTTTTCACACATCTACACTAATAAAAGAGTAAGATGCAAATTTACTGTACCTTCACAACGCCCACCAGCCAATCAGGAGTGAGTATGCAAATTACCCCAACAAAGCTGATGGGTTAATTTGCATACACAGGCGCCAAGGGGCGGGGCAGGACGTGTGTGTCGTCGCCATGGCGACGGCGCAGATGTTCCACATGCCCCAGCTGCTCCGGGCCTCTGGGCAGCGTGGGAAGGCTGAAAGGCGGTGCGGACTAGAGCGAAGGAGGTGCCAGCAGCCAGGGGAAGGAAGGCCCATTCTTGCATGAATCTTCATGCATCGGGCCTCTAGTAGTCTATAAATAGGGTTTTTACTACCAGATTTTAAATTTATTCACTGTAGTTATTGTTTATTGTTTTTCTTGAGTCTTTTCCTCGTGCATTGTACTATTCCTTCAGGTGACCCTTTAGTGAAGAAACTGAAGTCGTTCAATTTTGGAACACAGTGTCCCTTTATGTTATTTCTTCTCTCCTTCCTCTCTTTATATAACTCCCATTAATTGTGTTGGACCTTCTGACATGATTTTCTATAACTGTTTTCCCGCCCACCTCCCACATTTATCTGTTTATCTTTTTATCTTTTTTCCACTTCATTGAAAAATTCCTTAGCTTTATCTTTTAATCTTCTTCTGAGTTTTTTCAACTAATCGATCACATTTTCAGTTTCTAAAAGCTCATCTCCTCTGTTTCTTTTTCATAGTGTCCTCCTTTTATTTTATGAATGCAAGATCTCTCAAAAGCTCTCAGGATATCAATGAAAGGCTTACTGTTTTGTTTTTAAGTTCCCTTGTGTCCTGATCATCCTTGTTTGCTCTTTGCTGTTTTTTTGGTTTACCCTGATCTTTCTCTTTTTTGTTCTTACTTAAAGCAAATGTCTGGTGGTCTTGTATTCCATTGACATTTAAAAATTAGACAATAGGATGTTTAGAAGCTCTGTGCACATGGTGGTTTGTTTTGCTGACTTCCCTTTAGTATAAGGAGGTGGGTAGTTGCCCTTATTGGGGAGAGGTTGGGAGCTTAGAGAATTTGGGGGTTCTGACCTCTGGAACTGCCCTGGAGCTCCCCTGGCGGTTATTTTCCTTAGAAATCTTTGCCTGGGGAAGAGCATCTGGCTGTGGAGCAACATGCTGTGGCAGGTCAGGGAGGAAGACACTATTTCATAAACAGACTTTTAGTTACCTTTTCTATTTCCAGGTCTATATTTGTGTCATTCAGACTTTCCTTTCCCCCAGCTGTTGATAATCCCAAATCTTTTGGAGTTTCCTAGGGCAGATTAGTTTTCTCTAGGCATTCTGGGCTATTACTCCTCTGAACTACCTCATCAATTAATTCCCTTTCTGCCTTCCCAAAATTGGTTTCAGTTTCTGGTTTGCTGATGCCCCATTCCTGTTCTCTTCATTGATGTGAATTTATCTTTATTAATTCCTTTATTAACATTTTATTATTTATTTTTATTTTTTAAAATATATTTTTATTGATTTCAGAGAGGGAGAGATAGATAGCACATCAATGATGAGAGAGAATCATTGATTGGCTGCCTCCTGCTCCCCCTCCCCCCCCCCCCCACACACACACACACTGGGGAGCGAGCCCGCAATCTGGGCATGTGCCCTGACCGGGAATCGAACCATGACCTCCTGGTTCATAGGTCAACGCTCAACCACTGAGCCATGCCGGCTGGGCCCTTTATTACCATTTTAATGGGAACTCTGAAATATATGGTCAATTGGCCATTTGCTTCAGACGCCTAAAAATATTCTTATTTTATTATCTAATAAGCTTCAGTTATATCACAGACTACATTTTGTTCATAATTATTATGAAAGATAAACAAAGTGCGACAGTAAAGTGGTAAGCACAGATTTTAACCAGTAATACACTATTGCAATAGGGAAAAGAGTCCAGCATGAACTAAACTCAACCTCAGGGTATACAGAGATGACTGGGCATTTTAAAGGAAGAATAAGGTAATAAGGAGGTGGTAACTAGGGGCTCTGTGGAGTCAAGGAAGTGAAAAGTTAACAAAAAGCAGGAAGATGGGGGGTTGATTCATGTGAAACCCATCTTGGTTTGCTAATTGGAGCTTAAGGAAGTTAAACTACTAACTTCCCACAGGGCCTGGGAGTCAGGAACCCTATCTTCAGGTGTTGGATGAAATAAATAGTAAAAATTTTTTGACAGCCTTGAGTTTTCTCGTGCAAGCACTTTAATGAGGCTAGAGTCAAGCTGGGGATGCAACCTTGAGCTCTTAGAAACTATGTTAGTTTTTATAGGCCAAGATCAAGGACTAGTTGAGAAGACAACTCAGAAGAATCTGGCAGAGTTTGGTCAAAGAGAGACTCTTTGTCATTATACTAGTGTATAAAGAAGGGCCTATTATCAGGAAAGAGATTCATTTCTTTTTGTGGAAATTTCCCTGGTAGTTATTTCATTGCATATTAGGTTACACATAGTAATCTATTCAGTTACTTGCTGAGGAGGATAAGAGTTCCTTTATTTCTCTCGTCTATCCTACCTCTGCCTTCTGTTCCTGTCAAAGTAAAATTCTTATAAGAAGCCATGAACATAGTCATATATATAGATGTTCTATATTTGTAGATGTTCTAAACACTATATATATATATATATATATATATATATATATATACACACACACACACACACACACATACATATATATATTTTTTAATATGTATATATTTTCTTTATTGATGAAGGTATTACATATGTGTCTTTATTCCCCTATTTCCCCCTCACCCCCCCCCCCCCCCCACTCATGCCCTCACTCCCCTGTTGTCTGTGTCCATTGGTTAGGCTTATATGCATGCATACAAGTCCTTTGGTTGATCTATCCCCCTTACCCTCACCCTCCCCTACCTTCCCTCTGAGGTTTGACAATCTGATCGATGCTTCTCTGTCTCTGGATCTGTTTTTGTTCACCAGTTTATGTTGTTCATAGCATGGATGGAACTGGAGAGCATTATGCTAAGCGAAATAAGCCAGTCAGAGAAAGATAAATATCACATGATCTCACTCATTTATGGAATATAACACAATATATTTTAAATAAAATTGTTTAAAAGTAAAGCTTTTTATACATTGTCTGGAAAATGTGTCTTTACACTGATTCTTTAAAAAATATACATAGCAGCCCTGGCTTATGTGGCTCAGTTGGTTGGGTGTCGTCCATGTTCGATTCCCAGTCAGGGCACAGACCCGGGTTGCGGGCTCAATCCCTGGTAGGGGGCGTGCAGGAGACACATAACCAATGTTTTGCTCTCACATGGATGTTCTCTCTTCCTTCCTCTCTCTAAAAATCAATAAAAAAAAATCTTAAAAAGATATACATAACAGTTTATTAATGTTAATTTATAAAGTATTTATGCCATTTGTACCCTATTTTAATTGCTTATCTGTGGGGGAGAGTAGTCGGACATATGGATCTTATATTTGAGAATATAACCTTTTCTTATGGTCATATTGCAAGTTTTTTGGTCTTCATTTGGTTGGTAGCGTAACCTTTTTGCTTTGTTTGATTGATTATGCCTACTGATTGATTATGATCTGTATGTTCTAAACAGTGCTTTTAATGCCCATGTCTGTTCTCCCAGATAAAAATGTATTTTTTTTCTATTTTGAATAGAAATAAAATACATATTTAATAATAAATAAAAAAAACAAATATATCTATTTTTCCTTTTGTTGAAACTTGCTCTAATGATCTTTTTGTTTAGTTAAATACTTGCCCATCTTAAGAGCTATTAACACTTCAAAAAAGTTTTTATTAGGTCTAAGAAAATTATAGGTTTCACTTAGTTCCTTGTCCCCTTGCACCCCCAGGGCAATTTCTTCTTTTTTTTTTTTTAAATATATTTTATTGATTTTTTACAGAGAGGAAAGGAGAGGGATAGAGTTAGAAACATCGATGAGTGAGAAACATCGATCAGCTGCCTCCTGCACACTCCCCACCGGGGATGCGCCTGCAACCAAGGCACATGCCCTTGACCGGAATCGAACCTGGGACCCCTCAGCCCGCAGGCCGATGCTCTATCCACTGAGCCAAACCGATTAGGGCAATTTCTTCTTAATAATTATTTTTATAGGCTGTTACTAAAATATATTGAGTTTCTTTAAAATAGTTGTGATATTATTCAAGAGCTTATAGAAAGCCGCAAAAGATTTTAGTGTTACCATACTTGGTAGGCATGTTATAAGATATATTGGAATTATAAGATGTATAAATTACCATTGATTATTTTTCATTTATGAAATGAGAAAATATTTAATATCAGATTTTAAAAGCTACTGGTATTTGATTCTTTTTAGGCACTTGGGAAATTGATATATGTATATTATTAACTAATCCTATATAAAAAAAGCCTAATATGCTAAGTGTCCAGTCGTCTGGTTGTCCGTTCAACCAATCAAAGCATAATATGCTAATGATATGCTAAGGACACGCAACCGCTCACTATGACATGCACTCACCACCAGGGGCAGACAGTTAACCAGTTGACCAGTCGCTATGACATGCACTGACCACCAGGGGACAGACGCTCAGACCGGTAGGTTAGCTTGCAGCTGGGGTCTGGCCGATCGGAACTGAGCAAGACGGGCTATACATGCCCTAGAGCCTTCCTGCGGTCCCTCCCCAGCTGGCCAACCTCCTACGTCCCTCCCCGGTCTCAATCATGCACTGGGTGGGGTCCCTTGGCTTGGCCTCTGCCCTCTCACAATCCGGGACTCCTCGGGGGATTTCGGAGAGCCAGTTTTGGCTCGACCCTGCAGGCCAGGCCAAGGGACCCCACTGGTGCATGAATTCGTGCACTGGGCCTCTAGTCTATATAATAAAAGTTTAAGCGACCATTACGGCAGAAGGACCAGAATGACCAGACGCTATGATGTGCACTGACCACCAGGGGGCAGATGCTCAATGCAGGAGCTGCCCCCTGGTGGTCAGTGTGCTTTCATGGGGAGCGCCGCTCAGCCAGAAGCTGGGCTCACGGCTGGCGAGTGTAGCAGCGGTGGCGGGAGCCCCTCCTGCCTCCACGGCAGCACTAAGGAGCAGTGAGCTGAGCGCTAAGAATCAGCGAGCTGGGCAGTAAGGAGCAGCAAGCAGGTGGGCGGTAAGGAGCAAGGGGTCCCGGACTGTGAGAGGGTGCAGGCCAGGCTGAGGGAATCCCCCTCCTCCAGTGTATGAATATCATGTACCAGGCCTCTAGTATATTTAATATTATTAAATACATTTTAAAGTCAAATACAAAGATTATAATATACTTTAAATTTTTATATATTTTTAAAATTTGATAATTATAGCAATCCTTTGTCTAATGTTTGCTGAGCACACCATTTTCTTTACCTATTCTGAACTTTTGAAACCACTTAATCACACTAGATTCCAATATCTGAGTTGTATGAGAATATTTTCCATTTGTGTCCTGTGGGCACTCAAAGATTAATTGAATAAATAATTGTGTAATAGCTTTGACATAAGAATGAATTCTAAGGGTCAGCTTGCTAATTTTTCTTACCTTATTATTTTCAGGTTTTAAATTAAAACATAAAAGTGCGCTGAGTGGGCACAGTGCTCCTGTTCTGACTTGTGCTTTTTCTCACAATGGACAGATGCTAGTCTCGGGGTAAGCTATTTAGTTGTAATTTCCTTAAACCATTTTGATATGAAATAGAACAGACATTTACCATATAGATATGGGTTTATATCTGGACTCTGTTCTGTTCCATTGATCTTTGTGTCTGTTTTTATACCAGTACCATGCTGATTACTATAGTCTTGTAACATAGTTTCATATCAAGTGATGTGATACCTTCAACTTTGGTAGGGATTGCATTGGATCTGTAGATGGCTTTGGGTAGTATGACATTTTAATGACGTTAATTCTTCCTGTCCATGAGCATGGTATTTGTTCAGTCTTATTATTTGCTATTCCTATATGTGAACTCTTGCTTGTTGTCCTAATTTCTGTTTTCCCAATACAATGCTTTTAAGATTGCTAATCATGATTCAGCTTCTAATTTATATATTATTAGGATGAATTAATTTTAACTGTACCAGTGGTAGTCTCAGAAATTGGAATTTTCTTTTAGTTTCCTTTTTTGAGGATGCTCAGAAGTAATTGAGTTTTCCCTAAGAATTTGATATTCCAGAAATAATACCTTGTACCTTAAGGGATTTAAGACTAAATAAAAATGTCTGTAAATTATGTCTAGCATATACATACTCAACTAATGTTAGGTGTGAGTATGATCTCTTAAAGTTTTTTGGCTGAAATTTAGCATTTAATGCTATAAATATGTGTGTTTTTTGGCATCCAAATGCATTATATGATTCCCATTTTCTTGTATTTTATTTTACATTTGAACATTTAAAGTATAATTCTTACTTTGAATATATGACACAGATGCTGCATTCAAGATGCATTATAAATACTCAATAACCTACTAAACAAGGAATTTTAACTCTGATTGAAAGGAATTTTAAGGCTTCTATAGGTATGATTCCTGTGGTCAGACTATAATCAGCTACCTTTTAATAAGTACATTTATTATTAACCTTTTGCACTCGGATGTTCAGTGTGACTCGACACGGTTAGCATCGGTATCAGCTCGAGAAAAAAGCAAGCGAGTGCAAAGGGTTAAAGTTGTACAGAGGGTAGTAACACTTGTGTTGTTATGTTTTCTTGCCTTGCAACATATATCATGAGGTATAAACATCATTTCCAAAGGGGGAAAATACCATATAGGGCATATTTATCTGTTGTTTTTCATTATGTACTTTGTATAGTATTGCCTTTTTTTGTTTGATGATTTTTTTTCCACCACTGGAATAATTCCTGGTGATTTATATATATATATATATTTTATTGATTTTGTACAGAGAGGAAGGGAGAGGGAGAGCTAGAAACATCGATGAGAGAGAAACATCTATCAGCTGCCTCTGGCACACCCTCCACCGGGGATGTGCCCGCAACCAAGGTACATGCCCTTGACCGGAATCGAACCTGGGACCCTTGAGTCCACAGGCCGACGCCCTATCCACTGAGCCAAACCGGTTAGGGCGTGATTTTTGATGTGAGAGATGCACATCAATTGGTTGCCTCCCACACACGCCCAGATCAGGGGATCGAACCTGAAACCCAGCTATGTGCCCTAGACTAGGAATTGAACCCGAGACCCTTCGATGTGTAGGCCTATGCTCTAACCACTGAGAAAACTGGCCCTGATGGTTGTTTTTAATTTTTATACCATTAACTGAAACCATGTAGAGTTCATATCAAGTTTAGAATTATAATTTTCAAAAATGGGTCACAATCAAGACCTTTATATTGATTAGTAATTAAGGCACAGCCATATCTACACTAATAAAAGAGAAATATGCAAATTGACCTTACATTTGCCACACCCACCAGCCAATCAGGAGCAAGTATGCAAATTAACTCAACAAAGATAGTGGGTTAATTTGCATACATAGGCGCTGAGTGGCCGGGGGCAGGGACACGGGTGTTACTCACTGCCCCAGCCGCTCCGGGCCTCTGGGCAGCATGGGAAGGTGGAAAGGCGGCTTCAGGCCAGAGCGAAGACGGAAAGGTGGCTCCAGGCTGGAGCAAAGGCGGAAAGGCGGCTCCGGCCCAAGCGAAGGCGGTGCCGGCAGCCAGGGGAAGGAAGGCCCATTCTTGCATGAATTTTCGTGCATTGGGCCTCTAGTCAATGATAAAGAACAATGCTATCTGAAACAAAAACCAGTAGCAAGTAATACCTTTTCCTTGTAGTGGTTTTTCCCTTTGAGTTACTAACTTGACATGGGGTTGTGTTTTATTTATACATGACAAATTCTTATTCTCTTTATGGCTTACATAGTATAAGTTGCATATGCTACTGTTTAATAAAGATTATCATTTTCTGATAAATTTCATATATGGCATGTAGTTGTTTAGATAAAAGTTTATACAGATAAAAAAGTGCATTCTAAATGTACATTAATATTTTAGCCTTTTCTGAAAAAGTTATTTAAATTATTTTAAAATACTAAATAGATACTGTACTGTTTTTATAGAATTTTTTTTTCTTTTTTTATAGAATTTTCACTCATACTTTTTTTTTCTTTTCAAGATCAGTGGATAAGTCTGTTATAGTGTATGACATTGTAAGTATTTAAAAATCTTGGTGTGTGATCTGTGTAAAGTATGTTTATTTATTAGGCTACTAAACTTCAAGTTTAGTTAGGCAAGATGAAAAAAATACATACCTTTATCCTGTTTAATGTGCCCAATAATATGAACTTTTTCAGAGATGCTGAAATAGTTGTGCAAGTAAGGTACTGGTTCTGGGAAAAGTCCTTGAATATTTCAGTAATGATTTAAAAATGGACAGATGTTTAATCTGAGCAAAGAAAATACAGATGTAAAGAACATCAGTATCCAAAATATCACTTTATATCAATTATTCTTAAAGTTTTACACCAGGTTTTCATAACAACAAAGGGTGAATTGTTTACCCCAGGTTATGTGAGTATATAGCTGAGAGTGGTCAACCACTGTTCCAGTCCTGGCTAGATTTAGAGACCATTATGAGAAAGAGTAGGTTATAATTGTTTGGGGAGAATGGGAGTTTTGGGTAAAACCATATGAAAAAAGACCGTTTGCATGAGTATGAAGAAAAATCAACATTCAAATATAGTGAAGATTTAGTTTATTAAAATATTCTCCAGGAGAAGTCAGTGTTGAGGAAAGACTTACAATGATCGTGTTCAAGCTGTAGCTATGCCAGCAAATGAAATGGAGATGGCAAATAAAGTGTCGTTGGTCAAGCCAGGAATCTAAACTAGCCCTCCATATAGAGGTTCAAACCACTGAGAGTCTGGCAGGAAATGGAAGAATATTCAAAAGAGGCGAAGTAGATCCTTAATATTTCTGATGAAATTGTCATGAGATTTTTAACTTTACAAAAACAATCATAACATTAAATTTTGTCCATAAAGTATGTCAATGAGTCTGATAGTGGAGGGCCAGCTACTAGTAAGTGTATTCAGAGTCTAAGTGACTAATTTCTACTCACTTGTCTTGCAGTAGGTGCAAGTCAAATGTCATAGCAAAAATACAAATTATTTCACATAATAGATGTTTAGGTTACTATTAGTAAGTTCAAACACATCAGCAAAAGTCAAGAATACATTATACTAAAAATTTCTAGGAAAGTGGGCAGTAGACATCAGTGCTGATAATTAAGAAAGAGTAAAATAGGTACCTGATAATTTTATTAGGTGTAGATGCTATTCTTTATTCATTGGGTAAAGTTTCAACCTATATTAGTAACTAATAATATTAAAACACATAGAGTATATAAAGCATTTGTGTCAAACAAATTTTTATTAGTAACTTTTGCCTGAGTAAATGTAAAGCTATTTTTTTGTTGTTGTTTTGTTTTTCAGAATACTGAAAATATACTTCACACATTGACTCAGCATACCAGGTCTGAACTTAACCTTATTTTGTATTATAATTTAAAAAAATTAGTATGAGGATACATAATAGTTATTTTTATTAACTAGGTATGTCACAACTTGTGCCTTTGCCCCTAATATACTTTTGCTTGCTACTGGTTCAATGGACAAAACAGTGAACATCTGGCAGTTTGACCCGGAAACACTTGGCCAAGGTTAGTAAGGACGTTATATTTAACCCAGTTCAACCCCATTCACCTCTAAAATCAGAAATTCAGTTTTTTGTTGTTTTTTTTTACAAATTATTAACATTGCTTTCCTCAGTATAAAGTATATGTCCTTATTTAAATATAATTTAAAAATAGTTTTAGAGAAGACAGTGTTAAAGTAGTTACCTATGTTAAAACTCAATAAATACTTTGGGTGCACACTCGTGTATATCACACGTCCCATAGTTTTGTAAGCTATTTATACTCCATTCTCATTTTTTTTTTTCAGATAAATATAGCCTACAAACAAAATAGAAATCATAGTTTTATTTTGCTGGTTTTATTTTGGCCTCATCAAGCAATTCTGACACATAATTTAAGAGTTTTATTTATTTTTATCACTGCCAAAATTAACCAAATAGTGGTGCTAATATGCAGATGAGAGAGCCAATAGAATTCTTTTCCTGATAAGAGTTTTATATAATGAAGAAAAATTGTTTTCATTCAGCAAAAAAAGTTCCAAAAGAGTAGTATTTAATGTATTAAATAGCACTTTAATTATATATGCTATTTGATGTTCTGAAAAATTTCAAAGGGATGTTAAAATAGTAAAACACAGATTTAAGGACATTTTATTTACTTTTTAATATATAAAGGAAACAGTTTTTCTTTTGTTTGTTGTTATTTCACTTGCCTCTTTGTTTGTGAGATTGTTTTGTTTGTTTTTTAAGCAAGGAGCACAGAAGGGCAACTGAAGCAGTTCACTGAAGATTGGTCCGAAGATGATGTCTCAGCGTGGCTTTGTGCACAAGATTTGAAAGACCTTGTTGGTGTTTTCAAAATGAATAACATCGATGGGAGAGAATTGTTGAATCTTACAAAAGAAAGCCTGGCTGATGATTTGAAAATTGGTAAGATTAGCAAAAGATTATGTCTTTGTAGAGGACAATATATTTTCACTAGGTTATGGCAGCGATTTTCAACCTTTTTCATCTCATGGAGCACATAAACTAATTACTAAAATTCTGCAGCACACCAAAAAATATATTACTTTTTGCCGATTTGATAAAAAATAGGTATAATTTTGATTCAGTCACACCAGACGGCTATTGTTAGCTGGCTGTTGTCATTTTGTTATTTGACAATCTAAGGGAAAGAGGTCAATGCCCCTGACTAAATAGTTAAGATATTGCATGTTCTAAAAATTCTTGCAGCACACTGGTGGAAAATTGCTGGATTATGGAAAATAAATGTTTAGGTAACTTATGCCACCATGTAACTGTAATTTTAGGGGGGCTGGGTGAAAAAGTGAAGGGATTAAGCAGAAAAAAAACACACAACCTCATAGACAAATACACAGACAACAGTATAGTGATTACCGTAGGGGAGAAAGGTGAGAGAGGGGAGATAGACGAGAGTAAAGGGAGGATAAATGGTGATGGAAGGAGACTTGACTTGGGTTGGTAAACACAATACAATGTAGATGATATGTTGTAGAATTGTACCCCTGAAACCTATATAATTTTATTAACCAGTCACCCCAATAAATTCAATAAAATAAATTAAAAAATATTTTTAAATTTGAGATGTAATTACATGATAAAACTCACCCTTTTATAAGTGAACAATGCAGTGGTTTTTAGTATATTTATGGGGTTGTACAGTTACCACCACTATCTAATTTTGAACATTTTCATCACTTCAAAAGAAACCCCATGCCTATTAGCAGTCACTCCTTACTCCCTTTCTCTCTAGTCCCTGGCAACTACTAATCTACTTGCTGTCTCAAAGGATTTGCCTATTTTTTGTTGTTGTTGTTTTACTTGTATTTTATTCAGACAACTTAAACATTTCTTTCATTTCTACATCTTTATATTTATTTGTTTATTTGGTTTCTTCTGTTTTGTTTTGTTTTTTTTTAATTCTTTAAGGATTTGCCTATTCTTGACATTTCGTATGGCCTTTGTGTCTGGCCTCTTTTACTTATTAGCAGATTTTCAAGGTTTATCCATGTTGTAGCATATGTCAGTACTTCATGTCTTTTCATGACCGAATAATATTCCATTTTATAAATTTACCACTTTTTGCTTACCCATTCTTCAGTTGATTGAATTTAGATTGTTTCAGTTTTTTAGCTGTTATAATAATGCTGCTAGGAAATTCATGCACAAGTTGAATGAGCATCTGTTTGCAGTTTTCTTGGCTGTATAATTAGGAATGGAATTGGTAGGTCAGATGGTTACTCTGTGCTTACATTTGAGGAACTACCAAACTATTTTCCAAAGCAGCTATGCTATTTTATATTCTCACTAGCAGTGTATAGGGATTACAATTTCTCCATATCATTAACACTTGTTTGCTTTCTAAATTATAGCCATCCTTGTGGTTTCTCATTGTGGTTTTGATATGCATTTTCCTGGTGATTAGTGTGCTTGTTGGCCATTTTTATATCATTGGAGAAATGTCTATTCAGATCCTTTGCCCATATTAAAAATAGGTGCCTGGCTGGGTGTTGCTTACTGTTGAGCATCAACCCAGAAACCAAGAGGTCACCAGTCTGATTCCCGGTCAGGGCATATGCCCAGGTTACGGGCTTGATCCCCAGTAGGAGGCATGTAGGAGGCAGCCAGTCAATTCTTTCTCATCATTGACGTTTCTATCTCTCCCTCTCCCTTCCACTCTGAAATGAATAAAAATATATTTTTAAAAAACAAACCAAAAATTAGGTTGTCTTTTTGTTGTTGAGTTGTTTATATATAAATTTAGATGCTAGGCCCTTATCAGATATAAATATTTTTTCCCTTTACTACACAAAAGTATTAAATTTTGATGAAGTCCACTTTATCTGTGTTTTTTTTTTTCTTTTGTTGGGTGTAATATCTAAGAAACCATTGCCTAATCCCAAGTCTCAAAGATTTACACCTATGTTTTCTTCTATGACTTTTATAGATTTAGCTCTTAGATTTAGTGTGTGATCAATTTCTACTTTATTTTTATAAATGACGTAAAGTAGAAGTCCAACTTCATTTTTTTAGATGCGGATATCCAGTTGTTTTAGCACCATTTGTTGAAAAAAACTGTTCTTTCCCCTTTGAATTATCTTGGCACCTTGTTGAAAAATCAATTGACCATATGTGCAAGGGTTTAGTTCTAGACTCTATTTCATTGATCTGTTTGTCTGTTATACTAGTATCACACTGTCTTAATTACTGTAGATTTGTAGTAAATTTTGAAATTGAAAAGTGTGTTTTGTTTTGTTTTTCAAGATTGGTTTTGCTACTCTGGATCCTTTGCATTTCCGTATGAATTTTATGCAAAATTTTAATCTCTGCAAAAGAGCCACCTGATATTCACAAGGATTATATTGAATTTTTAGACTAATCTGAGGATTACTGTCATCTTAACAATATTAAACTTTTTAATCCATAAGCACAGGATATTTTTCTGTTTTTCTCAGGTCTTTAAAAAATTGCAACAAGTTTTTGTAATTTTCAGTGTTCAAGTCATTTTTTTCTTAAGTGTAAAATTCAGTGGTTTTTAGTAAATACATCACTACCTAATTTCAGAACATTTTTTACCTTACAAAAGAATCCCAATCTCTTCTAAGCCTCTAGCAACCACTAATCTATTTTTTCTCTCTATGGATTTGCCTATTTTTGACATTTTTTGTAAGTGGAACCATACAATATATGGCTTCTTTTATTTAAGATAATACTTTCAGGGATCAGTCATGTTTTTGTGTGTATAAGTATTAATTTCCTTTTTATGGCTGAATAATATCCCATTGTATGGCTATGGCTATACCACATTTTGTTTATCCATTTACCACTTGATAGACATTTGGGTTGCTTCCACTTCTTGGCTATTATCAACTATGTAGCTATGAACATACATGTCTGTTTTTATGTGAATACTGGAGGCCTGGTGCACGAAATTCATGCATGGGGGTGTGTGTCCCTCAGCCCAACCTGCACTCTCTCCAATTTGGGATCCCTCTCACAATCTAGGACTGCTGGCTCCCAACTGCTCACCTGCCTGCCTTCCTGATTGCCCCAACCGCTTCTGCCTTCCAGCCTGATCACCCCCTAACCACTCCATTGCCAGCCTGACTGATGTCTAACTGCTCCCCTGCCAGCCTGTTTGCCCCTAACTGCCCTCCCCTGCAGGCCTGGTCACCCCTGACTGCCCACCCCTGCAGGCTTGGTCACCCCTAACTGCCCTCCCCTGCAGGCTTGGTCACCCCTAACTGCCCTCCCCTGCAGACCTGGTCCCCCCAACAGCTCTCCCCTGCAGGCCTGGGCCCCCCCCTCAACTGCCCTTCCCTGTAGGCCAGGTCCCCCCCAACTTCCCTCCTCTGCCGGCTTTGTCACCCCCAACTGCCCTCTCTTGCAGGCCTGGTCCCTCCCAACTGCCCTCCCCTGCTGGCCATCTTGTGGCGGCCATCTTGTGTCCACATGGGGGCAGTCAGCTTTGACCACATGGGGGAAGCCATCTTGTGTGTTGGAGTGATGGTCAATTTGCATATTACTCTTATTATATAGGATTAGATAGGATAGAGGCCTGGTGCATGGGTGGGGGCTGGCTGGTTTGCCCTGAAGGGTGTCCCGGATCAGGGTGGGGGTTCCCTTGGGGCGTGGGGCAGCCTGGGCGAGGGGCCTGTGGTGGTTTGCAGGCCAGCCACGCCCCTTGGTGACCCAAGTGGAGGCCTTGGTATCTGGGATTTATTAATCTTCTATAATTGAAACTTTGTAGCCTTGAGTGGAGGCCTGGGCCCGCTGGAAAGCTTGGCTTCCTCCATCGCTGGGGGCAACGCAAGCCTCCTGCTCTCTCAAGCTCTATGACTGCCGCCATTTTTGTTGGGATTTATCTTCTATAATTGAAATTTTGTAGCCTTGAGTGGAGGCCTGGGCCCGCCAGGGCAGCAGAAAGCTTGGCTTCCTCCATTGCTGGGGAAACCCAAGCCTCCTGCTCTCTCTCTGGCCGCAGCCATCTTGGTTGGGTTAATTTGCATACTCGCTCCTGATTGGCTGGTGGGCGTGGCCGGTGGGTGTACGGTCAATTTGCATGTTACTCTTTTATTAGATAGGATATGTTTTCATTTGTCTTGGGTATAATTAGGAATAGAATAGCTCTACATTTAACATTTTGAGGAACTGCCAGACTCTTCCAAAGCAGCTGTACCATTTTTCATTCCCACCAGTAATATGTGAGGATCCCAATTTCTTCATCTTTGTTAGCACCTGTTGTTTTTTTTAATTATTATTATTTATTTATTTTTATTGAGGTATTATATGTGTACATATCTTACCATTACCCCCCCACCCCACACCCATACATGCCCTCACGCCCCAGAGTTTTGCGTCCATTGTTTATGCTTATATGCATGCATACAAGTCCTTCGTTTGATTTCTTATCTCCCCCACCTCTCCCTAACTTTCCCCCTGTAATTTGAAAGTCTGTTTGTTGCTTTACTGTCTCTGTATCTATCTTTTTGTTCATCAGTTTATAATGTTCTTTATTATCCATAAATGAGTGAGATCATGTGGTATATTTCTTTCATTGACTGGCTTATTTCACTTAGTATAATATTCTCCAATTCCATCCAGGTTGCTGCAAATGATGAGAATTCCTTCTTTTTTATGGCAGCATAGTATCCCATTGTGTAGATGTACCACAGTTTTCTGATCCAGTCATCTGCTGACGGGCACCTAGGCTGTTTCCAAATCTTAGCTATTGTAAATTGTGCTGCTATGAACATAGGGGTGCATATATCCTTTCTGATTGGTGTTTCTAGTTTCTTCGGATATATTCCCAGGAGTGGGATTACTGGGTCAAATGGGAGTTCCATTTTCAGTTTTTTGAGGAAACTCCATACTGTTCTCCACAGTGGCTGCACCAGTCTGCATTCCCACCAGCAGTGCACGAGGGTTCCTTTTTCTCCGCATCCTCGCCAACACTTGTCGTTTGTTGATTTGTTGATGATAGTCATTCTGACAGGTGTGAGATGGTACCTCATTGTTGTTTTGATTTGCATCTCTCGGATAATAAGTGACTTTGAGCATGTTTTCATGTGTCTCTTGGCCTTCCTTCTGTCTTCTTTTGAAAATATTCTGTTTAGGTCCGTTGCCCATTTTTTTATTGGATCATTTATCTTCCTTTTATTAAGTTGCATAAGCTGCCTGTAGATGTTGGAGATTAAACCTTTATCAGTGATAGCATTTGCAAATATGTTCTCCCATGCAGTGGGCTTTCTTGTTGTTTTGTTGATGGTTTCTTTTGCTGTAAAAAAGCTTTTTATTTTGATGTAGTCCCATTTGTTAATTTTCTCTTTAGCTTCCATTGCCCTAGGGGCAGTGTCAGTGAAGAAGTTCTTTTGGCATATGTCTGAGATTTTGTTGCCTGTGGATTCCTCTAGTATTTTTATGGTTTCCCGTCTTATGTTTAAGTCCTGTATCCATTTTGAGTTTATTTTTGTGTATGGTGTAAGTTGGTGATCTAGTTTCATTTTTTTGCATGTGTGTGTCCAATTTTCCCAACACCATTTATTGAAGAGACTGTCTTGACTCCATTGTATGTTCATGCCTCCTTTGTCAAATATTAATTGAGCATAGTGGTTTGGGTCGATATCTGGATTCTCTATTCTGTTCCATTGATCTATATGTCTGTTCTTGTGCCAGTACCAGGCTGTTTTGAGAACAATGGCTTTGTAATACAGCTTGAAATCTGGTATTGAGATCCCTCCTACTTTATTCTTCTTTCTCAGGATTGCTGCGGCTATTCGGGGTCTTTTTTTATTCCAGATGAATTTTTGGAGAGTTCTTTCTAGGTCTGTGAAATATGCTGTTGGTATTTTGATGGGGAGTGCATTGAATCTGTAGATTGCTTTGGGTAGTATGGACATTTTAATGATGTTGATTCTACCAATCCATGAACATGGTATGTTCTTCCATCTGTTTACGTCTTCCTCTATCTCTTTTTTCAGTGTCCTGTAGTTTTCCGCGTATAGGTCTTTTACCTCCTTAGTTAAGTTTATTCCTAGGTATCTTAATTTTTTTGGTGCGATGGTAAATGGGATTGCTTTTTTAGTCTCTCTTTCTGTAAGTTCACTATTGGTGTATAGAAATGCCATAGATTTCTTGGCATTAATTTTGTATCCCGCTACATTGCCAAATTCATTTATTAAGTCTATTAGTTTTTTGATGGAATCTTTTGGGTTTTTTATGTACAATATCATGTCATCTGCAAATAAGGACAGCTTCACTTCTTCTTTTCCAATTTGGATGCCTCTTATTTCTTCTTCTTGCCTAATTGCGATAGCTAATACTTCCAGTACTATGTCAAACAGGAGTGGTGAGAGTGGGCATCCCTGTCTTGTTCCTGTTCTTAGGAGAAATGGTTTTAGTTTTTGCCCATTGAGTATGATGTTTGCTGTGGGTTTATCATATATAGCTTTTATTATGTTGAGGTATGATCCTTCTATTCCCACCTTGTTGAGAGTTTTTATCAAGAAAGGGTGTTGGATTTTGTCAAATGCTTTTTCTGCATCTATTGATATGACTATGTGATTTTTATCTCTCAATTTGTTTATGTGATGTATCACATTTATTGATTTGCGGATATTGTACCATCCTTGCATTCCTGGGATAAATCCTACTTGGTCATGATGTATGATCTTTCTGATGTATTGCTGGAGCCGATTTGCTAGGATTTTGTTGAGGATTTTGGCATCTATGTTCATGAGGGATATTGGTCTGTAATTCTCTTTCATTGTGTTTTCTTTATCTGGTTTTGGTATTAGGGTGATGCTGGCTTCATAGAAGGAGCCTGGAAGTGTTCCTTCCTCTTGAATTTTTTGGAATAGTCTGAGGAGGATAGGTTTTAGTTCTTCCTTGAAAGTTTGGTAAAACTCTCCTGTGAAGCCGTCTGGCCCCGGGCTTTTGTTTGCCGGAAACTTTTTGATGACTGCTTCAATTTCTTCCATAGTTACTGGCCTGTTGAGCTGTTTCGATTCTTCCTGATTGAGTTTTGGAAGGTTGTATTTGTCTAGGAATATGTCCATTTCCTCCAGGTTGTCCAGTTTGTTGGAATAGAGTTGTTCGTAGTATTTTGTAACAATCCTTTGTATTTCGTTGGGGTCTGTTGTTATTTCACCTCTTTCATTTCTGATTTTGTTTATTTGGGTCCTCTCTCTTTGCTTCTTGGTGAGCCTGGCTAGAGGTTCATCAATCTTGTTTATCCTTTCAAAGAACCAGCTCTTGGTTTTGTTGATCTTTTGTATTGTTTCTTTGGTCTCTATGTCGTTTATCTCCGCTCTGATCTTTATTATTTCTTTCCTTCTGCTTACACTGGGCTTTTCTTGTTGCTCTCTCTCTCTAACTCTTTGAGTTGTTGGGTTAGGTAATTTATTACCATTGTTTCTTGTTTTTTGCAGTAGGCTTGTAGAGCTATGAACTTCCCTCTCAGGACTGCTTTCGCTGTGTCCCATAGATTTTGGATTGTTGTGTTTTCATTGTCATTTGTTGCCATGATGTTTTTTATTTCTTCCTTGATGTCTTTCGTAACCCAGTCATGGTTTAATAGCATGCTGTTTAGTCTCCATGTGTTTGATTTCTTTGGGTTGTTTTTATTGTAGTTTATTTCCAGTTTTATGCCACTGTGATCTGAGAAGATACTTGATATGATTTCTATCTTCTTGAATTTGGAGAGACTTTGTCTATGTCCTAACATATGGTCTATCTTTGAAAATGACCCATGTGCACTTGAGAAGAATGTATATTCTGTGGCTTTGGGGTGAAATGTTCTGAAGATGTCGATTAATTCCATCTGGTCTAGTGAGTCATTTAGGATTGATGTTTCTTTGCTGATTTTTTGTTTAGAGGATTTGTCCAATGGTGATAGTGGGGTATTGAAGTCTCCTACTATGATTGTATTGCTGTCAATCTCTCCTTTCATATCTTCCAGGAGTTTTTTAATGTATCTTGGTGCTCCTGTATTGGGTGCATATATGTTTACCAGAGTTATTTCTTCTTGTTGGATTTCTCCCTTTAGTATTATGAAGTGGCCTTGATTATCTCTTGTTATGTCCTTCACTTTGAGATCTAATTTGTCAGATATAAGTATTGCTACCCCAGCTTTTTTTTCATTTCCATTCGCCTGGAAAACCTTTTTCCATCCCTTTACTCTCAGTCTGTATGCGTCCTTTTTTTTGAGGTGGGTTTCCTGTAGACAGCAGATATATGGGTTTTGTTTTCTTATCCAATCTGTTACCCTGTGTCTTTTGATTGGGGCATTCAATCCATTTACATTTAAAGTTATTATTGATAGGTACTTATTTGTCGCCATTTTTATTCTATACCCCTGTGTTCCTTCTTTGCTTCCTATTTCTTTCTTTCTTTTTTTTTACAGCAGACCCTTTAGCATTTCTTTCATTGCTGGTTTGGTGGTGATAAACTCCCTTAGCCCTTTTTTGTCTGTGAAGCTCCTGATTTCACCTTCAATTTTGATTGATAGCCTTGCTGGGTACAGTATTCTTGGATTGAGACCCTTCCTTTGCATGACTTTGTATATTTCATTCCATTCCCTTCTGGCCTGATGAGTTTCTGTTGAGAAATCAGTTGCTAGTCTGATGGGGGTTCCTTTGTATGTAACTGACTGTCTCTCTCTGGCCGCTTTTAAGATTCTTACTTTGTCGTTGGTGTTTGCCAACTTAATTATAATGTGCCTTGGCGTCGGTCTTTTGGGGTTCATTTTGCTTGG
This sequence comes from Cnephaeus nilssonii, assembly GCF_951640355.1. Taxonomy (NCBI): domain Eukaryota; kingdom Metazoa; phylum Chordata; class Mammalia; order Chiroptera; family Vespertilionidae; genus Cnephaeus; species Cnephaeus nilssonii. Next base: position 55,759,526 of record NC_137081.1, read on the forward strand.
AACTCTGTGAGCTTCTTGGATTTGTGTGGGTTTTTTCTTCCCTATATCAGGGAAGTTTTCTGTTATTATTTCTTCTAACAGGTTTTCTATTCCTTGCTCCGTTTCCTTTCCTTCTGGTACCCCCATTATCCTGATGTTGTTTTGTTTTGTGTTGTCCTGAAGTTCCCTTAGGCTCTCCTCATGCTTTCTAATTTTTGTTTCTAGAAGTTGTTGTAATTGGGTATTTTTTTCCATCTTGTCTTCTAGCTCACTTATGCGGTCCTCTGCTTCTTCTAGTCTACTCTTGATGCTTTCTATTGAGTTCTTTACAGCAGCGATGTCATTTTTCATTTCTTCTTGGTTCTTCTTCATTTCCTCTTGGTTCTTACTCATATTGTCGAATTTGTCTTCCATCCTTTTCTGCCACCTTATGATCATTTCTCTGAATTCTTTCTCTGATAGGTTGTTTGCCTCTAATTCGTTTACTTCCTTTTCTGGTGATGCCTGCTTCTCTTTCCTATGGGGGCTGTTTCTTTGTCTCCCCATGGTCTCTCTTCTCCGGATGTCTGGTTATATAGTTCTCTCTCTCCGGCGTTGATTTAAAGGTACAAAATACAACACAACCAGGCACAACACACAAGGCACTGAACAGAATTGTATTCACGATATTAATAACCTCCAATACAGGTAACCACCAGAGAAAGACAAATTAGGGAATAGGAGTGGACGAGGGAGAGTAAAAAGAAAGAACAACAAAAAAAAAGAGTGTGAATCTGAACTTGGGAAAAGAGCAGAAAAAAAAAAAGAAAATAAAAAAAAGTAAGAGACAAGAACAATACTAAGAGAGAAAAGGGGAACAAACTATATATATGGAGAGTAAACTCCACTAGAACCACCACTAATCCCAGCAAATTCCAGCAACATGAGCCTGGAGATTAATAGAAACTGGGAACGAGTTTTTTTTTTTTTTTTCCAAAAGGTACCTTTACGCCCTAGCCGGTTTGGCTCAGTGGATAGAGTGTCCGCCTGTGGACTGAAGGGTCCCAGGTTTGATTCCAGTCAAGGGCACATGCCTGGGTTGCAGGCTCGGTCCAACATGCAGGAGGCAGCCCATCAGTGATTCCCTCTCATCATTGATGTTTCTCTCTCTCTCTCTCTTCCTCTCCCTTCCTCTCTAAAATAAATAAAAATATATTTTTTAAAAAAGGTACCTTTACTTTTTCATCTTGTTTCCAAGAAACCATAAAAGCAAATGAGAGATTTTTATTTTCTAACCTAAAATTAAATTACATCAAATGCTTTTTCAAACTTAATACATCCACTGTCTTAACATCATCAGAGTTTGAAAGTTTCAAATTTCAATTCCTAATAGTACAGTACTTCCTTATGTAGATTTTTACTTGTTGCCTAACTGCCTGTGTTGTTAAGGAATAGAGCATTTAGCATTTTTTTTTTCTTTATACATGATAAAGGCGAAACGGTCCCTTCAAATCTAGTTACTGTGGGCTGACTTCCTATTGGAGTGGGCTGACCATCCCAGTTCAGCTGCTGCTCTTAGATAGCCATCCCCACTTGCCAGTGAGTGCCAGTTGGGCATGTTAGGGTCGCCTTTCCTCAGGCCTGTCAGATATCCTGTGGCTTCCTTCCACACAGATGTCAACTTCTGGTCTTACGGATGTGGATGGTTTTTCGTCATCTACTTATACTATTGTGGGGTTCGTAAGGATACCTTGCTACCTTGTTTTGTTGGAAATATCTTTGGGATTTCATTTTGCTATCTAGTTGTCTGTTTTTATGTGGGGATTCAGAGGAATTAAATTGAGAAGCTATACCGTTCCCATCTCCTCTAAGTCTTTTTGAAAACCCATACTGTAACTACAGCCATGTTTTTCTTTCCTGATTATAGATTTTAGGATTACTTGTCTTATCATGATCAGTAAGAGGGTTATTTTTTATTATTAATTTTTTAAAAATCCAAAGTTTAAAATTTTATTTCTGAGAGCTGAGCTTTGGTTCTTTTGTTCTCCCTGGGAGAACTGCTGGGCTGAGCTGGTTGGCTGCAGGCTGTAGCACCTCCAGCTAAAACTGGCATTGCTGCTTCATCCCTGATCTTATAGGACAAAGTTGGGGAGAGTGAAGGGTACAAGTGGAAAGGTCCCTCTTCCCCTTCCTGGATACACATCCCTGCTGTAAGCTGTCATTTCCCATCCCCCAACTTTAGAATCCAGTTTCCTCTGTTTCCTCGCAGGTTTTCTAAGTTTTGTTTTCTATGTTTGATGGATGTGTCTAGACTTTATCATTCTTTTTAAAAATATATATATTTCATTGATTTTTTACAGAGAGGAAGGGAGAAGGATAGAGGGTTAGAAACATTGAAGAGAGAGAGAGACACGTCGATCAGCTGCCTCCTGCACACCCCCCACTGGGGATGTGCCCGCAACCAAGGTACAGGTCCTTGACCGGAAGCAAACCTGGGACCTTTCAGTCCATAGGCCGACGCTCTATCCACTGAGCCAAACTGGTTAGGGCTAGACTTCATCATTCTTTATTATGTAACATTTCCAGGGGTAAGTAAGGGTTGGGGATGAGGGTACAGGAGTTGGTGGCCTTTTAACTTGTCGTCTTATTCAGAACTAGATGCCTTTTCAGGGTTATAGTATATACAGGCATACCTCATTTTATTGTGTTTTGTTTTGTTGCACCTTGCTTTTTTTTAAAAATATATTTTTATTGATTTCAAAGGGGAAGGGAGAGGGAGAGAGAGATAGAAACATCAATGATGAGAGAGAATCATTGATTGGCTGCCTCCTGCATGCCCCCTATTGGGGATAGAGCCCGCAACCCGGGCATGTGCCTCCGACCGGAATCGAACCTGGGACCCGTCAGTCCGCAGGCCAACGCTCTATCCACTGAGCCAAACCGGCCAGGGCTGCACCTTGCTTTATTGCGTTGTGTTTTTTTTTTACAAATTGAAGGCAAGACCCTCTGCCAGCAAAAAGATTATGCGTTGGTCTGGAACTGAACCCCACAATATCTTGAAGGTATGCCTGTATAGCCAGATATTGCCCATCTTAGCTGGTAAGGGCACTTTCTTTCTGAGCACTTAAGTTTAATAACACTTACTCCCAACTCCCAGTCACAAAAGGGGATTATTTTCTGGTTAAGTTCTTTGGATTTGACTTGGTAACTGCTTCCTTTTTTAAAATGATATTAAAATTGGACAAGGATTACACACAATTTAACTTTTTCTTATCTGGGATATTTTGAAGAGGCTTTCTATAGTCTCTATTACAAATATTACATAAGTTTCTAAATATTAGCCAATGTATAATATTTTTGACAGAACGGGGAAATATATTTTTCAGAATATTAAATGTTTTTATATCTTCTTATTAGATGTTGTATAATTATCCCTTTAAATGAGATGACTACTATCTAATTGTATACCTGCTGTGGTGCTTTTAAAAAATTGTTTAACAAATCCTCAGTTTGGTTCCATAAATTACGTAGGAATCTCAGTGTGCAGTGGGCAGTCCCTAAAGAGGCAGGCAGCTGCTAAGTTGGCTTGCCACACTTCCTTTGATATGGTCAGGGAGTCCAAATAGATTTAAACAGCTTACGGCACAGCAGGCAGCATAGCTTCATGTTCAGATTGGTTCTCCTTTTCCCCTAGGCCTTGTGGGGTCAATGTAGTATGTTTGTGTCACAGCTGAGAAACCTTAAGCCCTTACCTACCTGCCCTGCCAGTCTTCTCAGGGGATTGCTAACAAACCAGCCCAAGAGGAAGACATTGTCTTTTACTTATCTGGAAACAGACCTGCCTTCTGATTGGAAGGGAGACACTTTCTCTAGCTTCCAAGGATGTTTGCAAATGTCCTTGGAAAGGTGTCTCAGCTGTCTTTTCCAAGGTGTGTATAAACACCAACAGAAAGCAAGTTGATACGCTTTTCATGGGAACTATGGGGCATTCTGAAATGTAATTCTTTTCTTCCATCCACAGCACCCCAAACACCTCCACCTAAAGTAGTTCTGTTACCTTGTTCTAAACTTGTAAACAGCTAGTAACACTAAACTTCCTGAAATTAAAAATTAAGAATTTTAAAATTTAAGGTAAAAGTAGAAATACAAATGAATGAAACGTGTGTACAGTCTTAGACAAACAGATGAACTTTATTTGTGATTGCGTTTCATATGAGAATTAGCAAATAATATATCCAGTTTCATAAAGTTTAAAAACATGGGATGTTTTATTGAATTTATTGGGGTGACCGTTTAATAATAATATATAGGTTTTAGGTATATAGTTCCACAACGTGTCATCTGTATATTGTATTGTGTATTTACCACCTCAAGTCAAGTCTCTCTTTTTTAAAAAATATGTTTTTATTGATTTCAGAGAGGAAGGGAGAGAGAGAAACATCAATGATGAGAGAGATCATTGATCTGCTGCCTTGTGCATGCCCCCTACTGGGGATGGAGCCCGAAACTTGGGCAAGTGCTCTGACCTAGAATCGAACTGTGACCTCCTGATTCATGGGTCAATGCTCAAACACTGAGCCACACCAGCCAGGCTTAAGTGTCTTTCCATCTCTATTTATTCCCCTTACCCCTTCTATTTCCCCATATCCCCCTTTCCTCTGGCAATCATCATACTGTTGTTTACATTATTATGCTGACCATCTTTAAAATTTATTTTTAGGAATTTTTTTGTCTAATCACTAATAACAAACCTCTGATTTTGTGTCGTATATTATTGTTCAGCAATCTAAAATTCTAGAGGAACTTTCAGATTGCTTAGAATAAATAGTCTATTGCTGATTTATATTAACCACACAATATACTATAAAAATTCATGAAAGGATTTATAAAGAAAACAGTTCAATGTGGTAAACAGTGTCTGAAGGTTTTTACTTGTAACATAAAATCTTCCTCTATTTGTTAAAGATTTGCATAAAGGTTACCAGGAGTTCTCCAGTCCTAACATAGTAAATTTCTTTTTAGAATCTCTAGGGCTGCGCAGTAAAGTTCTGAGGAAAATCGAAGAGCTCAGGACAAAGGTGAAAACCCTTTCTTCTGAAATTCCTGATGAATTTATATGTCCTATCACTAGGGAGCTTATGCAGGATCCTGTCATCGCTTCAGGTATGTGTGATACTCTTCTAAATTTCAGAGCATACTGTGTGCTAAGTGAATAAATAATGTAGACAGTTCACATAAGTTTTATAAATGTGGATAAATTTCAAAATTCCTCTTCTGTTTCGTGGAAGTAGTTTTTTATGTGTGTGTTTTTTAAACTCATTATATCAGAGGTAAATTATTGAATATTGTATATTTTTTAATTTATTGGGGTGACATTGGTTAATATGATCATAGAGGTTTCAGGTGTGGGTTTCTGTGTTATAAGATTTGTATATTGCATTGTGTGCCCACCACCCAAGTCAAATCTTCTCCCGTCACCATATATTAAGTCCTCTTCATCCTTCACCCCCTTCCCTCTGGCAACTACCACACTGCTGTTTGTGTCCACGAATTTCAGTTTTCTATCCCACGTATGAGTGAAATCATGGTTCTTAGCTTTTTCTGACTCACATATTTCACTTAGCATAATATTCTCAAGGTCCATCCTTTCTATGCCTGAGTAGTATTCTGATTCTCTATCGCAGGACACTTTGGTTGTTTCCATGTCTTGGCCACCATGCATAATGCTACAATGAGCATAGGGGTGCATATATCTTTGCAAATACATGATTTCGAGGTTTTTGGGTAGATACCCAGAAGAGGCATTGCTGGATCCTATGGTAGTACTATTCTTAGTTTTTTGAGGAATCACCAGACTGTTTTTCTATAGTGGCTGTATCAGTTTACATTCCCACCAGCAGTGAATGAGGGTTTTCTTTCTCCACAGTCGCTCCAACACTTGTTACTATTTGTCTTGTTGATAATAGCCATTCTAACAGGCATGAGGTGGTACCTTATTGTAATTTTGATTTGTATTTCCCTAATTCAGGGTGGGAAACATCCAGCCCAAAGCCAAATAGTGCAAAATCATTGGTCTGGCCCTGCCGAGGCATTAAGGGTGAGTTAATGAAAAGTTTGACCAAATATAGCAGGCTAATTTCCAAGTTGATAATTTTGTGTGGCCCAAGAATCTATATAGATAAAGAGGAAATATGCAAATTAGGCTAGGACGCCATAACGGGTCATGACTGGACAGGAGGAGGTTGCGCGCACAGGTGCGGCCCGGAGCAGAGACAGAGACAGGGCCGGTGAGCCACTGTGCCCTGGCTCAGGCCGGTCCCCCAGAGCTGGAGCGGACACGGACAGGGACAGGTGGGCCGGCCCGCAGCCTCCGTGGCTGTGCGCAGGCCTGGAGAGGAGACCCTGCCTCCCGTGGAAGCAGTGCGGCTCCCTCCCGCCTCCTGTGGAATTGGCGCGGCTCCCTCACGGCTCCCGTGGGCGCCAGCGGCTCGCTTCCGCCTCCCGCAGAAGTCGCACGGCTCCCGTGGAAGCTGTGCGGCTCCCAGCAGCGCGCTGTGGTTCCCGCCGGCTCCCGCAGAAGCGGCCGGCGGCCTGCTGCGTGCAATATCGCGCGATGGGCTACTAATGATGTTATAAATATCTACATGGTCCTTGGCAGAAAAAAGGTTCCCCACCTCTGCTCATTGCTAGTGAGGTTGAACATCTTTTCATGTATCTGTTGGCTGTTTGTATGTCTTTTTGGGAGAGGTGTCTGTTCAGGTCTTTTGTTATTTTTTGATTGGGTTGTTTGTGTGTTTGGTGTTGAGTTTTATGAGTTCATTATATATTTTGGAAATTAAACCTTTGTCGGAGCCACTGTTTCCTAATATCATTTCCCATTTGGTTGGCTGCCTCTGTTTTGTTGTTAATTTCTTATGCTGTGCAGAAGCTTTTTGGTTTGATATAGTCCCATTCATTTATTTTTGCCTTTACTTCCCTTACCTTTCAGTTTAAGTTCATTAAATGTTCTCTATGACCAAGGTCCATAAGTTTAGTGCCTGTATTTTCTATGTAACTTATTTATTTTTAATATTTTTATTGATTTCAGAGAGGAAAGGAGAGGGAGAGAGAGATAGAAACATCAATGATGAGAGAGAATCATTGATCGGCTGCCTTCTGCACTCCCCCCACTGGGGATCGAGCCCGCAATCTGGGCATGTGCCCTTGACCGGAATCGAACCAGGGACCCTTCAGTCCACAGGCCGACACTCTATCCGCTGAGCAAAGCCAGCCAGGGCCTATGTAATTTATTGTTTCAGGTTTTACATTTAGGTCTTTGATCCATTTTGAATTAATTTTTGTACATGGGGACAAACTGTAATCCAGTTTCATTCTTTTCCATGTGGCTTTCCAATTTTGCCAGCATCATTTATTGAAGAGACTCTTTACTCCAATGTGTGCTTCTGGCTCCTTTGTCGAAAATTTTCTGCCCATATACTAGTACATGTGGTTTTTATACCTGGGCTCTCTATTCTGTATGTCTGTTTCTCTGCCAGTAACAAGCTGCTTTGATTATCATAGCTCTGTAGTATAATTTGAAGTCAGGTAATGTGATACCTCCAGCTTCATTCTTTTTTCTCAGGATTGCTTTGGCTATTCGGGGTCTTTTGTGGTTCCATACAAATCTGATAATTTCTTGTCCTAGTTCTTTTAAAAATGACATTGGGATTTTGATGGGGATTGCATTAAATCTGTATATTGCTTTAGACATTTTAACTATGATGATTCTTCCAATGCATGAACATGGGATATTTTTCCATTTTGTTATGTCTTTTTCAATCTCTTTTAATAATGTTTTGTAATTTTTAGTATATAGGTCTTTCACATTCTTTAAGTTTACTCCTAGGTATTTTATTCTTTTGGTTGCAATTGCAAAAAGAATTCTTTTTCTTTTTTTGTTTTTCCTTAAGTTTTGTTGTTAGTGTACAGGATAGCAATGGATTTTTGTATCCTGCAACTTGATTGTCTTTGTTTATTATTTCTAATAGTTTTTTGGTGGCGTCTTTAGGGTTTTCTATATACGGAGTCATGTCATCCACAAAAAGTGACAGTTTTACTTCTTCCTTCCCTATTGGATGCCTTTTATTTCTTTTGCCTTATAGCTCTGGCTAGAGATTGTAGAGCTATGTTGAATTAAAGTGGTGAGAGTGGACATCTTTGTCTTGTTCCTGATCTTAGAGGAAAAGCTTTCAGTTTTTCACCATTGGGTATGATATTAGCTGAGGGTTTATCATATATGGCCTTTATTATGCTGAGGTACTTTCCTCCTATTCCTGTTTTAATGAGTGTTTTAATCATAAATGGATGTATCTTATCAAATACATTTTCTGTGTCTATTGATATCCCATGATTTTTATCCTTTCTTTTGTTAATGTATATTACATTTATTGATTTGCGTATGTTGAACCAAACTTGTGCCCCTGGAATGAACCCCACTTTGTCATGATGTATTGTTGTACTCGATTTACTAGTATTTTGTTTAGGATTTTTGCCTTTGTATTCATCAGAGATATTGGTCTGGAGTTTCCTTTTTATGTGTGTGTTATCCTTGCCAGGTTTTGGCCTCATAAAATATATTAGAAAGTATTGCCTCTTCTTCAATTTTTTTGGTAAAATTCATTGATGAAGCCATTTGGTCGTGGACTTTTGTTTTTTGGGGAGGTTTTTGATGATTATTTCAGTTCCCTCACTGCTGATCAGTCTGTTTAGATTTTCCAGTTCTTCATGATTTAGTCTTGGAAGGTTATATATTTCTAGGAAAAACATTGTATATTTCTTAATGAATAAAGTTGGATGTTGTAGATTTGTATGAGAGACAAAGGGAGTAAGTTTTACTTAAACTTGTGAAATGTGTAGTTACTAGAATGTAAAGTTAAAATTTTGTGGTTTTTTTTTTTTTAGGCTAGACTGTTCAGAGCTATTATGTTTAGTTTGTCTATCATGATTTAAACAACCTTACAAAATAAGAATTATAAAGCTGCATCATTCCATGTTAATTTCTAATCTACCAATAAACAGACATACATACATGACATAGTTGTAATCAGTGAGTCCATATTATATTGTTTTAAATTTTTGTGTAAAACATTATATTTGAGTATTGACTTAGTGTACATAATTTTCAGTTTTAATAACTTTATTCCATTATGACTTTATGCTACATTTTGTTTGACTCTTCTATTTGGTGTATGTATGATTCCACAAATCTTTATATTGTAAAGAGCGCTGCACATCTTGGTACTCCTTTCTTTCTGCTGTCACCATTATTTAGGGGTATTTTCATGACATGTGTGCTCCAAAGCAGAATTAGCCAATCAAAGAATACTTTATGAACATGAAAAAGAACAGTCTTGATAGTTTTTGTTAAATTTGTCATTACATTTTTCTATCCATAAAAAGTTTACAGTGCTAATAGCAATATAGTTAAGTGTACCTGTTTTTCCAGTTTTGTTATTGAATTTTATAACTCTTTTGGTGAGTTTAATGATTGTTTAGAAATACATTCCTTATATTGTTAGGCAATAAATTTTTCTTTTCTTTTTACCTAGTATCTTTACCTCATCATTTTTTTAAAAATTGTATTTGGGTATAACTTAGTTAATTAAGTTTCAGGTGTAGTTCTATAATACAACATCTGTATATTGCACTGTGTGTTCACCACCCAGAGTCTAATCTTCTTCCATCACCATATATTTGGCTCCCTTTACCCTATTCATCTTCCCTCTACCCCTTTTCCTCTGGTACCTGCCACTGTTATCTTTGTCTATAAGTTTTTGTTCTGTTTTGTTTGTTCATTGCTTTCTGTTTTATATCCCACATATGAGTGAAATCATATGGATGCAATCTTTGCAGAGGGATTCTTGTTCTTTTCCATCTGACATATTTCACTTAGCATGATACTCTCAATATCCATTTATTACTTTTTATGGTTGAGTAGTGTGTGTATGTGATGTCTTTTTTATCCAATCATCTATCAAAAGACAAATTGTTTTTATGACGTGGCTATTGTGAAGAATGCTGCTGTGAACATAGTGGTATGTATATCTTTTATGAATAAGTGTTTTCAAAATTTTGGGGTAGATACTTAGAAGAGGGATTGTTGGGTCATATGGTTGTTCTATTCTTAGTTTTTTGTTTTTGTTTTTGAGGAGCCTTCATACTGTTTTTCATAGAGGCTACACCAATTTATATTCCCATCAGAATGTACAAGGGTTCTCTTTTCTCCACATCCTTTCCAACACTTGTTATTTCTTGTCTTATTGATAATAGCCATTTTAACAGGTGTTAGGTGGTATATCATTGTGGTTGGGTTTGCATTTATTTTAATAGCTAGTGAGGGTGAGCATCTTTTCATATATCTGTTGGCCATTTGTATGACTTTTTGGGACAAGTGCCTGTTCTGGTCCTCTGCTCATTTTTCAATTGGCTTGTTTTTTTTTTGTTGACTTGTATGAGTTCTTTGTATATTTTGGAAGTATATTTGCGAACATATTCCCCCATTTTGTTGGTTGCCCTTTTGTTGATGTTTTCTTTTGCTGTGTAGAAGCTTTTATTTTAAAGTTTCCTTAGAAGCCTTTATTTTGAGGTAGTCTGTTCATTTATTTTTGCTTTTACTTCCCTTGCATTTAAGGTTAAGTTCACAAAAACCCCTGTGAGACCAAGGTCCATAAGTTTAGTGCCTGTGTTTTAAATCTTTAATCAATTTTGAGTTAATTTTTGTGTATGGTGTCAGATAGCATTCTAGTTTCATTCTATTGTATGTGGTTTTTCAATTTTCCCACCACCATTTATTGAAGAGGCTTTCCTTTCTCTATTGTATGTTTTTGGCTCCTTTGTTGAAAATTAGTTGCTCATATATTATGGATTTATTTCTGTGCTCTCTATCCTATTTTATTCATCTATGGGTCTTATTTTTCTGCCAGTACCATGCTGTTTTCATTATTATGGCTTTGTAGTGTAATTTGAAGTCCAGGAATGTGATTCCTCCAGCTTTGTTCTTTTTTTTCTCTCAGTATTGCTTTGGCTATTTGGGGTTCCATATAAATGACATGGGTGTTTTTTTTTTGGGGGGGGGGTGTTTTCCTATTTCTTTTAAAAGTGTCATTGGGATTTTGATGGGAATTGCATTATGTCAGTATATTGCTTTAAGTAATATGGGCATTTTAACTATGTTAATTCTTCCAATCTATGAACCTGGAATATCCATACATTTTTTTGTATCTTCAATTTCTTTCAACAGTGTCCTGTAGTTTTCTGTGTATAGATCCTTTACTTTCTGTAACAAATAAACTTAGGTATTTTATCCTTTTTGTTGCAGTTGCAAAGGGGATTTTCTTCACTTCTTTTACCATTATTTAATTGTTAGTATATAGAAATGCAACAGATTTTTTTGTACATTGATTTTATATTCTGCAATTTTACTATAGTCTTTTGATGGAATCTTTAAGGTTTTCTATGTACAAAATGGTTAATGGTGGAATTAGACCTCTATCCTTGAGTTGGGCTAAGAAAGAATTCAGAGTCAAGAACTCTAATGCAATTAGTTAGAAAGTCACAGAGGTAGAAGTGAACCAGCTGGGCTGTGTGGGTGCAGGAAACAAGTTACAAAGACAAAAGAAAGACCCTTGAAGCTTAGGAGAAAGAAAGCAGAGATAACACCCCTGAGGAAAGAACAGGAGGAAAGGTGTGTGCATGCTCCAGAGAGAGAGTGGGGGAGTTGGGAGGAGAATAGAGTAGGAAAGGGCAAGCGTGCTCAAGAGTGTGTGAACACCCTTGTTGAAAACATTAGACTATGTGAAGGCTTATTTCTGGACTGTCTATTCTATTGGTATACATGTCTGTCTTTATGCCATACCACACCATTACTGTCAATTTGTAGTAACTTTGGAAATGTGAGTGTCCAACTTTGTTTTCCTTTTCCAAGATTGACTATTCAGGATCCCTTGAAAATCTATATTTTTTAGTATGTATTTTTCTCTTTCTGTAAAGAAGTCATTAGGATTGTAATTGCTTTGGGTAGCATGGGAATTTTAACTGTTAAGTCTTCAAATCCATGAATGTGGGATGTCTTTACTTTTATTTGTGCTTTTGTAAATTGGATTTCCTCTATAGTTTTTTATTATTAGTGTGTAGAACCACAAGCGACTTTTGTTGAAAGTATTACAGATGTCTCCTTTGTTTCCCATTGACCACCTCTACCCCACACCCGCCCTACACTGCTCTATTGTCTGTGTCCATGGGCTATGCATATAAGTTCTCCAGTTAATCACTCCCCACCTTCCCTCTGAAATTCTTCAGTCTGTTCCATCTTTCTATGTCTCTGGATCTATTTTGTAGAATTTTGTGTGTGTGTGTAACCTTTAGGGTTTGTGCTACCCTCTTTAGATATGCTGGATTTGATGTAATATTTGCTGTAGTTTTCTTGTAATGCTTGATTTGGTATGAATGTAATTCTGGCCTCGTAAAGTGAATTGGTAAGTGTTTGTATAGTATTACTATTATTTTTCCCTTAAATGTTTGATAAGACTTATCAGTGAAATCATCATGATATAGAGTTTCAAACCAGATTGTTATGAATTCAAATCTAGCTTTTAATCATCATGATATAGAGTTTCAAACCAGATTGTTATGAATTCAAATCTAGCTTTTAATAGGTTAGTTCATCAAATTAGACTTGTAGGAGAGTTTTAACCCTTTGCACTCGCTTGCTTTTTTCTCGATTCCTTTATTCTACTCGGGATTTAATTTTTTAAATACCCCAGATTTTACAAAGCGCGGCAGTAGAATAAAAAACTGGAGTTTCTTTTCATACAAACTTATTTATTTGGATTTTTTAATATTTCAAATTATTGATACATTCAAAGAGTATAAAAAGAGCTGCTACCGATACCAACCTTGTCGAGTCACACTCAACATCCGAGTGCAAAAGGTTAAACCAGATTATTATGAACTCAAATCTAGCTTTTAATAGGTTAGTTCATCAAATTAGACTTGTGAATGTTCTCTGTTCTTGGAGGTCTGCAATTTTTTAATCAACTTAAAATAGTCTCATTGGCATCATTTAATGTATTGTGTCTCATTCATCTTAAGCTTGGCTCTTTATACCTACATGGTATATTTCTAAAATAAACATAAGTATACATCATGAACAATCTTTCACCAAGGGTAATCAATACCCTGATTTGTCTGTTGTCTATTTTAACATTATAGGTTAATCAGAACATTTATTAAGCATCATGTTTGGGTGATTTGTCCCTGTTGCACAAAGCAGTAATTTGTTAATTCTCATGTGTGAATATACTAATTTATTTGTCCATTCTACTACTGATAGTCACTGTTGCCCTGAACCTTTATTCATAGTTTTGGCATATATATATATTTCTATTGGGTATACTTATAGGAACAGATATAACATTCAGTTATTCAGAGTGGTTGAATCTTTTCACCAGAATTGTAAGTTGCTTGTGTCTTTCAACTTTTGTGGTGCCACCCATTTATTTTTAATTTTTTTATTGAAACAATTACAGATTCACATACAGATCTAACAGAGGTATCTTGTACACTTTGCCTAGTTTTACGTGTGTTAAGTTCTACACAGTGTTGTCCAGTTGGGGGTTTGAGCATCAACCATCAGTCAGGACAAACAGTTCCAAACCCACAAGGATCCTACCACTTCTGTTGCCTTTTTCTATCTACAGCGATTACCTGCCTGCTCTCTTCTCACCTCCATTTTAAAGAGTTGTATGAATGGAATCGAAATCATACAGTAAATAACCGTTTGGGACAAACTTTTTTCACCTAGCATAATCCTGAGTCTTTCTAGCCTTCCTGTGGGAAACATAAGCTGAATTAGCTTTAATTTTAAAAATACTCAATTCTCATTTTTAATAGAACTGAACTGATTTCTTTATATTGTGATTGATACATTTGGAATAATTCCTTCCAACATGTTTCCAGTTTACTGTGCTTTCTTCTAGTTCCCTTCTCCTTTTCCTTTCCTGAATTATCATGTGTCCTTTATTGGAAGGCATGCACTTTATTAAATTAATTGCCTCAGAAAAATTTCCAAGACCTGTTTCTGCCTGTATTTCAACATTCTTACAGTATTTGTATTCCTTCATCCTTTTAAATTATGAAAATAGCATTGAAGAATCATACAGAAATATGTATTTTGGAAATGGGGAGACCCTTCTATACTCTGGTTTATCCTTCTATCTTACCTTATAATAGAGAAACATGCAAATTGACCGCACCTCTGCTATGCTCACGATGGGGCCGGCAGGAGGCTGGGGGCGGGACTCCGGGTGGCATATCCGCCGTTGAGAAGATCAAGATGGCGGTGCCCAGTGGCCGGGCCCATGCCGCCGCTCCTGGGGGTGCCTGGGGCGATCGGCACCCCGGGGGGACGTAGCCGGGCCCATTCAGCCGCTCCCAGGGGTGCCTGTGGCGATTGGCACCCCGGGGGGGCGTGACCGGGCCCATGCCGCCGCTCCCGGGGGTGCCTGGGGCGATCGGCCACCTAGGGGGGCGTGTCCGGGCCCCTCCCGGGGGTCCCAGGGGCCGAGGCTTTCAGGGCCTTGGGCACCAGCGGGGAGCCTGCACCAATCGCAGGAAACCACTGGGGGTCGGCTCCTGTGGTCGGTAGCAGGGACGCTGGGTGCGGCGAGCCCAAGGCCAGGAAAGCCTGGGGCGGAGGCTTTCCCGGCCTTGGGCACCAGTGGGCAGCCTGCACGGATCGCAGGAAACCACTGGGGGTCGGCTCCTGCGATCCTTAGCAAGGATGTTGGGTGCCGCAGAGCCCAAGGCCACCGCCCAGGGCCAAGCCCCGACCCTGAAAAAGGCAGAAGGCGGTGGCCACAGCCAAGGCCTGGGTCCCTGGTGCCGGCAGAAAACTGGTGCAGGCAGCCAGGTGAATGAAGGTCTATTGCACGAATCTTCGTGCAAACGGGCTACTAGTCCATTTATAATTTGATGAATCAGATAATATTCCTTAGCAGTATATGGTCAGAACTACTTAATTCTCAACTACAGGACAGTATTTTATGGTATGAATGTGCTACAAATTAACCTTTACTCTGTTGATAGGCATCGTTCTCCAAGTAATTCTATAAGAAAAACTCCTCATAGTATGTATAGGTACACTTATTAAAATATTGCTATTGGATAAATTTGCTCACCTTTCATTACTTTAAAAATTGGCTTTGCCCATTTAGACTTCAGATACATTTTAAGTCATTAAGAAAATCTTGAAATCTTGACATTTTTTTTAATTTGGGGGTGAACTGAGGAATAGAAAAATCAGTGTTCACACTATTAAAAACCTGTCTAACCACTTTGCTTTTTCTCTAAAGTTTTATTCCAATTATGTATAGAGAACACATTCTCTTGCTTGGTTTTGCAGTGCAAGTACAATACCAGTTTAGTTTTTCTTGGATATGTATTGATATTAAACGTTAGGGTAAACTATGGCTAGTGTAACTGTCTTTCCTGTCGTACATAACCTGTGTTTTTCTCTTGTTCAGGGTGCACCGTGCTTCTTCAATGCAATTTCATGCCTTTTTTTTTTTTTTTTCTCACTGGTTAAACATCTTTATTGGGATCTCACTGACAAGCTGCACAATTCGCCCATTTATTTTTTTATTTATTTTTTTTTAAATTTCTTTATTGATTAAGGTGTCACATATTTGTCCTCATCCCCCCATTCCCATCCCACACCCCTCCCCATGGATGCCCCAACCCTCTGTTGAACTTAAGCATTGGTTAGGCTCATATGCATGCACACAAGACCTTTGGTTGATCTCCCCCCCTCCCCCTGAGGCCCGATAGTCCGATCGATGCCTCCTTGTTTCTGGTTCTGTTCTTGTTCATCAGTCTATGTTGTTCATCATTTCCCCTAGATGAGCGAAATCATGTGTCACTAGAGATATACTTATAAGAATTGAATGTGCGACGAGCAATAATAGTTATGCTGACGGGCAAATGAATCAGTCTGTAGTGAGTTTCTTTCTGGTCCAACAGTTCTTTTGAGACCCAATATCAATGTCCACCAGTTCCTTATGAGTACATGTCGGCACTGACCCCTCAGCTCTGGATGGTGGACAAATGGTGGTAATGCAGGTCCGACTCCCTCTGGTTTGGTCTCGGCCGGATCCAGGGGCCCACGGCCTCACCCGGGATCCAGCCTCACCCGGATCTAGGGGCACACGGCCTCGCCCAGACCCAGGATTCAGCTTCATCCGGACCCAGGGTCGCGTGGCCTCACCCGGATCCAGGGGCCCACGGCCTCACCCGGACCCGGGGCCAGGCTCACCCGGATCCAGGGGCCCACGGCCTCACCCGGACCCGGGGCCAGGCTCACCCGGATCCAGGGGCCCACGGCCAATTTCATGCCTTTTTATCAGTTCAGGAAAACTGTCAGCCACTCTTTCTCTATACCTCATTTCTTTAGACTTTATAGGTAAAAGTTCTCAGACCTACCTACCAGCCATCTATTCTGATTGTTTTAATGCTATTTAACATTCTCATTGACTGCATTTATTATTTCAGGAAATCTGGCTTGGCATGTAGACTAAGGGCATAGACTGCTTGAGTTTACACCCCAGCTCTGTCATTCCCTATTTGTGTGACCTTGGGAAGTTAATTCCTTCATAAGGTTGTTTGCAGATCAAATGTAGGCAACAGTGCTCTGGGGCAGTCTAACTTAGAGAAACAGTGGCTACATGAGTATTAAATATTTTTTTCATAGTATACGGTTTCTTAGTTTCATTCGTTTGGAAATACTCACAGGTTATTTTCATTTTTTTGACGTTTGTCTGCCTGTGCTCCTTTGACTTAAGTGGAAGAGTACCTGTGGAATTCCAGCATGGGAAGAGAGTGTAGGGCTTGCTTTGTACATTTCCCAGGACCACAGGTGGGCTGACAAGCTTTTTTTCTTGAACAGAGATAGTATTCAGAGTCCAGGCCAGTGAGCTAATTTTTCACTTGAACCTTTCACTAGGGTGAAGCCTTTTGAACCTGGAAGCTTCAAATCCATGTAAAAAGATGCTTCTTCTAGTTACCATTTCTAAGTGTGTAGTATATCCAGAAATGGAAATCTAGAATGAAAGTATCTTATAAATAACAGGTATTTTACCAGAACCCATTCATCAGAGGATATTAAACTGATTTTTGAAATAAAATTTTGTGAATGGAGCTTACTAGATCTGCTAGAACTGCCTGTTAAAGATGTTGATGTAAGAATCAGATGGTACTGTTTGGAGGAAAACTTTAAAAGGTAGTGAAAATAAACCTAGTTAATACTGATGTAATGTACACTATATATTTCTTTTCAAAATTGCCAGTTTTCCCCCTGGTGACACATTTGATTTCAAATAAGCTAACTCTAGTTGCAATAAATTTCAGGTATGATTTTTTAAAGAAACCAGGAGTACCAATTATTTATTTTTAGTTATAATAATGTCTCATTGCTTTTTAATTTATAGATGAAAAACTCTTTGTATCTCTGATAACCCCTCCTGCTGCTTTGAGATGAACTTTGGTAGAACTGTTTCAAACCTTACAATATATAAAACTAGAATGTAGATCCACCAGTAAAAACTGTTGATTATTTCAGGGGTATTGCTATTTTCTGATACAATGGAAAGTTGATATTAAACGTTAGGGTAAACTATGGCTAATGTCACTGCTTTTCCTGTAGTACATAACCTGTACCTTCCTAGAGTGAAGGAGTTGACATTTTATTCATTGCTACCTGACAACTCACAATCAGGCAAGGAAAAATTATTCACTTAAAGGCAACAAAATACGATATGACGATAATATGCTTTCACACTATAGATATAATATACCTATGAAAAACTAAATAAGCTAACTAAATAAAAGCCTGTTTGAAATTTCATTGCTGAGGGAGAGAAAAAGATTACTAGCTAATTTGAATATTATAGTAAGAAACCAGTATATACTAATGCTCTTAGTGTCTTCTTTTTAAAAGATATTAGGGTAAACATAATCAGTAAATTAAAAAAATACGAACCTCCTAAGCATCAACATAGATAAAATCAGCTCCTTACTATGGTGAAATATAAAAAAAGAATGATAGCACTATTAACAAACATACTGGTATTTCTGCTAACAAAGCTAAACCCAAACTAAAGGATTCAGAAAGGTTAGAAATAAGAGGGTAGGCAAAAATGAGACAACTAAAGAGGGGGTTACATACTTGTCTGCAAAAGTAGAATTAAGACATGCCCCAAGTTTACAAAGATACAGGAAGATACTATATAATTCTGAAGACAACCATTACTAGCTGTGCAGTCCCAGACTCAAAAACTGCAGCTGGCATCAGGAGAAATCACAGTGATAGACCTGATCATACCTCTCCATCCAAAATAGATCCAAGTAATATCTCAAACTTTGACATTCAAAACCATATTTAAGCAACAAGCACCACCATCAGAAACAACACAAACAGTATTATGTCATCACGATAGAATATAACTAACAGCCTACCTAATAATAGACAAATATGCAAATTGACCGTACCTTCGCTATGCCCACGATTGGCCAGGAGGGGCGGGACTCGGGGTGGCCAATTGGGCCGGTGGACGCTGAGCTTGTGGCGGCGCGAGCTCAGCGTCTGCGCCATGGCTGTGCTGTGGCACAGAAGGGGCCTCTGGGGCAGCAAGCCCATGTCCCGCCGTGAACCATCAAAAGCGGGGGAGCTGGGTGCCTGTCCGCTCTGGCACCAGGCCTTTCAGAAGCCTCCGCCACGCCGGAGGCTTCTGAAAGGCCTGGTGCACCAGCGGATAGGCACCCAGCTCCCCCGCGATCGAAAGCGGGGAGCTGTGTGTCTGCTCCAGCACCAGCGGACCCCCTGCCATCAAAAGCGGGGAGCAGGCTGCTAGCAGTGTCCGCGGAGCATGCTAGGCTTTGCGGGGCAGTGGATATGGCCTGGATGGCAGGTTAGGCCTAGGGGACCCTACACGTGCATGATTTAATCGTGCACTGGGCCTCTAGTTAATAATAAACCTGTGCCCTTTACATCTGGAAGGTTAAAAACATGCTATTACCAGATTTATCTAGCCTAGTGGCAAGTGAATTAGCTCATTTAACATACATTATAAGTATTTCTTAGCTTTTTAAAAATAAGTCCAGCCCAGCCGGGGTGTGGCTCAATGATGGAGCATTGACCTATGAACCAGGAGGTCACATTTGATTCCTGGCCAGGGCATATGCCCAGGTTGCATGCTTGATCTTCAGTGTGGGGTGTGCAGGAGGCAACCGATCAATGATTCTTTTTCATCACTGATGTTTCTATCTCTCTCTCCCTGAAATCATTAAAAACGTATCTTTTTAAAAAAATGTAAGTCCTCACTTAATGTTGCTAATATGTTCTATCTTCAAACAAAATAACATAACAAATCCAATTTTACCATAGGCTAATTGATATAAACATAAACAAGAATTAAGCTCCTACACCATCTCATCAACATTATAACTAAAGGATTTTAAACAGAATGACATTATTCAAGAATCTGCTGTTTATTTGCCTTATTAAATTGGTCTTACAACAACTCAACAGTAAGACAAATAACCCAATTAAAAATAGGCAAACGATTAGAAGACTTTTCTCCACAGGAGGTATATAAATGGCCAATAAGCACTAGAAAAGACAATATCATTAGAGAAATGAAAATCAAAACCACAGTGAGATCCCACTTCATATTTACTAGGATGACTAGAATTAAAAAAAGGAAAATAATGTATTAAGGATATGAAGAAATAATGCTGGTGAGAAGTTTTAAAATGGTGGAGCTGCTGTTGCAAACAGTTCAGTTCCTCAAACACACTTTACCATGTGATCCACCAATTGTATTCCTAGCTATATATCCAAGAGAATTAAAAACATATGTTGCCGAAACCGGTTTGGCTCAGTGGATAGAGCGTCGGCCTGCGGACTCAAGGGTCCCAGGTTCGATTCCGGTCAAGGGCATGTACCTTGGTTGCGGGCACATCCCCAGTAGGGGGTGTGCAAGAGGCAGCTGATCGATGTTTCTCTTTCATCGATGTTTCTAACTTTCTATCCCTCTCTCTTCCTCTCTGTAAAAAAATCAATAAAATATATTAAAAAACAACAACATATGTTGCCATAAAAGGTTGTACATGAACATTCATAGTAGTCTTATTGGTAATTGCCAAAAAGTGGAAATAACTCAAATGTCCCATTATTGGATGAATAAATAAAATGTGGTACATTCATTCAATGGAATATTAATCAGCCATAAAAAAAGGAAAAAATACATATAGATGTTACATGGATGAACCTTAGAAACATTATTATGCTAAGTGAAAGATGCCAAAGACCACATATTGTGTGATTCTGTTTATAGCTACAAAGACAAAATAGTGGTTGCCAAGGTAAGGGAGAGTGACTGTTAATGGCTGCAAGGTTTCTTTATGGAGTGATGAAAATATTCTGACATTGGATAGTGGTGATGGTTGCACAAGTCTGTGAATTATATCTTAAACAGAAGCAAAAGGCAGTAACAGTATCTGCCGAAAGCATCTACCATTTCTAGGACTTAGGGAACAAAGAAGAAGTTGAGGTTATCAGGGCCTCAACGAAGGGGGAGCTACCCCGCTGACACTAGTTTCTCTAAAGGAGGAAGGATAAGACACATTTGGGCAGTGCCAACAATGAAGCAAGCAAATAAATCTGAGAGTGTCACTGACTACTCCTGCCGATGAATGGTCATGGCCAGGCACAGTGCCGAGAGGAGCCTTCACCCTGTGTCTGTCTTCCTTTAGAGAGTCCTGTCTAGGATCTAACAAGGAGCCAGCTGGCAAGACAGAAACGGGTTTGGAGCTGAGACTGTAGGTTAATAGGGGCTGATCAGCATTTAACAAGTTAAAAGAAAGAGGAATGAATAGCTTTCATGTGTGTAAACACAAAGGTATAACAAAACTCTAGACATAAATATGCAGAATTTACCAGACACAACAAAACTATAAAACATAACATGGTGATAGTCAAGAAGACTTTGGTTTCTCCCTGGAGATTCAGAAGGTGATTATGAGGTTCCAATGGAGAGAACACACAACAAAGAGGACGGTCACTGGCACTCCCAATGTGAGGACATGTTCTAAAACCACTATAAATAACACACTGAGCAACTGGCACAGGAATAGACAGACCAATGGAAAATAATTTTTAAGAATCCAGAAATTGATCCAAGTGCATTTGGAAACTCAGTGAATGATAAAAATGGCATTTTAAATCAGTGGGAAAAATAATTTAAACAAGTGCTATTCTTACCACTGAATAGTCATATGGAAAAGGATAAAAATAGCTTTACCTCCCTATATTGTACATCTAAAATTAATTCCAAATGGATCAGATATATAAACATAAAAATGAAACTGTACAATGTCTAGAAGAAAATGCAGGTAAATTCCTTGATAATCTGAACTCAAAATCTGAAAGAAATAAGTGAAAAATAGATGGAGTGTTAATATTCCATAGGTATTAAAAAATAATTTAAAGAAGAATTAATACTAATCCTTCTCAAACTTACATAAAACAAAAGAGGGAAGGAACTTATCCAAATTCATTTTATATCACCAGCATGACCCAGACAAAGACACTACAAGAAAAGAAAATACGCCAATATTTCTGATGAACATATATGGAAAAATTCTCAAAATACTAGCAAACCAAATTCAATGCATTAAAAGGATCATACACCATGATCAAGTGAAATTTGTTCCAGGGACGCCAGGATATTTTAACACTCATGAATCAATGTGATATAACACATTAACAAAATTAAGGATAAATATTGTGTAATTATCTCAATAGATATAGAAAAAGCATTTGCCAAAATGTAACATCCATTTATGATTGAAACTCTCAACAAAGTTGGTAGGAGAGAGAACATACCTCAACATAATAAAGATCATGTAGGCCCGGCCATGGTTGCTCAATGGTTGAGTCTCGACCTATGAACCAGGAGGTCATGATTCTATTTCTGGTAAGGGCACATGCCCAGGTTGCAGGCTTGATCCTCAATATGAAGGAGGCAGCCAGTCAGTGATTCTCATCATTATGGTTCCATCTCTTTCTCCTTCTCCATCTCTAAAATCAATAAAAAAATATTTTTTTAAAAAGACCATGTAAGATAAGCCCACAACTAACATCGTAATCAATGGTGAAAAGCTTTTCCTTCAGGAATGAGAGTGAATAAAAGATAACCTCCTGCCTCTTTAACACTAGTGTCCCGGTGCATGGATTAGTGCACAGTGAAAGGAAATTAATTGGAATATTTTAATATCGCTATTCACCCTTTCTCTATAATAGAAGTGTCAACCAAATTCACGATAGACAATGACAGATTGAAACACACGCATGTGATTGGCACCAGCGAGAGCTTTATATGTATTGCACATGCATGAGTCAACTTAGCCTTTTATATATATAGAATAAACTTGCTTAATGAGACCTGCTTTCTGATTTAGCTAAACTTTCCAGCCCAGTGAAGCACCCCAACTTCTCTTTCAGGTAATTTTCAGTAACACAGCAGTAAATATCAAACCAAGCAGATTATTATTGTAGAACAAAGAGTAAAATATTTAACTGCAGCAGTGTTTGACTATTTTCTGTACAGTGAAAAAACCTGAAGTCATTATTAAGGTCCACCATTTCTTCTTTTCAGTCGGGTCAAGTTTCTAAACTTTCTACATCTCCGTTTTCTGGCTAATGAAAAGAAAGTAGGATTCCACCAAGTCTCCTATCTACCTACTCCAGGACTTATGTGAGGATCAAATGAGATGAGGCATGGGAAAACGCTTCACAGACATTTGGTTAAAGTGTAATAATGCGGATTTTTTTCAATAGATGGAGTTACACATATGTTGATACATATGCGATTTGATATGTATGCTATTTTGTTGTATTAACAGCAAGTCTCAAAACATCATATGTCAAATTTTCTGAAAGTGTTAACATCATAGATATTTTTACGCCTAAAAATGTCGAATTCCGTGCCAAAAAAAGAGCATTTGTGGGAAGTTTTAGTTCATTATTTTGAAGAAAAGTGCTGCTGAAAGTTACCATATACTTTGGGAAGCTTATGGTGAACATGCGCCATCTCAAGATACTTGTGAACACTGGTTTAAATGCTTTAAAAGTGATGATTTCAATGTGTAAGACAGAGAACATCCAGGTTAACCGAAAAAGTTTGAAGACCAACAATTACAAGCATTATTGGATGAAGACGTGTGTCAAACTCAAAAACAACTTGCAGAAATATTAAATGTTGCTCAGCAAACAATTTCCCATCATTTACAAGCAATGGGAAAGATTTTAAAGGAAAATGGGTGCCAAATCAACTGAACAAAAGACAAATGGAAAACTGAAAAGTCATCAGTAAAATGTTGCTTCAATGGCATGAAACAAAGTCTTTTTTGCTTCGAATTGTGACTGGCAATGAAAAGTGGATTTATTTTGAGAATCCCAAATGTGCAAAATCAAGGGTTGATCCAGGACAACCATCAACATTGACTGCAAGGTTAAATCGCTTTGGAAAGAAGACAATGCTCTGCATTTGGTGGGATTAGGAAGGTGTGGTGTATTATGCGCTTCCAAAACCAGGTGAAACTGTTAACACTGATCGCTACCGACAACAAATAATCAATTTGAACCACACTTTGATCGTAAAATGACCAGAATGGGCCAGAAGACACGGCAAAGTAATTTTGCTTCATGATGATGCACCATCATGCACTTCAAAACCAGTTAAAGACATGTTAAAAGATCTTGTTTGGGAAGTATTAACCCACCCGTTGTATTCACCAGACCTTGCTCCTTCAGATTACCACTTGTTCTGATCAACGGCACACGCACTTTCTGAGCAGTATTTCAAAACGTACGAAGAAGTGGAAAATTGGGTCTCTGAATGGTTTACTTCAAAACAAGCAAGTTCTATTGGGACAGTATCCACAAATTACCTGAAAGATGGAGGAAATGTGTAGCTAGCAATGGACATTACTTTGAATAAAGCACTTTTGATGTTTCTCTTGAAATTACCGTGTTTCCTTTGATTACAAAATCTGCATTATTAATCAGTACACCTAGTATACTTGCTTATAATTTCAAAAAAGAAACAAAAAAAATTATATACATACAACTCTATTCCAACAAACTAGACAACCTGGAGGAAATGGACATATTCCTAGAAAAATGCAACCTTAAATAAACTTAATGAGGAAGAATCTAAAAAATCTCAATAGGCCGATAACAATGGAAGAAATTGAAATAGTCATCAAAAATCTTCCAGCAAACAAAAGCCCGGGGCCAGATGACTTCACAGGGGAGTTTTACCAAACATTCAAGGAAGAACTAAAACCTATCCTCCTCAGACTATTCCAGAAAATTCTAGAGGAAGGAACACTTCCAAGCTCATTCTATGAAGCCAGCATCACCCTAATACCAAAACCAGATAAAGACAACACAATGAAAGAGAATTACAGGCCAATATCCTTAATGAACTTAGATGTTAAAATCTTCAACAAAATTCTAGCAAATCAGATTCAGCATTACATTAGAAAGATCATACATCATGACCAAGTGGGATTTATTCCGGGGATGCAAGGATGGTACGATATCTGCAGATCAATAAACGTGATACATCACATAAACAAATTGAGATAAAAATCACATAGTCATAACAATTGATGCAAAAAAAGCATTTGACAAAAGCCAACACCCTTTCTTGATAAAAACTCTCAGCAAGGTGGGAATAGAAGGATCATACCTCAACATAATAAAAGCCTTCTATGACAAACCCACAGCCAACATCGTACTCAATGGGCAAAAACTAAAACCATTCCCCCTATGAACAGGAACAAGACAGGGATGCCCACTCTCACCACTCCTGTGCGACATAGTACTGGAAGTACTAGCCATTGCAATCAGACAAGAAGAAGAAACAAAAGGCATCCAAATTGGAAAAGAAGAAGTAAAACTTCCTTATTCGCAGATGACATGATACTGTACATAGAAAACCCTAAAGACTCCATAAAAAATTATTAGACTTAATGAATGAATTCGGCAATGTAGCAGGATACTAAATTAATGCCAAGAAATCTATGGCATTTCTATACACCAAAAGTGAACTTACAGAGAGACTAAAAAAACAATCCCATTTACCATCGCACCAAAAAAATTAAGATACCTAGGAATAAACTTAACTGAGGAGGTAAAAGACCTGTTCTTGGAAAACTACAGTACACTGACAAAAGAGATAGAGGAAGACATAAACAGATGGAAGAACATACCGTGTTCATGGACTGGTGGAATCAACATTATTAAAATGTCCATACTACCCAAAGCAATTTATAGATTCAATGCAATCCCCATCAAAATACCAATGGCATATTTCAAAGACCTAGAACAAACTCCAAAAATTCATCTGGAATAAAAAAAGACCCCGAATAACTGCAGCAATCCTGAGAAAGAAGAACAAAGTAGGAGGGATCTCAATACCAGTTATCAAGCTGTATTACAAAGTTCTCAAAACTGTCTGGTAATGGCACAAGAACAGACATATAGATCAATGGAATACAACAGAGAACCCAGAAATCAACCCAAACCACTACGCTCAATTAATATTTGACAAAGGAGGCAAGAACATACAATGGAGTCAAGACAGTCTCTTCAATAAATGGTGTTTGGGAAAATTGGTCAGATACATGCAAAAAAATGAAACCAGACCACCAACTTATATCATACACAAAAAAAAAAAAACACATAAGACGGGAAACCATAAAAATACTAGAGGAATCCACAGGCAGCAAAATCTCAGACATATGCCAAAGCAGTTTCTTCACCGATACAGCTCCTAGAGCAATGGAAACTAAAGAGAAAATAAACAAATGGGACTACATCAAAATAAAAAGCTTTTTCACAGCAAAAGAAACCATCAACAAAACAACAAGAAGGCCCACTGCATGGGAGAACATATTTGCCAATGTTATCACCGATAAGGGCTTAATCTCCAACATTTATAGGGAACTCATACAACTTGACAAAAGGAAGATAAACAATCCAATCAAAAATGGGCAATGGACCTAAATAGACACTTTTTGAAAGAAGACATAAGGAAGGCCAAGAGACATATGAAAACATGCTCAAAGTCACTAATCATCCGAGAGATGCAAATCAAAACGACAATGCGGTACCATCTCACACCTGTCAGAATGGCTATCACCAACAAATCAACAAATGACAAGTACTGGCAAGGATGCGGAGAAAAAGGAACCCTTGTGCACTGCTGGTGGGAATGCAGACTGGTGCAGCCACTATGGAGAACAGTATGGAGTTTCCTCAAAAAACTAAAAATGGAACTCCCATTTGACCCAGTGATCCCACTTCTAGGAATATATCCCAAGAAACTGGAAACACCAATCGGAAAGGCTATATGCACCCCTATGTTCATAGTGGCACAATTTACCATAGCTAAGATTTGGAAGCTATCTTTAAGTGCCCATCAGCAGATTAATGGATTAAAAAACGGTGGTATATCTACACAATGGAATACTATGCTGTGGTAAAAAAGGAGGAATTCTTACCATTTGCAACAGCATGGATGGAACTGGATAGCATTATGTTAAGCGAAATAAGCCAGTCAGAGAAAGATAAATATAACATTATCTCATTTATGGAAAATAATGAACTTAAACTGATGAACAAAAACAGATCCAGAGACAGAGAAGCATTGATCAGACCGTCAAACCTCAGAGGGAAGGTAGGGGAGGGTTGGGGTAAGGGGGAGAGTTCAACCAAAGGACTTGTATGCATGCATATAAGCCTAACCAATGGACACAGACAACAGGGGGGTGAGGGCATGAGTAGGGGGTGTTGGGGGGGCAATGAGGAGATAAGGACACATATGTAATACCTTAGTCAATAAAGTAACATAATAAAAAAACTAATATATATGGTTACCTATAAGAGAAGGGACATAGAAAGGACTCCTCTGAATGTACCTTGTTTTACAGTTTTTACTTAGAAACCACTTGAATGTATAGAGTTAAAATCAATCATGAAAACCAAATCTCTGAAAATTGAAAGGATTAAAAGGGAAGGAAATGGACCAAATTATATGTCAAGTTGGTAACACAATCAGAAGTTTTTTTCAAGTGATTTTCAAACAGTTTTTCAATTATACAACTCTACTGGATCTCTTGTTAGTAACATGTAGGCATTGTCCGTTTGAAACAGTTGTATGCATTGTAGATTAAAGCAAATAGGTAACTTTGTACATATAATTAAGGGACTAACATTTTCAGTTTAACAGAAAGGGCTAGCAGTATAAAAAAGTGTAGTGAAGCAAAAACTCCAATCTTTTTATGTGCCAAAGCAAAGAATTTTGCAAGAACATGGCATTACAAATTTTAGCCAGTGGATCTGAAAATTTTTTTTGTATCATACATACCTTTACTGTAAAGTTCTTAGTGGGACTAGTTCTAGAATCTCTCAGTATCTCTTCTTATGTATCTTCAGTACCACTAACCTCTGGCTCTTTTCTTTTTTTTCCGCTACATCTGAATTTTGACAGCGTTCTTTTTCAGTTATAATGTTCAAAATGAATCAGTAAAATACTGACACCGTTCAAGGTAATTTGTGCAATCTTAATGCATCTTAAGTGGTAGAAATTAGTGTACTGTGGCAGAAATATTTGGCAGTAGTGATATATTACAAAGACCTTGGCAATGGAGTTTTTTATATCCAACTCATTTTAGTGATCCTAACTTCCTTTTTCTACATTGCAAATAATTTGTGTATGTGTTTTGTTTTGTTTCAGATGGCTATTCATATGAAAAGGAAGCAATGGAAAACTGGATCAGCAAAAAGAGACGTACAAGTCCCATGACAAATCTTGTTCTTCCTTCAGCAGTACTTACACCAAATAGGACTCTGAAAATGGCCATCAATCGATGGCTAGAGACACATCAAAAATAAAATTATTTATATTATATTGTATTATTTACATTTTATCAGTGATCTCATTTGAATGATTTAAAGGTAAATACTAATTGGACATTATTAAAAGCAAAACTGGAGATAGGTAAACTTCTTAAATTTAGTTACCTACAAAAACCACTTAGTATCTATTTTAATTCTTTAAAACATATGGGCTAAATAACACATCTAACCTCTTTTCTAGTTTTACTATAAAAGTCTTTTTATACAGTGAAAAAAAATCTGAACCTCTAGAGAATAAAGTTTTACTTTGACTTTAAATTGCAATGCTCAATTTTATTATTAGATACTAGAGGCCCGGTGCACGAAATTCGTGCAGGGGGGGGGGGTGGGCGGGGCGGTGGTGGGAAGCCCGTCAGCCCGACCTGTGGGAGCCCATGAACCTGGAGGTCACAGTTAGATTCTGTGATTAGGGCACATGCCCGGGTTGTGGGCTTGGTCCCCAGTAAGGGGCAGCTGATCAGTGATTATCATCATGTTTCTCTCTCTTTATCCTCTCCTTTCCTTCTCTGAAATCAAAACATTTAAAAAAAGGTGGAAAGTCTAGCTACCACACAAATCTCCAAATGCCTTTTCTCTATTATTGCTGCTTTGTACAATTTGTCATCCTAATAATGTATTGCTGAGTTTCTGTGTGTGTCATAGCTAGAAGTGTTTGTGGGTTTTTTTCATATTACACATGCTTCTCACATTCTTACTTATGAGGATAAAAAAGGCATTCTTATGAGGATAAAAAAGGGAACATGTTCTAAAAGAGAAAGGATGCTAATGTAATTTTAACAATTTTCTTTAATTGAGAGAGCCTACCATTGGACCAGGTATCTTTTGTTTTGATATTTGTAATTTTACTGTCTGGTTTTTACATAAAAATTACTAAAAATCATCAAAGTCATTTATAGAAAAACAATAAAAGTTTGGTTATTTTTTAAATGTTAGAGACGACTGTCTTTTCTACATTTCACCAGTATAGTTTCTTGTTAAACAAACTGGCTAAAAAAATAGGATGCCAATAATTTACCAAATGAAGTACTTACACATAAACCAGCCAAACAACTGCCCCTCCCCACAAACATACAAACAACTACACAGGAAAGGACGCCACATGAACCCTCTGCTGCCCTCTCCAGGCAGGCCCCGCCCTTCGCTCAGGACCACACGGAACAGCACTCACCTGCCGCTGCCCAGGCCTCAGGACTGACCTGTAGCTTCCCAAGGAGACTTCACCTCTTCTGGCGTGACTGAAGCAAATATCTTAGCTTTCCTAAGAATATATCAAAATCACAAAGTCATGTAATAAATTCTAACAGTCACACTAGCAGCTTCACACAAGTCATCAACAAGAATTACCTGTTAACTCTTTTCCTTCCCACCCAGTTTGTAACCTTTAGCTTAAATATATACCTTGAAAGAAGGACTTAAAATACTATATTTAGCTTTATTCGTAATAGCTGTAACCAGACAATAACCTGCAGTAGTATTAGGGAATACTTAGGTTTACGTCAGGATTTTGTTACAGAACCACACAGTTTAATGTTCACTCTTATTCATATTAGTTTGAAACTGAAATATGTGTGTATAGAAAAATATACACTTATAACCAAAAAAGAATACAAATGTGCTGAAGAACAAACTTTTATATTAATGGTGTTCACTGTTGCCAAAATGTTTGAGAGTTACAGTACTAAGGATATCCTGTTAGCAGTAAAAACACACCAAGAACAGGTAAGAAAATGACAGAATGCTCTTCATGCTTTCTTCCCTGTTTCAGGCAAAAAGACTAATTTTGACCCTTGAATATTTTGGGATTTCTAGAAGCTGTCACACCTTTATTTTAAAATTATGACAAAATGAAATTAAATAGGCATTTAGTAGTATTACTATGAAAATAGGCTTTTCACTATTTCTCTAGGGCAGTGGTCGGCAAACTCAGTCAACAGAGCCAAATTTTTAAAATTTAAACTTCTTCTAACGCCACTTCTTCAAAATAGACTCGCCCAGGCCATGTTATTTTGTGGAAGAGCCACACTCAAGGGGCCAAAGAGCCGCATGTGGCTCGCAGCCGCAGTTTGCCGACCACGGCTCTAGGGTAACAAGATCACCTGGAGTAAAGCAAGGCAGATAGTTAAAGTAATGCAAAAACACATTCTATTAATAGTCTTTATTCCATGTGGAAAAGTACAGTAGTTGTGCAGAAACAAAACTACATAACAAGAGAGTAAGACTCACAAATATTAAGGAAAACAATAAATAAGCCGTAGAAGTTATAGCAGAACTCATGAAAAACCTATAAAACAACAACAACAAAATACAACAGGAACCAATGTTGAAGAATAACACCAGAAGATTCCTATTCGTACAAAACCATAAGGATGCTCACAGGAACTTCATTACAATGATTCATTTTTAAAACATTCTGTAAATATAGAACTTCCTTCTCCCCAATTCTAGAAAATAAATTTCACATCCCAACGTATAAAACACACTCCCACCTCTCTCAAACTAGCATTTTAACATCCTTCAATAGCACACCATTTTCATATAAAAATACCTTTAATCCAAGGCTCATTCCTGTACCTTATCTTTACAAATGAATAATACATCAGTTTGAACTTAAGTAGCACCTCAAAGGTGTTCATATAAATGAAATAAAGTGCCGTTACTGGTACACTGTTAACATGCCATGATAATATAGTGTTCAGTGCAATAACCAGTATGGATGACGTTTACAAAGAACATGCAAATATATATGACTTTTTTTTTTTTTTTAAGATTAGCTACTTGAAATAGTATATACAAGTCTGGATACACTTGGCTATTTAATATATACAACATGTGACTATAAAGTAATGATTGTGTAATAAAAGCAACCAACGAACCAGACTTTAAGGATTCAAATTAAATATTGTCCTTAAAGGACCTTGAAGGCTTGTTGCAGGAGTGCTATCCCTGTTAAAAGCGGTTTGGGAACCAACTGAAAGCTAATTTATGTCACCGAGAATGCTATATTCTTAGTATTCTAGCCCAAATCCAACTTGACCACCAATCAGGATTCCAAATAGCTTACACTGTTTCCCAATATTAAAACACCTTGAAATGGGAATATAGCTCAAAAAAGGTGCTATAAAAGTATGTTTAATGAAAACCAGAACAGAAATAAGTGCTTAATCCTCTTCAGGGAACAGCTTATGAAGGGAACAATACTTGGCTGTTCTTGTATTTTGCTTAAGAAAATCAGGTATATAACATTTATAGTCACACGCATTCAGCTAGAATCACTGGGGTCTTAATTTTATATATAGATATATAAACTGGGATTTGACTCAATGGAACTGTAACTAGAAAATTCCATCTTTTCCAGAATACTTCATCTGGCAATTTAGTCATGAGTTAAAACTATCACTAGACATTTATATTCTCTAAGAAATAGTATGATTTTTGCCATATAGCAGAGGACTAGACATTTATATTCTCTAAGAAATATTATGATTTTATCACATAGCTAAGGCTAGGAGAAAAGTGATAAAAACCAAACAATTTCCTAAGAGAAAAGCACAAGTTATTTGGCTGCCTTAAGTGTTTAACTTAATAGGCATAACTAATTGCAGTTTTCAATTCTGGTTAGCATTCTTATTGATGGTGACTTCTGGTATATACCCAAGTAATTTTATCCCACATTTTAAATAAATCTGATCCGCTCCCAAGGAAAAAAAGAAAAAGAAATATGGCCGGAAAGTAATTTTTTTCCTCATAAAAAAATACTTTAATTACCAACAAGAGCCAACACAGTTCCAAATTCCCCCCCCCTCAGCGGGTCCCTCTGCGGGCTCACACATTTGACTCTATGAAGGACCGCTTTGGCTTGGCGGAGGGAAGGTGGCTCCTGTGGGCTTCGCTACTGATGTGCGGGGGCTGCTGTTTGGAGATGCTTTCCTGGTACAGGTGAGACACAGTCTTGGTTATCCTGGTATCCTGACAGTGGGCCGGAACCGGGCACTTCCTCTCTTCCAGCTCCTTGCCGGGCGCCCCGTTGTGGACACCGCCCGCCAGGGTGGACGCGGCACAGGCCTTGGCGTGGCCGTGATAGCCGGCTGCCGGCTTGAGCGGGGCCCTCTCCGAGTTCGAGGCCTGCAGGCCGGCTGCGGGGGCGTGGGCCAGCGGCCCCTCGGCCAGGGCGGCGTGCCAGGCGCGGCCCGGAGCGGCGCTCTGCGGCTGGAACCTGGCCGTCTTGTCCATGACGCCCATGAACGGCGTGTTGCGCGGCCTGTGCTCGGCGGTGCCGCTCTGGGCCTGGTGCGCAGCCTTGTCTTTGGCTCGAGCCTCCGGTCCCGGGCCCTTGAAGCCGTCGGAGAAACTGCTGCTCGACGTCAAACTGCTGGTGGAACTGGACATCTTGATGCTGCTGGAGGGAGACCCCGAGGAGCCGGAGCTGGGGAGGGAAGCGGGGTGTCGCAGGTCGCCGCCGCTCCCCGGCCCGCCTGGGCCTAGCGGGGCTCCCTCCACGGCCCCGGGGGCGAGGGCCAGGCGCCGCTCCGCGCTCTTGACCTTGCTTGGCAGCGGGAAGGCGGCGCCGCTCTCGCTGAGCTGCAGCGGGACGCCGGGGCCCGGGCCCAGCCGCTCCCCAAACCGCCCCGGACCCGCCCCGGCGGCGGCGAACGTGCCCGCTCCCTCCGAGTGCAAGTGCGGGCCCCTGCCGCCTGCGGCGGCTGCCGAGACCCGGCCGGGCATGGGGCTCGGGGGCGGATGCGGAGAGGAGCCCGGCATCCTCAGGCTCCCGTTCCTGGCGCCGGCCGGCCCCGAGCCCAGGTGCTGGCTGGTCTTCACGATCTGCGCCTGCTTGGCGGGCGGCAGCACCAAGCCCGGCGGCGCCACGGGCTCCCTCGGCGGCTGGGCGGCTCCGGGCCGGCTCTGGGGCGAGGCGGGCCTCATCTTGGCCTGTAACCCTTCTTGCAGGTTCCGGATGTACGGGGACGGGGCCGCGGGGTGGGGCCTGGGAGTCAGGGAAACGGGCCCGTCCTGCGGAGACGTCTCCTCGGCGGCCTCCTCCGGGGGAAAGTGGGCCCCGGTGCCCGGGGCTGGGGCCTCCTCTTCGTTATCCGAGTCCGTGGGAGCGGCGGGCGGCGGGCACTGCTGCTTCTGCTGCTGGCTCCTCTGGACCTGCCTGCACTCCTCCTCCACGCGGGCCAGCAGCCGCCTGATTTCCTGGTTGGTGGGGCAGAGCTTCACCGCCTCCCGCAGGTCCGCCAGGGCTGCCGCGAACTGCCTGTAGGCGAAGGAGAAGGTACAGTCACACGCCAGGCAAACACATGCTCTGAACGCAGCTGCTCCCAACCCGGCGCGGCTATGCGAGAAGGGAGCCGCGGAGGCTTGAACCCTCACTGGTCGGCAGGACCCATGTCACTCGCTTAGAGTCACTCAGCTCAGTGGGGCTGCTAACTCCAAGCCAGATCCGTGTGCCTCGGGCCCTGCTGCCTCTATCAAGACCCCTGGGCTGGGAATGAGGGCAGGCCTAAGTCGGTGGCTGTCAGAATCCTCTTAGTTATCCTCCCTCTCCCCTCTCCCCTCTCCCCACACCACCTCTTACTCTAAAGTCCGATGCCTCCTGCCCCCTCTCCACCTCCCCCACTTCAAGTCTCCAGTGGGCGGTTTTACTTGATCATACAACGCACCTGGGACCTTCCTGTTGAGGTGTCAGCTGGGGTGGAGGGAAGGAATAGTCATGCAGGTGTCAGAAGAAAGTAAAAGCTTAGCCACTGCTAGTAATTCCCACTCCTGTGCCTCTTGGAAGCCACCCCTTTAGGATGAGAAGGGGTGAGAGGCCCCCACAGGACGGCTTATGGGCCAGAAGCCCCCAAGTCCACAGCAGCTCTGACACCAGAAGCACAAGGCGGCTTCTCTAGTCACGCATCGAACCCCAGACGGTACCTGCTGTTTCTCTTCGCTCTTGCCCTGGCATAAAAGGCTTCGTAGGACTTTGGTTTCAGTTCGAGCGCCTTGGAAGCAAATTCTTCTGCCATGCCAAAGTCCTGGTGTCGACATTTAAATAGACGAGTCAGAGGAAGCATTGGAACATGATTACAGGCAACTGTTTAACGAGTTTTGCTCTGAAGGTTAGCAGAGAATTGGGACTTAACTGGAGAGAGATGAAGGGCAAGGCACGTTTGTTTTTCTGTTTGGTTTTTAAAGTTAGGAGATAGTTAAAGTGTATTGATATTCTTAAGAGGAGGGTCCCGCAGAGAAGCAAAAATAGATGATGCGGGAGAGAGAACTGGTAGAAGCCGTGCACCAGAAGGCGGAGCAGATGGACCCGGCACACACGGGAGGGTCAGCCCAGAGGGGCCCGGGCGCGTCATCCACGCTAACAGGACGGAAGGCAGAACAGCGGGCCCAGGAGCAGACAGGTCAACAGATTTGGTGGAGGGAGGGTGAAGTTAAAAAGCAAGTAGAAGAGAGAAGTACTAAAACAAATCTACTAGCTGTGAGTTACAAATTAACCGAGTTAGCTACTATTTGTTGCAATTTAAGCAGTTACTGGCGTAGCTTCTTAGCAAACATAGTAAGCTCCAGGCAGGTTGCAATCCAGTTGAGTTGAACTTTACCATTTGAATCTGGGGATGGGCCGCTCTGACTATGCTGGCCCCATGCGGCTGGGAGGGGTGGAGGGGAGGGGCAGTTTGCATTGAAGCAGAGGAAACTACACCCAGGTGCACGCTGTCAGCACCCTCAGAGATGGGCAGGGAGAGCGATCCAAGGACCGTCATCCAAGAGGAGCAGCGGGCCATATGCCAGGTTCACAGCAATGTGCACGCAGCTCAGATGGGGGGCCCATGACTAGGTCTGTGGGTGGGCTGGCCTTCCCCATTGCAACGACAGGCTATGGCTGAAGGACTGGAACGAGGGGCACAGCTTACATTTGTTTTTCTTCGGCAGCGAGACAAATTGAGATAGAGAGAAACTCTTAGTTCATTGAATGGCCTCATGTCCTCTCCGAATCCTTCTCGAGGGAACTTCCGTAGGGCGTACTGGTACCTCTGGGCTGCCTCCTTCATCTTCCCTTTCTAGGATCCAAACATCACAGACAGTCATCCTGTACCAGAGGCTCCAAGACAGACAAGCTCCCACGCCCTACAGAGGTCATTCTCCCCCCGCTGCCGAAACCATGACGGCACGCTGAAGGGGTCCTGAAGAGAAAGCGCCACAACCAGAGTCGGACGCTGACCAGTGTGAACACACGTGGCCTCGCCGGCCGCCGGGCTCTGTGCTCACAAGGTGAGACGGAAACCGTCTGTAAACTGCCAAACTGATAGCTATCCATCTTAACACAGCACATCATCTTCTGTTATATATTTTTGAAAACCTTTTTGTGAATGTCTCTCATTTTATATATCATTTATATCTCCTAGAGATATTTTAATGCTAAGCATAACAGAAATCAAATGAAAACACAATGCGGTTCCTAAGGCAAGTCGAGTCTTGCTGTAGAATAATCATTTTTTCTTTTTGAGAGGAACGAAAGCATGGGTTTTAAAAATCAGAACAGCACCAGGCGTCATTTTCAAGGCTCAAGAAATCCATCGCCTATGCTCAGCCGGTTCCGCACAGCAGGTGTGCGGCCTGCTGAAAATGGCTTGGTATTTCTAACATAATTGCCGACCAAAATTCACATTAAAACCACTTCAAAGCCGCAACAGTACACACTCTGAACTCAATTTCAAACTGATTCCTAGACAGGACCCCTGCTGGGTCATGCGACATGCCTATTTATTTGTTATTATTCTGAAAAGGGAAAAACTAAAAACGTTGCAAGTGCTGTCGTCTCCTGGTAAAAAGGATTAAAATGGCCATAATCTAGGGTTTTGTTTTTAGAATCTTTTAATTCTATCTAATCACAGACGAGGAAAGAAGAGTGATCTATGTAAACGGCCCAAGCATCTAACTAACCCGGGGGCTGGCAAAATACAGCTTGCGGGTCAAGGGTGGCTCACCGCCGACTTTTACCAACACAGTTTGGGAGGCAGCCACGCTACCTCGCTCACGTATCATCTGCGGCTGCCTCGGCCACACAGCACCGAAGCTGGGGTGACACAGACCAAACAGCAAAGCCTCCCCTAGTTACTATCTGGCCCTTTCCAGTCAAAGTTTGCTTTTGGCCTAATCGGATGTCTTACTTTAGAAAATTTACTTTAAAGTCAGACTTACTCATGTGTAAGTCATATTTCCATTTCTAAGGTGAAATGGGAAACACTTCGTTCAGTGTTATACACTGAGTGGCAGGATTATTATGCGTTCAGAGATCGTAACAATCTGGCCACTCAGTGTATATTACTTAATATCTTAAGTGAAAACATCTCTAGAAACAGTTTCACACTCTAGAAGCTTAAAGACACGAAAATAAGATAGGCAAGGCTTGCTCTCTTCCGGAAATGCCTCCCGAGTGCTCCTCTCCGGCACCTCCCGGCTCCGTGCACTGAGGAGTCTCCTGTAGGACGTGCCAGTTAAACCAGGAGCGACGCTGCCTTCACACCGAGGCTCCGGGCCACGTGGACAGCCACAGGGACTCACTCCGAGATCACGGCTCTCACACGGGAGAAGTGCTTTCTACCTTGAAGCCTCTGCTGTCAGGACATGAAAGCCTGGGCACGAGGCCAGTGGCCTCTCTCGGAACGTCCACGGAAGCCACGCTACGTGGACCCCGTGCAGCCGCACCGCCACGCCCACTATGCACCAAACTAAGAGGCTGCTCGCCGGCCACGGCAACACCACTTACTTTGTACAACACGTTTCCTTCCTCCATCAATTTCTGCAAAAGTATAATCAAAATATCAGGTTTGGAAGTAGCCATCGCCCACGCAGCATTTCCTGCAAAATAAACATGCAGTGAGAGGCGCCTCAGCGGCCTTGCAGGAACGGAGTGCAGATCTTCCCGGGCCCAGCCCAGCTCGATCACACATGCAGGACCCCACAGCAGGGCCCCGCGGCAGGGACCCTGCGGCAGGGACCCCGCGGCAGGGACCCCGCGGCAGGGACCCCGCGGCAGGGACCTCTGCTGGTGGGTGGCCTGCAGCCTCCAGACGGCAGCACAGCCCCGGGCAGGGACAGGACCCCTGCTGACCTGCCGCTGAACTAAGCAAGCACTGGGGAGGGGAACTGTACTGGGTACAAACTGTTGTTATTCGGGCGAGAAAGCACTGGGAAACCAGTGCAGCAGAGCAGCCACGACCCACCCCTCCCTTCCGATGGGCATCGGGGTAAAATTAAACAAGGCCGCAAAATAATCGCCTTCATTTCCAGCCGTGCCCGTGACCACTGGCAGGGGAGGTGTGTGTTCCAGCATCCGCGTGCGCTCCTCTGCAGCCTGCCATCACCCCCACTCTAGATGCCTCGGCTCTATCCCTCTGCCCTCTTCCCATGCTCTTGGCCCTGTCTTGACTGGGAATCGAACCCGGGACGCTTCGGGCCTCAGGCTGATGCTCTAACCACTGACCCACACCGGCCAGGGCCGAACACCTGACAGCTTACCCTGGGAGCCGGTCACCCTCCCTCTCACTGCTGAACGGCGGCGTTTACTGACCTAATTTGGCTCCTTTCCTCAGCAGCGTGACCACGACGGATGTGTTTCGACAGCCAATGGCCCTGTCCAAGGGACGCATCCCGCTGTGGTCCACGTGCTCGATGACAGCGCCCTTGTCCACCAGGTACAGCACCTGCAGGGGGACAAAGGCATGAGGGGCGGCTCCTGGCAGGGGTGCTGTCCCTGGGCCACCTGCAGCGCCTGGCTTAGCGGCTGCTCCTGATGGTTGGTGCCTCTGGCCGTTAGGGATCCTAGCATGGAAATAAAGTCGACAGAGAACAGAAGAGCAGCGGCAATCCACACCTAGAGCCCGCTCTGTTAACGTGCATTTGAAATCAGCAGGGAGGCCCCCCGGGAGGGGCATGTGTGTACACACACTCACACACCACAGGCCGGTACATGCACATGTCACCATGCGTCTGTCTCACCTGCTCCGGGGCCACAGAGAAGAGACAGGGCCCCAATCACTTAGGAGGCCCCGTGCAGCACGCTGGAGGCTCCGGGCACGGGCACCTCAGAGACACTCAGACGCACACAGCGGGCACAGCAGGCTGGATGGAGGAGCAGCTTGGGATCAGAGGGACCCGATGATAACTCACTTCAAGGCTTAGGAACAAGACCTGAATACTGGGACTATAACGATGGCACGTTGGAGACCCTGGTACAACCCCCAGTTTGATGCGATAAAATAGTTGTCACTTGGGCTGAACAGAGAACAACAGAGAAACCACTTTGGCCACTCAAATGGCTCCACTTACTGAACAGGAAGACGGTAGACAGTTTCATGTGGATCTGATAGATCCACCCTATCAGTCCGCCTGCTGTTCCAAATGACAACAGAGGGACATACATCCGGAATATATAAAGAACACCGGCAAGTCAACAACAAAATCCTGAATAACCCAATTTAAAAATGGGCAAAGGATCTGAATAGATGTTTTGCCAAAGATGATACACAAATGGCCAATATGCATATGAAATGATGTTCAACATCACTCATCATTACGGAAATGCAAATAATCACAACCACAATGAGGGTGTGCCGCCTCACACTGTTAGCATGGCTACCATACACACAACAAATAAAGCAGAGAATAGTAAGTGTGGGTGAGGATGTGGAGAAACAGGAACCCTGTGCTTTGTTGGTGGGAAGGGAAAATGGTGCAGCCACTCGGGACACAGTAGGGAGGTTCTTCAAAAAATTAAAAAATAGAATCACCATTAGATCCAGCAACCCCACGCCTGGGTCTACACCCTAAAGAATATGCGCAGATCTCAAAGAATTTGTAGGATCTTAAAGACACACTTGCATATCCATGTTCTTAACAGCACTATTCACAATAACCAAGAGGGGGAGAAAACCTAAGTGCCCATAGATAGATGAATGCGTAAAGAAAACGTAGTGCATATACACAATGGACTATTTATTCAGCCTTAAAAGGGAAGAAAACCCTGTCACGTGCCACCACATGGATAAACCTTGAAGACACGATGTGAAGTGAAATAAGCCAGGCAGGAAAGGACAGATCCTGTAGATTCCACTCACGAGGTACCCCGAGCAGTCCAGTGCAGGGAGACAGAAGGTGCAGTGGTAGGGAAGGGGGGAGTGAGGAAGAGTTTTTTAAAGGGGAAGGAGTTTCAGTTTTGCAAGATAAGAATGTCTAGACATCGGTTGCACAGCAGGGTGAGTACAGTTAACACACAGAACTCTTCTCTTAGAAATGGCTGCGGTGGCACATTTTACGTTATTTTGCTCAGCAAAGTTTTTAAGAAGGTACTGGAATGCTACACTCCTTCACTGTTCCCTGTTGTTGATAGGCTATAGGATTTGGCAAGGTAGTACAAGATAAAAAGTAAAAGTGTAGATAGGTGAGGTTCAGTTAAATAGCTATTTTTGAAAATCAATATTAAGGACAGTTTACAATGCTCAGGAAATAGAGACCATTTAACTCTAATGTCACTTCCTTTTAAAAGCATCAGGGCCCAGATGTGCCGGCGATGATGGCGTTTGTTCCAAGGCCCACAGCTTCTAGCAACGTAACACCTGTCTCTCTAGGTCAGTGGTCGACAAACTCATTAGTCAACAGAGCCAAATATCAACAGTACAACGATTGAAATTTCTTTTGAGAGCCGAAAACCGACTTCTGCGCATGGGCCACGAAGTTTCAATCGCACTGTACATGCGCGCCCGCACGTAGTATTTTGTGGAAGAGCCACACTCAAGGGGCCAAAGAGCCGCATGTGGCTCGCGAGCCGCAGCTTGCCAACCACTGCTCTAGGTAATCCTGACACTAGACATATTAAATATTCAAAAATGGTAACTCTAAAGGGGCTGAGCAGTCCTCTAGTGCCTGCTGGGGACCAGAGATGTGAATCCTGACAAAGACATGGTTTCCACCCCGAAAAACAGTTTTCAGCTCTTAATTTATTAAGGTTTTATCCCCTAGATCTCAATTAGGCTTAAGCATCAGTCAAGAGATAAAGATAGTGCCCAAAGCATTCTAGACAATGCCATATTGGCTTTAAAACAAACTGGCTAATGATCTGATTAGCAATTTCTCATATACATAGAAGTGATTTTTAAATGATCTATATAAGAATTCTATTTATACGGATTACTATAAGAAAAATTAAACTACACATGCATGTGTGTGTGTATCCATTGTACATACAGCTTGTAATCATGTATTTTTAAGCTTTTCAGAGTCTATTCAAATCTTTACTATATTCTGGAATAGACTGTCACACAATTAAATAAAAACAAAAATATCCTACAACACACACACACACACACACACACACACACTCAGGCACACACACACATCACACTCACACACACACACACCACACTCACACACACCACACTCTCACACACACACACACACTCTCTTACACACACACACACACACCACTCAGGCACACACACATACACACTCTCACACACACCACACACACACTCACACACACACACTCTCACACACACACACACACACTCTCACACACACCACACTCTCACACACACACACACTCACACACACACTCTCACACACTCTTACACACACACACACACCACTCAGGCACACACACATACACACTCTCACACACACCTCACACACACACACACACTCTCTCTCTCTCACACACACACACACACACACACACTCTGGATGTGGTTCGGGTCTGGGTTTCTCTGTGGCACCAGCCCTGCACGCAGGGCAGGCGAGCAGTGTGACCACGGGCGGTACCTACGGTCTCTGCGTCGCCGTAGAAGGCTGCCAGGTCCAGGGGGGTGCGGCCGTTCTTGTCCATCTGGTCTATCTCGGCTCCTTCCTCAACCAGGAACTGGACCACGGCCCTGTGACCTTTCAGACAAGCCCAGCTTAATGCTGACAAACCCTCTTTGTCCAGAGAAGAAAGGGCGGCACCTGAAAGAAAAAGAAAGCCCAATCACAGACCCTGAACTCCTCAAGACAAAGCCCAGGTGCAGGTGCTGTGAAGCCGGAGGCTGACTCGGGGACCTGACTGTCATGCCGAAGCTGAGTATGGGTATGCAGCTTCATTACCTCTTCTCTCCACTGGTTCAGTTAGACGTAAACTTAGAATCAGAAAGTACGGAACGAGTCCGCCAAAGCTCTTTCCTCTGTCCATCCAATAGAAACCCCGGAGGAGCAGACAGCGCCGCTACCTTTTGAAAGGAGAAACTCCACGGTGCTCAAGTGCCCTTCGCACGCGGCTACCATGAGGGGTGTCCGGCCCTGCTTGTCACTTAGGTTCACGTCGCAGCCGCGTTCCAACAGCAACCGCACGATCTGAAATAAACACACCAAGTCACGATCCTCCTGCTCTACTGCACACCCTGTTCTCTATCCCCAGGCAGGATTGCCCACCTTTAAAAGTCGCAAAGGGACTCTTCCTTTAAAAGCCCCTCTAAATTGGGTAACCCGCGTGGCCTGTGACAATTTTCTATTGTCTTCCTTTGAACAAAATCTCCTTCCAGATGTATACATTTAAAACCATGCAGGCACAGGACCTGGGTGCCAAGCACAATCAAGTACTGACCAGACAGCCACAGCCGGGCTTGTGGGATAACTGAGCAGAACTAAAGGGGGCTGAAGCGACACTTCCGTAGTAAAGGGCGCAGGGGAGGTGGGGTGCAAGGCAGAGAGATGGGGTGCAGGGAAACCTTCATCCACCACACCCCATGCAATCTGCTCTTCTGAGACTCAGCTTGGTGCATGGTTTGAGGTTCACAGTGGGCCATTTTTAGCAGAGCTGCCTGCAGGAGAGTCTCGCTCGGGACCATGCCTTTTTTAAATTTTTTATATATTTTTTAAATATACATTTTTATTGATTTCAGAGAGGAAGGGAGAGGGAGAGACAGAAACATCAATGATAGCCGAAACCGGTTTGGCTCAGTGGATAGAGCGTCGGCCTGCGGACTCAAGGGTCCCAGGTTCGATTCCGGTCAAGGGCATGTACCTTGGTTGCGGGCACATCCCCAGTGGGGGGTGTGCAAGAGGCAGCTGATCGATGTTTCTCTCTCATCGATGTTTCTAACTCTCTATCCCTCTCTCTTCCTCTCTGTAAAAAAAAAATCAATAAAATATATTAAAAAAAAAAAAAAAGAAACATCAATGATGAAAGAGAATAGTCTTCAACTGGGGATCGAGCCCGCAACCTGGGCATGTGCACCTGGGCATGTGCCCTCGACCAGGACTGAACCCAGGACCCTTCAGTCCATAGGCCGATGCTCTACCCATTGAGCCAAACTGGCTAGGGCTGGGACCATGCCTTTCAACAGTGCACGTGATGAGGTTGGGGAGCAAAACCAGGAAACCAGAGAAGCATCTCATACAACTACCAGGGAGAAGAGGGCACACTCCCATTGCTCTCTTGTTCTTGATACACCAACAAATGCTTTCCAAACTTCCCCATGACGTGGGAAACAGACCAGGGGAGAGGATTAGCCAGGGCATCATGCAGGGGTTACAGGGAATGCACGCTACACACCAAGCCCTGGGAAATAAAAGGAGAAAAGCCGAAATATTGGGGGTGGGGGCAGCATTCACAGCTCCTACCAACAGAACTGGCAGGAATCAGGAGAGATATAATACCATGATGCAAACTTGGGTCTAGAAAATTCTCCTTATAATGATCATGGTAAGATGCATTTTTCTGTTTGCTGCTTGTGTGTAATCTGGGGCCAGGCATGGGGTAGGTATGAAGGAACAGATGACCGGACGCTGCTCTCAAGGGCCCCGTGTTCCGTGACTGAAGGACAGCGGGCCATTCACACACAGTGACAGAAACCAGGCTGACCCGCAGGGCCGGCCAAAGGGAGCGTGTGCTTTCCGGAGAGCACGAGAGAGCCACTCTTCCTCCGGGAGGGTTGGACAAACCCGCGAAACAATCACACCAACAACAGACACTCCACAGCACGTCTTCTGTTATAATGGGGGCCCCCCACTCCATGGCCCCAGCCCAGGCTCCAGGACGCCCCTGTGGTCTCCCACCTGGTGACAGCCTTGCTCCTGGTCCCCGCCCACCTGGCTGCCTGTGCGGCCTGTCAAAGGCACCCCTTTACTGTCAGTACAGACAAGCACCTGCAGAAGCAAGGACACTGAACACCCGGGGCTGGGGGGCCGCGGGTGGGCCCAGGGGCGACGGGCGAGAGTGAGCTCTGTCCCCATCCATCGTTCCCGAAGCGTTCGGGGCCCGCGGGGTACCTGCCAGTGCCCTTGGCGTGCTGCACAGAACAGCGGCGGGACGCCTCTCCTGTTGGCCTGGGACACGGCCGCTCCGCGCTCCAGCAGCAGCTCGCAGACGTCCAGCTTCCCCCGTCCTGCAGCGGCCGTCAGGGCTGAGGGAAGTCACAGGGGACACTGTTAGGACGTGGTGGTCAGCGGGGCCACCCATCCTCTGACACTCCTGCACGGAGAGGAGGGGGCTACGGATCAGTGCCCCGGCCCCTGAGTCTGGGTCAGCTCTGAGGCCAACGGCACAGGGAGAAGGAGGCCGCGTCTGGGCCCAGGTCCTGGAGACGAGCGACTTCTGCGTCCTGGGAACACTCATTCTCGGGACCCAGATGCCAGCGGCGGGGAAGCCCGTGCTGCCCCGGGGGGAGGCCCACAGGGAGGAACTGCAGCCCAGGTCTGGCCGGCAGCCCCGGGGAGCTCTCAGCACACAGCCGACCGGGCGGGCCGTCCTGGAAATGGGTCCCCAGGATGAGCCTTCCTACACTGGGAGCAGGGCTGAGCCACCACCTGCAGACTCAGGAGTCACTAAGGGTTTGCTACGTTATTCCTTTCAGCAAGAAATAACCAGGACAGAGTGCCTCACAACACAGAGATCAGTATTACTGTCCAATCTGGCCTTTTACCCTAAGGGAAGACATTTCATCCAACAAGAACTAATGATGGCTGAGGCGGCCAAGAGCGCATCCTCTCATTCCTGCCTCTGTGGAGCTTAGAACCTCTGTAGCAAGTCACGATGGGAGATTAAGAACGTCCCGAAGGGAAGTCGGATCACAGAGGGCCCCGAGGGCTCGGCCAGGAGCCCAGTGTGACCCCGAAGGCAGTGAGCGGCCAGCTGGTGGGTGGGTGGGGGGGGGTTCTGTGGGAGCAGCCAAGGACAAGGATGGCCTGAATGGAAAGAGACTAGGAGCGAAGGTTCACCAACGCCCTCACGTCAGCGACTGTGCCTCCCACCCCAAGTCCTGATTCTTAATGGGAGGGGTGCCCAAAAGAGGGGTTTAGTGGAAAGGGGGGGGGCTCTGCTATGTCATATGAATCACTGTCTAGAGGAAGAGACATAGGCTCTGGGGACAGTGCCAGGGCAGACGAGAAGCTTTTAGTAGAAAAGGGGACAGGAAGGGACTGAGGACGAAGGGTAGAGACACCTCGGGAGGGAACCTCTATGGCGCAGAGGAGGGAGGAGAGGTCGCGAGTGATGCCCGGTCTATTCCTGCTGCCTGCTGGGACGCTCTGTGTTCACATACAGCCTCATGCTAACAAATGTCAGCTTCCAGAACG
This sequence comes from Cnephaeus nilssonii, assembly GCF_951640355.1. Lineage (NCBI taxonomy): Eukaryota > Metazoa > Chordata > Mammalia > Chiroptera > Vespertilionidae > Cnephaeus > Cnephaeus nilssonii. The sequence continues at coordinate 55,804,161 of NC_137081.1, forward strand.
GCTCCAGCCTCCTACTAACCAGTGCGGCACCTCGGTGTGAAAACGGGAGACACAGAACAGGCGCTCGCAAAGGTGCAGTCTGTCCGAACGCCCGTGAACTTACCGGGGAAAGTGCCCACCTCATTCGTAGTCCCAGTGATGGAGACACGGATGTGGAGCAGTGGGGACGCCCCCATGCCGCTGTGGGAGTGAGGACTGGGGGACCCCTGACACCACTGAGTAACGCTGAAGGTGCACGCACGCTACCATCCAGCCACCCTGCACCGTGTAGACACGTGCCCGGGGGCGGGTGCCCGCGGAGTGCACTGAGAGGCACGTGCAACGGGCTCACGCAGCCCCACCCTGGAAGCAACCCAGGGGGCCGTCAGCAGGAGGATGCACCATCGCTAGTGGAGTGGCCAAGCAATGACAATAAACACTGTGCAGCTGAATGCAACACAAGGGGTCCACTTCACAAACTCAACATCGGTTCCAAGAAACAACACACAGCAGTGCAGACACAGGGTGACTGTGCACACCTGCGGTGGCACCGGGCACGGCCGCGGCCGTCCTGGGAGAGGCCCAGGGGTGGGCCCGGCTCCGTGCGAGTCCCTGGTCTGCGTCCGGCTCTCCTGGGGTCCTGCGCTCTTGCACCTGAGACCCGGGCAGCCAAGTACTGAGGACTGCAGCCTTCCCCACGCACGGCTCGGCCCGACGTCCTCCTCAGAACCCCTCTCAGCACAGGCGGACTTCCCTACTCCGACTTCCCGTCAGCCCAGCAGCGTGAACCCCCGGGAGCCACACACACAACAGGATATAAACCTGACGTCTGGGCCTGATCCATGACAGAGAGCAGTTCCTCCAAGGAACAAAGACGACTTGACAGACCTTCCTGCGGGTCGCAGGGCACTGGGCCTGTGACGTCACCTCTTCACGTGTCACCGAGAGGCACCCACACCTGCCCCACAGGCCCCCGAACCCCACACAGGGGATGTGTGACAGGAGTGGCTTGTCATCAGCAATCTTACTAATGCTTCCCCCTTCTGTTCTAAGGATTTCTTACGACTACAGGAGAGTCACTCCCAACAACAGCTGCCACGTGTTATGACTGATTTTCTCTGGACGGTGCAACCAGAATGCAACGTGGACACAAAGCGTGAGTCCCTGCTGCTCCCGCAGCGGGCCGTCCCACCTGTGCATACGCAGGCTCGCTGTCGCTGACTTTACATCTAACTTGACAAGAAATGATAAACAAATGCCATGAACAGAACAGAATTTGTATCAGTTGTATATACTCGTGCATTGGGCTGGGGGTGGGAGGGTCCCATATCCAAAATGTTTGAAAACCAGTGGCCAAAGTGATCCTGTCTGCATTCTGAAAGTCTGCACTCGAGGGTCCTGGCCTGCTGCCCAGGGCGTGCCCAGCACAGGTGCCCCTGCCATCATGCTAACGTTAATGATTCCTAAACCGCTGGGCACCTGTACATACATTATCTGGATGGATCTGAACATGGGCCCTGCGAGTGGCTCGTGGGATGAAGATCCGGGCCGTGAGCCACACTTCCTCGACCTGCTGCTCTTTGCACCCTTCCTCCAGTCAGGGAGGGCCTCCTCCTCCCTCTCCTCCACGGGCAGCTGAGCGTGACGAGCAACACAGGAGCGAACAAACACACACGCTATAGGCAGGGGCAGGGCGGCAGGTACGCAGCCACCAGGAGAAGGAATACACTCAGGGCTTCCAGGAGATGAGGTCTGGAGCAGCTGATCCACCGAAACACTCCATTCTCTTTCATTCGGTAACCAAGCTCCGTCCGCATTATAAATGGGTCCTTTAAGTCAGAATGTCTGCCGCAGCTGCTACTGAATTTCTGCAGCAGCAGCACATCCCCCCGAGACAGGCCGGCTCTAAAAATAGGGCTCGGTGCTTTCAGGAGGCGCCAGAGCAGCCAGAAGCTGGAGCAGCTGACATGAGAGCGCCCCCAGGCCCGGCGTCGGGGCTGGATTCCGTTCTCTTCCCACACAGGCTGTCTTCTGTGCATTTAGTCATGAACTTCCTTTGGAGGGGATGAAGCCCGGCTGAGAGAGGCTCAGCGTTCCCGCAGGCCTGCGGGGATCCCCCTCTGCACACACAATCTTAACCAGCTCTCACTGTCCAGGGACGCCAGCAAACAACAGGGCCCGCGTTGTCCTTCTCCCACCGAGACTGAGTGCTTTGGGCCGCATCCCGCAGGACCCCTGAGACTCGGCTGCATCTGGGTGTCAGCAGCCACAGGATGGAAGGATACCATATTCGGGAATAAGCCAGACTGAAGACTCCTCAACGCATGCTTAAACAAACAAAATCCAGGCACAGCTCTGCTCAGGAATTCCAACTATTCTGCTTCACAGGCTGACCTCTGAGCTGGCCACCAGACTCCAACGCGGGTCACCGCACGCGGCCTGGTCAGAACACAGGTGAGGGGACCGGGCAGGAGGACGGTGCGTCCTGGCCATGGGCGAGGCCTTGTCTGCTGGCCAAGGAAACCCAAATCAAAACAACCACGTGCCATGTTTTAGGACCCAAACTGGACACAATTTCTTTCACTTGCAAACTCCTTAACTGGATGGCACTATTGTAATTAAATGTCCCTGCAAGCGCCTATCTTTTCCTGACGATTCTGAGCGATTTTACCCCAGCAATACTGTCCCTTCTGTCTTCAGAGCATGAGTAGCTTTGTCTCGGCCGACTCACTTTAAGAAAACCGAACTGATAGGCGACAGCATGAAGTTACTGACATCAGTGAAATAGGGTTCTTTGTAAAATGGATTGTTTCCAGGGATCTCTTACGTATTAGAGATGTGACTTCCAAAAATGCAACTGTCACCTTGCCAGGGACACAGGCATTCCATAAACAGGGCTGCCTGTGTGGCAGGTCCGCTGTCAAACACCGTTAACCCTCTCCCCTACAGGCTCTGTCTCCAATCCGGAGGCGGAGAGAAGGGGGACAGGTCAGTACCCACAGAGGCAGGCAGCAACCTCTTCACACATCACACACTGATGACTCAAACCACCCGCCGAGGCCGGGGCTAGCACGTTAGCCACAAAGGCGCACACCCTCAGAGGGCCGGGTAGCTGAGGGCGGGCAGTGGCTCAGCTATGCCTGCATACTTGCTTCTATTTGTGCAACTTATTTACTAAGATACTGGCTTTCCCCATCACTTATAAAAACGAGTGGAAAATGGGAAAAACCAAAAGCGCCAATATTAGTAGTAAGCAGCGGGGTTCTCATAAAAGCCATCTAGTTGCAACTAAGCTGGAAACCATTGGATGCGACGAAGGCAGTGAGGTTTGAACCTCCGCTGAAGGCTCGACGGGCAAACCACACTCAACTGTAAAGGAGGAAGACAAAAGTAAAAAAGTGTTCACAAAACACTGGGAAATTCTCAGCTGTTTTAGCTAAGAAGTAAAATATAATTAGGGATTTCATGATTTAAAAAGAACAAAACAAAAACATTTGGGAATGGCGGCCTCTCCCCCTCCACTTTCTAACAACTGACCTTCGAACTGTGACAGCAGAGGGAGGGCACGCCCTGTGCCTGGCTTTGCTGCCGTTCGGGGCTGGGCTGTCACAGGGAGGGCCTCAGAGAGGCTGGCCCCAGAGGAATTACTGGATGAAGGTAGGTCCCCCACTTCCGCCACCCCAAAAGCCAGGCGACACCCGCTCCTGCACCTCCTAGGAACAGGGCTGAGACTTACCAACAGCCTGCCTCACAGCCTGACTTTGTCAGGCCTTTCCTTCCATCGCTGAGGGAGGGAGACAAGCACACCCTTCCCAGCAGCCATCAGTTCCTCGTCGCCACACAGACAGGGCAGTTGTTTGATGGAATCCTCAGCTCAGCAATGTGCAGCCCCAGTGAAACTCAGGAAGACTGCTCTTACTGAGACCCGTCCAGGGGCCCGAGAGGCTGGGTACCCCCGCCTGGACGGAGCCCGGGCCGGGAGGGGAGGCCCCGGACCTCATGAACAGGAAGCGGGCACTACCCACAAGCTCTCTGAACCTCACAGGCCCTTGTCTGAAACACCTTCCTGATGGTTCTCCATTTGGCAGAAGGCTCCCAGGAGGGCCTGCAGGGGCAGGTGGAAGGCCGGGCGGGTCAAGGAGAGGGACTCTGTGTTACAAAGCAACAGGTGGCAACCAAGCAGCACATAAAAAAACACGTTGCCTCCCCCACCTCCACCCACTTCCCACAGAGCCCCAGGAGAGGTTAACTCAGGCAGGGTCTAACCTGAGGAACCAGGACACTCGGACACGTGACCAGTTCCACTGTCACCCCCTAGCTGGTTTGGCTCAGTGGATAAAGTGTCAGCCTGTGAACCCAAAGGTCCCAGGTTCGATTCTGGTCAAGGGCACATGCCCAGCTTGTGGGCTCAATCCCCAGTAGGGGGCATGCAGGAGGCAGCTGATCAATGATTCTCTCTCATCATTGATGCTTCTTTCTCCCTTCCTCTCTAAAATCAATAAAAATTATTTTGAAAAACAACAACAAAACACTGTCGGTCTCCGTGCATAGATGAAAGATCAAACATGAGCCTCCAGCTGCCAAGGAATTCTTTAAAGGAATAAAATGTGCAATTGCCACTAAACAGGACTTCACGTGTGACCAACGTTCTTCTCTATTCTTCCTCTCTCTAAAGCATTGCAAAATAACTAAGATTCTAGCACTGAAACATTTCAATACTATTCAAGTCCAAATGCATAGCATAAATTAATAATATGTGACAATGATAATTAATATTAATCATCACCTTATCACAGCCCTGGCAGCGTAGCCCCTCTGCTGGACTCTTACACTGCTGAGCTCTAGGCACAATGCTATGGGTGAATTCTCATTTCCCCTCAACAAGGATCCCTGGAGTTGGATGATTATGTGCATTTTAGCAGGTAAAGGAAGAGTCACATTATTTGCCCCAAATCATGAAGCCAATCAGTGTCCGTCAGGAATTAAACCCAGCGGCTGAGTAAACCTGGAGCCATGTTATCAAACACAGGAAGATCTGACACGGTTTAACAATGTACTAGGACACCGTGAGGTGCTTCCTGAGCGATGATTCATGGAATTAATCACACATCCCTGTAATGCACAGCCAACTTCCGTGAGGCAAGTAGCACTCCTCCGTGTCAACCGATGATGAAAATAACGCCCAGAGATGTTAAACAACTTGCCTAAGGTCACACAGCTCCTGGGAGGCAGGCCTGGGAGGCAGGAGGTCTGACTGGAGTCTGAGGTCTTTATTCCTACGCTGCTGCCTCCAGGAGGTCTCCTTTCAAACTGTCCAACTAATCAAACTGCCAGGAATGTTGTTTTAGACCCAGGGAGCAGGAAAACACGTTTCCGCTCTGAAGAACAATGAAGCGTTCTCCCAGGGACAGTGAGGAGAGCCTACAATGGCCGTGCTCCCTCCTAACCGTGGGCACGCGGCTTCCCAAGGCCCACGCCGCAGCGCAGCCTCGTGGACTCGGAGACCTGGGGCAGGAAGATGTGTGCTGCTCCTCGGGCCGTCCCTGACGTTTCCCCCATTCAAACGAGCCTCTTCACACGCTTTGAGGAATCATGTGTGCTATACATAACGTGAACTCCCTTTAAAAACTATTTCCTAAAATGTGGGTGACATAAATCACATTTCATACAGACGCTGTTCTAAAAATCTCCCAGAAGATCACAGCTCTGAGCAGCTGTCACTTCCGAACTGTGCTGAGAGGGCTCCGGTTTCTGAGAGATCCTCTTACACCGAATTATTTCAGGCCCGTGTAACCGGCTGCTCTCCTAAAGGGCTGGGCCTGTGTGCTGAGGACAGTGACGGGCGGGTCGCCACGCACAGTGCCCGTGTGATCACGGAACCATTTTAGACAAGCTCACTCTGGTCCCAAAAAAGCAAAAGAAAGCAAGAAAGAATCCACATATCATTTCCACAGGAACTTGAGAGAATCGATATGGGTCTGTAATGGTGCCAATGAGCACCCGCAGTCCTAGGAGTCAGTGACTGAAAGACAAGCTACAGTGTTTGTAGGTAGGAGGCTCCCAGCTGTCACGATGTAAATCAGTACAAGTTCATACGTCGAGAGCAGAAGTCTTGTTTTTTAAAGATGAATATGAACCCGCCTGGCGTGGCTCGTGGTTGAGCATCGACAGGAGGTCATGGTTCGATTCCCGCTCAGGGCACATGCCCGGGTTGCATTCGATCCCCAGTAGGCAGTGTGCAGGAGGCAGCCGATCAGTGATCTTTCTCACCATTGATGTTTCTATCTCTCCCTCTCTCTCCCTTCCTCTCTGAATCAAAAAAAATATATTTAAAAAAATAATAAAGATGGATATGAGGAACCACTCACCGGAATGGTGACTATGTAAAGAAACAGCAACAAGATGTGAGCATCGGGGGTCCAGCGACCAGTCATGTGCCCTGAGACACACTCTGTGCTTTCAACAGGCCCCGCTCCGTACCCCTCTCCTGCCTGCAGAGCAGGGCACACAGGCCAGCTGGTATCTGACGTCCTCTCAGCAGACGGGCATGGTCTCCAGAACACACCCAGGCCAGGGCCAACCCCAGGGGTCTGCCGAGCAGGAAGGGGACAGGTGTGGACAAACCCAGTCCTCTCAGTTCTTACCCACAAGCCCCTCTACCCCCACGCCCATCACCCTTCTTCCAGAGCCTGGGTTACCCGTTTCCCATGTCCCACATTCCCCCCACTTTGTCCTTCCTCTTACAGGGCTGTGGGTTACCCCACCCCAGCCCTTCCTCTCAGGGTCCTGAGCTACCCCTCTCCCATACTCTCCAGGGTCCTGTGTTCCCTAATGTCCCCCCTCCCCCCACTTCCAAAGTCCTGGGTTACCCCTTTCCCAACCATCTAGGATCCTGGGTTTCCCCCACCCCATCATGGGCTATCCCCTCCCTCACACCTCGGGGTCCTGGGTTACCTTCTTTCCTCACACCCCCTGGGGTCCTAGGTTGTCCCTCGTTCGTGCTTTTACACCAAGGACAATCAAGAACCCCTGTTTCTGACTGGACTGACAGAAACCTGGATTTCCAGGGACCTTTCTGCACTTTCCTGGGACAAACCCGAGCAGAGGAAGGAATGCCTGGACAAGTTCTCTCCAACAGCAGTGCGGGCGAGATGCCCAGGACTTCCACAACACCGAATGCAAGTCCCTCAGCGACTCCTGAGCACAGACTCTCCACGGGCCCTCACAAGCAGTGGACAAACGCTTTTCCTTCCCATCTTTCCCTAGAAACGCTGCCCAGGTGTGCACACATGGGTGAAAGCCAAACGCCTCTCTCCATAAAAAGGTCAAGTTCCAATGAGCAAAGGGTCATCTCTCATTCAACCATAAGGCATCCTGTTCCTGGGGGCCAAGCACTGGCTCTGGGGAGGTCTTAGGTGTGGTAAGCTCACACCTGGGCCCACCTGCCATTCAGAACTGAAGGACACCCCCCTCCAGGGGGATGGGTAGGGCCACAGAGTGGGAAACTAAAATAGTTCCGTGGAGACAAGAGTGCAAGTTTTAAAACATCAAGGATGAAATAAATACATGACGCAGTAAGGAAAGAGGTGTGAGAACCCTCTCCCCCGAGACTGGCCTGGAAAGGCCCCACCCCAGCTGCCAGACCTCAGACTCAAGTCCCAGGGGTGGTCAGACTTTGCTTAGAAGACAGGCATTATTTGCACATAAACTGGCAAATGCTGGAACAGAAGGGCCTCTACACCCTGCAAAGAGCTGGAAGCTCTGGCCAGAAACACAGACAGCAGGCTCCCAGTTGTGAGAGTTGCCTGGAGGGTGGGAACAGTTCCTCTGACAATTCACAACAGCATGAGGTCACCAGTGAGCACCTAGCATCTCTGACCGTTTCAGGCTGGGCTAATTCACAACCAGCACCGACATGGAAACAGCAACTCTGTTCGGTCGTGGGAGCCAGACTTACTTGTCATGGCTGTGGAATGCCTGAGACAGAGATCACACAGGCATCTGATGGGCTCCTGTCACGTTCCAGGCTGCCCAGAAGCCAGGAGACGGAGGCAGCCTGACCAGGTCTGCGAGTGTCCCGGAGCAAGGGGCCCGGGGCCGCAGGGCCGAGCGCTGGGTGGGAGACACTCCACAAGCCCAGTCCTCAGCAGCTCCTGGGGCTGTTTTTGGCTCACCTGTCTGGCGTTGAAGGGCTTTATCCCTCCCCTCCAACACGATTTCTCCGGGTCCCTCTACTTCTCCTCCCGAGTGAGCACGAGGAGCTACTGGACTACAGGACTGGTTCTGAAGGACTGAATCCTCAACATCAAACAGACATAAGTAGCAAATGGCCCAGATGCTGGTGAAAAGGGAAACTTACATAAAGCTCTGCTGTATAAATCAGGCAGAGAGAGCCTAAGTCAGTGGTCGGCAAACTCATTAGTCAACAGAGCCAAATATCAACAGTACAACGATTGAAATTTCTTTTGAGAGTCAAATTTTTTAAACTTAAACTTCTTCTAATGCCACTTCTTCAAAATAGACTCGCCCAGGCCGTGGTATTTGTGGAAGAGCCACACTCAAGGGGCCAAAGAGCCGCATGTGGCTCGCGAGCCGCAGTTTGCTGACCACGGGCCTAAGTTGTCTAAAAGCCATAGATTTACTGCCGTAAACCCTAAACTAAGCATTGTTACCATTTCAGATGAAATCTACTATTTATTTTCCTGTCTCTTTAAACCTAAGATAGGAACCACCCCCCTTCTGCGATGACATTTGGTGACTAGGTCATCAGCAGGGAGACACCTGAGGTACTAAAGGTGCTTAACTGTCTCTACCCCCACCATCCCCACCTGGATTGGCCCGAGTGACGAGGGACCTCACACAGGTCTGCCGTTCCCTGGGGCCCCTCCCTCTCACTGCCAGCTGTCATTCTCACGGATGACCTGCTACTTCCAATCAGCACCAGGCATGAAGACCACACATTTGCAACACACGGTAGATACACTGGGATTGCAAGCATCTCTCCCGGCAGAAAAGTGGGGAAGGACTCTGTGCACAGGTTTAGCGCCCCCACTTCTGGAACAGGGCGTCACTGCACGGAAAACACGGGGCCCTTCAACGCCAGGCAGGTGAGCCAAAAACAGACCCAGGAGACCCTGCCTTGCAACCCCAGCAGCCGGTATTTTAAAGACCAGCTACTCACAGCTGAAGCAATACTGACAGACTTGTAGAAACGTACACACGGTTGGAAGACAAATAATGAGTGCATTATTGATCCAGAGCTTCCAGGTGCTCCCTCCACTTCCCACTCTCCAGACAGAATCAGACTCAGGATGCTCCCCTCAAGCTGCTGCGGCTGGAGACAGACAAGCCCCAGGCTAGCGTGTCTCAGACACAAAACACCACTGACCACACCCAGGAATGAGGACCAAACAAAACGAGGAAGTGAAACAACCGCTTTCACTTCCCAGGGTCCCCAGCAACTAGAAGCAGCACACAGAGCAGTGCAGCCGTGCAGGCGGGGGAGCCACAGGCAGCTGCCCGGTGAGAATGAGGACTGTGAGCTGGCCTACCCGCTCACGCTCACGCTCTCCAGGAGACGTTTGGGCTCAGGTAACGTGGACCTTCCGTGGCCAAATCCCAAACACGGCCTCACGATCTGGGCGGTACCCCACGTTTGTAGATGCGCTCTCATTTAAGACTTCCTCTGCCAGATTTCAGTGTGCAACTGCCTTTGACAACCACAGATCTGGAAATGAGGAGGCTCTGGGGTAGCAGACCATGACAGTCATTTGTGAAGGAACACAGGAGAAAGGTACCAGATAGGAAATGCAGAGACAGCAAGACTATTTTATTTTTTTAACATATTTTATTGATTTTTTTTACAGAGAGGAAGGGAGAGGGATAGAGAGTTAGCAACATCGATGAGAGAGAAACATCCATCAGCTGCCTCCTGCACACCCCCTACTGCGGATGTGCCCGCAACCAAGGCACATGCCCTTGACAGGAATCGAACCTGGGTCTCCTCAGTCCGCAGGCCGACGCTCCATCCACTGAGCCAAACCGGTTAGGCCAAGACTGACTTTATGACACAGTCCACGGAGAGCCCATCGGGGACCTCTACACCCAAGAAGCAGTGATTAACTTTTTCTTGGCGTTAAAAAAAAAAATCCTTCAAACTCTGGGCTGATGACCTGCACCCTGCGCCTGCTGAGGAAGGGCATGAGTACTTCCCAGGCTGCAAAGCGGTCTGAAGGGCGCGCCTCCGAAGGCTGGGGCTGAGCTGTGACTCATCTTTTCAGTAAGACTGATGGGAATAGTGGTTTCTCTTACCTGTCTCTTTAGCTATCAGCCTAGCAGATTCTCAAGGGGGTGGGGGATCCTAAAATTCAAGACGGGTCAGCAAGAGACACAGCAGACCGCTCACATGCAGCCCTTCTCTGGATTTTTCTTCCAGAAAGAAAAATCTTCAGTATCAAAGGCTGGGGATTCCCCTTTGGGCTCAGTGTGCGTGTTAACTACTATTAGGCCTGGCCCCCCATTGCCACCACGGGCACCTCTCATTCTGTGTCCCTGCACACAGCTTCCCCAGTGGTTCTCCATCTGTCCCGAAGCCACAATCACCTGGGATGCCTGCTAAGAAACTGCGTGTGGGGCTCCCCTAGACCTAATGAATCAGGATGTTGAGGCGCAGTGTTCCCGGGGTTCTTGACATTGGGTACATTTGGACGAGATTCCTTATCTTCACCACGATCCTGGAAAGTAGGTACTATTGACCTCATCTGGCAAGGAGGCCGAGGAACTTGCCCAAACCTGCGACACCAGGCACTGGAAAGGCAGGAATGGGACCCTCTGACTAGGCACCATGCAAAGTCCTACTCTGCCGCCCACAACACGATAGGGAAGTGGACGGAAGCTTTTCTTTCATGAACGTACAGAGCAGCCCATACCATCTAAATGGGTTGGGGAAAGACTCCATAAAGAATTAAGGGCAATATTTAAATCTACTCACATTTAGCCCCAAGCATAATCCAACTTTGTCTGGGGTTCTGCACTCTTCCTGGAATGGGGGCCAGGCCACCTCCTCCGTAGACACCAGGACAGCTGGCACCAACGCGCCACACACACACACACACACACACACACACGGTGGCTGCCCCGAGGGAGGGCACCAGAGACCTTAAGTGCAAACTTGCATCCCACCCTCACCCCGTAAACACCTGAGGCTTTTCTTAAGTATGAGTTCGCTGACAAACTCGACACACTACCGTTTGGCTGGTTAGGAAATAATTCAGGAGCATTTGTAAATAAATCTGCACAGGAGAAATGGAAGCCATGTACACTGTGTCCACACACAGCACACAGCCTGGACATACACATTAAACATCCTTGGCCACACCCATTCAACAACAACAACTCGTATCAGAGTCTTATGATTCTGATACCAATTCAGTGCAATGGAAAATCTCAAAGCAGCATTATCCATATTCACCTGACAAGTAACCAACTCAGACCTTCATTAAGATACACTCACTGTGGGCTCCCTCCCCATGCTGCAGTTAAACACACACCCCTCCCCCCACACCCACGGAAATGGGCTTGGCAGCCTGGCATCAGTGTTTTAAGTAGCTCCCGAGGCCCAAGGCCGCTCTCACTCCACAGGCAGCCGCAGCCTTACTCACTGAACACCTTGGATTCATCTGAACCCGGGGTGGCAGCCCGGCCCTGCTCACAGGAGACCAGGCTGGTTAGGATAAGGGAACACCTTATTCAAGGTCTTTCTGGCTGACGTTCATCAGACGCAGTATTTCTAGCTGACAGTCATCAGATTCGCAGGCACTGCTGGTCTAATTCAAAATGATTTGAATTTTAGGAAAGTTTTACTACTCATTTGCTAAGCTTCAAATGCCTCAGGATAAAAATAACAACAGGGCGATATGTATTCCAAGTCATCCTTAAGACAATTAGGCCCGAATGGGGGCTACGACATCCGGCTGGCCCAGACTGTAAGCCGTGGAGCCATAATTACCTGTTTCTCCCCACAGCGTGTCGGTGCCATTGACGTCTATTTCATGTTCCTTTTCCAGTCCCAGCAAGCACTCGACCACCTGTCAGAAGTGGCAAGGTGATTTAATGAGTTCTCATCGCCATATGTGCTTATTATACCCCATGTATCAAAGGAGCGAGTCTGTTGTTTTTTAACCATGATTATCTCATGCTGCACAAGGAGAGAAAATATAATGAAAACCGTTTTCAAGCATAATTCATATGCTATTCACACGTTCACTTTGAGGAGAATTAAAAAAAAAAAAAGGTGCAGTGAATTTCAGCAACATTGTTCAGGATTACCAAGTACTCGGAATTTTAATGAATTCCAACGTGACCCAAATATGCCAGCCTAATCATCAAAGGACACAGGATATCACACAAAGTGCAGCTTCTGCATAAATTGCCCGAAGATGGTGAATCCATTTTCACAAGGAAAGAAAACAAGGCGGTGTATACCTTTTCAATAAGATAAAATAAATAGCGTTGTCCAAATGATTTTTATACTAACAGTGTTATTATTCTTTCCTGTGCGGGCATCGTCCCCATCAAAGAGCAGGCGGGGTCACAGGTGTGGAGGCAGGATGCTGGCTTGAGGGCAATCGGAAGGGTCTGAGCCCTGAACCCTTCACTCTGCACAACAGCAGGAGCAGGCGAGGGCAGAGCCATTTTCCCGTCCCCCAATCTGCACCCATTGGGGTAGGCTGAGCAACAGCTCCTCAATACATCCACATCTTCGTCCCAAAACTGGGAATGTTACCATGCATGGCAAGAGGGAATGTGCACATGTGATTACGGATCTTGAAAGGGACGATGGCCCTGAATTACCCAGGGGCATAGCTCATATACACCTGACATAATCACCGCTGCCCTCGAAGAGGGACAGGAACAACAGGGCAGAGGAAGGAAGAGATGGGACGACAGAAGCATAGGTTAAAGTGATGCACTTTGAAGACAAAGGAAAGGGCCATAAACTAAGGAATACAGATGGCTTCTAGAAACTAGAAAAAAAGCTAAACACCATTCCCCTCTAGAGCCTCCAGAAACAACACTGGCTTCCTGACACCTTACCTTTAGCTTTCTGACTTCCAGGTCCAAAAGAGAACGGGTGTCTGCTGCTTAAAGCCATCAAGTCTGTGGTCACTTGTTACAGCAGCATTAGGAAGCTCATACACCCTTCGAGGTGGTGAATGAATCCTGCCCTTTTCTACGAAGTTGTTACTGGCGAGGCTGAGGTTGCTTTTGTACAGCATTCTTCTCAGCCAGCTTTAAAACAAGTTGAGCTTATCATAAACCCATTATAAATAATATTTAACATATTTTTATGAAATATGGTTTTTTAAAAAATAAAACAAGTATTTTTTTCAGAACTAAAACATGTAAGTTGACTGGTATTGTTTCATATTTTTGTAAATCTCTCATGACTCTCTTTCTTAAGAGAGCTGCATCCTCTTATATGCTTCTGCATTTAACTTTATGCAATATATTTGTGTTGAAGTATTAAGTATGTGTATTTTTAATGTGTGTGTGTGTGCATGCATACACAGGTGTGTATGTTTGCTCTTGTGTTTTAAATATCAAAAGTTAGCCAGCCAACCAGCTTTGCACCCAAATTTATTCTAAATCATTGTAGGGACAACTCTTACCAAATACTGGCAACTCTGATTGCTTGAGGATCATACAGAGAGAGAAATACGTAGAATGGAGCACGTAAAATATTAAATTCACAGACACGCTGGTCAGGAGGTGACAATTACACCCCAAACCGAGGAATGCCAACGTCTACCAGAAATAAGTGCTCTACTGAACTGCTGGTGGAGTTTTCCTTCAGTGCAGGAACTGCGAAGTGGTAAGCGTTTTTACAGGCTACGAGAGCACTGAGGTTCTATTTTTAAAATCTTTCAAATACTCAAGGACAATTTTAGAATTCGGATTCCATGTGATTTTTTAAAAGACCACAAGGACAAAAGAATGAACCAAAGTGGGGATAAAAAGTAAGGCAGCAGGGCAAGAGGATGAAAGTAGAAGAGAGAAGGCACGGAAGCCCTGGCTGGTGGCTCAGTTGGTTGGAGCACTGTCCAGGACACCAAAAGGTGGCTGGTTCGATTCCCTGTCAGGGCACATACCCAGGTTAGGGGTGCCATCTCAGGTCGGGATCGATGTTTCTCTCTCTCTCCCTCTCCCTTCCTCTCTTAACAATCCATTTTAAAAAAGAGACAAGGAAGCGTAGAGAATGAATGCTATGAATATTATGAAGGACTCCGTGTGGGAGAGGCCTCCCCGTCGCGTGAGCACACATACGCACTTGACACTGTGGGCTTGGAGCTTCCACTCATAGGAAGGGTGTGATGCCGAGACAACTGGATCACGGTCACGCACGGTCAAACCTAAGGCTGTTTCTCGAAACCCTCCTTTACCTTCTTTTCTTCCGTGCATCACCGGCTAGCAACTCCGAAGAAGGCGACCTGCACAAGTACCCACCCAGTGCACCACAGCTGCCAGTTCCCCAAGGGGGAACCCCGCAGCCCCACTCACCGAGCTGTGGCCCATGCTGGCGGCCGCCGTCAATGCCTGCTGCAGGGCGTGGCTCTTCTTCAGTGCACCTGGCTGGGGTGCACCTGCCGACCACTCGCAGGCCAGCAGGTACTGCAGAACGTCGCTGTGGCCCCTCAGTGCGCTGTGGACCAGTGCACACTGGCCTTTCTTATCCAAATGGTCCAACTGGAAGGCAGGAGCAAAGGTCACCATTTAGCATCACCTTTGCTCTGGGAATATGGGTCCCACACAAATGCTGTCTGTGTGCAAACACAGGTACGGGGTCCGTGTCCCAGTGCGTCTTTCCGGAGAACAGAGTCCTGTTGGAATTACTTCGACGGAATGAAGGCACTCGGCCAGGGCTCGGGTTCCCTTTGTAGATTCGGGTTCCCTTTGTCACAGCGCACCCTGCTCACTCCCTGTGTCTCTCTAGCAAACAACTGGGAGCTCTGAGTTCTCTAGGGAGCATGTGTTAGGACACAGATCGAAACCTCAGCCAAAGCCCTGTGCTCACTGACTCCAGTTCCTGGAGGGGGACATTCTAACGGGCTGTGACAGGCTACATTCTGGGGGCGCAGAGCAGTTCTTTAGTCACCAAGCCAGGAGAGCCGGCAAAAGGGAGGGATTTGGAAGACCCAGCTCTGAACAAGGAAGGGACTCTGAGTGGCGTCAGATTGGGGAAGGAGGCAGGCGACCTGGGACCTGTCGGCATGTCAAGCGTGGCTACAGAGCCGGGAAGGCCAGCTCGCCACATATCCGAGTGCTGCATACCTCCTGAAGGCCCAAAGGCAGCCGATAACGCGTCATTCCGTCTAAACTCGGGAATACTGGGCTGGAAGAGGAGCAGAGGGTCCAGCCTCTCCCTGCTTCCAAATTCTGGTAATGCCCTGCACCCCCACCCAGAGGCTTTGCAAGAGCCACCAACGTGACCCTTGCCCTCCTACAGACCTTTCGGCTGGGGTGGAAGGGGGTGTGCTGGCCTCCGAATAAAGCTAAGTCACAGTCTGGATGTGGAAATGGAGGCGTGCTGATGCGCACTAATGCGCCCACTGGGAAGGCCTCACAGCAACCTTTCTCTTCTTCCTTGTGCTAAAATTAAAGTCCATACATCCCAAATGTGTTTTTGAGAGAAAATCAAAAAGCCTCCCACAGTTACTAGAAGCCTAGTGTCTTTTTGTTGGACCTTTGGTATCCTAATCAGTATAAAGACATCAGCGATTTGTTTCTATTGTTATTCAAAAGCACACACACACACACACACACACACACACACACACACCCGCCCCGGCCCCCAATGAAATGCTTACAGTAAACCTAAACAGAGTTTACTGTGAGCTTGGCACTGTTCTCATTCAATCTGTTAACATCGATAGTCCCAGAGTAACTGATCTAATAATAATGTTAATACATTAACTTACTTAATGCTCTCACAACGGCCCTGTGGCAGACACTGTTGCCATGCCCATCTTACAGGTGGGAAGCCTGAGGCACGCAGCCTCAACAACTTGCCCAATGTCCCAGCTGTCAGCTGGAGAAATAAGGATTCTGGGCTGTCAGGCTCCTGGATCCACGTGCTCAGGCACATGGCTTCTAAGGCCCACAGAACTCATTTTTATTGTTTTTAAAAAAAGGCATGAAATGAAATGGGACAAGGAGAGAGGGGAAAAAATGAAACATGTAGATCTTTTCACTCAATTGGTGCTGTTAAATTCTGGTAAGTTCTATCTAGGTCCGCACTTGCAGGCTTTTGAAAGGATGGCCCTACTCGTGCCACTGGTGTCAGGAATCCCCCTGGTAGCCTGCCTCCCCTGGGGCAACAGTAAGCAGAGTAAGAGTTTAGGAGCCGAACACCCGGCCCCTGGCTCTCCAAGGCTGCGCACTGGAGCACCCACTCTGGTGGTATCCCACGGCAGTGCTGAGCTCACCCTTTCTGTTTACCTAGCAATTTCTGTTCATTGTGATTCAAGAAGGGAGAGACAAATGGAAGGCTGGCCCCGGGGATAATTCTAAGGAGGACATGAAGACATTGCCCCGCCCCCCCCCTCCCCGGGGAAGGCTGCTGCTTACCCTCGCCCCCTTCTTGACCAGCAGGCACACCAGCTTCATGTGGCCGGCAGCGGCCGCGTAGCAGAGGGCGGTCATGCCGTTCTCAGACATGCCGTCCAGGCAGGCACCGAACTCCAGGAGCAGAGTGACCACCTCCTCATGGCCAAGGTGAGACTGGACGCACAGGATCGGGGCGTTATTCAGCACTTCCGTCCTGTAGTTCACGTTGGCCCCTCCCAAAATCAGGAGCCGGCTCACCTGTTGGATAATGTTCCCCAACAAGATTAATTTCTCAGGTAAATGTCACAACATTTGTAACAACTTCCGTGGAGAGGGGCAGTAGCCTCATTCTGATCCAGTGGCTCTCCAACTCGCATGTGCACCCGTGTTACCCGCGAATGTAAGGGCACATTCTCCGTGGTGGGAATGACATGGTGCAGCAGCCACGGAAAACAGTGTGGAGGTTCCCCAAGATGCGGCAGTCCCACTTCTGGGAATATATCTGAAGGCAAGGAAATCAGGGTCTCAAAGAGGTCCCTGCACTGCCATGTTCACTGCAGCATTAGCCCCAACAGCCAAGAGATGGAAGCAAACCGAACCGAATGTCCCTCAATGGTTGAATGAATAAACAAAATGCGGTATGTGCCTGTGCGTACAATGGAGTATTAGTCAGCCTTTAAAAGGAAATTCTCATCCTGGCTGGGTAGCTCAGTTGGTTAGAGTGTCAGTCATCCTGATAGGCCAAGGTAGAGGGTTTGATCCCCAGTCAGGACACATAAAAGAAACAACCAATGAGTGCATAAATAAGTGGAACAACAAATCTCTCTCTCTCTCTCCACCCCCCCTCTCATATCAATGAATAAATAAAAAAAGTAAAAGGAAGGAAATTCTGACACATGCTACAACATGGATGAAACTTATGGACGTTATGCTAAGTGAAATAAGCCAGTCACAGAGAGATAAATACTATATGATCCCACTTATATGAGGTACCTATAGTAGTCATATCATAGAGACAGAAAGCAGAATGGTGGTTGCCCAGGGCTAGGGGGAAGGTGTAATGAGAGCTGTTTAATGAGTATAGTGACTTAGTTTTACATGATGAACTCTGGAGATCTACTGTGCAATAATGTGAATATACTTTGCTGAAGTCTACACTTAAAAATAATTAAGATAAAACAGAGACCATAGGAATGATTACCAGGGGTAGGGTGGGGTGGATGAATAAGGTGAAGGGGAATCTAGTCAATAATATTGTGGTAAGTTTGCATGGTGACAGGTGATTACAAGAATTAGTGGGGTGATCACACTGCAAGGTATAAAAATGTCAAATCACTATATTGTACACCTGAACCCAATATCACTAAAATATACCAATATCACTAATATACTTAAATAAGACAATTTTAAAAATATAGTTAAGATAGTAAATTTTATATTGTTGTATATGGTTTTTTTAAAGTATATTTTTATTGATTTCAGAGAGGAGGGGGGGGGAGAGAGAGAGAGAGAGAGAAACATCAATGGTAAGAGGGAATCATTAATCGGCTGCCTCCTGCATACTTCCCCACCAAGGATCAAGCCTGCAACCCAGGCATGTGCCCTGACCAGGAATAGAACCATGACAGGTTCACAGGTCGACACTCAACCCCTGAGCTACACCAGCCAGGCTTGTGTGTTGTTGTTTTAAATAAAATTAAAAAAATTAAAAGCACAGTCTCAGGCCCCACCTTCTGGACCTGGGGTGCTGGGGTCAGGCCCGAGAAGGTGCCCTTTCCACAAGTTCCCAGCTTCTACCGATGCTGCTGGTCTGGGCTCCGCACTTTGAAAAACCACTGCTTAATCAAATAAAAACGAAACTCCTTTTCCTGGCAATGAGATGATCATCACGGGATTAAATACTTAACAGTGAGATAACAAGGCCAAAAGTAAAGGCAAACGCCGTCTTTTCCTCACCAGGAAGTGCAGAAAAAGCAGACACATGAAAACGTGTGCCCCTGGGACTGTCAGCAGCTCAGGACTCCTAAAAAATGGTCTTTTCCTAATTACCCCACCCACCACCCACTGAAGTTACCTGGATCCAGACATGATCCAAGGGGGAGTTTACCTAGAGATTTTAAAATAAAATCACAGAATACCATATGCACATTGTAGCTCTACTAATGTCTCCTGCATATCTCCAGATCACTGGAAAAAAAAAAAAAAGACAGCCCTTTAACACCTATTAAAATGCCCACTGCATTTCTTCAAACGGTTCCCTTCAGTGGCCCGGGCCAGCATCAATCACTCCCCTGACAGGCCCTGGCAGGCCTCCAGGCTGCCCACGAGGTGTGAAAACCACAGACACCGTGTCGTTCATTTGACTAGAGTCACAAGGGATCATTAAAAGATGCAGGAAGACGGTAAGTCATATAAAATTCAAGTTCTCTCAATGATATGTGTCCACGAGAGTAGCTGACAGAATTTTTACAAACTGATAGAAATTAATATTACTAGGTGGTGAGAACACAACTTGGAATCGTGTGCAGCATACGGACAGGTTAGAACCCAAAGTGTAAGCTCTGAAGAGTCCTAGTTGCCCTGGGGCTCGACCCCCAGGTGACCCAGCCCTCCAGCTCCCTCTCCTCTCCCAGCACTTTCCCCTCTACTTCCCCACTTGGGCCACGCGGCGCCCAATGGCAATCAGGCCCCAGCCTCGGGGCCTTTACCTCTGTCAGGAACGTCTTTTCCATAGATTCCACTGACAAAGGATTGCTTCCTAAAGGTCTCTGCTTCTATGCCAGGACACCAGAGAAAAGTCCCCCCGCCCCCCCCCCCCGCCCCTACAAAACACACTCCCACCACTCTGCCCATGTGCACACACTTGTGTGCACACACTTGTCCACAAGAACCACACCCCCATGCATGCATCAACCCCAGGCGCTGTGCATCCCCTCCTCACACCCCACTTTCCGGCTCAGCCCTGCAACAGGTGCTGGCTGTAACATTCCAAAGTTCACAGAGAAGAGTGGCAAATAAAGGCCCTCCCCGACAGGATGCCCCATCAGATCCTCCCCACCCCGAGGACATCAGTGACAGTTAAGGAAGGAAAGATCGAATACAAGTGCCGAGGAGACCCCATGACCCACAGAACTCACCCCATTGCTTACACCCATCAGAGGGGGATATCTTTTAGCCCTACCCAGGTGAGCACCAGCTTAGCTTCCCACCGCCAGCCAGCACTGTGGACGGAAAGGCAGAGAACTCACGGAAGAGAGACCAGGAAAGGTGTCCCTGAGCTAACACTGACATTTACCACAAGGCTGCACCTCTGCCAGACAAATCCACGTGGGTTTGCTCTTAAAAGCAGCGCAGGACTCAACTAGGATTCAAAAGTATTTAAAATGGTAAGTGCTAAACAAAAGTTAAGGGTTTTTCAGAAAATGATTTCCCCTTAAGCAACTATCATTTAGTACGGAAAGAATAGGATAATGCTGTTGAAAATACTTGGGGATCTTATAAAGCCGAAGAAATCGACTCGTACCAAGAGGAATACAGGAGAACCCTGGCAGCTTTTTCAAAACACGTAACATCCTATCACTGAGAGGCCCACCAGACTCTGGTCACCACAGGACTGGCCATAATCGTTTGTAAATTCCCTGGGTGACCCGGACAGCCAGTTACCCTCTCTGCTCTCCACCAATCCCAGCTCCCAGCCCCTCTTGAGATCCATAACCTAAGAGAAAAAGATGATGGGTTAAACAGTCTAAGTTCACAATCAGCCCCTTAACTAACTTGCTGTGTGATTTTCAGAAAATTACTCAACTTCTCTGTTCTTCAGGTGCCTCCTGAGAAAACAGCCAGTAGACCACCCCATTCTACCCAACAGGTACTCTCTGTCAATAATGTCAGAAGGTGTACTTTCAGAACTGTCTTGCCAATACCTTATAAGACATTACCTGGGTGGTACCAATGTTCATCTATAATTCACACTTCATCTGCTTATTGGGAAAAACATTTCCTTTGATGGTGCAATGCTATGGGTATTTTTACTGCTTAACCCCCAATTGGTTTGTGGATCTTTCCCTAACCCAGTGGTCAGCAAACCGCGGCTCGCGAGCCACATGTGGCTCTTTGGCCCCCCGAGTGTGGCTCGGCGTTAGAACCACTTCTTCAAAATAGACTCGCCCAGGCCGAAAACTGACTTCTGTGCATGGGCCACGAAGTTTCAATTGCACTGTACGTGCGCGCCCACACGTGGTATTTTGTGGAAGAGCCACACTCAAGGGGCCAAAGAGCCGCATGTGGCTCACGAGCCGCGGTTTGCCGACCACTGCCCTAACCCATGGTTCTTTTTTTTGTTAATCCTTACCTGAGGATATTTTTCCATTGATTTTTGTTTTTTTTAGGGTGGGGTGGGGGAGAGAAGAAAGACATCAATGTGAGAGAAGCACATCGATTGGTTGCCTCCAGCACACACCCCAACTGGGCCAGGGATTAAGCCTGCAACCCAGACACATGCCCTTGACAGGGAATCGAACCTGAGACCCTTTGGTGTGAGGGCCGATGCTCTGATCACTGAGAAACCCCGGCCAGGGCTAACCCATGGTTCTTCACCTGCTGCACGCTGAAACCACCTGGGAGCCTGAAAGTTTCCAATGCCGAGCCCCCGTGGAGACTCTGCCTTGGCTCGGGCACCGAGCTCCCCAGTGATTCTGGTTGGCAGCCAGGGCTGCAAACACGTGCGGTGATCAATGCCCCTGTGGGGCCTGGGCTTGCTCTTAGCCAGGTACCTTCCAGCTGTGTGATTTGGGGCAAGCTATTAACTGCTCTCATTCTCATCTGAGAAGTGGAGATAAAAACAGTTTCACCTCACTGGGTTGTTGTTAAGATTAAAAATGAACGTGACACACACAGACACACATAAAGCACTTAGCACAGTCCTCAGCATCCTGGAAGTGCTAAATAAATTCAACTGCTATCATTGCAATCACTTTTCACAGAATCTTCAGAAGGGACAGGAACCCAGGTCCCTGACGCTGGAAGGCACAGGAGGGCGCTCTGCCCCAGGCACCTGGCCGCCCGAGGTCTGTTCTCCATGAGCTGTTCACCAGCCCTGAGCGCAGGAGACCTCACGCTTATTTGAGAGCAGACAGGAGTCACCTGGACCCAACAAAAACTCACGGTGGGCAGCTCCTCTCGCCACCAGCCACAGACACATCCAGAAGTTCTCAGGTGCCTACAGCCGAGTCTCGGTCTCCAGGAAGGAGACAAAGCACAAATGAGAATAATTCACTTGCCCAGGAATAAAGGTCCAGTATTTTCCAAGAGCTTTAACACCTCAGTGAGGTTTCCCATCCTTATGAGAAAGGCTCTTTTGTTACCTCCAATTTATAGGTTAGAAAACTGAGGCTCAGAGGGGACAAAGCACAGACTATTCCTGGGCACAAAACTAACTACTGCCACAGAGCAGTCCAGTGGTGTAAGGAGCAGCTCGAGCTAAGATTACTCTGCATTCAAGGACAGGGTTTAAGTGGTTCGTCCTCTACATTTCCCCCCCAACATGGAAATTTTCCAACCACCACCATCACAGACGGTCTCCTTGGGTAACATTTAGAAATGCCAATATTATCTATAAACTTCTGGGTTTAATGAATGCAAGAAAGCAGAAAAGGGGCTGGAGGTAGGCAAGGCGCTGGCTGGCATGGTCAGCAGGTGCGAGTACCAGTTTCCTCAATCGTTACCGGAGGGTCACAGCCACGACAGCAGGCTTACATGGTGTGCTGTGCTGCCTGTCACGCAGAACACGCCTGGACCCTCTCCGCCAAGGGAAGGAAGGCCAAGTCCATGCCTAACTCTGTCTCCTCTCCTCCCTGCCTTCAGCTGAGGGAAGAATCGCAACGCAAATTCTCCCACGTCCATAGCCTTGGGAAGCCCGTGGCTGGCAGCCAGTCCGATGGGACAGTGTGAGCCAGGCAGCCAGCTGGACGGAAGCCTGGAGGCCGGGTGGCAAGGACCCCAGTGGGCCGCCAGGGCTGGGCTGGCACGGCGCTGGCCTGGTAACGGGAGACTCCATTGTTAGAAGTCACTGGCATGCCATTAAAATTAAAATGCATCTACCAAGCAATCATTCTGGAGCAAAGTCACTTTAATTTACCAAAGTGGCAAACTGCAATTATTGCTCAAAATGACATCCGTGCCTGTATGACAACATTTAATACTCTCTAAAAAAAGTTCCTTAATTGCATGCATAATTTTAAATTACTGTAATTTGCTGAAGATTCTGTGAAAACCCTTTTATTTTTTTTCTTGGAAGATAAAAGGAAACAGAAGGATAATGGAAAGCCTCAGAATTCTATAAGCATGTTGTAGAATTTCAGGGACAGCGTAGACGTAGGTGACACAGGAGTTCTCTAAGACGAAGTGAAGATGAAAGACTCTTAAAAGTGCAAGTATGTTAGACAGGAAAGTTTATAATCCCAGGAGGGTCCAGGTCATTATATTGTTATGCTGTACCTTCAATTTACTGTCTTAAAAGCTCATATTCAACAGAGTGTGACGTTTCCCATTTAAATTTCTCTGTACGGGATGAATAATGTCTGTGCCCGCAACTCATTAAAATAGTAAAAACAGATATTGCCATTGTTATTCTTTATTTCTTTCTTCTTGGCCATTGTTATAGAATTTTCTTAATTATGGACAAGCCAAAAGGTACACTTTTAGCTGAGACAAAAGATGAAACAATGTCATTATTATAGTAAATTCAAACCAATTTCTATAAAATCTAAGTAGAACCAAAATTCTTAATACAAATATTTTATTACGTGAGGTCTAAACTCAGCTGTGTTCGCCACCTTTCTTTTCCAGTAACTCCATCTAGACAGGAAGAGCTTCCTTTGATCGGTAGCAGCAGCCTGAAGCCAATTCCCGTAACTACAAAAACAGCTTCCCTGTCCCCCTGCCCCTTAAGCTTGCGTGGGGGTTCAGCTGAGACACAGGCACGCAAACCTCAGGTCTGGACAGAGGTGCAAACATGCGAAGGGGCGGGCAGAGCACAGGGTCCCAGGAGCGGTCCTCCAGGCGTGCTCTGCTCCCAGGCGCCTGGCCGAGGGGCACGCCAGAATGAAACCCAATGAGCCCCTTGCCCATCAAGTCTTGAGCCCTCAGAGGGGGCAAGTCCACCAGCACGAGGCGGCACTTCATCCCTGCAAAGGCCCGTCTGCGTCCACCTGGAGGTGGTGGCCTTTCCCTAACCCACCCAGGGCCCTGTACCGGGCAGCAGGGCTCCCGGGTCAGAGCACTGCTAGGTCCCTCTGACCCCAGGCTTCTCCATCAGCATGGCCACCCTCCCCTCTGCAGGGGACGAGGAGGAAAAGAACCCACCAGGAAGGCAGGGAAAGGAGAAGAGGGGCAGAGCTAAGCCCCACTGGGCATGGGAAGCCCGCTGCAAGCCCAAGTCCCTAGTCACACCTCCAAGGTGCGAGGTGCTGGGGGTTGGGGGGGTTTGGGGGGGGTAAGGGGGGCAGAAGTCTCCCGGGAGTGCCATTTCTGGGGCATGTGGCGCCCTTTCCAGCTGAGTCTGATGAACCCAAAGTGAGACGTGGAAGGCGTGCCTGGAGCATACAGGGCTCCGTCTATCCTTTGCTGCATGACCACGTCGGTCACCCTCCTGCTAAAGGGGGGGCAGGTATGCCTGTTTTCACGGAGGTGGCTCACAGGCGGGCCCGACTCCCTGGGAGCTGCCTCAGCGCCTGTGCAGGCAGCCGGGCATGCCAGGGCCTGCGGCCGAAAGGCCTGGAGTCCAGCACATGTGTGAGGTGGGTGAGCAATCTAAAAGGTGAAAGTACTTATGATCTCATTTCACTTTACACTGGAAAAGGCGGCTGCAAGCTGCCATCAGGTAAAGCAGTAATTCCCACACTTCGGGGCGGTTGCCCCTTCTCTGTGGATTTAACCAGGTACTTGGCCTCGGTGTGCTTTAGATTCTCAGACTTCGTTAAAACGAGGGCTGAGATCTACTCTAAAAAGAAGATGGTGACATGACAGCCACGGACCAAGGCTGAGGAAGCCCCTGGCTCAGCAGCGGGCGACCCTGAAACGCTTTCCACGGTCGTAAACACGCACGTACACGAAACCTAGGCGGTCGTTTCCTCTGCGTCCCTATCACTCTGTCCCGCACCGACGAGCAATTTCCTATGAGCCATAGAGAGAGTCCAGATTAGAAACTCAGGGCATTTAAAAATCACTTTCCCTGGACTCTCCCGCTGACCTTTGGTTTTCTGTGTGAATTGCTTCCTTATCACATCCCTCTGAAACCTCCACCACAGGCCCACAGCGCAGCCCGCCCACACGGCTTCCTGCCCCGGGAAAGCTAGCCCAGCGGGCAGAAGAGAAAGGGACCGACTTCGACTTCCGAGAAGAGCATCATCAGAAGCTCCTCCATGGCTTCTGGCCACAGCCCAGGGAGGGGGAGGGCAGGACTGTTGGGAAAAGGGCAGCAGGCACGGGCACAGGGCACAGGGCTCGCTCACCTTCACATTGGGCGTGTAGAGGTTCCTGAGCGAGGCGAGGGCGGCAGACAGCCCCTCCGTGCTGTACCCGATCCACAGGGCTTGGAGATGGCTCGAGGAGATCCCCGTCTTCTTACTGAGGCCCTGGAAGGAATCGGAGACAAACGGCCTCAGCGGCTCCTTCCCCACCTGCAGCGCTGGGCTGAAGCGGGTGGGACCCCCAGGGTGCGGGTGCAAGCGGACACGCTGAGCTGTGGAAAGAATGCCCGGACCTGCGAGCCTTCTCTCCTGAAAACCAAGGGGCGAGCACCTAGCCTGCCTCTGCGCTCAGCCTGCAGGCCTGGGGAAAGAGATGGCAGATGAGGAGAAGTAGTTCTCCAGTCAATCAAAGGAAGAATCAAGGAGAAAACATCACCATTCTGTAACCCACACCAAGTGCATGGTCCAGGCAGAGACCTGCAGCAGCTGATGGCATCCCACCGGAGAGGCAACACAGACGCTGTGCCTCCCGATGCAGGAACCCCACACAGAGTTACATGGAGTGTGAACCCCAAGTATAACCAGGAAGGAATCGTGACACCCTGGGGGAAAACATCAAACCTGAATCTGATTAAGCCTCTAGGTGCAACTACCAAATAAGAAATCCAGAGGATCATGAACTAGATCCTGAGAAATAAAAAACAATCAGAAAATCCAGGTGGTGCAAAACTAGAGGTCCAGCTGAATGTGATTCTAAATTCAGTAAAATAAATTGTCGGACTACAGAAAGAAAGAAACAAACAAACAAACTGGAGGTCAAGTAACTCATGTTCTTTGGCAACTAAAAAACCAGGAAACCAAAGGGAATGAATGAAATGGCAACTTCAGGTGGAAAGAAACTTAGAAGGGACTTAAAGAGCGGGCGGGTGGGCAGTAAAAACGTGACCCTAGCATTTAGATACACAGGTGAGTGACTATAACTCCGAACAGTGGTTACTTTTAGGGAGAAGGGAGGGGATGTGTTTGGAATGGGGCTCATGGAGGGCTGAGAGGGCTGATAAAGCTGCTGAAATTCTCTAAAACCAAAAACTGAACAAGACAGGGACGACAACAATGAGAGCCGTCGTCACGGTGGTGTGTGTCTCACCTTGAAAATGTGTGCCTTCAGGATGTGGTGCCCGAGTTCCATGGTCTGCTGCCGGTTCAGCTTGCCCTCTTGTCGAGAGAACATGAACGCCAGGAGAGCGTGCCCGTTCCTGCGGCCAGAAACACAGGCTTGTAACAAAAACCCCGTCCCACCGCACCCTGGGCCCTCTGGTGCGAACATCGCCGCACAAACCCCAAAACCCTGGCACCTCCGCACCACCACACAGAACGGTGGGAAGCTGTGTTCTTCAAGTCGTTTTAGGGGCTTCCTCTAGATTCCCCATCTCTGTGGAGCGAGCCAGAGGGAAGCCCTGTGACAGGGCAGGGCTTTCTCTCTGGAACCACCCACCCTCTGTCCCTCACCCCTCACTCTGTCATCACCTTACTTATGCCTGTCACCAAATGTAAACTCCATGAAACTAAGGGTCTTGTTTACATCACAGGTACAGTCACCACCCGCAGGTACAGTCTCACACCTTCTGCCTTTCTTACTCTTTCTGGGAGCAAGGCCACTCCTGGTTTCTGAGGCTTCATATGGCACCTTCTCTTCCTCGACTCTGCCCACAAGACCAAGCCATGCCCATCTACCTCATGTCAACAAGGCCTGTCTCCACCCCACAGCACCCTAAAGCCAAGTTCTACCCACTCCGGGCTGCCACAGGGGTCCCCGTGCCCCGCCCACCACACTCCTGTCCACGTTGACGATCTTCACTCCAACCTTCACAGGTTCTTCAAAGATGGCTGCGAAAGGCCGCCATCCCCAAACACGTCCTTTGTGTCAACCCTTCCCGCTTCTCAGTTCTGTGACAAGCGCTCCAGTCACACGCGATTTGTTCTTGCAGAACACAGCCTGCGTTTCTGATGCGATGCCTTGCAGCACCCCCCGCTCCCCGCGGCAGCCTTGTTCTAACTAGTGAAATGCTATACGTTCACTCCTCAAGTCAATGACGTGGGGAAAAGTAGATGGGAGATTAGATGAAGTAGATGCCCTAGATTAAAAGTCCTGTGCAACCCCAAAGAATCGAAGGACCCAGGAAATGATCAGGAATGGCTCTGAGAGACATTAAGATGTTAAATGTCTCCTTGTGGAAGTACTTCCTTTACTCTCTACCACCTATGAAGCATCTTTGCAAAAAAATTTTTTAAGTAAAATAACATCTGATCAAGCCTCCAGATTTAACTACCAATTTATAGAAAATAAAGGTGAAAAAAAACACACACACACATTAAAAACTTCCCTGAGAACACAATCAGCAAAATCCACATTATGGGAAACTAACAGGACAAACGACCCAGTTGATTTTTTAAACAAATAGAATGCAAAGAAAAAACAAAAGGTGGGAGTCTGTAGATTAAAAGAGACACAATAAAAATGCCTCTTAGGGTCCTCATCTGGATCCTGATTCATTCATACTAAAAAATAGGAAGAAAGTGGGGAAATCTGAGCATAACTAAATGTGTTGATACTGGTGAATTAGTGTTAATATTTTAGTTGTTGTAATGGTGTTGTGGCTAAGTATGAAAATCTTTTTTTTTTTTTTGAAGTTTATAGCCGGCTATTTCAGGTAAAATATCATGAAGTTTATAATTTATTTCAACAAAAAATAACAGATGGAGCAAATATTGTAAAATATGAGTCATGTTTAAGCCTAGGTGATATGAACGAGGCTTTGAATAACTTTACTCTTTAACTTGATAATTCCGTTCCTGGATTCAAACCTAAGGAATAATCAAAACAGAAAGGAAAGAAGTGGGGGAGGCAGGGAGGAAGGTAGGGAGTATAAAGGGGAGAAGCAGATGCTCTTAAGTACTTCCCTCTTGCCCTAGCCGGTTTGGCTCAGCGGATAGAGGGTCAGTCTGTGGACTGTAGGGTCTCAGGCTCGATTCAGGTCAAGGGCACGTACCTCAGTTGCAGGCTCTTCCCCGGCCAAGGCCCTGGTTGAGGCGCGTGTAGGAGGCAACCAATTGATGTGTTTCTCTCACTTTGATATTTCTCTCTTTCACTCTCTCTTCCACTCTCTCTAAAACTCAATGGAAAAATATCCTTGGGTGAGGATTTTTTTAAAAAGTACTTCTCTCTGTAACAGCCACTGTTACACAAGGAGGTGATGATGCTCTTACTCTTTTTACAGATGAGGAGACCCGGGCTTGGAGAATTAAAATAAGCTGTGTGCAAGAATCACACAAGGTACTAATGAAATAGAATTTTTGTAATCCCCTCCTGGGGACATGCTTAGAGAGAAACATCAATCGTTGCCTGCCCTGCGTGCCCCGACCAGGGATTGAATCCACAACACAGGTATGTGCCCCGACCGGGAATCGAACAAGTAACCTTTCAGTGCACAGGAAGACGCTCAACCAACTGAGCCACTCTGGTTAGGCTGGAAACAGGATTTAATCCGGACCTCCCTCAAACGCTCCTTACTCTCCTGTAAAGCACCTAGATATTCACAATAGATTTATGTATTTATCACTAACACAGAAACAATGTAAAATCCCCACAATAAGGGTACCATTTGCCTCCTAGGAGTTTTGCACAGCCATGCAAAATGACACTAAGATAGTCAAGCAGCTTTATAAAATGTCCACAATATATTAAGCAAAGCAAGCAGAATGGGAATTTCATTACAGAAAAAATAATTTGGAGAATATTTAAAATGCACGGAAAGGGGCAGAAGTGAAAAATGAAGTGCCATTGCCTCTGGGTATTGGATTCTTTCTTCTCTGCAATGGGGGAATATTACAACCAACTGAGGTGGGCAGAGAAACGTTACCCTGCCTTCAAGGCCCAACTCAGACAGTAACGTGTGTGGAGCATTGTGCGGACATGGCCACCCCAGCGGGGGCTGCTCCTCTTTCCTGAGGCCCTCGTGCGGTGTGGCCCCGCCCAGCACCGTCCCGCTGCCTCACTGGCCCCCCTGTGTGGGAAGCCCTCCTGTGTGGGAAGCCCTCCTGGGTGGGAAGCCCTCCTGGGTGCGAAGCCCTCGAGAACTGGGCCCTCGCCCCAGGAATTTCTGTATCCGCCACACGACCCTGCATGGAGTGGGCCCACAAGAACTTCTGCTGAACTAAGTCCAGTAGCTTCCTTCCGACATGGTTCTATACACTGCATGTCTGCTGAGGGAAGTTGGAGACTTGCACAATTCTGAGAGGTAACAATTCCTTTGCACCTGTGTGCCTCTCTTGCTGCAGCCTAGTCCTGGCCCTGCCCCTGGAGGTCCCCACGCCTGCATATAGAAACACATCAGGGCTCAGCAGTCCACGACCAAAGGTGACAACCCATCAGGCACCCCGCTCTCAGCCCTAATCTATGCTGCATGACCTCAACACCACCTGCCACCCAAAAGGGAGTGAAGCTTAACTGTGACCACAGTCCAAACCTCCGTAACAAACCTACACCCACTGTTGAAATCTTTCAACTTGTTTTTGTGTTTTTCTTAAATCCTCGCCCGAGGACGTGTTTATTAATTTTAGAGAGAGAGGAAGGGGGAGAGGGAGAGCAAGAGACAGGGAGAAAGAGAAACAATGATGTAAGAGAACATCGATCCATTGCGTCTCGCATGTTGCCCTGACCGGGGATTGAACTCAAAACCTAGATATATGCCCTGACCAGAATTGCACCCACAATCTTTTGGTGTATGGTAGGTCGCTCCAACCAACTGGGCCACCCAGGCAGGGCTCAACTTGTTTTTATGTCTCTACAGATTCAAAACAGCCTATCTTTTCCCAGTAAATGATCTGACTTCTCCAAGGAAATCCCCTGACCTAAATATGCCATGACATACAATTTACCTAGTTATTATGGTCTGGCTCAATAACCTGGGAGTTACAGTTTATGGCCCCAAACCAGGTTCAAAAAGACAATTCTCAGCCCAGTGTCACCTAGGAAATTACACTATCACAACATGAAACAGCAGCCAGACCTATTGGTCAGCACTGCCAACATTCGTGGGGAGGAAGGTGGTGTGCTGGTCATAAGTTCTTACTCATTTCTGGACCCCAGCGTCTGGTCGAATGCCCAGTCCAGCCCGAAGGGGACAATTTAGCAGCTGGCCAGACGTGCTGCAGGAGTCGGGAGCAATTCTGACTCACAGAGAGCAGGGGCCCTTTAAGACAGCGATGATGTGGGCCAGGGCCAGGCGGCGGTGGTGGACATGAACACACCCTAATATAAAAGTATGTGCACCTTCGAATTCCTGACCTCACGCTGACCAGCATCAGGCCCACAACAGCTCACTGCTGCCTCCTCCCCTGGGCAGGAAGGAGAACTGCATCTGGGCCCCGCCCTGTGGCAAATCCTCGGTGGAACCTACAACTCAGTGATGGCAGCTGCCCTACCACCGTCTCCTAAGTGGGGCATCTGCGATCTGAACCTCAATCCCCCTGACCACAAATCGCAGCCTGCTACACCGAGCGAAACCACAAACTCAAAACCACGTGGCCAGCTGTGGTCGCTGTGCTCCCCTCTGGGCCAGCAGCCACATCCGATCCCGGGGACAAGCTACATGGTGGGTGGGGGAGGGTGCTGGGGGCCCCAGTCAGCCCACAGACCCTCAGGGGAAGACAGTGGCTGGGAACAGCTTCTCGGGAAGCCCGCTGTTTCCTGGAGGTGATACCACGCTTTCCCACCACGGATGGCCCCTGGGACAGCGGGCGGGGTCTGAAAGAGAATGGATGGCAAAGAAACCACACCAAGGCATCGCCTGGCGTCTCTTAGCCCACAGGTACCCAGGAGTCCTAACGTCCTAGCAATGGGAGGGGGGCGGCTTTGGGTTAGCAGCAGAGAGAATGTGCCAAAGCCCCTCCTGACTTTTTCATTCTGTGTCGCCTTTCCACTAAAGAACACGCGAACTGTATTTGAAATTCCTTCGTCAAGTGCCCATCAGACTCCCGGCCAAGAGCTGACGGAAAGCGTCCCGTTGTACCTGGGCTCACACAGGAAGGCCGTGTTCTCACCATCTGCTCTCCAGACAAGCCACTCCCTGAAGGACGGGTGGCAGAACATGCGGGTCTTGTCTCGCCGCTTGATGAGGAAGCAGGAGAGGGCCTCCATCCTCTGCTGGAAGTCCTCCCGGCCCTGCTCCCCCTGGATGTGGCCGGCGTTAATGGCCTGGAAGATCTGCTCGTCCGTCATGGGGTGGAGGGACGCGAGGGCCACGTTCAGAATGGGGAGCGCCCTGTCGAAGGCGGACTGGGTCATGAACTTCATGTTGCACTGCAGCAGGTAGAGCTCGGACAGGGACACGGGCACCACCTTGTAGCTGGCACTTTTGATGACCAAGTGTCCCCTCTGGAAGAGGTCCAAGGTGAGCTTGAGGTACAGGTAGGAGCCGAGGCTCCGCAGCACCAGGTGGCTGCTCACCTTCCCGATGAGGGCGGCGTCGGCCTTGCCGTTCAGGGAGATGTTGCTGAGGATGTCCTGGCTGCTGTGGACCCTGTGCTGGACGTAGGCGTGCAGGTCGCTGTGAATGTCCTTGTTGTCGGGGAAGTCATCCAGGGAGAGCTTGACGAATGGCAGCCCACTGACGATTTCCTGGGGGGGGGGGGAGGGGGAGAAAACCCACAGTGTCACTGCACGGCGATTTCTTTTTTATGTCAGCTGCATTTCAAACCAGAGTCACTGGTTTTTCTTTCAAGGAGGATTTTCATGGATTACAGGGACTCATTATTTTGTATTAAAACGTGTAATAGGATAAGTTGAAGATAAAAGGCTTATGTGAAAGAAATCCTGATGTGAGATGGAATCAGTCAAGGCTTTCCTGAGGCCCCGATCCGAACACTCGGAGCCCAGCGGGAGGCAAGAGGCCCGGCGACGAGGCCGCCTGGCCAGACCCACAAAGGGGCCGCGAGGCCCCGCGTGGACCTGACACCCATCATCCTCACATTGTGCAACTGGTTACATAACAGGGGCAAACACAGCCACCACTGTACTTCTAAGAACACGGCCAGACCCTGAGATAAGAGGCATCCCTCTCCTGCAGAGGCCAGGGCTGCGAGCCTGAGCCAGGAAACCCGAAACTGCCTCCCGGCCGGCCGTGCCCAGTGAGGCCTGCCCACACGCAGGGGCCCTACCCCAGCACAGCCCCCGGTCGCTCTCTCAAGTTGCTGGTTTTCAGTAAACTTTTAAATGGAAGCAGTACATCCAGAAGTGCACAAATCGTCATCATAATTGCCCGGTGTCATTCGTTTTCACAAAGTCAAGCACACCGGGTCCAGTAGCTCAGAGCACCAGCTCCCTGGAAGCCCTTGGTCCCCGACCGTCTCTCCCAGCCCCGAGGTAAGCACATCCTGACCATTCACAGCAGAGGAGCGTTTGGAGGGTTTTCTTTAAATTCCCACTGTCGTTTCTGAAGTACGTCAGTACATGTCCTCAGGGAATGCAGTGACTCCAGGAGGCGGGAGGAGCACAGTCGCTCCCATGTCACGTGCATGCTAACAGAACCTCGGGCAACACTCCTCGCCCGTGCCCGCCGAAGGCCAGATTCTGCTGACTGATGGAGCATGACTGGAAAGGGTATGGGCCCAATTCGCACGAACAGTACGTCAAGTTCGACCGAGGTCTAATGCCACTTTTGATGAGAAAAGGAAGAACCCAAATGCTATTGTAAAATAAACAGCATCATAAAAGGGCAAACATCTAATGTCTTTTTTACTAAAACTGAACAAGGTAGAAGGAAGGAGTCAATGGTTGTTGAGATACACTTGTAGGGTTCAAGTGAGGGAAAACATGAGGAAGAGAATTCTAAAAAATCACTCTTCCCCTCCCTGCAAATGCTACCTCATGCGGGGTGGGGAGGGGATAGGCCTTCTCTCAGAATAGGTCTTAAAAATCCCCTTCGTCATCCCTGCCTTTTTTTCTTCATACAAACACACACACACACCAAAGTCCCACTGCAGCGCAGGCCAAACCGCCACTAGGAGGAATAACCACCTTCTGTGAGACCTGCTTGCCAGACACCTCACACCGCTCTCCAGGGCAGTGGTGAACCAGGGCTAGACACTCCGTGTACAAGGACAAGTGCAGCTCAGTGCGAATGGAAAACTTACCTGACACTGTGATAAATGTACCTTTGGAGGTGGGGGGTGGGGGTGGGCAAAAATGTCAGAGTTTTGCCCACTTGGGGCTCTGTGACTAATATTTCATAAAGTCTTAACCCTTTGCACTCGCTTGCTTTTTTCTCGATTCCTTTATTCTAATGCTAACCGTGTCGAGTCACACTCGACATCCGAGTGCAAAAGGTTAATATAGTTTTCAATTCAGCAGCTAAATAGTTTACAACCGTTTAAATTGTTAGCATTCATCACTTTAAATTTTGAGATTAAGGACTTGGAAATAGAGTTGAAAATTCTTTTTTTACCTGAAAATTTGCTCTTACAGTCACAATCAACTTCAACCAGGCAGGAAACTTAGAGATAATTTTGGTAATAAATGAAGAAAGCGTGTCTCCATAATCAGGTTTATGAAACTCAGCTTCATTTAAGCCATCGATCAAAATAATGTATTCTTCTTCAGGAATTTTCTGCTCTGAAAGATAAAATGTTTTTTAATTAAGAAATTACACATTTCTATACGATGGCACCACCCAGTGTATTTTAACGCACCGTTTAAAGTCTTGGGAAAAACTAAAAAGGTCTCCATATGGCAGAAGAAATGGTTTTACATGGGAGCATATTTCCTATTAAACTTATAATGAAAACTGGAGCACAGAGCCAAAAAGAAAACCACTTCTCACAGAACAGTTTCCAGAAACATATTGCATTACACACACTTGGCAGAATGTCGCCCGTGTATATGATACAGTTCGCTCTTCATAAGCGGCTGTCTCTGGGTGAGCACAGTGAAGAGGACATACACAGAGGAAATCCGGAAAAGACCCTCAGGCCCCCTCCCCCACTGACAGAACACCCTCAGTGGATTTCTGGGAAAGGATTGACCCCCAAAGGGCGAAGCATCCAGCCCAAGGCACACAGCTAGCCGGGGGTGAGAGCTCTCCTACAAACCTACATCTAGTTTCCTATTGATCAGCACCAACTTTCTGCCCAGGGAACTGAGGAAAAATGACGGCATCGGCTTCAATTCCCTCTCTCCAGCACCTTCTGGAAGAAGTGCTATGAAGGCGGGTAAACTAGCTCAAACGATGAGGAGGAGGGAGGATGAAAAAATGAAGGGCCCGTAACAGCACTAATGCCCCGACCTTGCAAAATATTCAAGGGCAACAAGGTCAGACTTCCAGAAATGGCTTCAAGTTCAACTCACCTGAGCAGAGGCCCTGAACAAAACATGCTGGCAATCTCCCTAAACCAGTGGTCGGCAAACCGCAGTTCGCGAGCCACATGCGGCTCTTTGGCCCCTTGAGTGTGGCTCTTCCACAAAATACCATGTACCCTAATTAAGTTAATAACAATGTACCTACCTATATAGTTTAAGTTTAAAAATTTTGGCTCTCAAAAGAAATTTCAATCATTGTACTGTTGATATTTGGCTCTGTTGACTAATGAGTTTGCCGACCACTGCCCTAAACAATGACTTTATCCCCTGCTATGTGGGAGTGCAAACCTGGCAGGCAGCAGTTCCTGGAGTTTCTACAGGATCTACAGGTACAAATTAGCTGCTTTGGAAATGTGTCCATTGGGGAGTTACTTGTTAGAGATGCTTCATTTAAAACGACACCATTTGCTAAGCAAAATAAGTCAGTCAGAGAAAGACAAGTATCACGTAATCTCACTCAGATGTGGAATCTAATGAACAAAATAGATCCAGAGACACCGCAGCATGGAACAGACTGCGGCAGGCGGGGCCGAGGGTGGGTGGGAAGAGATCCACCAAGAACTTGCATGCATAGATGCATAAGCCATGGGCACGGACAACAGGGTGGTGAAGGCCTGGGGCGGGGGCGGGGGTGTGTGTGCTAGAAGGGGTCAATGGGGAATAGGGGGGGGGCATATGTAATACCTTCAACAATAAAGATTAAAAAATAAATAAATAAATAAATAAATAAATAAATAAATAAATAAATAAAACTACACCGTTTGGGAGGGGCCTCAGGGAGATGGCTCTGAGGAAGGGGATGCAGATCTACCCATACCTTCTCCCTGTGCCATCTCACTCCCACCCCAGGACCACGCTAACCCCTCAGAGCCCTGGGGACTCTGAGCCACTACTGTGGGGGTTCTGGGGGGGCTGCTGGAGGTA
Organism: Cnephaeus nilssonii; assembly: GCF_951640355.1. Classification (NCBI taxonomy): domain Eukaryota; kingdom Metazoa; phylum Chordata; class Mammalia; order Chiroptera; family Vespertilionidae; genus Cnephaeus; species Cnephaeus nilssonii. The sequence goes on from NC_137081.1 coordinate 55,839,552, forward strand.
CCGTTTCTCAGGCTTGTGAGCGGCTCCAGCACTCCCCTCTTGAAGGCAGCCACGGGATCCTGCACACAGGACCGGAGGCTCAGCATGCTCTGCAGCTGGGGCTCCCTGATCAGCAGGTCTCTGTAGGCGGCCAGCTGATGAGACCGGCACAGCAGAGCCGCGATGCTGTGCACGAACTCGGGCACCAGGCACGTGTACGTGTTGTCCGCCTGGCAGTAGTGGTAGGCCACCACCTGGGGAGGGAGAAGCAGACCGTCAGCGTCACCTCACCCTCTTCACATCCACACCACAAGCGACACTGGAGAAGTTCAACAGGGACAAAATCAGAAATCACCCAATTCCTGCCTATCCCGTGAAAGGACAGAGGGGGGTTCCCTGAGCATTCAGAGGAGGAGGAGTGGTCCCTTCCACTCTCGCACGGGGACGAAATCCTCTTGGCTGTCCATGCCAGCCATGCGAAGTGAGGAGCAGGGATCTGGGGTAGAGAAGCACTCGTTTCAGCCCCTGTACCTACCTCCCGGCCCAGCCCGGGGTTTCCTCACTAGAAGCCCCTCATCACCACCCACTCCCGGTGGTTCTCCAGCTCCACTGTCTCGCACCACTGCGCTGGGGAGACCCACACGGCTCACCAGGAGCGAGATGTAACAGCTTTAACGCAGGAGGGTGGCTTCTGAACCCGTGATGGAAGCTGAGCAGATGGAAAATTTCAGAAGGATCTTGACGACCATGAATGTAGGAAGAAAAGGTCAGCCAAGTCTCTTTTACAACATCACAAGGAATCTCTGACAGAAAGACAGAGGCCCCAGGCAACAGAGCATAGGCTTGGGGGTCGCATTACAGGCTCCCAACCTCCTGCTCTCCTTCCAGCTGTAAGGGTGGGTTTGTGCAAGTGCAGGAATACCGCCTGCTGATCGAGGAGTTTTCAGTCCATCATTTAAGATGAATACAAGTCCACTGCCAATGTCTGAAGCTATTTATTTTCATTAATACCTTTCACTTGCAGTACTCCATCACAATTTTATCCAAAGCTGTACTTTTGCATTAAGCCACTGCTGTCTCCGTTTCAAGATCCCTTTTATAATTCATTTTTCAGAAGCCCAACTCCGTCTCTCTCTCCCTCTCCCTCCCCCTCCCCCTCCCCCTCCCCCTCCTCTCTCTCTCTCTCTCTCTCTCTCTCTCTCTCTCTCTCTCTCTCTCTCTCTGCAAGTTCTCGTAGACCAGGAGCACATTACCTTGGACGCGAGGTATTTTGCTGCATCCTCTCTCGCTCTCTGGTTTTCAGGAGTGTCAGACCCCAACCCAGCAGGCGTTTTGGCTGTGGTGGTACCACCGGGAGAAGTACTTGGTGAAAGCAATGGAGTGAATGGAAGATCCGGGGAGGAATCTGAAGCTACAGAGAAAAGAGACCAATTCCATCATTTACATCAGAATGGGGGTATGCATGGTGGGACATTTAACATATTTCTTGATTAGAGACAGAGAGCTTAATGAGTGAACGAAGGTGCACATGAGAACACCTGTCCCCCCTCAGCCCTGTCTCCCACCCACCAGTTGTCCTCGCTGGAGAACTGGTTTCTCATTCCTTTTATTACATGATTTTTGTTTTTTAAAAATATCTTGCATGGCTCACTTGTTCCTGGTTCACTATGTTAGAGACATTTTCTTTTCATGTGTTTATTACACACAAAATAAGCCATAAATAGTCACATCTTTGGCTACTCCATCCCATTTCTAAGTTGACTTTTACATTTTTGGTAAATCCAGCACGGAAGACAAAGGCTGCAGAGCACAGGGTACAAAAGAATTCTGCACGGACTCCTTCTGGCTTGTCCTGCCAGGAGCCTCCCCACCTCGGTTTTAGGACCCCAAATTCCCCAGGCACTTGATGGGGCCTCATCTCTGCTCACAGAAAGAGGGAGGCATGCTTTGCAGTTGGGAGGCACCTGGGAAGGCCTGCCTCACCACAGAGGTCACAGCGACACAAGCTCCACGATGGACAGACGGACACCCAAACAGTTCAACACACGATCGCAAGCCTGACAGAACAGCTGGAAAAACCTGAGAAAACCAGGAATTTATGTCTACCCAAGCAGCAACTTCCTCCATCTATCGGATATTAATATAATAAGCCAGACAAGTAGTTAGACGCAGACATACTTTTAGGTGACGAGCCGGGGCTGTTGGAAGCAATCTGCCTCATGCGGCTTCCGTGGCAGCTCAGTGCCACCAACTTAGAAATGATCGCCGTCTTCCCAAAGCCCACGTTGCCCACCACCACCGCCCCTCTGTTCTCCGTCTGCTCCGTGTTCCACAGGCTCTGCTCTATCTGCTGGAAGAGCCACTCCCTTCCCACAAACACAGAGTCGGTTGTTATGCTCGGTACTTCAAACAGCAGGGGCTTCAGCAAAATGTCTTGTGGCTTGTAGGGAGCGAATCGTGCTGAGGAAAGAAAAAAAGAGCATTATTTTAGAAGAATGCCATAATTTTATAGACTAAAAAAAAACCTCACTTTATCATTGCATATATGTTACATTTAGTATATATAGTCTACAGTTTTACCCCAAAAAGGATCTATATTTCCAATCTGATCCTATGAACACTCCTGAAATACTTCATTTATCATGCACTACTGTCACTACAGCGTATCCTATTAAAATGACTTTCTGGTCCTTTTATGCCTCTAAAGGATTCTCATGACTCAAGGCCGACACATGGAGAATTAGAGGAAGTGATTCCAAGGGCCACACCATGGCTCATCAGTTCAGCTCAAACAACATTTAAGACACATTTCTTCCAATGCTGTGTGAGTAAAAGGAAAATGCGTTTTCCCTAGCGATAGGGCCCCAGCTCTCACCTGGTGTCGTGGCGCTTTGCCCCTTTTGGCCATGCTATCGACCACACACCTGTGCATTATGGGTAGATGTAGGAGGTGGCCAATACCACCCAAAAAAAGTTAAACAAAGTTGATTCTTGGATGATGACAAAAAAATAAAATAAAAAAATTGAAGGAGTGTTAAAGTACCCCTCACCCATGCTGCAGAATTATTTTTCAACTCCAGAAGGAAGTTAATCATATTTTAAGAAGTATATAATTATTAAGGAAGACCCCTAGCACACCTTCCAGATAAACTTTTAACATCCTCCCTTCCTCCTCCCCCGCCCCCAAAAGCATGTTTAACGGCTGGCTATCACGGATTTTCCATGTTTCGTCGACGAGCTCCTACCCACGGGGACAGCGATGCAAGGATAAATACCTCTGACTTCCTGTGCCCTACCTCCGGCCGTGCTGTGCCACGGTAATCTAATGGACGTCCGAAGAGGAGCATTTCTCTGCCCGTCTAAATAGCTCAGATCTTCCAATTTGGTTGAGCTCGTCGCTGTAACATGAAACGGTTACGGAAGTTTAGTCTCTTCAAAGTTGAGTTTCGTATCATACCCAAACTACTAGAATTATAAATTATTAAACAATTCCACTCAGGCGTTCAACAACATTTACTTCAAGGTGATTTTGATTTTGCTCACCCAACTCAATTTATTTTTCCAGTGATGTTTACCAAAAAATGTTAAAAACAAAACAAAAAAAACCCAAGTGCTCCTCATTCTTAAATGAAAGTCATGTTGATACGGTTGCTAAAAGTCTCCGTGATTCCTGGAAAGTGACAAATTTCACCATAAATGTTTATGAAGACATCTGACAATCAAGTGTCACTCCGCAAAATTCCAGTCCTACTGCAAACACACAGCCCAGCCCAGAGAACCCCGTCGCTGCTAGAATTCCAGCCTCGTTAACCAAGCAGACTGCCTACAATTCCACAGTGTTCACAACCAGCAAGTCAGCTCCTGGCAGTAAAAGTAGCCTTTCATTGGAAATAAACATATTCCTAAGCTTCAAAAGTGTGCATACACACACACACACACACACACACACACACAAATACATACGTATATCTATATATTACATTATATAATACTAGAGGCCCAGTGCACAGATTTGTGCACCAGTGGGGTCCCTCGCCCTGGCCTGCAGGGATCAGTGGACCTCTGCGCCGCCACAGCCTGGCCTTACCGCCAGCTCGTTGGGCTCCAGCCCACTGTCCACCTCGATCCCGCATAGCACAAATTAGTGTGTGAAGCGGCAGGTGGCCGGGGAGGAGCCCGAGCCTGAGCCCAGGCTGGGCACCATGCAGCTCCTGCTCATCCCGGCCCACTGCGCCTGCCGCCACTCAGGCACGCAGGGGGAGTGTCTGCAGGAGAGGCTCGCACAGCTGCAGCTGCGCTTGCCAGCCATGAGCCTGGCATCTGGCGCCCGTCGGTCAGCTGAGCGGTGCTCCCGCTGTGGGAGCACACTGACCACCAGGGGCAGCTCCTGCATTGAGTGTCTGCCCCCTGGTGGTCAGTGCGCGTCATAACAATGGGCTGGTCTTCCTGTTGCTTAGGCTTTCATATATATAGACAGATTACATATGTATGTACTTTTTAAAATTCTAAAGAGAACTAATCACATTTCCCTCTGTAAGATTCGCAGCAATAGGTACCTTTAAAAAGGATTTAGGGTCTATTCCAGCAAAGACACAGATGGATTATACAAACAATTAATGCAAATAATTTTACTAATCCTCAGCAAATCTTAGAAACAAATATACAGTGTTGTTGGTTTTCTGTCTTTAAAAAAATCTCCTCTGAATTGCATATCTAGGTCACAATAAGGAAATCTTAATGAAATTAACCTAATTTGGTTTGTGGAATGAGTGGCCCCATACAAAGCCCTGCTGCTCTTAGACATATGATGATCATCCAGGACAACAGAACACAGATGTCATCTGAGGGCTGAGGAGGAAGGGGGGGGAGTTACATTCCAAGGGCTAAGGCTCCTAAGGAGTAGGGAAACCATCAGTGGGACCAAGCTTCAAGGGACAGAAGTCAGGTAGGGCCACCCTATGCTGTACCCTCTGGCTCTGACGCCCCTGGCACCCCCTGCCTGATGTGGGCCTCCCGATTTTCCCTTCTGAGGCCTCAGTCCTCTCCTTCCTCAGCGGCAGCCCCACCCTCTCCTTCACTCGACAACCTCCCGGCCGGCTCCATGGCTGGGCTCTGTGACAGCATGCCCTGCTCCCCTTCCCAGTCCGTGGAGAAACACCTGACACTGACTTTACAAGAGCAGACACTTGTGCTTCTGCACCGTCTCAGTGCATGTCCGCACCGTTCACACACCGTGAGCACATCCACATCAGGGCTTCACGCAGTCCTTCCTGTTACACAGAGTCTGCTAACTCCTCATCAGAACCTCCAAATGGACCTAGGTTACGGGAATCCAATGGCAGCTTCTAGTTTCCTGACCAGCCTGTGGTGGGCCACCAGGACCACACCCATCACCCTGGCTTCCTATGATGATCCAGCTTGGAACATATTTGCAGGCTCCTGCCTGGGACCTGGGCCTCTGCAAATGGCGCTCTCCTCAGCATGCCTCACCCTGAGGACCCCCACGCGTCCCAGGCTGCGGCTGAAGGGACAGCCAGCAGTGTAACCCACGAGCCAGCTCACGAATGGGAACAGCCACGAATGTCGGACCTGCGGCCGCAGCTCTGGCGAGCACAAAGATGCTGGGAGCCTCGCCAGGGCCCCACTTCCCTTCTTCCTGACCCCTTAAAACATGACATTCGGCCTAGCCGGTGTGGCTCAGTGGTTGAGCATCAACCTATGAACCAGGAGGTCACAGTTCGATTCCCCTTCAGGGCACATGCCTGGGTTGTGGGCTCAATCCCCAGTGGTGGCATGCAGGAGGCAGCAGATCGATGATTCTCTCTCATCATTGATGTTTCCATCTCTCTCCCCCTTTGCTTTCCTCTCTGAAATCAATTTAAAAAAAATATATATATATATATTTTATATATTTATAATAAATATATGTCACAGAGCTATAAACCGAATGTCTTGTGTTATATATATATATATATATATATATATATAACACAAGACATTCGGTTTATAGCTCTGTGACAACCGAGAGGATTAAGAATATGAGACTGTAACGGATTGTAAAAGAAGCCCTTGTTTGACACACATGCAGGAGATGAAGTTTCAAATGCGTTTTCAGATTTCCAGTCGCCACAGTTTTAGCTCCAATGTACACAACAATTGGCCCCCGTAACTCCACAGCGCTGTCAGCCTCTATTCAAACACCAGTAAGCTGCGTTGAAATGGGCCACCCCTCAGCAGGGCTGCAAGCCACCAGCTGCTGGCTGCCTCTGCTTTCTGAGGTGTCGTCAAAGGCACAGAGAGAGGGTGGAGGGTGGAGGCAGGGAAGCCTCGGCCTCCCAGCGGATCCCACTCTGCCTTCTCACTCGTGCCTACAGTAGATTCCCGGGCATTACAGTACAGGATTCAGACTCATTTCCTGGTACTTAACACTACATGCTTTCAAAATCCTAAACACTGTTCAGGGCCGAGAAAAATCAGAGGGAAAGCGGTAACTTCATGCTGCAATAAAACCTACTGCTAATATCTCTACAATTAAACTAATTACACGCTTACTGCACACACACTGCGCCCAACACCTGGGTGAGGAGTACCCTGGCACATGCTACATACAGGAAGGAGGTTTTACTGGGGCGGGGGTGGAGAGGGGGGGGTGGGTGGAGTGGAAGGAGAAGCAGAGGAAGGCTCATCTAAGCTGAGCAAAGAGAAGCATCTGTTGAAACATCAGGGACTAACCTATCAAAGGTAAATGCCATTAAGTCCAGGCCATTATCAGTTCGAGTTTTAAGAAAATTGGCTGGTTAATGATGTTTGTTGGTTTCCTTGAAAACTAAACAGTGTTCTCTGATCCACCTAGGAAGTATTTCAAAAGGAGGGTAAAAAAAGTAGTAAAAAATAATAGCCCCTAATTACCCAACTTCTAAATGATCTAAGAAAGCACCTTAAAGGGTTCTCATTCTGTGTTTTAATAAAGGAGTAAGGTGTCCGTGCCCTACATTTGACGTGATATACAGTAATGACCTGACTGCAGGATTGCAAACCAATTCCACGCCAACAAATCGTTTACAAAGACAATCTCTGTGTAGTGAAACCATCTCCAAACGTAGCCAACCTGTTTTTATAACCCTTGACATAAAAATTTTACTGTGCTAGATGGTTAATGGTGAACAGACCACCACAGTGCTTTGCAACAGGCCCGATGACAAGAACAGCTGGCAACCTGAGGCATCTGTTTCCATACCCGTGCTCCCAGGGGGCGGGGGGGGGGGGGGGCGGGAACCGGGTGCCTTGAGGTCAGCATCCCCCTTCCTCCACCCACCGGTCCTTAATCTGCATACATCACATTCAATCACTGGATGTTTCCTAGCAAATGGAATTTATGTTTATATGGATCTTACATGCAAATACTTCCTCAGGATTGCAGTATAGGGTCCCTCATGTATTATTGTCACCCTTCAAACACTGAGTGTTGCCTACTCCCTGTTGTAGCCGCGTGCCTTCTAATCACTAAACAAACAGTTTACTGCATGTAGTACAGACCACCTGAATCTTCTGCTCTTTTCAACAATACCTGAGAGATCCTGCCATTCCCTCTTCACTGAGGCTCAGCTTTAGGGTCAGGAGGGTGGGCAATGAAAAATCTACCAGATGCCCAGCTTGTCAACACATACGATGCTGGAAGGCACTTGCCTATTTCCTTTACAAAACATGCTTTCAGTTTATAAAATGTACAATGCAGAGCAAACGAGCAAACCCATTAGGCCAGGCAGTCACTGCTCAAAGCCAGAGTGCAAAACCCTCCCAGTTCCACAGGAGGTCTTGCTCAAGTGCATACGTAGAGGCTAATGAATGAACACAGCAGCAACCAGACAGCCCTGCTCCGTAATCACTGCCGACGCCTGGAAAAGCTCAGCTCACACCCACTGTCACTTCACAGGGCGGGAGAGCCCATAAAAGAACATCAAGCAGGCACCTCACCCCAAACGGGGGGCTTTTAACACTGTCGACTTAATTTATTAATGTTTCTCTTTATTTCAAAATAGCTCCATGAAACTGAATACAAGTTTGCTATGTTGTTGAAGTCAATAAAACCATCAAGTTCTGGGATAACACAAATGAAGCATTTACTGTAACTAGGTAAATCCGGTCTAAAATGCCGGGGGGACAACATGTTACACCGTAGGTAGCGGGATGGTGGTGGGAGGACATGAAAGCTTTTGGAAGAACCATCACTCAAATACGCATAAACCCTCCCGTACCACTCTCTGGCAGACACGCCAAGCCTCTCTCCTGGAATAAGGCCACTTTATGTCCTTTGAAAGCGAATTAGAGTTGTGTCTCGGAACTTTTCCATTAGGGCAATTTATTTATCAAGCTGTTTCAGAGTTTCGTTGTTAAAAAAAACCCCACACACACAACAAAGCACCCAACAACAACCAGAGTGACCTGCCACATCCTGAAGGAGCAGTAAAAATCACAGGAAAAGCCTTTGATGTAGGAAGGGAGGACCTGGGTCCACACATTAGCAGAGGAGAAATTTTAAGCATTGTGTTGGTAACAAAGAATGACTGAAACTAGTTCCTCTTCTAAGTTCAACCCAAGGGCACCGAGTTTAGAAACTCAGGACATGAAAGCAGGCATGTCAGCTCAGACGCAGAGTTCCTCTCTCCACCCCAACCCCCAACCTTCTCTCCTCGCTTGCAACCACCCACTGGCCAGTCGTGCAGCAAGTCACCACTTGTGTATGTCTTCTTAGCTCCGGCTGCCCCAGGGTGCCTGCTTTCATTTCCTCGACCGAGAGCCCTCACTTCCGCTGCTCATGTTTTAAGCTGTGAGATCCCTTACATCAGAATTACACAGAAACTGACCCACCCATCTGTATGATGGGCCTCAATGGTAGAGGCTAAGTTTGAAAGTTGGATTAGAAATTCTTTGTGCTGAGATTAACAAACTCACTCTGAAGTATGATTCCTGTTTACCAAGATGTAATACAAAGTCATGAATTTACTCAGGCTTCAAATAACAAAAACAAGGACAGAATTTTTGGTACTTTATGGCTCTTTGAGAGGGAAGAGAGTCTAAATATAGGGCGTCCCCCCAAAAATGTATACACACACACACTTTGGATAATTATAAAGGCAGTGTTTATTAAAAACACATCTCCTTTTCAAAATTGAGCTATCAGCTGTTAAAGTGGGTATACTTTTTGGGGGACTTCCAGACCAGTAGGATCCCTTAAAGACCATCCGGTGGAGCCTGATCATGTTTCCGCAGGGGTACACTGGAGGTCTAGAAAAGGTTAGGTGCCTGACCCCGGATCACAAAGCCGGCTGGTGTCTGCATTAGATTCCCAAGGGAAGAGAGCGAACACGGGCACCTCAGGCCCAGCAAGATAACCCTCCTAAGGAGAAGCGTGGCCTTACCTGCAACTGAGTTGGGCCGTGGCATTATTAGCGAGCTGGAGCTCTGAGAGTAAGGGACTGGACCATCTCCTCCGGGGGCTTCAGCTGTGGGCAGCACGCTCTCTGCTGACCCAGCGGGCTCCTCTTCCGCCACTGGGGAACAATTATCTGCCCTCCGATCATGAAGCACTCCCTTCTGCACCCCTAACCTTAGGCTTCCGTCCTTATTCCATTCCAAACTGGAGCCACTCCGGTCATCATTTTCGGATGAACTTGTAATTGTGGCTGAAATGAGAGACCAAAAGACTTTGAAGGCCGCCAGGCATCACTGGGGCTGTTGAGAATTCACACACACACACACACACACACACACACACACACAGCCCTCCCCACCATCAAGGGAACGTTTTCCGGTCCACACAGATTTTTATCAAAGTCTGCTTCATACAATGTATTTTGGTAAATTAGAAGAATGTTGCTTAATAGGGGATATAAACTGCTAAATTATTCTACAGGGGAGGAAAAAGAATGCTGATAAGAAGATAATAAAAAAGCTGTCTAAACATATCGGGAGTTAATGGTATATCTGTGTGATTTGGAGATGATGTTGCCTCTCTTTTTTTAACACAGATGAATTGCTCACAAAAGAACTTATATCTCATTAAATTCCTCTGACCCTTTAAATAATTTTTCCAAATTAACATCTGTGTACAGGGGGCGAGGGGAGCGGGGGGACAGGGCAGCACCATGGTTCATGCAGAAAAGATGCAGGAGAAAAAGCTATAAAAACAAAAATGCAGTGATAGAGTCAAGCAGAGAATTTGGTCGTTAGCATTAAGCTTTGTAACATCTGTTCAGGACCATCCCAAGAGGCTGACTGGACTTTATTCCTTGAGTGGCGTAGACTGGAAAGCCGCTATGTAAACAACGCAAGAAAAACACAAGTGTGGGAAGGATCACATGATTGCAGAATTAAAATTTAACCTCTAAGGAAGAAAATCGGCACAAAGAAGGTCTAGGCAGAAGAGGAAAATGATGAATACAGCAATATAGGGCAGGGCAAAAGTAGGTTGACAGTTATGAGCATGTGAAACAGTTTATTCTTGTATTTTTTATTAAGCATTGTGTTCTTTTCCATACGAACAACTGTAAACCTACTTTTGCCCCACCGGTACGCACCCTCTGTCGCTTCTATAAATAGCCACTTCCAATTTCAAGGCCCTGAGCCATATGTGATGTTCACCAAGGACACTGGCTTGTGTCCTTGAGAACAAGGGCCGTGTCTTCTGACCCCTCTGTGTCCCTGTTTGGATCCACTTAAATGGGAGTGCGTGGGGTCAGAGTGCATTCAGAACCCAGCGCCTGGTTTAAGCTGTTTCATCCACATACCAGGAGGACACACACTCTTATCAGCAGGCTGGTGAATTAGCTCCACAGAGCCTGCTATCTGGGGTCAAAGGTCCGAAGGGGTTTTGCTTATTTTTACAATGCTCCTTAAGGCTAAGAAGACAAAACAACTTCCTCGCTGTGACTGCAGGGCATTCTGCCCCAATCCTAAAACTGACTTGCTCCTGCTGCTCCAGTCAGGACTTACCATTCCCGTCTTGTCTTTCTATTTAAAAATCCCCTCTGCACTCTGAAGCCTTGTTAACAAGTATCTACCACTAGGATCTCTTTTCTGAACAGCACCACGCCTGGCACATGCTAAGTGCTCAATAAAGGTTTGCTAATTCAATGGGTGAGCAAATGAACACACTTCTATTCCAGCTGTGGTCAGAGACACCGCCTGTCACCTCACTGCTATTGGTTCGGGATTGTTGGTATTCTGTCTCCAACTAAAGTGTAAATTTACTTGTGACAGGCCCGGCATACCTTTTGGGTGTCTGTTATTATTCCCAAGTATTCTATCCGGAGTATTAATACTCATCTCCTATCTGTTTGGAATCCATCACACCCTTCGTTGTGTGGTCCATTAAAAAAAAAGCCCTCCCGTTCATAGGAGCGTAAATATAGCAAGTATGACTTTCTATCCTAAAAAATGCTACTGCCGGTGGTAATAGCAGCAACTAGCATTTACTGAAGGGTACTGTATGTCATGGACTCTGCTAAGCGCTTCACAGGAATACACTAATTTATTAATGGGATGATTGCTCACTACTTATGGTAATTAATTACTCATTGCAACCCTGTTAATAAGTTGTGCATGTGTTACAAACCTTCATTTATAATGCCAGTATTTAGGACTCAGATGCCTTTTCCACAGATAGGCTATAATTAATTAGGTCCCCAGGCCGTGCCAATATCTAAGTTACAGGCTGGGGTGGGGGTGATTTATTCGGTTTTAGAGTTGTCTGTTTTATTTTGGAGTCCATATCCTTAAGGTGAAAAATAAAGTCAAAGTGATGTGTTCCCCCTAAGTATCATGCACTTCAGAGTCAAACCCCCAAGGATCTGAGTCCTCACCCAGACCTCGAGCCCTGGGAACACCGACAAGGGACTTCCCTACTTCCTGTGGCAAGTGACAGCCCCAGAAGCAGGGCCAGCCTGGCAGGGCTCCCGGACCGAAGGAACGGGCTGAAGGCCCAGTTCTCACCAGACAGCCACAGCGCCCAGGCCTGACGCCTGGCAGTGTCCAGGTCCCGGCGGAGAGCAGGAGAGTGGGTGGGGAGGAAGGCCCAGCTGCAGAAACAGTGGTTGAGATGAGAAGGCCCAGACAGGGGCGCCACTTCAAAAGCACGGTGTTACAAGCTATGATATGTCTGTAAGTAGGAGCCTCTCCACTGCCCTCATGAAGTTCACTGTTGCTCACATTATCCACTTTAATGACATGAATTCCCATTCATCAGCAATAATTAATTGCCATTAATGAGCAATAATCTCATTAGTAAAGTAGTGTATTCCTGTGAAGCACTTAGCATTCCGACATCCACACTCCCCGGGGCCCTGAAGCCAGAAGCTCTGAGGCCACGGCCCTCCAACAAAGACACTCCACTAAGATTGCCCCACTTCGCAAGATTCCTCCTCCCTGGGATCCGATACCGGGCCCACCTACATGGCTCGAAGCCCAGGCAGTGTACTTGCATCACGGCTCAGGCACCATCAAGTCCTAAAGCAGATCCAATGGGGCAGATCAAGGCCCACCTCTCCAGTTTCCCTGCGTGACCTCGGGAGCACACCAGGGAGGGCAGCCCCAGTCTCCAGCAAAGGAAAGCTGGTTCTGACAACAGATGACAGGCTACGCAAAATTCCTGTGTTTCTTTCCGGCTAACAAAATCCAAACTCCTACTTAAATTAACCTAGTTGCCTTCAAGTTCACACACACACACACACACACACACACACACACACACACACACACACACTTTAACTATGATGACTTTATTTTAAAAAGCTCTAAAAAATAAGTGCCATTTGACATTTTTTGGAGACTGGATAATCTTTAAAGTTCCCTAACAACTCGAAAATTTTAACATCTTATTCCTTCAGCCAGTATAGATGCCAGCTTTTGCCAATTAAGACTTGGTATGAAGAGAATAACCAAAGAACTTATATGCATATGCAGGGTGTCCCAAAAGCATGTGTACACACTTTAATAACTGATAGCTCAATTGGTGTTTCTTTCTTTTCAGACAGACTAAGCTTTGAACAAAGGAAATTCTTCCTAAAATGCTACTGGACATTTGAAAACACAGTTGAAATACAACCACTGCCTTTATAATTATTCAAAGTGTGTACACATTTTGGGGGCACACTGGGTAGCTCCCAAAATGTAAACACACTTTTGACAGCTAATAACTCATTTAATTGTCACTCCTTTTCAGGTTTAACTGATTTGAAATAAGGGGTGAAGTCAGACTAAGCTTTGAACACAGAAAATTTATCCACTAGAATTTCTTATGGGGATACATAAAAGATAAAGTTTATGGTACAAAATCGGCAACAGTTGACGAACTGAGAGAGCACAAATACCGAATGAAATGATTCTTGATGTTTGTGATGCCATTGCTTTGTGTTATCAGCAGTGCCTGGACCAGAACAGTCTCATCAGTTTGAAAGCAGGCCGTTGACAGAACAAATTATTCATTTCTGTAGATTCTTTTAAATTTGGAAAATGAATTATATGTTAATAAACACTGACTGTATAATCATTCAAAGTGGGCATACATTTTTGGGGGACATCCTATCTGTATAGCCCATGGACACAGACAACGTGTGGTGGAGGCCTGGGGTGGGGCTGGGTGGAGGGGGTAAAAGTGGGGGAAATGGGGACATCTGTAATCCTCTCAGCAACAAAAGACTTGCTATCATCACTCAGACTGCGTCTCAAACACGTTTCCAACAGGCAAGATTCTGTAAATTAGTGACTTATCAGGCCTCGTGTTAGCAAGCTGTGAGGTTACATGGTGTTCCCAATGTAGCAGTAGCTCAGGTTGGGTACTGCTCACTGATTTACATGTGTTACTTCTGACTCTGTGTGTAGTTTGAAAATTATTTTTAGCCACAAACAACGTGTTATCTTCCTCTGTAGTAACAGCACATTTAACTAGACCTACTATACTAGTGCACAGGGTTATACTATTTCCAAAATAAAAAAAAAGTTCAAAATATATTAGGACATACACATGACCACAACCTTGAAAAGAAGTGGAGGGGCTGAGAACCATCAAACCCACCCTTATAGACACTTCCTTGGGAGAAAATGATCACACACACACACACACACACACACACACACACACACACACACAGTTAATGTCTGATACCAGTTCTTTGACTGCACACTCCTTTTACCACGCACAGTGCTCACCATGTACAAGTTGCTCTGAACTATCCGTGGCTAAGGAGTATTTTGCAGTTCATGAAGTTTGCCTTGTTAAAAACAGTAGCCCCTGGGCAGGGGGCTTTGGACAGGAGCCAGCCATGAGCTCCCAGCAGCCAGGAGGGAGCCACCGGTGGGGAGGTGGGGGAAGCAGAGAGGGAGATCCACTCAGTCATCAAATGTTTTGGTATATAAGCCTCCACTATGAAGCTATATGCCTTCTCCTTCTCATCTTCCTTCGCCCCCTCTTTGCTTTTTGAAGGTCCTTTCTATGTTGAATGTACACTTAAAATAGAACCAGGGAAAATAATCAGTTTCAGTCCAGGGCCCAACAAGTACTTCGATGAGATATAAATCAGGTTATAGGTTCAAAAGAACATCAAGAAGAAAATTAAACTGACTACACCATTAGCCCACAACTGTTTAGAAACTAAGGTTCACTGATATCCAATATATACACATAGGTAGAGCTGAATTCTTTGAGTTGCAGAAAAGAGGTAAAAAAAAAAATGCAAGGGGCTTGGGTTCAAACCTTGGCTTCTCTCCTGAGGACCCAGGGTGTGGGTAGGATCTCAGGGTACGTATCTCTGGGCCCAATGCTAAGAACTGGTATACTTCTTATCTTTATCTTACAAACACCATCATATGTATTTGGTTCTATTTCTCTCTGTATATTGGCTATGTGGAAACTTAAGAGTAAGACATTCTTCCCACGCATAAATACAATAAATAAAATCATATGAGCCCGACTCCTGACTTCATCTTTTCTCCTGCTCTCCTTATTTCCTTTCCCCAACGCAGACCTTCACTGAGAGAGAAAAACCTTGTTTTACTAAATGTCTATGTGCGAGCATTTCACATGCACTGGGGGGAGAAGTGTAAATAAATGAGTACCCTTAGGAAATAGCAACAAGAGGCTAAATGAATGTTGTAATGGCGTCTACCATGTCTGGGCTCTGCCCTAAACCCTTGTCATATCTCAGCTCACTGAGTACTCACAGGAGCCCTATGGGCAGGACAGCCCCACCAGGCCCCCGGCCTCGCTGCGCCCCAGAATGGGGCTCTACACTGTTCTGACCATGCCACCCGTTAGTATAACTATTGGAGACTGCACCCCAAATACATGTACTTATAAATTATGTGCATGCACCATTCTAATTGGTTAGTGTACACCACACACACAGATATACATTTTGAAAAGATGAAAATAATATGAAGTTGGCATTTTCTCCGAGCACGCCATGACCGTCTCGCATTCTCCCTTTTCACAGGCTCGATGAAGAGAACCCTCTGTCCTTCCCGGGACTGTGGAGAAAGCTCAGATACAAGGGCCCATGCAAAGGGCCTCCTCTATCATCGGTACCCAGGAACGTTCTCCTCCCCGTACAACTGAGGAAAAATAGAGTAGCACTAAAGAACACAGACATTTTTAAAACTTCTGTATTCAACTTAATGGTTGACAGGAAGAGTTTAAGAGCGAAACCACTGGGCCAGTGAACTAAAGCTCCAACAAGAACCTAACATAATGGCTGCTTAGGAAAGTGAGAGCAGGGGAGACATGAATAAAAAGGGAAAACACAGCTACTGCAGACACCACCTCCTCTCACATGACCGAATAAAGTTCATGAATAACTTTCGAAAGGTCAAGCAAAGAAAGAATAGCGGACGGGAAAAGATCAGAGAGACAAGTCCAGGAAGCGGCATCTGAACACCCTGGCCTCCTGAGTCCTCTCCTTGGCACTCACACTGCATAGGGTTCCAGCTGCCACCCATACTTTGGATTTCCCGGAGTGACAGAGGGGAAGGTGGCATGGATGAAATCAGCGCGCATGAGGCCTTCTGACCACAAGTGCCAGCCTGTGCTTCTCCCTCTGCCCCACCCACAAGCTGACAGCCACACAGGAACCTCTGAGGCTCACCTTCCCTTCAGTGGCTGCCTTTGATCTCCCCCAGCGCAGCGAGGAAAGGGCTCCGGTGAAGGCAGCAGGCTAACTCGCCCTTCCCTGGAATGCCACAGGGAGGGTGGCAGCCTGAGTTACCTTTGGCTCCGGGGAACTTTCTGGCTTCTCCTTCTGCAACTCTGTATGCACAACCGCTCGGCCCTCCTGGCCAGCCCCGTGTAACATGCAGCTGAGCCCTCCTCCCCTTCTGGCCTTGCAGATGCCCTGGGCTTTGGCTTGTGACACACAGATCTCTGTACCAAATCTCCAGCTCAGTGCTCCCCGCATTGCGCAAGGCGTGCTCTGCTATGACATGCAGCAAGGCCGGGGACCTGAGCCATGCATTCACAGGCGCATTCTTCAGGCTTTTGATTGTGGAAACACCTCAAGGATCAGCTGGAACAGGGCGGTCGGGAGGGTAGGGCAGGGGAAGGGAGGAGGGCAGGCCTGCCTCACTCAGCCACACGGCCCTCATTCAGCCGGACACGGCAGGAGCAGTCTCCCGAGAAAAGCCTCTGGATTGAAACGTGACGTTTGCTAACGACAGCACGCAGCACAGTGCTTAAAGTGTCACAGAACCTGTACACCGAAGGCACAGACGGGAGTTCCTTACACAGTCCAAAGACTCCCCAAAATTCTTGAATCTTCCAGAAAAGAGCACGAGGCACTATTAGTGGGTGGAATTATTATGCACCTTCCATCACAGGTGTCAATCTCTGCCACGTTTTAAACGCTTTCGGCACTGACAACTTGCCCAGACCCTCCACAGGACAACAGACCATTTTCTGCTCCCACAGGTGGACATGTTTTGACCTAGATACTCTGCCTTATCTGTATTGTCCCTTGTTCCAGTACTGGACAAACTTGCTCTTGGTACACAGTAGGTGCCAAAAAATACTTGCTCCATTGACAGAACAACCAGTCTAAATAAAAGCATGGCAGGCACTCTGCTGACTCGAATCATCACCAAGGATTTCTTTCCCACATTAAATATATTGCAGAATTACATTTGTAAAGGCAAATTTTCCTCCTTCACCTAGGAAATTAAAAGGAAGTGTCTATAATTAAGGATGATTTTTTAAATTGCAGGCAATGTAGTAAAATGAATATTGTCACAGATTTGAAACAACAGTTATTACCAAATCAGTTCCGAAGCATTTCAATTTAGTGGCAAACAGGGCAATACAGGTGGCAACGAAAGCTCATTAGCATGAAATCCAAAGGGCAGGATTTACAAGTTAAAAATGAAAATACAGTACAATTCATTCCTCTTTGTATGCCTCTCTCTGCATCTGATCATCTCTCTTGGACACAAAGTCCAGGAGATGAAAGGTCTAAAGCTACCTCTGGATTCACTTTCATTTTACAAGCTTTGGAGGGCACAGAAGAGAGACAAGGGAGATAAAAGTCAGCCCACCATAACTTTTCTTAAAATAGCCTAAGTGACTGAGCAGAAAGACAAGTATTACCAAAAGCTAGTAGTAAGCACCAGCAGGATACTAATCCAAGTGTCATTATTTCGCTGGAAATCACTCCTGCAGGAAAAACGTTTCTGTGAAGGTCTTGCCCTGCCTAAATGCATACCTGCCTCCCAGCTGTACCGTGAGAAGGACAAAAGCAAATGCCAGGGGGAAAGGCAGCAGGAAGAACCCAGGTTCTTGCTTTCCCCTTTTCAAATTCTGGGCACTTACTCATCCTGGCCTGGTGGAGTGCGGTGGCTCAGATGTCGGGGAGCCCGGCAGGTGAACACACCTGCTCTGTGCAGGAGACACGCCCAGTGGGGAGACAGGGCCACTGTCCCTGGGAACCCCCCTCCCCGGAGCTGTCCTAACACACACCAGCTCTCAAAAGGAAACACATCCACAAAAGCCATCTGCAGATTATACATGTCAGCAGGGACCTGCAGGCAGTGGAAGGAGGAAATAGAGGAGGTGACTGACTTTCTACAACCTCTTTTCTCAGCCAGAAGTTGTTCTAATTGCTGGGCCTGTAAGTCCTCGTCCTGGCCACATGTATTGATGGATCAGAAAGATTATTTTTAAAAATCTTGATATGAAAAGCTGGGTATTGTTTGTTTTTTCCTCATCTAATATCCAATTTCCTTCTTTCTTAATAGAGAAAAGCCCATTTTCTTAAAATAGATTCACAAACACACTTAAAATGTTGATCATGCTATGGACATAAACAAATACTAAACAATATGTTTATATTAAAAAAATGTTTCAAAAACCCACTATTTGCAGTGATGCTTTAAAAAAATAAATCAGATTGTGCCCTGGCTGGGTAGCGCAGTTGGTTAAAGTATTGTTCCGATACACCAAGGTTTCAGGTTCAGTCCCCGGTCAGGGCACATACAAGAATCAACCAATGAATGCATAAATAAGTGGAACAACAAATCAATGTTTCTGTCTGTCTCTCTCTCTCTCTCATCAATAAATTTAAAAAAAAATCAGATTGGTTTTCACACAGATTCCAAAGAGAATATACTTTTTTCCAATTTCCATTTGTAACAGCTGGAAGCAAGTTACATGAAGGGAATATCACTAAGAAAAAATGTTTTCTCAGGCATGGAGGAAACACCTTTAAAAGCCACTTCTTTATAAAGTTTTTCCCCTTTCAAAGCAAGTAATTGAGAAACCAGTTTACGATGATTGGGTACAGCTGGGTTTCACATTTAGAAGGTTTTCACATGTCCAATTTGAAAAATCAGACACTAACTTCTAGGTCATGCCAATGATTTCAATACGTTTAGAGTAAGGAATTTCACTTAAAAAAAAAGAAAGAAAGAAAGAAGATATTCATAGGGAATTCGGTTAATCCCGTTCAGCTTAGACAGTATTTCTACATGACAGAATTATTATACTTCTAAAGGCATTTATGTTGGCAGAACCTGGGCCTTCTGAAATAGGATAAAGTGGGACTCCCCTCTGTATAACACAATAAAGCGGGAACAGAGGCTGGAGGGAGGGGGGGGGGCGCTCTGCTAAGCTCTGGCCTCCACAGAGAAAGACTGGAAGGGGTCCAATAAATTCTTCTAATGGCTATTAGCCCGCCTTTTCTCCTACTAAGCAGTTCCTAAAAGGAAAACTCTCTTCCCCTGCAATATGTCAAAGCCAGTGGAAACAGACCCAGGCCGAGCACCCCGTGGCTGCCCGAGGAGGCTGTCTGGGCGTGTGGGAACAAGCTCCCCTCTGGCATTGCTGGGCAAAAAGTTTAGATCAAATATAATCAGCCTGATGGAAATCAGCTTAAATGGAAGGGGAGGCCCAGGAATGTTGAAGGATGGGTTGAAATTTCCCTGAAAGTCCCAAATAACTTGTGTTCATGCCGTGCCATGGAAGTCTGATCGGAGCCCGATACTCCGGGAGCCTCTAGCTCCCCAAAGCGCGTAGTGCCATAAGCTGTGTGGGCTTTACACCGGCCGTCCCCAGTGCCTCTGCCGCTTGGACCTGAGCTCTACGGACTGACAAATCTTAAACAACTTCAGGTGGAAAATCAAGCGGAAAGCCTCCTCCTCTCATCTGCAGGCTTTCAGTTGGAACATGGATCCGAATCGGCCTATTTTAGCAGCAGCTGCCAGGCCTTTTGAAACAGAAAGCCAAGCTATCTCCCTTTCATCTCTGCCCACTAGGATCCCTGTGTTCCTGAGTATTTCATTCCGTGAAACACCGAAGAGGCCCCAAGGTTGCCATTCCCAGGCTACACCTTATCAAAACAAACACTGTTCTTCAGGGAGAAAAAGCACACCCGCAGCCCCAGCAACCACAGACCCACAGCCGAGTCACGGACGCCCGCTTTCTGAAGGGCAACGGAGCCCGCACACCCTGTCCTGACTCAGGAGGAACCGCCTTCCCCCCTCGGCCCCACCACTCCTGCCCCTTCAAAGAGCTGCGGCTACAGTCCGTCTGGAGAGGAAACCCTTGCTTTTCTTCCTGCTCCCTACCACACCTCAACGTGGCCCTTGGCAGCAGCCTGTCACTCTGCAGGCCAGCGAAGGAGAGGGCACAGAGGAGCGTGTCCACCAGCTCAGTGCTTCCATCCCAGCCACCTACGTCCTTGCTGCCTGCAGACCAGCTAGAGCAACAAGACGCCCGGTCTCCAATCTGGAGTTTTCCGTAAAAGAGGGACCTACCCCTTCGCAATGCCTCCCACTCGTCTGCTGAGTGAAGGGAACACGCTGACTTGAGCCAAAAAGCGAAGGACAGCTTCAATGCCACGAAATGTGTCATTTATAGCTATAAGGACAAGAGAGCTTAAAATACGGATGGCATTAAAAGATGCGACAGTGCCAACTTGGATGGGAATCCTGCATTGCTTCTTTAATTTCTCATTCCCAACACCGAGCCAGGAGCTCAGGAGAGAGCTGGGATACTACAGATGAGACCCCTTTCCATGTGGAGACAGAAGTAAATAATAAAACAAGAAAAAGTCAACTGAAGGAAATACTGAGGTGCTGTGGAGAACATGTAATAAGGGAACTGAGCAGTCTGGGATTGAGCGGACCTGTATTAAATCAAGCACTCACTAAGGGCTTCAATATTCCAGCAGCTCGGTCTTTCATGGACAATACAGAAAACTCAACCAGCAACTTTTCTTTCCTCTCATTAGAACTCTATAAATTGCAGCACTGTTTCTCCATGAGAGGGAGAAAAAGAGCGAGAGAGAAGAATGAATGAATGAATGTCATATTTTTATGACTGAAAAAGTTTCTAACTGTCAAAACAAGAAACTGGCTTGGTTATAGTAAGAGGCATATAATGCCAATGCCAGAACATACAATGGAAAGGAAAAGTTTTTGTCCCCCCAAAAATGGTAGCACGGGCCAACTCCTTGAATGAAAATCAACTGCACGGAAAGGGGATTTCAGAAGAGCTAAGAATGGTGTAAAGGAAGTTACCTGGCTGTCACAGATTAATGCTAGAGATCTAGCAGTGGTGAGCAGCTCAGAGAGAGAGGGAGGACATGAGGGCATGAGAACAGAAGTAACACAGGGAAAAGTTAGCTGAACTAGACCACACAGCAGGTGGGGAAGCAGAGTGAGATGAGAATTTAAATTTGCTACAAAAACCTCCACCCACCATTTATATGAAATGTCCAGAATCAGCTAATCTATACAGATAGAAAGTAGCCTGAGTAGGGCTGGAGGTGAGGGGAAATGAGGGGTGACTTCTAATGGGCATAGGTTTTCTTTCTGGGGTGATGAAATGCTCTGAAATCAGATTGTGGTAATGGTTGTATAACTTTGAATATAATGAAAACCATTCAATGGCTTAAATGGGTGAATACTATAGTACGTGAATTATATCTCAATAAAGCAATTAACGAAACAAAACCCCAGCAAAGAGCGTAATCCATGTAAAAACTGAGGGAAGACGCTGCCTTCCTTATGCTGAGGGGCCCCACACGAAGCCACCGTGAGGGCGACACCAGGCTGCCCCCAAACCGGACCCGGGAATCTCACAGACCATCTGGGGCCACCTCCACAATACAGACTGGGTGAACCTGCAACTTGGATTTTCAAACTGCACTGAAAAAGAGATTGCATGTCACTGAAGGAAACCAGAAACTCACATGCCATTCCGTTTGATTTCATATTAATATGGGAGCAAAAGGGAAGGAGCTGAATTGTTCGGTAGAGCACAGATGTTAAACAGCAGCACGGTCTT